>NC_135624.1:39055237-39662193 GCF_053574225.1 Canis aureus | reverse complement strand
ACCTGCCCACGATATGTCCCGTGTGCATCAAACCCCATGGGGGCAGGTGTCATAGGCAGCTACCCCTGCTGCTATCACCAGGTGGGCACACCCACACAGGCTGCTTTCAAGCACCTGCCCACTTTGGCTGGCCCCCTGGCCCCCCAGTTCATAGGGGGCCTACTCTCCCTGAGGGCTCTGCACAGCCTGGCGCTGGAACAGGGCCTGGGGAGCTGCATCTGTGTCTCTCCCACTGAGACCGTCAGCCGCCCTGCCCTGCGGGATGTGGCTCTTCACCTTTGTACAGGCTGCCGTCCTGGCCCCACCCCTGCCCTTTTCTGGGCCCCCACTGCCTCCACGTCTCTGAGCTCGGCTGCCTCACCCCTGGACTGGGGACAGAATGTCTCGGAGCCAATAAGCCAGTGTCATCTGGAAAGATGCACAGCCCACGGGGTCAGGAGTAGACAGGGTGCTGGTGGGTGCCAGGGCTTGGCATGGCCACTGGAGGGCTGGCCGGTGGGGGGGAGCCGGTGGACGGGCTTCGGGAAAGGTCCAGAGGCTTGGAGAAGGGACGGTGGATGGTGTCTGCCCCCGTGTAATGGCTTCTGGAATCATCTACACATGGACTTGGAGAATAGGATAGATTCTTGGAGCCAAGTACTTCCTCCTCTCCCTTTCTTTTTTTATTTTATTTTTTATTTTATTTTATTTATTTATTCATGAGAGATACACAGAGAGAGAGGCAGAGACACAGGCAGAGGGAGGAGCAGGCTCCATGCAGGGAGCCCGATGTGGGACTCGATCCCGGGTCTCCAGGATCGCACCCTGGGCCGAAGGTGGCGCTAAACTGCTGAGCCACCCGGGCTGTCCCCTCCTCTCGCTTTCTAATGAGGCAAGAGGCCAGGAGCCAGTGCCGAGCCCCTACGTGTGTGTGTGTGTGTGTGTGTGTGTGTGTCCTGTAGAAAAACTCACACTGGGCTCCTTGTTACAGGGGCGAGGGCTGCGAGGCTGCCCAGCCCGGGGTGGGGGCCCAGAGGCCACAGCTCCCCACTCCCATCCGGGCTGCTGCCCCCTCCACCTCTGTGTTTCGTCAGAGTGCACCTCCTGACCCTTATCATCACAGACACATCCCTGTTGATTGCTGGACGACCTGCCCAGGTCTGGCCCATCCAGGCTGAGGCACCAGCTGGCCTGGGGCCGGGGGTGGGCAGTGTAGACATGCATGTGAGTCCTTCCTCTTGGCGGCCTCGTTGTGGGAAGGGGCCTGTGTGTTCTGTTGGTGTCCAGTGACACCCCTTGCACATTCTGAGAATGAAGCCACCGTGAGCGTCTTACACCAGCTTCTTATAGGCCTGTTCAGACCTTGCGCAGTGGCCACAGTGTGTGACCTTCTTGGCCCTCCAGCGGTTGGTGGTATCCACACAACGTTCAGTAGAGTTTTTAAATTGAGTGAAAATCTGCACACGTAAAATTCACCATGTTATCCATCTTAAAATGCACACTTCAGTGGTTTTTAGTATCTGCAACAGTGTGTGCAGCCACCACTGAATAATCCAGAACATTCTGTTAGAGGTCATCCCATTCCCTGGCCACACGGATCTGCTCTCTATTCCTGTGGGTCTGGACCCTGCGTGTCTGTGGGACCCCATGGCACGAGGCCCCTGCCCGCTTCCTTCACTGCAGGTTTTAGAGGTTTAGCTGTGTCGTCTGTGACCGCCTGTTCCTGGGCGCGGCCGAGCACACTCATTGCCGGCATGGATCCCACTTCAGCATCAGTTGCTGGGTGTTGGGTGGTTTCTGTTCTGTGACCTGTGAATATGTAGTGACTGTGCATGTGTGTATGCAGTGCTCACATGGGCCTGGGTCCTTGTTTCTCTCGAGTGCGCCCAGCCCGGAGGCACAGAGGTGCTGGGCCCGCCGGCACCCCAGGGTAGGCTCATCCTGGGGCCACCCCCATGCTTTCTTCCCTCTCCTGTGGCTCTGAGTGTCCCGGGGCGGGCTGGGCATTCATCCCTGATGTTCTGGGTGACCCCGGGCGAGGACGGTGTGACTGCCTGGGGCAGGCAGCTCTGTGACCGTGTGTGTTCCCCTCTCCTGTCTCCCAGCCACGCAGGCGGACCCAAGTGACCTCCAGGAGCTGTTCCAGCAGACGTCAGCCAGCGTCTTCCAAATCAATTCCAGCGGTGAGTCTGTGCCAGGCCCGGTGTCACCCCCACTGGACCCGGCCGTCTCAAGCCACTGACATTGCAGGCGGTCAAGGTGACACGGGGTGGTGGGCGTGCCTGCGGCCTTCCCCTGACTTGGCCACCTGCAGCCCAGGCCCTGCTATCTGTCCCAGGAGAGCACGGGCTGAGCGCTGTGGTCTCAGGGCAGGGCGGGGCAGGCCCGTGTGTCCCTGCTCACTGGCGGCTGTTGCACTTGCATGCCCCGCGCAATCTGGACAAACTCCCGCCGGGAAGGGGTGCTTCACCCGGGCAGCACGGACTGACAGGGCGCTGGGGCTGGGATCAGGAGCGAGATGCACACCTCTCAGGGCTGTCAGGCCTCATCCTCAGCTCCTGCAGATTTGGGGTCGTGGGGTGGCTCGCCTCACGCAACCTGGGCACAAGTGTTGGTGTTTCCCCTGATCCCTGAGCTTTGCCAGGTCAGTAGGAGAAAAGCACCCTCTCCAGACCGCGGGTGAGGCCCTTAGGGGTGGCTCCTGAGAGCTGGGCCTGGCCTGAATGGCTGGGGAGAGGGCCCTGCTGGCGGGGGGGCTCTGCTGGGTGTGATGATGGGGTGTGGGGCAGGGCTGGGCCATGACAGCAGCAGTCCTGGCTCTTGCAGCCCACGGTCACTGAATAGGCTCCCTGGCCTTGGCCCCATGCCCTTGGGCTCCCTGGTCTGCCTCTGCTGAGGGTGGGGGTGCCCCCTGGAGGCGGGATCACTTGGTGGAGGTCCTTCTCCTTACACCTGTCCCTTTCTCTTGGCAGTGAGCTCCTTGGAGCAGAGCCTCCGGTCCTTGGGGACACCGAGTGACACGCAGGAGCTGAGGGAGAGCCTGTGAGTGTGTGATCATGTGCGTGCCCATGGGTGTGCACAGGTGCACCAGCACCCACTTGCATGCCTGCCTGTGCACATACCAGCCCAACACCTGCCTCGACCACACACACGCCCCACATACCTGAGAGCTGGCCCAGTTTGTACTTGGAGTCTTAGGCTGAGCTCGCACCTGGGCGCCACCCTCCATGGGGCACACAGGTGTGCCTGCACCCACGCCATGTGGAAGCCCAGGTGTGCCAGCCACACCTGTACACACACACATGCATGCAGGGTGCACTCAGGTGGCAGGCATGCATCTGCTTGTATGTTTTTGTATGTTGGCCCACATGTGTGTCACGCACCAGAGCTCACTGATGGGGCCCACACACTTGTGAACACACCTGTGGACAAACTGTGTGACACACACAGCGGACACACAGACTAGCTTGGAATGGGGCTTCATGATTTTGATTGTGCCCCTATGGGATCCTGTTGGGCTTTCCTTTTGAGGTTGCCTAGAGGCCTGCCCTGGGTTGGATTGGGTGAAGCAGCCAACCTAGGATGAGGTGGTGCTCCTCAAAGAGCAGCTTCTCGGGTGCTGGGTCGCTGGGGACGGAGAAAGGTGATCTCTGCAGGGGGCTGGCCTGGCAGGCATGGGGCAGGGGGCAGCTTCGTTCATGGCCTGCCACCCTGGGCCTGGTGACACTTCCTGAGAATACCACGTGTTGCCTGCATGGGTGTGGGCATGGAGTGGGCAGGGGGCTCTGAGGAGGAGCTGGAGACCTGCACTTAAGCCCTTGTTCCCTTTGCCACCGCCTTGCCAGGGGACCCCGGGTTGATGATGATGGAGCCTGAGCATCCTGCCTGGGAGAGACGATAGTGTGGGGTGGTGGATCAGACGTGCCCTGAGGAGTGTGGGCTGTGGCCAAGACCACCTGTCTCTTCTTGGTATTGACGTCGGCCATAGTCCCTCTCCATCTGTTTATCCATCACCCTGTCCATCTGTGTGTGCACCCATCCACTCACCCAGCTACCATCCATACTTCTCACCCACATGCCCACCCACCCACATGTTCATTCCCCCATCCACCCACCCACTCACCCACCCACACGCATTCATTCCCCACCCATACACCCACCCACCTGTCCATCTGCCCACCCACTACCTACCTACCCCTTTACCTCTCCAGCCATCACTTACCCACTCACCCACTCACCCACCCACACGCGTTCATTCCCCACCCGTACACCCACCAACCCGTCCATCTGCCCACCCACTACCTACCCCTCTACCTGTCCAGCCATCACCTACCCACCTGGCTACCCACTCATGGGTTGCTTCACCCATCCATGTACTCACCCAGCTAGTCATCTGTCCACCTTTCCTCCTGTCCATCCCTACAGGCTCACTGGGACCGCTTCTGCCGAGTTGGGGTGGGGGCGGTCCAGAGCTTAAGGCAACTGAGGGCCCTTTGCAGATTTTATGTGAAGTCCTGTTTTTAATTATTCCTTTTATTTCTTTTTTAAAAATAACATATTGTTTTCTGATTGTGGAAGTAGCATATGCTCATTATAGGAAATGTGACCACACAGGATGTCTGAGGAGGCACTGTTAACATTTCGGTATTTCCTGCCAGCCTCTTCTCGAGTCCTTACGCATTTTGCAGAATTGGATTTTGGTGAATAATGTTCCGGATCCCGCATTTTACCATTAGGATTCTGGGGGCGGGGGGAGGTGGAGTATGCCCTTATTACACACTAAAAACACGCTCTCCAGAGCTGCAGAGGACACTGTGGAATCTGGGTAATTATTGAGCTGAGACTCTGAGCCACATCTTCTGACTCTTCCCGTTTCTTAGTATTAGGACCACCGAGATTCCCAGGAACAGAGCTGCGGTTGATCCTTCTTTTCATGCCTGTTTCCAGGTTGGGTCCCCGGAGCGGTGTCCCCTGGGTCGCGCGGATGGCCTTGTCCGGGCCCGGCCCCGGAGCGTGTTTCCTGGGCCGCCTTGCCCAGTTGGCCGAAGGCTGCGGTCGCCTGCGTGGGTGTGGAGGGGAGAGCTGGCTCCTGCACCCTCCCTGCCGGGCACAGGGCGCGGCCGCTGCCCCCACTGCTGCCCCCTGGACCTCAGCTCTCAGATGCAGGATCTCTGGCTTTAGTGCCTCCTGCCTGCCCGGAACCGGAACTGCATTCCCACCAGGGCTCCTCCGCACCCCGCGTCCTACCCCATCTCACAGCTCACCAGGCTGCAGGCCTGGAGCCTCCCGGGACCCCACGGCTGGGATTTGTGCATCTTGTGGACCGTTGGGATTTTTAAATGACTGAGGCCGACTAAGCTGCCAGCTCCGTGTTTTCTCCATGTTGACAGTCAGTGGCTTTTTTATTTTGCAAAGTAAGGACTAAAAAAAGTATGCTACCGTGTATTATTGCTCTCGTCTTATAGAAGGTAGAGGACGTTGCGGTAGGACAGAAGCATGAGGGCTCTGATCTCGGGAGAGAGGATGCTCCTTCAAGGTGATAGATCGAGCGACCTGAGAACCTCACAGACTGGAGCCTGGTTTTTCAATCACCTTGCACGAGACACGCGTGGGCTTTGCCATTTCTGTCAGGACCATGAGGGGACCCTGCCTTGGGCACAGCGTCATAGGCTCCCGGGTCTCTCTCCCCGCGCAGCGAAGCTCAGTGGCAGCGGGAACCTTGTGTGTCCCGTGGGTGTCACCTGGTCCACCGCTGAAGGGATGGATGGGCGTTCCAGGAGCGCCGCATGACAAGTCTGCCTGTGGCTGGGGCCCCTCAGCCCTGGGACTCCGCTGTGGGACAGCCCTGGCTCTGGCCTGCAGGGCCCCGGGCATGGCTTCGGGCTGGTGGGCTGAGCCTGCCGCTGGCTGTAGTTGGCCTGTGCTCACGGCAGGCGGGGAGGCTCTGGGGCTGACGGGGAGAGCCCCCCGCCTCCTCTGGCGGGTGTGGGGCTGGACCCCCTGCTGCTCACGGTGGGCTTGGGCCCTGTGTGGTCCAAGTGCAGACGGGCCCTCCCCCATGTGGCTCTCACGTTGGCATCTGTGAAGGGGCCTGTGGGCTCCGGCCTCACTGAGGCATGGGGGGGCCTGGGGTGCGGCGGGCTGGGTGCCCCAAACCAGGGTCAGTGTACCTTGAGGGGCAGGGGCAGAGGCGAGCCGGTGGCCCTGCCCAGGGCGTGCCCACCTCCCACCTCTCACTTCCCCACCCTCGTACAGGGCATCTGTTCCTCCAGCGGCCGCCTAATGCCACCGTCCTCCGAGCTGCCCCTCAGCTCCCTCCACCAGGGGCACCCTGACTGCTGCGTCCCCCTCCTGGAAACAGACAGCACCGAGGATGGTGTTTGGGTGCACGTCTGGAGGCCCGTGAGGCAGGCGGCCCCTAGGGGTGAGCTGGCCACTCTGTCCAGCGCGGCCTGCTGCTTCTACTACAGAGCCCGCCCCTCAGCATGCCCCCCAAGCCCCAGGGGGCCTCCCCACCCTTCCCTCCTTCCTTCCCGGCACCCCACTGCCTGGAGCCCGGTGCCTGGGCCGGCTCGGCCCCAGAGCCGTGTGCTGACAGGTTGTGCACCTGTGCAGGTGTGGTCACCGCCTGGCTGTGTGACATGCTGTGGAACTTGGGTGTCCTGATCTTTGACACACGGACCCACACCCTTTTGGGGGTGTCCTGTCGGAAGGAGGGAGCGAGGGCGGCTATGCCTGGTGCTGGGCTCATTCCTGCAGAGATCCCATCAGACCTGGCTGCAGCCAGAGGATGGCCGGAGCAGGGGTGTGGGTGGAGGGAGCCGCAGTGGGGAGTAGAGGGTGGCCTCAGAGGGTGGCAGTGCTTCCTGGGGAGTGGGGTGGCCGCTCTGCTGCAGTCCCCACAGCTCCAAGGGCCCCCGCATTGCTGGAGAGCACAGGGGCCGTGCCTGGGGGGCCCGGGCCAGAGAGGGAGCAGAGCCTGGACGGGAGCCTGTGTGGCGGTGCTCGCTGGTACGCTGGGTGTGCTGTGGGGCCTGTGCCTGGACATGAGTGTGCGTGGAGGGAGGAGCGGAGGGGGTTTGGAGCCCGGACCCGCCCTTGGGGCCGTGGCAGTGCCTCCTTGCCATGGTACACGGCCCCCCCATCACAGGTGTGCGGGGCCACGTTTGACTGTGGAGGCCTGGCCCCGTCCCGGAGCTGCCTGGGCGCCCCTATTCTCGCCCTAGCCCCGACAGTCCCCTCTGTCCCCCTGTTCTGTCAGTCTGGTGAGTCTTGTTCATAGAGGAGGCTTCCACCCTGGAGAGCGGAGGTGACCGCCCTGTGTCCCGCTCCCAGTGTGTGACCGAGGGGACGGTCTCCCCGGGGCTTTCTGACCGGTCATGTCAGGTTTGTGGGGGACTACAGGCGTATCTTCCTCCTCCACGGGTGTAGTTGAGGTGGTCCCGAGTGGGGGTGTGAGGGGTGACTGCTCGGCTTGCCCACTGCTGCCCAGGGTGCAGGGCCTCGGCCCCAGCGGGTGGGGGTAGGGCCCGGGGGTCTCCTGGCTGCGAGTGTGGCCTCCTCTCGGCCGAGATTCCTGCATCAGGATCGGCTCCAAGGGGGTCAGGGAGGCCTTGATCAGCTCATCCAGCGCCGCACGGGCCTGTGGCTCCCTGGGGGCTTTGTGCTCATGGCCCAGTGCTCCTCCCACCGAGGAGCTCCTGAGCCACTGGAGCTGCTCATTCCCCTGTCATGACTGCACGTGGCACGGGGCGCGATTTGCTTCAGAGCTGGGGTTGGGGGAACGTGCTTCCGTCCACGGTTGCAAGTCATCTGCGGTGCCATCGGCCCATCACCTGGGCTGGCCTGAGACCTGCTGCTGCCTCCTCGGTGCCGCCTCTGGGGCCCGGAGCCTCACTGACCAAGTCAGAAAGCAGGCGGGGAGGGAGGCTCTCCTGGGGCCGTGGAGCGAGAGCAGAGCCGTGTGGGACTGCTTACCGGTGGGGGCGGGGGGCGGGTGGACGTGCCGTGCGCCTGTTCTCCTGGGCCTGGGGACGCTGTCAGGAGTTGGATGTGGTGTGCAGCCCCGTCTCTCGGGGAGCGCCGACAGCAGCCCCGGGGCCGACTCCAGGCCTCAGGGGAGTGAGCGCTGCGGAGCTGGTGTGCCAGCTTGGCAGGTGCAGTGAGAGGAGGCTTGTGTTGGCTCCAGGATGTCTGGGACGCAGCTGGGAACACTGGGGGTGGGGTGGCTCTGCAGCTGGGGCTGGAGCATCTGGAAGCGTCTTCGCTCACGGTCAGCAGACTGTCGCTGAACCCGGCTGGGCTGTCCCTGCAGCGGCTGCCCAGGTCTGGCGTGTGGCTCGGGCTCCCCTGTGGCGCGGTGGCCTCACGGGTGCTGAACCTCGTCAGCTCAGGGCGAAGTGCTCTGGCTAAGGAGGTGGAAATGAGCCTGTCCAACTCCAGGACGGGGGGCCTGACTCCACCTCCCGTGGGAGCGCCGTCTACAAACGCAGCCACCACTCTCCTCCAACTGCCATCAGCTGCAAAGCAGCAGTGGACGTGGGTGTTGGAGGAACCCAAAGAGGGGCCTGCCCCCCACTGATGTGTCAGGGAGGTGGGCACAGGCCAGACCACATGGGCCTTGCAGGTCTGGCAGATGGCTTGGACTTTATTTCCAAAGCAGTGGGAAGCCAGTGGAAGGTTCTAGAAGGCAGTGTCATGATGAAGATTCTAGAGGGCTGTGAGGACTTGTTGGAGGAGCAGGCAGTCACTGTGGGTGGAGGGAACTGAAGGAGATGCAGGGGGGATTGCTGTGCGGGGCCTGGACAGCTGTCCTCTCGGCCTGGTGGGTCACAGCTGTGCTCTGGCCTGGCTGGGACCCCCCCGACCCCGACCCCAAGCAGCCGGGACTCTTGAGGCACCCTGATGGCCATGCAGCTGTGAAGAGCTGCAGTGCCGGGGGATAGCCTCGCCCCCACCTATGGGACCGGGTAAGGGCAGGCCTGGGTGCTTGCCTCGAGGGCTCGGGGGTCGGCCAGCACCTGCCGGGCGGACAGCTGGGCCTGTAAAGCTCGAGCAGTCTCCTCCGGGTTTCCCAGAACCTGTTCAAGGACCCTGCTCTGGGACAGCAGAGCCACCTCCGGCCCAGCCCTCTTCCCCCCCAGCCTTCCAAGGCTTTTGGATTTCCTCAGGACAGGTGACACAGAAGGGATCTTTGAATGTATGTAGGAAGCGGGACGCCTGGGTGGCTCAGGGGTTGAGTGTCTCCCTTCGGCTCAGGACATGACCCCAGGGTCCTGGGATCAAGTCCCACATTGGGCTCCCTACATGGAGCCTGCGTCTCCCTGTGCTTGTGTCTCTGCCTTTCTCTTCGTGTCTCATGAATAATAAGTAAAATCTTAAAAAAAAAAAAAACACCTATGTAGGAAGGACAGGGAAAGGTAGAAGGGGACCAAATGTTGGGTTTGGCACAAAGGAAGGTATGGGTGATCGTGGGAGGACACAGGGCGCATCATGTCGCCCCATGTCGTGGCCTGGACCTGCCCTGCGCTCCTCGGTGTGGCCGAGTCATGTTCCATTGAGTGGATGTGCCCCGCGGTGGCTTGATGCTCACATCCCTCCAAGTCTGTAGGTGGAAACCTAATGCGAGGGGTCGGTGTTAGGAGGTGGGGCCTCGGGAAGGGCAGTAGGACATGAGGGTGCGGCCCTCACCCATGGGGTGAGCGCCCTCGTCAGAGGTCCCCGTCCACCCTGTGAGGGCGTCCCCGGGAGAGGCCGTATCTGCACCAGACCGTGGTCCTCGTCAGACGGAATCAGCCGCGCCCTGGTCCTAGACTTCCAGAACCCGGCCTACGAGAACACCTGTGTGCTGCGTGTCGGGTGTCCGGCCCGTGGTATTTGTGGTAGCAGCCCGAGCGGGCCAAGGCATGCTGTTCGTCAGCGGACGGGGCCTCGGATTGGGTCTTCGAGGTTGCTGTGAGGAAGGCTGCCGTGGGCACTGTGCAGACCTAGGTGTGGGGCTGCTCGGCTTCACTGTGTTTAACGTTGAGGAGCTGCCAGACGTTTCCGCAACGGCCGCACCGTTTCACCTTCCCGCCAGCAGCGCGTCCTCACCGACGCCAGTTACGTGTCTGTGACTGTAGCCACCTGCTGGATCGAGGGCTCTCTCGCTGGGATCTGATTTGCACATCCTGATAACGACAGGCATGTTTTCACGGGCATATTGACCATTTGTACACCTTTGAAGGCATGTCTGTTTGGATCCTTTGCCCATTTTTGAATTGGGTTGTCTTTTTTTTTTTTTTTTAAAGATTTTATTTATTTATTCGTGAGAGACAGAGAGAGAGGCAGAGGGAGCAGCAGGCTCCATGCAGGGAGCCCGATGTGGGACTTGATCCCGGGTCTCCAGGATCACGCCCTGTGCTGAAGGCAGGCGCTAAACCACTGAGCCACCCAGGTTTTTTTGTCTTTTTATTGTTGAGATCCTCCCTCCTTCTAGAAGCTTCTTTCAGCCTGTGCAGCCTGTGCTCTCCTGGGCTTTTGCCGTCCCTGGTGTGGGTCATGCGTCGTCACTCTCCTTTGCTGGCTCCTCCTCGTGGTTCCAGCCTGTTTCCTTCTCTTGTTTCCTTCCCATGCTGGGGGGCCCACACCCGGGCGTTCCTGTGGCCAGTGCACGGTCCACTGCACAGGGGCGGCTGGTGGCCGTGGGTGCCCCTCACCTTCACCCGGCCTGGCCCTCCTGCTCAACCGTGTCTCCTCCCCGCTCTGCTCCTCCACATTAGCTCCTGGGCCTGAACCTGCAGGCCCTCTAACCGCTGATTGCCCGCCCTGGCCACGCTTTGTGTGCGATGCTGCCCTCTCACGTACTCCTCACCCTGCCTCCTGACCCCCGTCAGTGGGGCGGCTCCCCTCCTGCAGACTTGCCTGGCCACCTGCACCTGGGGGGCACCTGGTCTTGCCGGTGCCTGCTGTGAGTCCCAGCCTGCGGGCGCTGGAGGTCCCCTGAGCCCCTGGGAGTGCGGCATGGGGTAGGCGTCCAGGCTGATTTTGTTTTTAGCACGATTACCCAGTTAGCCCAGCACGGTTTGTTGAAAGGATTATCTCTTACCTGTTGAATACCTCAGTACCATTTCCAAAAATGACTTGAGTGTGTGTGTGTGTGTGTGTGTGTGTGCGTGTGTGTGTGTGGCTCTGTTTGGGTTCTGTTTCATTGGTCTGCGTGTCTGTGTGGCGGCACCGTGTTGTCCTAATCACCGAGCTTCTGTGGTAAGTCCTGGCACCACTGGTGGACGTCTGCAGGTTTATTCGTCTCTTCTTCAGATGGTTTTGGATCCTTCTGGTGCTTTGTATTTCAATATAAGTTTTACAATAGCTTATCAATTTCTGTTGTTTTCTATATTGTGTTTTAATTTTAATTGCGATTCCATTGAATCCATAGACCAACTTCAAGAGAATCGGCCTCCTAATGATCTTGAGTTTTCCAACCTGTGAATATGGTCAGAATTTCTCTGATTTGACATTCTTCTCTTCCTTTTCAGCAGTTCTGTATAGGTTTAGTATGCAGGCCTTGCATATATGTTGTTCAGTTTGTTGTTACCAATTTTTATTACACAAATTATTAAATTTCAGTTTGCAGGTGTCGGCTGTAGGTACGCAGAAACATACCTGGTTTTGTACATCACCTTGTGTTTTGGGATTCTGTTAGCTTTTCTTTATCCAGTAGGACAAGTTCTCTTCCTTGTTCTAGTTTCCTAGAGGTTTTATAATGACTAGGTGTCAAGTTTATCATACGCTTTTTCTGTGTAACTCAAGATGGTTTTCTCCTTTTAAAATTTATCCTGTTGATATGATAATTTCATTCATTCCTTTTTGAGTATTAAGCCACCCTGCATTCCTGAGATGAAATTCTCTTAGTCATGATCCGTTATTCCTTTCATGGGGGTAGGGGGGGAACCCATCGGTCAGGGCCAGGCAGCCAGGGCCATAGGAAATCTGGAAATGGGCTGACTCCATGCTACTGGGTTTTTTTTTTATTTAAAGATCTTATTTATTTATTCATGAGAGACACAGAGAGAGGCAGAGACACAGGCAGAGGGAGAAGCAGGCTCCCTGTGGGGAGCCCGGTGCAGGATTCGATCCTGGGACCCCAGGACCATGCCCTGGGCTGAAGGCAGATGCTCAACTGCTGAGCCACTCAGGTGTCCCACATGCTGCTCGTTTTAATAAAGAGCCCCATAGAGCCCCACTCACAGCATGACAGGGTGTCTGGTGCAGACACGAGGAATGAGAGCCGTAGACGCCATGAGTGCAGCCCTGGGAGGCGAAGCAGGGCTCACCAGCTCACAGCACAGAAGACAGAAGGCTAACATCTTAGTGGCTGCCTCCAAAGCCAGCACGTCAGTCACAAAGGACGCAGAGTGAGCATACAGACGTAGTAAAGTTCATTAACAAATAAAACATAACAGAAACCAGTAATAGAAACAAAAAAAGAATAAGAGAGAGACCAAGATTCCAGATCCAACATGACAAGACTGATTAGGAAATATTATGAATCTATTATGACAACAAACTGATATTTCAGAACTAAGATGAACCAGAAAAATTTCTTGAAACACACGAATTCTCAAACTGACTCCAGAAGAAAGGGAAAGCCTGAGTAGCTCTCTGTGTCGATCTGAGGGCTTCCATACATCCTTACAGATGGTCCCACAAACGCCCAGGAACACATGGCTGCACCGTCAGGTATTTGGACAGAGGTTGTAGCAGCACCATGCGTGCCCCCAGGACACAGACCAGGCGCTCAGCTTTCCTAGGTCAGTGCTATGCTGATGCAAAAACCTGAACAAAAACTGCAAGAAAAGATAGTGCACATTGCTCGTAAACAGAGTAGCAAAAATCCTTAACAAAACATGAGGACATTGGCTCTCATGATCCCTGAAAGGGATGGTCTCCACATGCTGCGCTGTGTCCTAGCTGGAGGCTCCGCAAGGCTGTGGGCGCAGCAGGGCGGGGTGAGGGCACTTGGTGACGAGTTCCCTGTGGGAGGTTGGTGGTGATAGAGCAGAAGTAGAAAGGGCAGTTGGAGTAGGGGCGAGTGGGGTGCGGGTGTGCTCCCCCGGGGGAGGTGGCCTCCGCGACTCAGGCCCTTGGCCCCTGCCTCGTCCCTCCAGTGTCCTGTGTCCAGGCAGCTGTTCCTGGTCACAAACCCTGGGCCTGGCTGCCCGTTCCCATCCTCGGTGGCGGCAGAGGTAGCAGTGGGGCACAG
Source organism: Canis aureus (assembly GCF_053574225.1). NCBI lineage: Eukaryota > Metazoa > Chordata > Mammalia > Carnivora > Canidae > Canis > Canis aureus. Next base: position 39,648,971 of record NC_135624.1, on the reverse strand, counting down.
GCAGGGAGGTCACAGGCAGGGAGGTCTGTCCAGCTCGGTGAGAACAGGGGGACCATGTGACACGAATGGGGACCATGCTTCCACTGGAACACGCCGCAGCACCAGAGAGCTCTGGGGTTTGGAGAAGGTGGCCCGACTCCCATGCAGGACGCCCCAGCTACGGGGTGCCATTGGGTGTGATGCAGCGCTGGGCGTCGGGGCGGCCGGGAGTCTGGTCGGGGCAAGCAGGAGCAGTGGGCGAGAGGCGGCCCGCATCTGGGTCAGTGTCTGGGTGTCGTGTGGCTCTCAGGAAGGAGAGGAGAGAGGCTTTGGGAAGGGCGGCCCCAGGACTTTTGGCCGGAAGGACTAGAGGGTGGGAGTTGCTGGGGGTGAGCCCGCGGTGCAGCCGGCTGGGGGGGCGCAGGGCCGGTTTTGGCATGTGGAGTTTGAGACGCCCCCTGGACAGCCAGCTGGAGGTGCCCAGCGGGCTGTGGGGGGCTGGGCGAGCCGAGGCCCAGGCGAGGGTGTCTGTGGGACGGTGACGCACACGAGATGTCAGGCCAGGAGGTGAGCACGGGGAGAGGCCTGAGCTCCAGGCTCAGACACAGGCGGTCAGGGGGGCCTACGCAGGGAGGGCCCCAGGCAGGTGGCCCCTCAGGCAGGTGGCCCCACGCGGGGAGGGCTCCAGGAGGGCAGAGTATGCCCGCCTCCACGGGGTGGGTGGGAGCGTGGGGGCCGAGGGAGGAGGTGAAGCCCAGGGGACGGGAGGCTCCGTGGTGGCCCCCGTGTGAGTGGATCTGAGGGGAAACCACACGTTCTGCAGTTTGCCGTAACCTGTTGGAGGGCTGGTGGTGCTCAGACGCCTCCCAGGCTGGCCTAGGGGCTCCTTCCCATCCCGCGGCCCCCACCCTTCCCCACGGACAGCCCCCGCACCCCGACTCCATGCCACTCCCTCTGTGAGGCCCAGGGCAGGTGTCAGGCACCCAGGCCCAGGTCAGATGGTGCCCCCACCCCCAGCCCTGCCACACGGGCCCCGCAAGGAGCAAGGGGGGCATCAGGCTGCAGCTGGAAGGGTCAGGAGGGCTCTTCTGTGGTGTCTGCTGGGCCCGAGGGCAGGGTTTGCCCACCGCAGGTGTTACCCCTTCCCCAGGGAGCCCGGGGGTGGGGAGCAGGGGTCAACTGCAAGCAGGTGAGGAGCTGGTCTTCTCAGTTCCTTCAAGGTCACGCACAGAACCATAAGCTGGGATCTGGGGAGACCCTGGGCTCGGCCTCCAGCGTTTTTGGGTCTGGAGGTGGGGGTGTCATCGCAGCCCCTGGAGGCCGTCCCGCTCCCGCAGCTTGCCGACCCTGCTGACCCCAAGGGGGGCCTTTCCCCAGGGAAGGCTCATGGCAGGGCCTCCTCAGAGGGGCAGGCACTGACCCCCAGACCAGAGGGCCTGCGTGGTGGGGGTGCCGCGGCTGCACGGGGCGGGGGTCCTGACTGGGGCACCTCACCTGTGTCGTTCTCTCCCTCCTTCCTCGCCCCTGTCGCTGCCCTGCTTCTCTGCTCCCTGCTACCTTGTCTGTCTGTGGGTGTGTCTGTCCCTCTGGGCCTCCGATCCTCATCTCCCATGGCTCTGGTTCTTCCCTTCCCGTTTCCCCCTCCCCACGTGGTCCCCTGCCCCCTACCCCCGCCACCCTCTGCCGCCCCCACCCCGCATCTGCCACGACTTCCCCTGCCCGTGGCCCGTGGCCGACCCCTCCACCTGTCCCCACCCTGTCCCGCTCGCTGTCTTCTCTCTCCCGCCTCCACCCTGCCCGCCTCAGGCACGCGGCGCAGCAGGAGACCAACAAGACCGTCGCGGCCAGCACCGGCGCCGTGAAGCAGATGACGGAGCTCCTGCGGGGCTGCTCCCGGGTATGTGGTCCTGGAGGCGGTGGGGGGCAGGAGGGTGGGGCCCGGGGAGGTCGTTGGGCCCAGGGTGCCCGCGCTGCCTGGGTTTGGCCGGTGAGCTGCACAGGCGGCGCTCGATGTGCGAGCTGGGCGCCCACTGTATGCTGGGCGCTGCCGTGGTGTCCTGGCCGGGTCGTCTGAACAGACACACACCCTTCCCCCTCCCTCACCTCCGTGCCCCCCACCCTGTCACTGCGGCACTGCCGTCCTCGCCCATCATCATAGACATAATCGCCGTGGGCACAGTTGCCACCATACTCGGTGCCACAGCTCCCTTCAAGGCCCTGATCCTCATCCCATCACCTTGTGCCCTCCCCCACTGCGGCCCCTCCACATCCTCTTCACTCTTGGCCTCTTACTTCCCTCCACCCCCCTTTGCTAGGTCAGCACATCCCCATCTTTGTTATCCATGCCCTATCCCGTTCTCCAGAGGTTGGGGGGCACGTGTCACAAAATAGATACTCTCAGCCCCTCAGCTATCCTGCGCCAGGGGCCGTGTTCATGGTGCCCAGGGCGCCTTCCCGCTATATCAGCAGACTTGGGTGCCTGCCCAGCCTGGGACGCTGGAGTCTGGCCTCTGCAGACAGAGGTTGGGCCGTGGTGTGGAAGGTGCACAAGAGCTTCCGGTGATATGTCCAAGAAGCTGACGCTGCTGCCACCCGAGGACCGCGGCGGTCCGCTAAGTGAGAGAGGCCAGTGCAGAAGCCGCATGCTGTATGGCCTGGTTCGTGTGAAGTGTCCAGAAAACGCAGGCCTGTGCCGACAGCAGGGGTCGGGGCTTGCGTGGCTGGGAGAAGAGCTGGGACGAGCCACGGGGGCCCCGAGGAATGACTGGGGTGATGGAAATGCTCTGAAGCCAGCTGGCGGTCACGGCTGCACAACTAGCAGTTATGAACCGTGAAGTCAGAATCGTGCGTTCTACTTAGGAAAGTTAGGGTGCACTCTAGTAAACAAGTAGGCCCAGCTCCAGAGGCTGAATTATGTTTCGATTATTGGAATATGCCAGAAGGAGCATCGAGGAGCAGGGGTCTGCTGTCCATGACGGGTGGAGGTGTGCCTGCCAGCCCTGGGACGGGCACCGCGCTTTACTCTGTGCACGGTTCAACCACGGCCTTTGGTCATTCAGGACGACACGCAAGTGCCTGGTCCCGGACGCTGCTGGAAATGGCTGTGGCCCTTCGACGGAGGAAGAAGCACACCCAGCAGCAGCGTCTACACGGCTTTCTCGGTCCTGGCACTGGTGTGCGGCTTCTCCCTTGTGGCTTTGCTCTTTGCCCTTGGCCTCTGTGGGCTCCACCCATTTGTTTGTTGACTCTTCTGAGAGCTTGTCTCCGGCCCCTCCCACCCCTCCCACCTCTGTGCACATTGGGCGCTCCTGGCCATCCTTCAGCAGGTGCCCTGCCTGAAGCCTTGCAGCCAGGGAGGAATCTCGGCTAGATTGCAGCTCTGAGTTGTTTGGGTCCACCGTCCACGCGGTCACCTGCATGCACCACGACGGCTGAGAACCAGTGCTTGAGTTCCTTGGGGGTTGACTGACAGGGATCGCTTTTAGCTTAATGTGTCCTTCCTTTTGTCCCCACCCATTACCCACCTGTCTGTCCGCCCATCCGCCCACCTAAGAACCCAGCAGACACTTATTCTGTGTGAGATGCTGGGGGAGGACACAGATGAGGTCCCCTGGGAGGTCTCCCCCTTCCGAGGTAGGACAGTCTGCCCAGGAGGGGCTGGAATTGCTGACTGCTCCTGCAGAGAAGAGACTGTGCAGTCACATGGGGCTGCTGCTGGATCACACGGCCGGAGGGCACTGAGAGATCCTGAGCCCTCAGCACTGCCCTGGGGCACGCATGTGCCACTCACAGGGGCCTCCCCTGGATGCTAACCAGGCTCTACCAAGCTGCAGTCACACGGGGACTGTGAGGCCCCACTGCCACCAAGTGCCCCTGAAAAGTGACCTTGAGAGAGCTGGTGCCCCTGCACCGTGGCCAGGCTGTAGTGCAGCTGTAGCTGTTGTGTGGGGGCTTGCGTGGCGGTGTTGGCGGTTGGTGGTAGAGGGGCGAGCCCCAAGCCCAGGGGCTGAGTTCCTGTTGGAGGTCGACAGAAGGCCCCCCCCCCCCGGCAGGGGCGGGCTGTCTGTGACTTGAGATGCAGGGTCCCAGAGGCAGACGGGGCCCTCCTGGGAGGTCAGGGGGGTGGGGAGGGTGCCGGGGCAGGAGCCCACAGGGGAGGAGCAGGAGCCCACGTCTTTGTCATGGTGCAAGGGCACTGGGCATTGGTGTGGCTTTGTGCTGGTGCTCGCGGAGAGACATGACGGTTGGGGGTCTGGGCGGCTCACACAAACCCCAGCAGGCAGTGCCTGGTTTCAGGGCTCACTTGTCCGTTCCCTGGCTTGGCAGTATGTCCTGAGCATGCGCTCTGTGCCAGGTGTCATTCTGGGCACTGGGGTGCATTGGCAAACGAGACGTGAAGTCCTGTTTTGGTGGAAGGGTGGAGGCTGTGTGTGTTGCTGAGTGCCAGGCAGTAGAGGGAGGTTGGGTGAGCACACTTCTGATGCTGTGATTAGCTGCAGGGCCCTGGGGTCAGCGGCCTGGCTCCACCACCTGTGTGGCCGTGAATGGGCCACTTAGAACTCGGGCTGAGGCCTCCTGAGCTGTCAGGTAGAAATCATAACTCTTGTCACCTGAGTGAGTCATTGTGGGGACCAGACAGACATGTGTGTGGTGCTCCATGGCTGGTGTTGAGGACGTGTGTGGGATCGGGTGGAGGGGGTGGGGTGTCTACAGCGGGCTTGCGGAGCCAGCAGCCCGTGCTGGTGTGTGATGCTGTGAGCTGTTGGGGAAGAAGGAGACGGGGATGAGCCAGTTCTGACAGCAGAGCAGTGATGGCGGTGTGAGGCTGAGATGGACAGGAGGGGGCGAGCGCAGCCAGTGCCCTGAGGAGGGGGGTACGAGAAGCACTCTGGGGATGGAGGAGGCCACGGGGCAGGAAAGGCCTTAGCTGCCTTCATAGCCCATGTTCTCTCTTTGCAGCAGGAGTGTCTGCAGCTGGACCGCCTGAAAACCCAGCTCTCAGATGCCATTCAGCGCTATGGCGTGGTACAGAAGGTGAGGCCCCCCAGGGGGTGGTGGTGGACCAGCTGGGTGGGCCTCGGGCCCATGGGCTCCCACTCTGGGTTGGCCTAGTGTGGCTCCATCCCCCAGAGCAGAGGAGGGGCCCAGCCTGTGGACGTTCGGTAGTTACCAGGAGCCACAACCTCCGACCCTGTGTAGTGAAGGAGATTTACCTTCGGGTGCTGCCTGGGAGGCATCTGGCGGGTGGGAAGACCGGGCGTCCCCTGTTCTGACAGGTGAGGACACTGAGACCCAGGGCTTCAATGTGGGAGGGGGACATCCACCCGATTGTCGGCAGAGCCCAGCCCGGCACCCAGCCTTCCTGAGGCCCAGGGCAGCTCCATCCTGTCACGGAGCCGAAGGTGTGCTCTGCTGCCGGCCATTGTCCCCTCCTTGGTGCTCATCTGACCCCTTCTTCTCTCCTCCCCACCTTTTCTGTTCTTCCTATTACAGAAAATTGCAGAAAAGTCCAGAGCACTGCTTCCCACGGCCCAGCGGGGTGGCAAACAGCAGGTGGGTGCTGAGTGACAACTGTGTCCGTGCGCGTCAGGTGATGGCACCACATCCAGGGCCCTCTCTGCTCAGGGCAGAGCCTGTGGAGGCCCCGGCCAAGGGGGTCTGACGTGATGAAGAGCCTTTATGAAACTGGCATTTTGACCTTAGTTCTCTGGCACAGGCCCAGCACGGAGTACCAGGTGCTGACAGTTCCGCTTGCTCTGCGGGACCATCTTGTACCCGACTGGCCCTCCTGGGGGTGGAAACCGGCCCTCCTGGGAGTCCGCCTGGAGTCCTAGAGGAACGGGGAGACAGTGTCTGATGGTGTAACAGCTGAGAATTTTCCAAGAACTCCTGTGATAAACAGGATAAATTTACCCTGACTTGTATCATCATAAAATTTCAAAAACCAAAGACAAAGATGAAAGCCCAAGACAAGAAGTCACGTTATTTTTTGTGGAGCGACAAGACTTATGCCCAACTTCTGAGGTGGAAGCTGGGGGACGACCAGGAGGCATCTTTAAAGCACTGAGAGAAAGAAATTGCTCACGTGGAATTCTACATCCAGTGAAAATACTTTTCAGAACAAAGGTAGAACAAAAACATCTTTAGGGAAACATAAGCTGTGGGAACTTATCACTGACGAATTCTGACAGTAGCAGAGGGAAGGTGGTCCCAGGTGGATGTGCAGCAGCAGGAAGGGGAGGCACGTCCTGGAAACAACTGACACGTGGACTCATCTGAGCTCATCTTGGCTGTTGAGTAATGCTCTCTACCTGTGGGGCTTCGACGCAGAGCAAGTGGAAGAGCTTGCGAGCGGTAGCCCGGGAGGAGTGAGCTGTGTGAAATCATGCAGTGTCTGCATCCTAGAGATGCAGTAGGAGCCCCAGCCTGTGGCAGCTGGCAGTAAACCAGAGGGGCATCTTGTGTTATGCGGGTGATGCTAAAGGACAACACAAGAACATGAAATACAAAGTAAGCTAAAGGAGTATATGAAATGATAAAACAAGCCTGACTGATTTGAAAGAAAGCCAAAAAATAAAAAAATAAAAAAATAAAAAAACAGGAAACAAGTTGTAAGACGGTAGATTCATACCAAATTTGTTTATAACTCTATTAGAATGGCCTGGCCCCTCTGATGATGGGGCACAGATTTTCAGACTTGGTTAAATATAAATCCAGAAAAGGAGGGATCCCTGGGTGGTGCAGCGGTTTGGCGCCTGCCTTTGGCCCAGGGCGCGATCCTGGAGACCCGGGATCGAATCCCACGTCGGGCTCCCGGTGCATGGAGCCTGCTTCTCCCTCTGCCTGTGTCTCTGCCTCTCTCTCTCTCTCTTTCTCTCTCTGTGTGACTATCATAAATAAATAAAAATTAAAAAAAAAAATCCAGAAAAGTGTGAGAGTTAGAGGATGGAGAAAGATACACCGTGAAGCCACAATGCAAAGGCGACTGGTGCCCCGTGCCTGTGTGAGGGTAAGCGACTCTCTTCCTGCACACATGGGCGCGCCTGAGAGGACAGCATGGCCATTCAGATGTAGGACACAGTTCTATATCTGTGCCGAATAACATAGCTTCAAAAACGTAGGACAAAACTGATAGTAATAAAAAGAAAAACAGTAAATCCACAGTCACGGGTGGAGATGTAACACAGCTCCAGAAATGACTGATGAAGGAAACAGGAAAGCTCAGTGAGGATCTAGACGACTCAGCCGGTGCGATTAGTGAGCACACTCCTACCAGGAGTCGCTTACGACACAGTAACCAAGCGCAGGAGAGTGTGCGTTCCCGCCAGGTGCACAACGCGTGCTGGACCTTGAACCAAGCTCCGCAGATTCCAGAGGGTTGACGTGACCCCGAGTACATTCTCGGATCGGCGTGATGAAATTCATCTATGATAACAAAAAGGCAATTTCCAAGGTTGGGAATGAAAAGAATACAATTTGAAGGAACCTGTGAGTCAGAGAAGAAATCACAGTGGAAATGAAACTATCGTGAAGTGAACAACAAAGAAAATGCTACAAATCCAGGCTTGGATGCAGCTACAGCAGAGCTCCAAATGCTTTCTTCAGAAAGAAGAAAGTGTGAAAATCACAGAGCTAATTCTCAATCTCAGGAAGCTAGAAAAGCAACAACAAACTAAATTCTAAGAAAATACATAGGAAAAAGCAGAAATCAGTGTAATATATAAGAGATGTGTATTGGACAAATCCAACAAAGTCAAAATTTGTCTTCGTTTTAGAAGGATTAAAAAATCCCCCAAGATTAGTTTTGATACAGAGAGAACGTACAAATTACTAGGATTGAGAATGACAATGACTAGATCATGGATGCTACACACCAGGAAAAATAGAAGCATGAAGATACTATGATAGAATTTATGTCAGTAAATTTGACAGTGTAGGTGAAATATATATATATATATATTTTTTTTGTTTTAGAAAAAATGTAAGTTACCAAGACATACAGAAAATCTGGACAGGCACCTGGGTGGCTCAGCAGTTGAGTGTCTTCCTTCGGCTCAGGGTGTGACCCTGGAGTCCCTGGATTGAGTCCCGCATCAGGGTCCCTGCAGGGAGTCTGCTTCTCCCTCTGCCTGTGTCTCTGCCTCTCTCTCTGTGTCTTTCATGAATAAATACATAAAATCTCTTAAAAAAAAAAAAGTCTGGAAAGTCCAGTATTTATTATAGAAATGATAAAATCAATAATTAAATAATTGGCATTGTTAGAAATCTTAGCAAGAAAACTTCAGACCTAGATGATTTTTAAAAAGATTTTATTTATTTATTTATGAGAGACACACAGACATAGGCAGAGGGAGAAGCAGGCTCCCTGCGTGGAGCTCGATGTGGGACTCGATCCCAGGACCCCAGGATCACGACCTGAGCTGAAGGCAGACGCTCCACTACTGAGCTGCCCAGATGTCCCCAGACCTAGAAGATTTTATTGGTGAATTCTTTCAAACACTTGAGGAATAAATGTTAACAGTTTGTACAAACTCTTAAATAAAATTTAAAAAGGGACCACATCCCAACTTGCTTTACGAGGCCAGCAAACCGTGATGCCAAATTCTTACAAGGGTGTCACCAAAAGGAAAGGAGTGCGTTCTCTTGTGAGCATAGGAGCAAAAAACGTAACCAGACCACTCACAGGCTGGATCTAGCAATATGTAGAAGGGTCACACGTGGTTACAAAGCAGGGCTTGTTCCGGGGGCGCACGGCTGCTTTACATTCAGAAATAACCCACCTGAGCTGCCACGTTCCTAGAGTAAGAACATCCACTCCATCATCTCAATAAAGCAAGAAGAAGAGCACTTGGTAAAATCCAATGCCCACCGAGGGCTCTCAGCAAGCTGGTGCGTAGGAATGCCTCTCATCTGATGATGGGCGTCTTCGAAAGCCTTGCAGTCGGCCCCACACGTACTGCTGAGCTGTTGGAAGCCTAGCTCCCGAGACTGAGGACGAGACTCGGTGTCTGGTCCTTCTCTTCCTCGCATGCGGGAGGGCGCGTCCAGGGCACTGTGACCGGGGACAGAAGTCAGAGGTGTGGGAATTAGGGAGGAAGAGGCCGCATCAGAGACAGCACCGCTGCGTTATTGGAAAGGGCGAATGAGTCTGCAGATAAACTCCAGGCTCACAGTGATTGTAACGGGCCGTATACGAGGAAACACCGTGTGCGCCCGCGGAGGACAGCGCGCAGATGAAATCCAAAAAGCGATGCCCAGCATCCAGGCTCAGAGGAAGCCTTCCAACAGCTGTTTGAGCAAGGGCGCCGCCGTGCCGTGGGGATGGAGGGTCTGTTCCGGGCTTGACGTTGCACTGGCCAGGGTTTGAACTGGGAAAGAGGACCCCGTTGAGAAAATGGCAAGTCCAAGTCCAAATACTCCTACTTTTGCATCTCGGAATCACCAGGGAAACAGCGCATTCAGTCCCCGCAGAGACGAGCCAGCAAGATCAGCTCCGCGGGGGGCATGGTCCCCTGTGGCCAGCGGGTCCCTCCTGGTGGTTGACGCAGGGCCATCGGCTTGCGCACATCCCTCTTGCACCGCAGCAGAGGGTCCCCGTCCCCTCCCCTCAGAGACAGGCGCAGCACTGGGCTTGGCCAGGTGCCATGTGACCGCCCGATGCTGTAGCAGAACAAAGGAGTCTGCGCTGGGTCGGAAACAGGGAAAGACGTTGTCATACGTGGCAGCAAGCCTGGCACAGCTGCGAAGCCTCTGCCTCTTGGTGAGAAAGTGCTCCAGGCCGTGGCTGAGAGGGGCCAGGAGGACAGTACGTGCACAGGATGGCCATCGCCAGCAGGTCCTTTACCGTAACCTACCCCACGCACAAGAAGCACTTCAGCTGGATCGTGGACCTACACGTGAAAGATAAGGCAATGAAGCTTCTAGAAGAGGCCATGGGAGTCTGTCTTCACATCTTTTTGGTGAGCAGACATTTCTTACGTGGAAGAAAAAGTACCAAGTGTAAAGAAGATTAGCTTGACTTCCTTAGGTTAACACACTCTTAACTAAGTGAGGGTAAAGGGAACCCGCAGTGTGACACGTGTTTACGTACGCGTGTCTGGAAGGGACTGATGTCCGTATTAGGTAAACATCTCTCACAAATCAACAAAAAGACTACTCATTTCAAAAACATAAAAAGGCAAAAGCCTTAGGCACGTCTTAGGGGGGGCCCATGTGGCCGGAAAGTGCAGGAGTGTGTGCTCAGTAGGTGTCACCGGAAGCAGGCCAGGTGAGCCCATGATGCCTGGTCACTACACATCCCCCTGCGCCCACAGAGCACTAAAAGCAGCAGACTCGTGGCAGGATACCCAGTGCTGGGAGGATGCGGGGCACCTGGAAGCCTGTGCACGCCCCATGGGAGTGCAAGTGGGTGCCTCCCCTCTGGACACTGAAACTCTTCCCGGATTCACATGTTCTCTCTCCCGTGACCTTGCAGTCCCCGCCCCCTGAAGGGCACGGCCGGTGGAGATGCACATGTGTGTTCACCCGAAATCCCACAGAAGGACGCTCGTAGCCACTGACACGCAGCAGCACAGCGCTGGGAAGGCAGCCAGCCCGCGGTGCCGCGGCCAGATCATTTGTGCTGGTTTCACGCACGGAGCCTGTAGCGCCACAAAGAGCCAGCTGTCACCAGCAAGGCCCACCGGCGTGATCTCGGAGTGTGGAATCAACGAAACCAGAGAGGACAGAGGTCCAAACCAGGCCAACACAACGGGCAGTGTTAGGAGCCAGACGGTGTTTTCCGTGGCTGGGGGCAGCGTGATGGCCGGGGGGCTTGAGGGGCGCGTTTGGGGTCCTGGCAGCATTCTGTGTTGTGCCCGGAAGTCTTTCCTTTGTAAGAATTGAGACCCATGCACTTGTGATTTGTGCATTGGACTGCAGACGTGTCGTATCTCAGTAAATTTTTTTAAAAAGGAAGAAAACAGTTAGTAGTGTTTCTGAGAAATTATAAAAGATTAGATGATTTCCAGGAATTTTGCAAACTGTAAACAGTACGATGACATATTACCCTATTCAGCACAGGGATTGCTGTGGTACTGACCTCGCAGACTTTGGGGCTGCTGTCTGCAGGCTGGCGGGCCTGGCGGCAGTGAGGGGCGCCCCCTGCCACCCACTCCCACCTGAGCCGAGCGCAGGCCGTGGCCGTGAACAGGTCAGCCCTCCCGAGTCGGCCCTCAGGGCCGTGGCCTGCGGCAGCCTCCCCCAGGTCCACAGTCCGTCTCAGACCCCGTCAGGCCCAGCCAGCGGGCAGTGCCAGGTGTGTCTGCACTGGCTCCTCCCCTCGCTGGGGACGGTCGGCAGTCTGCGCTGCAATCAGCCGGCTCGGCGTGGGTTTCCACCAGAGCTCCGCGTGTTCGCGGCCACAGCGGGAAGGACGTGCTTCATCTTCATGTGTTAGCTGGAAATGCGTCATGCTTCCCTGTGGGAGCAGGGTGGGTGGGTGAGCCCCTGGTTCTGGGCGCTGGTGCTATTATTTCATATGGGTGTCAGGGGAACGATCACCGTGGTCATGCCAGTTCTGACATTCTGGGCTCTGCCGGGTGTCCAGAAACTTCCATCAGCTAACAAACATTTATTACTTGGAGAAATTGATGACTGGCCTCGGGCTGCTAAACAGGAGTGGTTTTCCCAAGCCTGTGACTGGCTCGCACCCTGACCCCTGCCCCTCCACCGGGGTCATGGAGATTCCTGTGCGGAGCCCGGGGTCGGAGTGCGCGAGAAAGTGGCCCGTTTCCCAGAGCCCCCGAGAACCCGGGGAGCCTGCTGCGCATCCTCCCGCCTCGGCTCTTCTCACGGGAAACCGCTCTCAGCTCCACGGCCCGGCAGTCACGTTGGTTTGTGGGTTTCTTCCGTACAGAGCGGGATCCAAACCATCAGCCCTGGAGGGAGGAGAAAGCCGTCTTTGTTGGCGGCCTCTCGAGCTGGAAAACCATCACACGGCTGTCCCCTCCGCGCTGGCCCCAGCGCCTTGCCAGCAAATCCTTAATCCCCAAATTGGGCCTTTGTGAGGAGAACAAAGGGGCGCTTTCTGATCCTTTCAGGAGATCAGGTGTCCATGCCATTTCTCGTTGCCCTGACTTGTCATGAGCCGGGCCGCTCGGGGAGGGCTGGCCCATACCTGTGCAGGTGAGGGTGTGCAGGCTCCCTTGGCCGTCAGCCGCCGGGTCACTTCCACAGAGCCCCAGACTCCAGGGAAGGTTACACGTAATGTCCTGTGATGCTCCCGTCGCCCAGCGTATCTGACCGCTCTGCTGATTGGTCTCTCCAAGTCGTTGTGGCTTTTCCAGTTCCTTCTGCCACCCTGTCACCCAAGGCAAGCCCCGAAATCTTGTCGAGCCCCTCCTACGTGTGTCTGGGCAAGGGGCCAGGATGGAAACACAGGGCTGGACATCCGTCATGCTCCTCCCTCTGCAGGCTCCACTCCGTGGAGTGGCCTTCTTGCACTTCTGTCCTGGGGTGCACAGACGAGGGGCCCTCGAGCAGCTCTCACCATGGGGATTGTCAGGTGTACCTGAGAGGCTTCCCGAATGCCTCCAACCCAGTGGAGTGGCTGGCTTTGTGACCTGGGACAGGCCCCTGGGGCGGTGGTACCCATGCTGCTCTTGGGGGGGGGTGCCAGCATCTGTCCCGCAGCTCACCCACACCGAGGGCAGCATAGTCCCTCACGGCTTCCTGTCGTGCTCCCGTGGGCACGTCATCTTCATGTGCACCTGCTGAGACAGTGAGGTGGTGTCCTGTTCACTCCTTGCCCTGACTCTGGGGCGGGGATGTCAGCCCCGTTCTGTGGGGGTGGGGACTGGGGAGAGGAGAAACTAGGGAACTGCCAGGGAGGCACAGCCAACGAGGATTGTGCCCTGGGTCTTGTCGTCTGGGCCGAGGTGCGAGTGGTTAGCAAGGACCCCCACAGGGTCCCTTTTGGCAAGAGCGAGTGTGTGTGTGGTGCCTGGCTGGGAGGCAGGACAGGCAGACTAGTGCAGTGGTGTGGTGAGGGCCTGGGGACGTGGGGCCGCTGTCCCATCCTGCAGATGAGGACACTGAGGCCCTGAGAGCGCGGTGTGGGCCAGAAGCTGTGGCTCGGCTCTGTGCCAGCCGCTCCTGCTGCTGTCCGCTGGGCACCGCTCACTTCCTCCCGCCCACACCAGGAAGGGGAGGTGGTAATTGCCACCTTGGACCAGTATCGCTTGTCAACAGATTTTTTAGATCTTTTATTTTATGTTCATCTATTCACGTATTTATTTCTGTAAAGGCCTCTGCCGACTCTGGGGGAAGAGGTTCCACCCATGGTAGTGTGCTTGGGGGCAGAGCATTGGCTTTGGAAGGAGAACTGGGTCCATGGGGGCCTCACCATTCCCCCTGGGGGGCCCGTAGCGCCGTCCTCTGGACCTGAGCGTGAGTATGCCCACCTTAGAGGACGCCAGGGGCGCTGCACAGGCACCCGGCCTCCCACATTGCCCCTGCCGTGGCCACTGCTGGTGGTGCTCCCGTGGCCACTGGGCCTCCTGCAGGCCTTCGTCAGAACTGTGCGAGTTGTTGTTTGTGTGCTGTGGTTTCTGTGCCCAGCCAAGTCCATCTGTCCCTTTGCCATCTGTCCGCAGTATCTCAGGCCTGGCGCGGGGAGGCCAGCGTGTGTCCTGAGCGCCCGTGGGTCTGTGGGAGAGGTGGTGGTCTCCCTGCTGCCGAGGCCAGCTGAAGGCTGCCCGGTGGGCCATGCTGGGCCGGCACATGGCCACCTGCCACGTGGCCCTGAGTGGCACAGGGGGGTAAGAAGGTGGCCTTGTCACAAAGGGAAGGGACAGAGCAGGCAGGTGGTCACCTCAGAGGCCTCCTTCCGGGCTGACCAGCGTGGAGTGTCCTGGAGACGTGGAGCCTGCAGAGGGAGTCTGCATGATGGATGTCCAGCCCTGTGTTTCTATCCTGGCCCCTTGCCCAGACACACGTAGGAGGGGCTCGACAAGATTTCGGGGCTTGCCTTGGGTGACAGGGTGGCAGCTGTACCTGCCGTCTGTCCCTGTGCCGGTGCGCTCTCTGGGCAGGAGGAGGGTGCTGTGGGCAGAAGAGGAGCCCAGGAGGCCTGGTGAGGCTGGGGGTGGAGTCAGCCGGGGGCGGGGCCAGATGGGGCAGAGTCGGCCGGGGGCGGGGCCAGACGGGGGCGGAGCCAGCGGGGGCGGAGCCAGCCGGGGGCGGGGCCAGATGGGGCGGAGCCAGCCGAGGGCAGAGTCAGTTGTGGGTAGAGTCAGATGGGGCTGGAGTCAACCGTGTGGTCAGCTGGGGCAGAGTCAGGCAGGGGCGGGGTCAGCTGGGAGAGTTTGCTGTTAGGTGGGGGCGGAGTCATCTGGGGGTGGGGTCGGCCAGGGGCGGAGTCAGCTGAGGGGGCGCCCAGCTCCAGCCAGGGTCTGTTCAGCGGGGCCCACCTCCCCAGGCTCCCGCGCACCCCGGCACCCGTGCAGGGTCCTCTCCACGTCCAGCCCTGGAGCCCCTCTGTGTTGGAATTGGGGCCTGGAGCCCCAGATTCTCGTCCTGCCTGTTCCCGGGCTCTTGGCTTCAGTGTCCTTGTCTGTAAAATGGGCTCAGCGCTCCTTCGCAGAGCGCTCGGAGTGTCAGAGACCCCCGGCTCCAAGGAGCTGTGACAGAGTGCAGGGTCGCTGGGTGGCTCTGCCCATCCTCCAGCCTTTTGTGTTGTCCTTTGATTTCCTTCTCCTACACATGCACACGTACACACATACACACACGTATGACATCCCTGCACCCACACGCCCCACCCCTGACCTGAAGCAGAGCTCGATGGACTTGGGGGTGCGTGTGAGCCTTTGCCTGGCTTTCTGATGGGGTCAGGGGTTGAGGCGGGCACATGGTCATCTTTGCTGTGGCACATTTTCTGCATGAAGCCACCGCTCTGGAGTGGGGCCCGTTCCCACTTCCTGCACCCCTTCAGCTGTGGGGTATCCGGAGTCGAGACAGAGCCCCACAGGCATCCCTGCTCTCTCTCAGGACCTGACACCTGACTCCCAGGGGAGGACATTGCCTCTCCTGTACTCAGTGTCCTATCAGAAAGCAAATAGTTAAGTGAAGGGAAAAGCCTCATTTTATTGAATTCCAGGATTTGGTAAATTAAAGCAATCAGTACAGAATGGAGTGACGTAAAGCCCTCTGGCTCCTCTTCCCCGGGGCCCGGTCTCAGCGAAGGCGTGTGCAGGACACGCAGTCCCAGGTGGTGACTGTGCCCTGCCGTGTGGGAGGCCAGGCCTCCACCTCACGCCCCTGCCTGGCAGCTAGACCCCGGCTGTGACCTGAACGGGCTCTTGGCGGGCTCACAGCCCCTGTGAGAAGCTGCATTTGTGTCCATGCGTGAAGGGGTGTTTCTCGGGTGTTGGCAAGGGCAGGGAACACGAGGAGCCGTCCTCCAGCAGGGCTGTGGGGGGGCCTACCGAGTGTGCCCCAAAGCCCGGCCTGGGATGGCCCGGGGTGGGCACGGGGCATCTGCCTGACCTGACCCTGATCCCTGCAGCAGGCCTGCGAGCATATCCCCTGCCCCCTGCAGCAGGGCAATGGCCCTGTGGTCGCGGCCCCCCGTCAGGGCTGCAGAACCTGGACTGTAGGTCCACACCCCTCCCGAGAGCTCTGAGTAGGGGGCGTGCAGAGCCCTGGAGGCCCCTGAGGCCTCGACAGGGAGCTGCCTGCCGTGAGCCGGGGGAGAAGCTGTGCCCTGGGCTGGGTGGCAGCAGGGCGCACCGGGGCTAACTGCTCTCTCTGTTGCCAGCAGAGTCCCCGGGGCCCTTTTGCTGAGCTGCCTGATGATGAGAAGATCTTTAATGGGGGTGACGGCATGTGGCAGGGCCAGGAGCAGGCGCTGCTCCCGGAGATCACCGAGGAGGACCTGGAGGCCATTCGGCTGCGTGAGGAGGCCATCCTGCAGATTGAGGTGAGGACCTGGCCTGGCCGGTGTGGGGGGTGTGATTGTGTGTGTGACTGTGCCAGTGGCCCTCGTCCCTGCATGCTGGAAATGCACTGAGAACACGGGGGATGCGGCTCTGCCAACAGTGGGGCCCGAGCCTCCTGAGGCCCTGCGAGTGGCCGTGGGTCCATTCTTCCCCCTGGGTCTCCTCATCTGCCCCTGGAAGTTGGAGCTGCTTCCAGGGGTGAGTTTCTGGACACATGTCAGAAAACAGCTTCTTGTAGAAAAACAGGAACCCGGGCAAGTTGGTAAAGTGAGTCACCAGCTCAGGACCTTGTGCTGTGTTTGTTGTCCCACCCTGAAAAGAGGTGGATGCCCCCACCCCCGCCCAGGGAGGCGGGGTTCAACCCCTTACCTCTGAGGCCCCCACCCCACCTCGCCCACTGCTTCCAAGAAGCCCCCTCTTCGCACCTTCCTGTTCCTCCTGGCAGGAGGCAGCGTGCGACACGGGCTGCTCACTGTGCTGGGAACGCGCATCTGCGGCCCTCCCCGTTGGCTCGGCAAGACCGGCTTCCCACAGCCGCTGAGGAAGGGGTAGCGCATGGTCGCCCCTGAGGACGCGGGGTGCCAGGGTCCCAGGAGGCAGGAGGGGGGGCTGCTCCTCTCTCTTTGGCTCGAGAACTGAGGTCCCTGTAGGAAGGGCTGGGGAGACCCCTGGCACAGTCTGTGGATGCTGTGGAGAAGGGGCAGAGATTGGGAGGCCAGGCGGGCGGGAGTGGGTGCCACGCTCGAGGAAGGTGCCGGGGAGCTGATGCCACCCACCCAGTGCTGGCCCCAGGGCCGTGAGGACGTGGGCGGGGTGGGGGCTGACCCTGGGCGAGGCCAGGAGCCCCTGAGCAGGGGGCCCCCAGAGGGCGGAGCTGTAGGCTGAGCTCAGGTGGCACCTCAGCATCCTGCTGGCCGGGCCCTGGGGAGACCCCACTGTGTGGATCACGGCGGCCCCCAGGACGGGGTTCAGGGGAGCCCCTTGTGTGAGTGGGTCCTGGGCAGAGGGTGGGCTTTACCGGGGTGATTGCCCCGTCAGCCAGGATGGAGGAGCCCGGGGCTCTAGGCCCCCCAGGACCTGGGGTAGTGTGGGACCCCCCCCCCCAGATCCAGCCAGTCCCGTCTGCAGCCCTCAGAGCCCAGGGTCAGCAGGGGGACTGCCATGGCCAGCCTCATGGGGAGCAGCTGGGAGCTTGTGTCCCTCTGTGTGGCACGAGGGTGACATGGATGTGC
The DNA here is from genome assembly GCF_053574225.1 of Canis aureus. Taxonomy (NCBI): domain Eukaryota; kingdom Metazoa; phylum Chordata; class Mammalia; order Carnivora; family Canidae; genus Canis; species Canis aureus. The sequence goes on along the minus strand of NC_135624.1, from coordinate 39,631,783 downwards.
CCCCCGCCGCCTCTCTCCCCCTTGTCCCTCCCAATTCCAGGCCCCCTCCCCCGGCCCTGGGGGCCGGCCTGTTACTGCCCGACCGACCGTCAGGCCTGATGCCCAGGGCCCTCTGTGGCTTGCCTGGCGGATGACGTGTTGAATGAACCTGTGCAGCTGGCCACAGTAGCTGTTGTCCCCAGAGACAGAGACCTGGGTCCTGCACCCCATCTGCACTGCCCTCTGCTGCCCGGGGGAGGACCCACAGGCAGCCTCTCATCCTCCCCTGGCTTCCACGGTCCCCATGTGGGCAGTTGCCCATGGCCACCAGGGCCTTCAGCTGCTGCCCCTGGGCGCCCTGTCCAGGCGGCTCTCTGGCTGCTGGCCCGGCCCTGGGCCCTCTCCCCAGCAGTGTGGCCGTCCAGGGCTGGGATGGGGGCCCGGAGCCCCTCACCCCTTGCTTCTGTCTGGCTCTGCTGCTTCCGCGGCTCCTGCAGGGCTGCCTGGTCCTGGGGTCCGGGTGCCCTGCCCCACCCGGCTCACCCTGCCCCCCTCACCGTGCCCCTCTGCTCAGCCCAGCTTCAACCCGGTCAGCCCTGCTCCATCCCGCTCAGTGCTGTCTGGTCTCACTCAACCTTGCAGCACCCTGCCCCACTTATTCCCCACCCTTCAGCCCTGCTCCACTCCACCCAGCTCAGCCCCACCCCACTCCCCCCTGCTCAGCCCGATTCAGCCCCCCTCAGCCCTGCTCCTCCCCGCTCTGCTCTGCAAGCCAGGGCTCTTACACACAGGCCTTAGCACAGCTGCCCTGGGGCCTGGACTCAGCTGTGCTCTGCCCTGATCCCTGACCCCTGACCCCTGGCCTCCTGGGCCTGGACCTTCCCAGCCCGGCTCCTCCATCCCATCACCAGGTACTAGCAGCGTGGTGTGGGGCAGTCCCAGGCCCTCCGTGGGGGTACCAGCCCTTCCCATCAGGCCCCCGGGTGTGTGGAGCCTTGGAATGCAGGGCCACGCTGTCCGGCCAGCCTGAGACACCCCCGCCCCACTCGCTCCCCCACATAGCCTGCAGGTTGGGCCGGTGGCATAGTGTGGAGCCCAAGGGTCTCTTTCTCTTGTTTCCATGAGGAGACTAGAGTTGGGGGCGGGGAACACCTGTGTGCGGGTGGAGCTCTGGGGACACCCAGCGTGGAGAGCTGTGCCTGGCTGTTGGGTAGCTGCTTACTGCCCGGGGGACGGCCGTGCTCGGCCTGGGGGCTCTGGACAGCCCTGCAGCGGGACCTGCAGAGGGAGCCATGCCAGCCCAGGCACACACACACAGGCAGGACGCGGTCACCCCTTCCTGAGGGGGGTGGCCACACTCTGGGGCCCATGTGGCCTGAGCTGGTGGCTCCCGGGCCGGGGGCCTCGGGGGGCTGTGCTGGGCCAAGGTGAGCAGCGTACATGCAGTACGTGCAGGATCGGGGTCGGTGGATGGGTCCCTGCGACGGGGCATGGAGGGGGTTTTGGGGCACAGCCCCTTCCACCAAGCTAGCTCCTGGCCACCCGGGCTGCAGGCGAAGAGGCCCCTCACTTCTTTTCCCGGGGGACTGGGCTATCTCAGGAAGGTGGCTTGTCTGTTGTCCTCATAGCTGTGGCCAAGACCACCCGTGGTCGTGTGGCCTGTCACTACCAGAGCCGCCGGTCAGGCAGGAAGAGCAGCCTCGCTGTGGCGGTGGGCAGGCTGGCGCCTGGAGGGTGGTGGGGGCAGGAGGTGGAGGCTGGAGAGGCCACTGTGGGTGTAGCGGAGGCTTCCTTGACCCCTTGAGGGGAGGGGTGGCTGGCCTCGGGTGGCTCTTGGTCGCAGAGGGGAGGGGGAAGCCTGGTGGGGTCATTGCCCGGCCACGGGAGCGCCAAGGGGTTCCTTCTGGAAGCTTCGGTGTGTCTGTAAGACGGGGCAAGGACACCAAGCTCTGAGGCTGAGGGAACAGGAAGGACCTTTGTCAGCCGGCCCGTGCCAGTGTGCTGCGGTGAACCACCTGGCAGGGGCCTCACCTGGGCAGAGCCAGAGCAGGCAGGGGTGGGGGGGCAGGGCACACCCCCAGCCCTGTCTCCGGGCAGGACTTTCCTGTCCAGCTTCTCTGCGTGGAGGGTCCACGGTGCTTCTGTGACCTAGCCTTGGAGGTCACGCGGCCTCCCCTCGGCCCTGCTGGTTAAGCGGCTGCGGAGGCCTGTCCCGCCTCCCTTGGCAGAGGCGCCAGGGTCCTTGTTGGGAGTAGCGTGGCAGGCGTGTTGGGGTGGCTCCCAGCCCCCCGGTGCCATTTCGCGGGCCGTACACCCTCCCCCGGTCCCTTCCCGCCAGCTGCCCTGGCACGTGCCTGCCTAGAACCTGTTCCTCCAGACACTCGAGCGACTTCAGGACTCCTCTTGACCTTCGGGTCGTGACTCAGTGGGCCCATCAGACATTCCAGCCGCCTGTGTGTTACATGTGACATGTTGAGTGATGGACCACGTTGTCGGTTTTTCTCTTCACGAGAGCGAAGCCCCGTGGAGGCAGGATGCTTGCCTGTCCTAGTCCCCGCAGGTTCCTGGCACCACAGACGACATGCGACACTCGCTGGGCACTCGACAGCTCTTCATCGAACAAACAAACGGACTAGTGGAAGGGTGAAGGATGGGTGGTGGGAGACGGAGGGGGGTGGACGGAAGACTGGATGCCTGGGGGTGCAGGGAGGGACGTGCGTGGTGTCCGCGCGGGGGCCGGTGGATGGATGGCTGGTGGGTGGAGGGATGAATAAGTTTGGCGTGTTGGGGCTCCTAGCGGATCTGTGACTTAATAAGAGGGCTGTGTCGCCTTTATTTATATGCATCATCAGCCCTCACAGAAGCCTGCGACAGTGAGCGCTCCTGTGCTCCAGTTTTATCAGAGCCGATGCGGAGGCTTGGAGAAGCCGCGTCACTTGGCCCGGCCATGCGGCTCGTGTGGCAGGGACCGGGCCCAGGCTGCAGGACGGAGGAGCGGGGCTGTGCCCGCGGTGCCACCCCCATCCCTGCCTCTCCCTCGGCCTCTCCCAGACGGGAAGGGTGCAGGCGGCCACCGGAGTGTGGCGTCCAGAGCGGGTGTGAAAGGAAGGAGGCAGCCTCTGCGGCCCTGCTTGTCTCACCCCTGCAGCCCTGGTCTACCTTACCCCTACGGCCCTGCTCCGCCTGCCCGTGCCACCCCGCTCTGCCTCACCCCTGCGGCCCTGCTCTGCCTCACTCCTGCGGCCCTGCTCCGCCTGCCCATGCTGCCCTGCTCTATCTCACCCTGTGGCCCTGCTCTGCCTCACCCCTGCAGCCCCACTCTACCTTGCCCCTATAGGCCCCACCTTGCCTCACCCACAGCCACTTACTTAATCCTGGTTGAGCCTGGCTCTTCCTGTCTGGGGGTAGGGCAGCACCTCGCCTCCCAGGGGCCCGGGGAGGTCGAATGAGACAGGCAGGCGCCCCTAGGCATTGCCAGCAGGTAGCAGGCCCCCGTCTGGCCGACTGAGCTGGAGCCCAGGTCGTGTACCCACTCCCGGCCCGGGCCACCCACCAGGCCCGACTGCCGAGTCTGCACTGGGCTCCCCTGCCCGGCCCCCCTCACCCGATCTCACCTCGAGGGCTGCGCACCCTGCTCCCCTCCCTGGTGGAGCGCTGTATCACCTGACCCAGCACATTAGCTGCTCTGTTGCCATGGCGGCCTGGCAGGCCCAGGAGGGGCGAGGCTGGGGCTGGGTGGGGGGACAGGGGGGCCTCCCGGCTGGCGGACCCCAAGGCCCAGCTACCTTCCCTGAGGTCGGCCCTGCGCAGCCAGACCTGGGGCGCGGGGCGTTGACGTAGCAGATGACTAAAATATGTGACTAGATGAGTGAAATTTGGCGTTCCGTTAACTGGAACAGTCGTGTTTATAGGTGGATGATTGCCAAGATCCTAATTATAAGAAGAGATTGTGTAATAGAAAAAGTGCGGCGGTGTTTTATTTCTTTCGGTTCCTAGGAGTGAGGGGGGCACACAGGTGCACGCGAGCGCACATGCACACGCATCGCGGTTTTACCGTGTCCCGTGCAGGGCTGTTAGTCTGCGGTGCCAGTAGAAGGAGAGAAAGAAGATTCCGTGAGAGCTTTTAATGAGCTCTAGTTTTAGAAGCAATCAGGAAAATAATTGCATGATTTAAACATTTACTAAGTTGAGGTGTTTTGAGTTTCTCTCTGTCGCCCACTCTCCCGCTTTCTGGGGCCCACGCCTGGCGCGAGGCTCCCGGCGCCTGCCGCCCTCACGCGCCGCAGCTGGTGCCGCTGCCCTCCCTCCCCGGGGGTGCCGTCCTGGGGCGGCTGCGGGGGCTTCTGGGCGGGCCTGCCCTCCCTCAGGCTTGTGACCAGCCTGGCTCCGAGCCCCCCGCCCTGGTGAGGACCAGGCTTCTGGCTGAACGGGGCTTGCACCCAGGCTCCTGGGGGAACCCGCATCTCCAGCGTACCCCCCCAGGCGTGCCCGGGAGCTGGGCCTCGTGTGCCCTTGGCGTCCTCCTCTAGGGGCCGAGGCCCGGGTGCCCAGGTGCCCAGCACAGTGACTGGAGGGCCATTGCCCACACCAGTGGTTCCCGTTTGCGTGAAGGAGGCTGCCCGCCCACGCCTCCCCCGCGCTGGGGCCCTGTCTGGGCGGATGGGCAGCTCCGTCCCCAGAGCCTGCCTACTGTCGCTGCCCCATCCATTCTGCAGACGGCCTGGATGCTGGGATGAGAGAGACGCAAACCCCTCGCCCCCAGGAAGTCCCGGCACCTGGGAGCCGTCATGCAGGAGGCGCAAACCCCAGGCACAGCTGGGTGGAGAAGACCCGTCCCAGGAGCACGGCCTCGCGGCTTGTCCGTGGACTTCCAGGAGGCTGCTGCCTGGGGTCTGGAAGGGCTCAGCAGCCCCTCCCCATAGTCCTCTGTCCTGTTTCCCTCCTGAGGGGGGGCCCCACGTGTGTCCCCCTGAGGCGTCCCTGTCCTCTCAGCCCTCCCCCCTGGAGGGGCCGACTGAAGCACACGGGTACCCTGGGACTGCCTCTCATCCTTCATTCCTCCCCAGCATGGCTCAGTTATGTTTTTTGAGCAAGGAGAGCCTTTATCCACAAAGATTGTCACAATAGAGGATGCCTTGCCAAGAGGAGAATGCTGGGACTGTGGGATGTGCGGGAGCTGGGGAAGCAGGGTCCCGTCCCTGTGTATAGGGCAGAGGGGTGGGTGAGGGCTCTCTGGGTCAGGGGGTGTCCAGGCCTGGGGAGGGAGAAGCCGAGCCCAACGTTGGTTGCCAGGCCTTGGACCGGACGTCAGCTCGCCTCGTTCGAGGCACAGAGTGCAATGCGGGGCTGTGTCTGGCCTTTTCCTGGATGAACAGTGGGGTGTCCTTGAGTCCATCCCTGCTGGGGAGAGGGTCTCAGTCACATGGAGGAGGGGTTTTCTGCAGAAAGCACTTTCCAGAATACCAGAGGGGGGCCAGGTTGTTTGTGTCCCTGTGTCCAGGAGCCCTGCCCGAGCTTCTGTTCAAGACGAATGACGTTTATGGGTCGCTGACCGAGAGGGTCATGGGTCTAGGGATGAAGCAGGGGCTCGGGACCGTCTGCTGGGGACGAGGGCCGGCCTGGCCTTGCTCCTGCGGCATCAGCCGGAGTCCCTGCTCGGAGGCAGGGTCCGAGTGTTGGGCGTTGTGAGAAGAGGGAGGCCTGGTGTAAAGAAGTGTGTCTGTGCCAGGAGACTGGACGGCCAAGAGGCCGGGAGGGGGAAGCCCCCTGGTGTGCAGCCCTGTGGTGCAGGGCCCCGGGGGCTCGGCCCAGGGTGGGTCACCCGCGTCAGCTCCCCGTCCTCTGCGCACCGGGGGCTCCAGAGTTGGAGCACAGGTGCCCGGCTGTGCATGTCTGCGCCTGCTGGCGGGCCAGGCTATCCCTGTTCCAGGTTGCCTGTCTGCTGGGCCAGCCGGGGTGGACAGGAAGCCTTCCACCCCCGCTCCGCCCCGGGCAGAGCCCCAGGTGGGGGCCTGGCAGGTGTCACAGTGTGTGGGCGATGGCAGGGACCTGGCTGAGCCAGGGACGGCTCCTGGCAGCGTCCTGGGGACAGCTCGCCACAGAAACCCTGTGGCAGAGACTTTGTGAAGCCGGCTGGCAGCAACGGCTCATATGTTTGCAGCGAGTTGGAAAACTGCCTTGACCGCAGCATCTCTCAGGAGGCCTCCCCCGAAGTCCGGAACGTGAGCCGGCCTGGGGACACCGTGTTCCGTCCTGGCTGTCCCAGGTTATGGGGGTCAGTGCCTTGGCAGACGGGGAAGAGCCAGCACACCCGCGGTGTGTACGGTGGGCGCCTCCACCCCGGCAGGCAGCTGGGGGTACCGGGACCCCTGCTCAGCAGCACCTCTCCCCGCCCTGTCCTTCTCTGAGGCTGTGTCCCTGTGGGCAGCACCACACCAGCCAGGCCCCTGCTGCCCCTGCCCGAGGGAAGAGATCCAGCGCTCGCCGCTGAACCACACCCCTGCCCTTGGGAGAGTCTTACTCTCTCAGTGACTCGGTTTCCCTGTCTGCCCTGTCTGCAAAGTGGGGGTACCAGCAGGTGTGCTCACACACAATACAGGGAGACCAAGTTACCTTAGAAAGGCTCCTAAGAGTCCCTGAGTCCAAGGGCACCAGGGCCAGGTGCGCGGACCCCAGACCCGCCTCATGTGAGAGAGGCCTGGGTGACCAAGGTCGGGGTTGGGTGTGGCTGGCCTGTGCCCGGCCGCTGCCAAGGTCGGGGCGGAGCTTGGAAATCTGGGTGGTGAGGCGGTCTGACCCAGGCCCTGCTGAGCCTGCAGCCTTTACCGTGTGACCTTTAGGCGGGAGCCTAGGCCTGGCCTCCCTGGCCGGTGGCTTCACTCCGGGAGGGTTGTGGTGACAGGGATTCCAGAAATGGGCCCAGGCCCTGGGCCACCCCGCACCCACCCCTGGGCTGCAGTCCTCCAGGGCCGAGACCCACGGGCTCCGTGCTGGCCGCCACCTGCCCAGCCCCGGGCCCTGTTTGTGCAGAGTGGCCGTCTGCCCTGCGCCGTGGTTAAGGCCGTAATTGAATTGCAATTGATAGAACACGTAGGTTTAAGATCATGCTAATTGCTTCATTTCCCAGAACACTCCTAAAAAGAAAATGAATTTCCCTGTAATACTGTGCAGTGAGGGAAATGACCCTTGTTGAAATCGGTCCAGGTTCCAGAACGAGCTGCAGAGCGGGTGGGCCAGGGCGGGGTTCACACTCCCTGCCTCCCCCACCCCTCGCACTGGCCCGAAGGAAGCTTCCCTGACTTGGGCTCAACCCTGGCCGTGTGCCAGGCTCCCAGGGGAAGCTTTGGTTTTGCTCACGTGATGGGTGAGGAAATCTGGCCCGAGGTGAACGGTCTTGTCCAGGGTTACCTGGCTGGCCAGTGGAGGAGCTGTCCCTCGCAGGGTGGCATTTGGGGAAGGGGTGGCCTTAGGGGCAGCGGACATAGGTGCCAGTCCCAGCCCTCCTTCTGCCAGAGGCCCTGGAGCTCACAGACGCCCTGGAGTGTCCACAACCTTTCCTGTAGATGGGTGTCGTGACCTGGACTCGGGTGCTGCCAAGCATGATGGCCGTGTGTGGCGTGTAGCATTGCCCCAGGTGTGTGGCGTGTGAATGTTGTGGCCGCGTCCCTCAGGAGCATCACTGCTACTTTGCTGGCCAATGGAGTTAAGAAAGTTGGACAGCATGGAAGATGCTAGACTTGCTTAAGTGGGCACCCTAGATCCCCTTGGTCCAAATCTCTACTCCTTACCCTGTTCACTAGCTTCATGAAGCCGCTCAGTCTTTCCACGGCAGTGGGACTACTCTCCACGCACCATCCATCCATCCACAGTCTATCCCTCCACCTACCCATCCATTCATTCCTTATCCATCTGTTCACCATCTATCCACTCATCCATCAGTTCACTCCTTCACTCTCCATGCATCCACCCATCTATCCACTTGCCCATCCATCCATCCACCATCCATTAATCTAGTATCCATCCACCCATCTCTTCGTCCACCTGTCCATCCATCCATCCACCATCCGTCTGTCCATGCACCTACCCATCCATCCATCAATCCATCTACCCATCTACTATCTATTCATCCATCTACCCATCCACTATCCATCGATCCATCATCCATTAATCTAGTATCCACCTATTTATCTATCCACGCACCATCCATCTATCCATGCATTTACTCATCTATCCATCCACCCACCCATCCATCCATCCACCATTCATCTTTTCATCCATCCACCCATCCACTATCCACCATCCATCTGTCCATCTGTCCACCCACTCATCCATCCCGCTCCTTCAGGATTTATTGAGCAGCACCTGCATGCTGGCTGGTGCCAAGTGCTGGGTGTACAGAGAGAGAAAGGTACCATCCTTCAGTCAAGGGCGACAAAGCAAGGACGGGGAACAAGGTGTCTGTAGGACTGACGGGTGCAGACACTGTGGGCAGCATTGCCTGCAGCCCTCCAGGGCCCGACCCTGGGTCCTCTGTATCCAGTGAGGGATCTTCCAGCCCAGAGAGCTTGTGGTTTGGCCTCAGGGTCAGGAAAGAGTATTCAGATCGAGCCGTGTCTCTGACTTGGGGGGTGACCCAGGGCTGTTGCTGGATCTTAGCTTTCATTTAGCACTCCCTGAGGGCTGTGCCCTTGACCTCTGCACCTAATGGCCATCCTCTTGTTTCCACAGAGTGACTTGTTGGATGTAAACCAGATCATCAAGGACTTGGCCTCCATGGTGTCAGAGCAAGGCGATGCCATCGGTGGGTACCTGTGCTGCCCTCTAAACCACCTGCCCACAGACACTTGCCCTTTCCCCCAGGTGTGGGCAGGGCTGCCTCCCAGGTGAACGACACCCAGGGGGTTTGAGGTCTGAGCATGTGTTGCCCTCCCTCCTCGTGTCCCCAGGTCTCCTCAGCTCCTCAGGCAAGGCTGTGGTTGGGGAGGCTCATGCAGGAGGGTGGCCCGCCCATTCTGCTCATTGAAGAGTCTGGGCCTCCATGCTTCCCCCTGGGTCTTCCTCCCACTCAAGGACTCCCCAGGGTGAGGACAGGCTGTCCTGGGTGGGGGTGGGGTGGGGAGGGGGTTGAGGCTGGGGGTTGAGCAGATTCCCCAGCAGAGAGTGCTGCAGATGTGGAGCCCAGAGCCACCTTGGAGCCGGCCACTTCTCAGGAAACGGGTGTGGTAGGGACAAGGCTGTGCCAGGGGCGGGCCCGTGTCCCCTCCACGTGAGTGTTCCTTTCACATGAGGACCTCAGCCCCGTCCAGCCTGGCCTCTCCCCGCGAGATGGCCATGTGGTTCTCCCTGCTACTGGCCCGAGTACCTGGGAGCCCTGAGTGGGTGGGCCCAGAAGCGTGGGACTGACTCCTGGCACCCAGAGCCGCTGGCAGCACCGTCAGCTCCCAGCCAGGGTTCTGAGGTCTATGTGTCCTGCTCCCCACAGGGCAGCCCGGCCGTCCCCCTGGCTGTGCTGCACCCCCAGGAGATGGGGGCCTGGGCGGGAGGGAGCGCTGCCCCCTGCGGCTGCTGTCCAGCAGGCTGACCTGTGCTCTTTCCAGAACCTGGGCTGCATGCAGGGCTGTGCTCGGTGGCTGCCCCAACAGGCTCTCGTGTTGCTCGCCGCAGGCCCCGCCTGGGATCCACAGCCTCCCACCCCGTACCCCTGTCGTCGGCCTCAGCATGGCTGCCGCAGCCACTCCCACCTCTGGCCGCTGTCTCCGGGCGGGTGTGCAAGTGTTCTGTCCACTGCAGACATCACCCAGACGGTCGCTCCGTCCCAGTGACAGACTGATCGGGAGGGGCCATCTCCAGGGGAGGGGGAGAGGGACAGGCGAGGGCTGACTCGTGGCCGTGGGGTCAGGGCCTGGGGACCCTGGGGCACCAGGAGAGAAGCAGCGGAGACCTCGGGACCCCACCGCGTGCTAACGTGGGTGATCCTGCCGTGACAGATGAGGGGCAGGGGCCCGTGTGCCCCTCTGCAGGGACAGTGGAGGCCACGAGCCTGGCGGTGCTCTGTTCCCCGGCCCGTCAGCTGGCCTCTGCTTGCTCCCTCAGCCTCCGGTGCCTTTCCAGGGTCCAGCAGCAGCAAGGCCCCGTGCCGGCCGAGCTCCAGCCCAGAGCCAGCCGTGGCGGCCCTGCTGCCCGGGCTGGGCTGTGTGCCCCCGCGGCCAGGCCCCCACTGCCGCACCAAGACGCGCAAGCCCAACTTCAGCCCCCAGGAGACGGAGGTGCTGGTGCAGAGGGTGACACGCCACTACCCGCTGCTGTTCGGGGCGCTGCGGGGCACGCCCTCCCGGAAGCACCGCGTGTGGAACAAGATCCTGCAGGCGGTGAACGCGCTGGGCTACTGCCGGAGGGACCTGGGTGACCTCAAGCACAAGTGGCGGGACCTGCGTGGGGCCGTGCGCAAGAAACTGGCGGAGCGCCCACGGGCCCCCGGCCTCGTCCTTACCCCTGTGGAGCGCATGGTGGCCGAGACCTTCTCAGCCCCAGCTCCCCTAGGCGAGGGCCGGGCCGCCGAGCCCCTGCCAAGTAAGTGGGCCCCCCAGGCCTGCCCCGTGCCAGGGTTCAGGGAACGGCCCCAAGGAGCAGGACCCTCGGGGAGGGCAGGGGGCTGGTGGGGATGACCGCCACCACGTGGTGCCTCTCTGCTTCTAGATGGGGAAGGAGCCGGGGGTCGGAGGGGCCTGCTGCCCCGGGGAGCAGGGGAGCGGGGGCTCAGGCTCAGCCTCGTCCTGACCCCAAGCTGGGAGCCCTTCTGGGGGTGCCCTCACCCTGACACAGCACGGCCAAGGGCCTCCAGAGGCTCGGGGAGCAGAAGATGAGGGGCCGGCTCCCCTCCCTGTCGCCAACCCCATGTGGGGGAGGGGACCACCCTGACCCCTTCCTGTGCTCTCATCATCGTGGGGGCTCTTCTCCCCCAGACCAGGGGCCTCCAGTGGCTCTCAGCTTCCCAGGGCACGCTGACCCCCCCCTCTGAGCTCATGCGTCCACTGACAGGGTCCTCTTTTGCTGGAAGTTTCTGTGCCTGGTGAGGAAGGCTTAGGGTGCTTGGTGGGGTCTCTCTGCCGCACGCAGCCACCTCCAGCCTCAGGGTGGTGCTGGCTTGGACTCCTGGTGCCACCTCCCTCCGTGCCTCCTCCTGCCGCCCCTCCTCCTCAAGACGCCTCTGAACATCCTGGTCAATCTGCACGAAGTGGCTGCGCCCCCTTGACTCCGCAAAGATGGACTCTCGGCTTCCCGGGGAGCTGCTGGAAGCACCGTGGGGACGAAGCCCGGAGCGGGACCAGCCCCCTCCTGAAGGCTGCAGAGTGGACAACAGGACTCAGACCTGAGGGCCAGTCAGGGACCTCAGATGCCCCGGCAGATGGCTACGGCAAGCTTCTAGCTTCTAGTGTGCTGGGTGGGAGATGCACACAGGCGCTGCCCTTCCCTGGGGGCTGGCCTGGGTCACGGGCCTGGGAGATGCCTGGGTCAGGGCCGGCCTGCCAGCCCAGGGGAGGCCACACTGTCCTGCAGGCAGAGCAAGGCCTGGTTTTGGGGTGCTGCAGGGTAGGGTGTGCACACCTGCGGGGGCTGGCAGTGGGTGGCGCTGTGTGCCTAGGCCCACTCCACGAGTCCCCAGCCCTGGAGCAGGGCAGGAACCTGCTTATGCCCTGCTGGGCCGGGCGCCCCCTTCCCTAGACCCTGCAGTGCCCCCGGGCTCACCTCCATCAGGGCAGCCAACTGCCTGGTCCCTTCGTGCCCTGGGCTCCTCCTGGGGGCGTCCCTCCTGGGCCAGTGGATTGTCACCCAGTGACGCAGTGAGAGGGAGTGGCCTGGGGCCGCACCTCTGTGGCAGGGCTGAGACAAGGGGGGGTGGCCTGAAACTATTCCTGCGGGACCTACCGGTCCCCCAGTCTGGGCAGTGCTGGCCAGGGGCTTGGCTAGGGTCACGGCCGCAGGGGTGAGGCTAGCCAGAGTCGTGGGGGCCTCTGTGGGGGTTGTGCGTTGGGGTGCATCCTCCCTGCCCCGCTCTCTGAACGCTTGGGGCGGGTGCTGAAGGTGGTTCTGTGCGGCCGCCAGAGGCTGGGCCTGGAGTCTCCCAGCCGAGGTCCTGCAGGGCAGCTCCCGCTGAGCAGCTCCCACGTGGGGACTGGGGGTGAGCCGAGGGCACCCAAGATCTGCCCCTGACTGACCTGGCATCTTCAAGATGAAGCGCCGGGTTGCCGCGTGCCCACTTGGCAGCCCTGGGGGCTCAGGAGGAGGGAGCTGGCTGGGGGGGGACCCTCTCTGCACCGTGGCCCCAGGGTGGAACCGCGTCTGAGGGGGGGCTTTGGCTGTGGCGTCACATGCGGCTCCAGGCCGTGCATGGGGGTGAGCGTTGCCTCGGAGCTGGGCTCACGGCAACCCCAGGGCCTGTGGTCGGTGCTTTGAGGAGCTGAGAGCAGCCCAGGCTCTGGCTAGTTGCCGGGCCGAGGAAGGCCCGGCCAAGAGCGTGGCCCTCAGCCCTGCGCCCGGGCCCCGCCGTCTCCCAGTGCGTGGAGGCAGCTGCTTTGTCCTGTGTGCCCGTCTTTCCTCGACGGGGGCAGGACAGGGGTGCTGCTGCCCACGGCCCGGGGCTGCACAATGGCTCCGGCGCCTGACTAGGGGCCCGGGGGGCTGCTGGGGGGCGAGCCCTGCACCTCTCCTTCCAGCGGGGCCGCTCCAGGAGGGGCTGGGCTCCGGTGCGGAGAGGAAACCACAGTGAAGACAAGCCCGGGGGCCACCCACCAGGCGGCGGTGCCTGCTTCCTCCAGACCTTCTCGGCCCCGGCCTTTCGGGCTGCCGGCTCACCAGGGGTGCCCGGGTTGTGGTGCTCCAGGGGGGATGCAGGATGTGAATCCAACTGCTTCTGCCTCTGGAGTCCTAACAGAATTTGTGAGTTTGGAGTCTGGTCCCCTTTTCCTTGAAGGAGGGGCTCTGCGTTTGCAGCAGCCGCAGTGAGAGCAGCTGGTCTGCAGACAGAGCGCCTCTCGCTGGGGTCACATGCCTCCCTCTGTCGCTACCAGGATCCCTGGTGGTGGAAGAGAAAACAGTGTAGACACGTCCTTCATCTGGATTCAAACCCAGGTCCCTCTGTGCGCTAATGTCACAGTCCTAAACCATCGCTCTGGGTGTCCCTGCAGCCTGGCCTTGTGTTCCTAGGTCTGGTTGTGAATTTGGTGCGTGTTTTCATGATGCTGCCCTTTTACTGCCGCGTGGCTGAGTGGAATTCTCTGGTCTCCTGGGGCTGCTCTGAGCCCCGTGAGGGCGGCTCAGGTGTGCCGCTGGTGTGACTTGCCAGGGCCTCATTGACACCCCACAAGCCCCGTGCCCGAAGCCCCACATTGAAGTCGGAACCGGTCAGTCGCTGTCCAGAGGCCTCGGGCCAGCGCGTGCCCCCCAACCCCCTGCACCTTTGTTCACTGACCCAGAGAGGGCAGGCCTCTGTCTGGCTGGCTTCTGCCTTCTCCTGACTGGGCTGCCCCTGCCGCCCGGGGCACCTCCTGACGGCTCTGGTGGCCAGTGCCCACAGCAGCCCGGTGGCCCAGTGCCCGAGCCCTGCAGCTTCTGCCTCTCGGGAGGCTGGATTCCTCACCTGGCCTCCAGTGAAGCCAGTGTGGGGCCTATGACCACCAAGGGGGCAGCGGCCATCCAACCCCTCAGGCCTCTGCGCCTGGGCTCCCTGGGGCTCGTCCTTGGGGTGTCCTCAGGGTCTCCACTCTGTAATTCCTTCTATTGTCTTGATTTGCAGAGAGTATTGAAGCCAGCCTTGAGGCTGCGTCCTCGCACACAGAGGCGGCCAGCGAGCTCCTGGCTGGAGCCAGCCGGCACCAAGTAAGTCAGTAAGAGGGGACAGCCCGGCTGGCCCGCGGCCCCCTCGGTCCCGTCTCCCTGGGAGCCCAGGCCCTGCCCTATACTTGGGAGGGGCGTCCCCACAGGACCTTCTCTGAGCCCAGGTGGACTGGTGTGGGGGAGGGGAGAGTTAGGACGATGGGCTCTGCACCTAGGATGCTGTGCACCGCTGCCGGTTGTCTAATTCTGGTTATTGGCTTCCTTACTCAGTTCCCAGCAAATATACCTTCTCCCAGCCCACCCCTGATACACATATGCCTGAGTGTCCATTCTCATTGCATCAGTATTACCTAAACTCCCATGCTCAGATCAGATTCTAGCAAAGAAGGGCAAGGAAGCCCAACATTTGGTGGTGGGCGGCCAGGGCCTTTGTCCAGCTGGCCTCATGGGAGCTGGAGGTCCAGAGCATGAGCAGGACCCACTTGGGGAATCTCCCTGCTATGGGCGCTGGGCACAGCCATGGTTACTCAGGAGCTCACTTGCCAAGCTGCCCGTCCTGAAGGCTCTGTGGCCTCTCCCTTCTTCCCAGAAGGGCAGCTGGGTCTGGCAGTGTCTGTCACCTTCCTCTGACCCTCCTCTTGACCATCCTGCACCTGCACCAGCTGCCTAGGCCCCTGTGTGGCTCGGGTCTGCCTCTGGCCTGGCCCTGGGCTGGAGGCTGGGATGGGCCCTCCCTACCTGGAGCCATCAGAACTTGGCTTGGGACAGTTGGCTGGCTCAGAGGGAGAGCAAATATCAGGCCTTTATTTGCTTGCGGATGCAGCCTAGAGCCGCCTGGGGTCTGATGGCTGGGCCTCCAGGCTGCCATGCTGCCACCGTGTGAGCAGCCCATCAGGCCAGGTAGGCTTAGGTCTTGGTCTGGCTGGGTGGGGGGTGGGCATCCATCCACTCACTCCTCACTCACTCACTGGCCCTCTGCTCCATGCTGGGCTCTGATCGGCAGAGACGGACACTGTAGAGCTCATCACCCCACGAGTGGGCATCTCAGGGGTACGGTGGGATGGACGGTCCAGTCCAGTGAGCAGAGGGCCCTGGCCAGTGGGGCAGGAAGATTTCCTGGGAGAGCGCATGCTCCATCCTGGAGGCCAGGTAGTCATCCTGGAGGAAAGGACAGCGTGTGCAGAGGCCGAAGGAGGAGCCACACAGGCGAGCTCGTAGGCTGCAGTATGACCACTGTGTGGGGACCGTGGGGGGCCGCAGGGCAGAGGGCTCCAGGAGAAGGTGGGTAGATGATGTCCTCATTCCCTGGGGTCTCTGGGAAGTCAGAGCTCTGTTGGCTTCCCCTCTTCTCCATCCACGGCCACCAGAGTGAGAAGGCGGGATGACTGAGGGTCAGCTGCACACAAGACCTGGTAAATGCTGCACCAGGAGAGGCAGACTGATGCCA
Organism: Canis aureus; assembly: GCF_053574225.1. Lineage (NCBI taxonomy): Eukaryota > Metazoa > Chordata > Mammalia > Carnivora > Canidae > Canis > Canis aureus. Next base: position 39,616,524 of record NC_135624.1, on the reverse strand, counting down.
ACTTGGTGCTCACTGCTGGGCTCACAGCCCCGCCACCTTGCAGCACACCAAGGGCAGCCAGGCCCTCCACCTGGGACCTCTCCACCAGGCTTGGTCCTTCCGAGGCCTCCCGGAGTGGAAGCTACAGGTTGCAAATGACAAGCAAGCAGACATGCCCGAAGCTCAGGGCCGGCCTCTCTCTGATGGGAACTCTTCCAAGTGGCGGAGCCTATCAGGTGCCCTCGACAGCTGCATCGTGAGAGGGAAGCAACAAGCCAGCAGGATAGCTTCCTCCATGAATACCTGGGGCCACCGGGGCAGAAGGATCAGCAGATGCCAGGACCACAGGAGGAAGATGTGACAGTGAGGAGGAGGAGCAGCAGAAGGAGGTGGAGGCGGCATGGATGGCCACCTGTGTCCATGGACACCTCATCAGGCTCAGACCCCCATCCCTGTCCTATTCCCAGGGAGCTCATTGGACCCTGCCATCTGGGGTGATCCTGTCACTACCCCATTTCCATTGCAAAGCAGTAACCTCTGTGCCATAGGTGAGGTGAGTGAGGCTCAGACCCAGGAGGCACAGCCCAGGGTTGCTGCCACATAGGAATGTTGTCCCACTCATCTCCACTGGCATGTTGAGAAGTGTCCAGAAAGACAGGACATGGCACAGCCCCACATTTCAGGTCCAGGTTTTCCCTGGGAAGGTTGCTGCACCCTGACAAGAGGAGGGTTAGACATCCCTATGGCCTGAATTGGGGATTGGAGGTCCAGAGAAGAGAAGGGTTTCCCAAAGCTGCACAGCTCTCAGGAAGCAGAGCTGGCTTTGGAGCCTAAGCTCTAGAATTTCATGTCCAGGGCTTTTTCTGGGGAAGCTCTGCTTCATGTATACTCTCTCATTTTTCAAACACCTACTTGCTGGAGAAGTGGACCCAGAGATCAGTGGATGGGTGCCTAGATGGAGATGCATGAATAAATAGATGGGTGGATGGATGGATGGATGGATGGTTAGGTGGGTGGACAGAAGTATGGATGGTAGACAGAGGTGTAGGTAAATGGCTGGGTGAATGGAGGATGATGGATGGAGGATGGTGGATGGATGGATAGATGGACAGAGGTGTGGATAAATGGATGGGTGGGTGGGTGGATGGGTGAGTGGACAGATATGTAGTTAAATAGATGGGTGGCTGGAGATGGGAGGGATGGTGATGGGTGGGTGGATGAAGCTATGGGTAGATGGATGGGTGGGTGAGGATGAATGATGGACATATGGAGAGATGCACAGAGGCATGAGTAAATGGGTGGGCAGTTGGATGATGGATTGATGAACAGAGGCATGAGTAAATGGATGGATAGATGGATGGAGAATGGGTGGACAGAACCATGGGTAAATGGGTGGGTCAATGGAGGATCAATGATGGATGGGTGGATGAATCGATGGTAGACAGATGGGTGGACAGAGGTGTGGGTAAATGGGTGGGTGGGTGGAGGATGGATGATGGATGGATGGGTGGATAGAGGTATGAGTAAATGGGTAGGTGGATGGAGGATGGATGGACAGAGGCATGAGTAGATGGATGGGTGGATGGATGGATAGATGGATGATGGATGGGTGGATAGAGGCATGGGTAGATGGATGGTGGATGGGTGGATGGACAGATGAATATAAGGAAAGAATGAAAGGAAGGAAGAAGATGGATGATGAAGAAACTGAAGGGCGAGTAGGTGAGTGGGTGGTATGTGTAGGTGAACAGATGGGCAGACGGGATGGTGGCTAGACAACAGCCAGCTAGGTGGATGTGTAGACAAATGGCAGTGTGGGGGCTGGGCACTGAGGCTTTGCAGTTGCCGGGCTGAGGTTTGGACCTCAGTGTTACTGGAGGAAGACTCCCCCTGCGAGTCCTAATTGCTCCCTCGAGTGGGTGCTGCTGCCCACCTCAGAAGGGACCGGGAGGCCTAAGTGCTCCGTGTGCAGAGGTCCCCCCTCCGTCACCTCTCCCTCCCTCTGACGTATTGCCCCGGTCATGGCTGCTGGAGGCTGACGTTTCCTGTCTCCCTCCACCAGCGGACGAGGAGGATGAGGCCCCCAGCTGCCTGTGGCTACCCCTGCGGACCCTGGATGGGCCGAGCCTGCCTGAACCCGACCCCCTGGACCTCCGAGGAACTATCGCTGCGCCTACCTCCTCACCCTCCCCACCGGCCTCCCCAGCCTCCCCAGCCTCAGCGCCACCTGCGGCTGCGTTCCCGGGGGCCCTTGGGCCCTCCCCGCCCTCCGCTGCACCAGCCCCGCCCCCTGGGAGGCCCGCAGGGGAGGCCACCGAGTTTGAACAGCGGCTGCTGGACTCCCATCGGCGACAGGGTGCCCTGCTCTCCCACTGGTCCCAGCAGCAGAGCGCACTGATGGCTCAGCAGAACCTGCTGCTGCAGAGGCTGGCAGAGCAGAGCCAGCGGCTGGCTGACGGCGTGGAGGCCCTCAACCGGACCCTCGAGAAGCTGGTGGGGGCCTGCCCGGCACAGGGAACCTCGCCCACGGCCCCGGAGGGCACCCTGCCTGGCGGAGCGGCCCGTGGGTCCACCAGAGGCTCCCAGGACAGCCCCCAGGGCTCCCACCCAGGCCTGGAGGTCTTCTCAGGGATGATCCTCAAGGTGGAGGACGAGGTCTAGGGTCTGGCCCCCAGAAGGCCGCACACAGTGGGGACTCCAGCCCTTCTGAGAGCTGGGCCCAGGGACAGCCTGGCAGGGCTAGAGCCTCGACAGAACCAGTGAGGACAAAGGACACTCATGACGTTGTCCCTGGGGCTCAACGATGTGCCAGGAAAGGCCTCGGAGCCAATCTGCAGGTCCTGGGCAGAGGTCTGCTCAGGGACCTCATGGCTGGAGGGGGCAGAGGGGCACGAGTGGAGCCCCTGCTGCCATCCTGCGTGCTCACCAGCTGTAGTGAGCCCCTTGGAGGACAGGGCCGGCACCTCCCTGCAGCCACAGGGCCGCTAGAGCGTCCCCAGACCTGGAAGGGTGGCTCAGCTGGGTGTCACGAAGGCCCCCGGGGACCCGGAGTGCCCACCGGAAGCCTTCTCCTCCTGGATGTGTGGACTCTGCGGGCTGGGTCCTGCACTTTTCTTCATTCTGCCAAGGGAACCACGTCCTGCAGGCCTGGAGTCCTTTCTGCCCAGTTAGAGCTGTGGCTTGATAGACACGCATATGCGTATGTGTTACTGGGTACTGTATGGGGTGGGGTGCTGTTTTGTACCTACTGATTTTTCCTGCAAAAAAGTATTTTTCCTATATAAGCATAAAATAATGAAAAAGGCAGTAAAGGTAGTGATGATGCTCACCAACAAATGAGACGGAGCCCAGTCCTGATCTCGGGTGGGCTGCACCCTTGTGCTCAGCCCCGGTGGGGAGCCCAGAGCGCTAGCTGGGTTTCCAGATCGGCCCCATCCGTTACCCACTGTGCCCCTGCTGGGTCCCTCAGGGAGCTGGTGCACACCCCTGGCCCACGCACACAGGGAGGCTGTGGGGCCAACAGGAGAGGGCAGGGGTCCCCACACCGCAGGGCCTCGCTGGTCCTGGGCCCCGTGCCCTCTGCCCGCCTCCCCTTTACCTCCTCCTGACCGTCGTGGCTAGAAGCCTCCCAGAGTGTGAAGTATTGGTGTGGGCTGGGCGGTGTGCTGGTTCCAGGGCTCCTGTGGAAGCCCCAGCCCTGGGGAGGGCCAGGACTGGTGTTACTGGCACACGGGCAGGACCCTGCTCTGGTTGTCCATTTTCACTGTGGGCCGGCAGCATGCCGGTAGCCTTGTCTACGGAAGAAAGCCTGGGCTCTTCAGCCGTCATCCAGCGGCTCCCTGGGATGTGGCCCCGGGCGCCCTCCCAGCCTCCTCTCTGTGGGTGCAAGTGGTGCCTTTTGCTGTCCCTGCAACCTCACGCAGATGGCCCCGCCCTGGGAAGCCTTCCTACTACGCGGCAAACCTTGGATCCCTGCATGCCTTCTCTGAGCCTCCCCTAACCTTCGTGCCGCGTGGACGGGATGCACCCTTCTGTCCTCTATGTGCACTACAGATTGACATCTACCTCCCTACTTGCAACAGACACTGCTTCCTCCTGTTGCAGGCTGATGCCTTCTCCAGTCTCAGACTGAGCCCTGACCCTGGTCACACCCTGGGCCCTGACCTTGGTCACACCCTGGGCCCTGACCCCAGTTACTCTCTGGGCTCTGGCCCCGGTCACATTCTGAGCCCTGACCCTGGTCACACCCTGAGCCCTGACCCCGGTCACACCCTGGGCCCTGACCCCGGTCCCTCTCTGAGCCCTGATCCTGGTCACACTCTGGATCCTGACCCTGGTCACACTCTGAGCCCTGACCCCAGTCACACCCTGGGCCCTGACCGCAGTCCCTCTCTGAGCCCTGATCCTGGTCACACTCTGGATCCTGACCCTGGTCACACTCTGAGCCCTGACCCCAGTCACACCCTGGGCCCTGACCGCAGTCACTCTCTGAGCCCTGATCCTGGTCACACTCTGGATCCTGACCCTGGTCACACTCTGAGCCCTGACCCCAGTCACACCCTGGGCCCTGACCGCAGTCCCTCTCTGAGCCCTGATCCTGGTCACACTCTGGATCCTGACCCTGGTCACACTCTGAGCCCTGACCCCAGTCACACCCTGGGCCCTGACCGCGGTCACTCTCTGAGCCCTGATCCTGGTCACACTCTGGATCCTGACCCTGGTCACACTCTGAGCCCTGACCCCAGTCACTCTCTGAGCCCTGACCCCAGTCACTCTCTGGGCCCTGACACCGGTCACACTCTGGATCCTGACCCTGGACACACTCTGAGCCCTGACCCCGGTCACACCCTGGGCCCTGACCCCGGTCACTCTCTGAGCCCTGACCCCGGTCACACCCTGGGCCCTGGCCCTAGTTATTCCCATAATACCTCTCTGAGACCCCATTGGGCCTGGCCCCGTACTATGTGTGGAAGGTGCATATGTAAGCAAGGCAGACCAGAAGCCTCTCCTTCCGGAGCTCGTGGTCTGCTGTAGGAAACAATGCTAAGCTAGTAAATACTCCCTGGGTAATGGTTTCTGTGTGTAAGTTAAAACTAGATTTAGCTGTATTTGACAAAACACCCAGGTGGCACATTTTAGAGAAAACAGGCATTGTGACTTTTACTTGGAAGGTATCTGAGCTTGGTGATCCAGCACAGCAAGGTGGCTCTTCGGTCCCTGCGGACTCGCATGGCTTGCTGGTCCCTACTCCGTCACGGTGCTCACGCGCCAGGATGGCTGCAGGACTCCTACCACGGCACTCACGTTCCAAGTAGCAGGATGAAGAGGAGGGATTAGGAAGGCACGTCCACTCCCTTTGAGGATGCTTCTGCGTGCACCACATTCCGTTGGCTGGCCTGGGACCCAACGGTAGGACCCAGTGCCCCCAGAGGCTGGGGAGGCTGTGCTGAAGAAGGCATGTTGGCAGATGTCGGTGAGGCCCGGAGAACAGGTGGGGGAGGGACTGGCAGGGAATCTGGGCTGAGGTTGGGGACCAGCAGCCTTCACCCCTGCTGTGGACTCAGGAGTCGGGGCCTGAGAGGTGACGCCTCCAGGTCCATCTGCCTCCATGGCCCTCATGCGCACTTCAGCCTCTGTGGCTGGACCCTGTGCTGCAGACAGGGCCACGGATGAGCGTGATGGGACAGCGGGTGCCTGCCCGCAGGCCGTGGGCCAGGTGCACGGGGAGGCCGGGCAACGCCTCAGGGAGAACGGAGGCCCCAGCTGGCCTTGAGGGCGGGGGCGCTCCTGCATGGAGGGGCCCCAGTGGTCCTGAGGTGCCCTCCTCACACCTGGGCTGGAAGCTGCCGGTCTTGGGTATGTGCTAGGGTAGCCCGAAGAGCCTCTAGGAGGGTTAGCCAGGAGCCAGCCAGAGCCAGAGTGTCCTGGGGAGGAAGGTCTTCGGGAGCGCGCACAGGCAGCGGGAGGACGGCCAGCCCCTTGCCCTGCGATGAGGCTGCAGCTCCCCGGCCGCCAGCCTCAGAGCCCGCCCTGCTCGGACACTGTCCCCGGGCAGCGCAGACTCTGAACGCAAGGGAGCAGGTGGGTGGTGAAGTCAGGGCTGGGGTCTCGTACCAGGTGCCCGTGGGCCCAGCAGGGGGGTGCCCTGGAGCACGGGCGTCCCTGTGGAGGGAAGGGGCCAGGACAGGGCTCGGAGGACCCTGCGTGGGAGGTGGAGTCGGGGCGGCGACAGAAGGAAGGAGCTGCCCTGCGGAGGAGGGGAGCCGCGAAGGCTGCAGTGACAGATGCCAGCGGAGGCTTCCAGAAGGACCCGAGGGGGCTGAGAGGAAATGGTCCTGATTTGGGGCGTCTAGAAGGTGACAGTTGGCACCAGGGGGATGTTGCTGTGACAGTCTGTGGCTTGACTGCAGGGCCTCGGTGGTATGTTCCAGAGGCCCGAGTGGTGAGGATGGTGTTCACTGGAGCTGCTGCAGCCCTGGTACAGATGGCAAGCCTGAGAGTCTGGGGTGCATCGAGGGGTGACGTCCAGGGCAGGCCCGGAGCCCGGTCTCAGGACTGCAGCTTCATGCCCGGTCCCTGCCTGGCGCTGCCGCACCAAGTGAGCCTCGTGCATCCCCCGGAGGAGCCGCGGGACCTGCGGGCAGTTGGGCAGATCCGCTCTGGGAGGGTGGCTTAGACAGTCCCTGCGGCCCTCCTGCTATGTACGGACCAGATTAACGTGTAAACCCACGGTTTAAAATGTTTTGTTGCTTTGCAAAGAAACCAAGGATCTGGTCTTGTTCCCTATCCGCCATCACCTCCCCTGCTGCCCTCCTGGAAAGTGCTGGTTTCAGAAGCCAGTTCAGGGCTCATCTGAGATCCCAGAGATGCAAAGGCCCTTTGTGCAGGGAAGGGGCCAGTCGGGCCTTTGGGCTGCCCACTGCACGAGGGGCCCATGTGACCCCACAGTCCAAGACCACTCATATGTGACGGGACCACAGAGCAGAAAGCCGAGGAAGCAGGAGCAGGTGCAGAGGTAACAACGGAGGCCCTGTTAGTGGGCCCCACTGTGTGCCCAGGTCCACACGCTGTGTCCTCGCCCCCGGGCCCCCGAGGGTGACTGTGCTTGGAGCCGGGTCCTGGTGGAGGTGATTAGGGCAGAGGAGGTCCCGGGGGCCCTCATCCAGTCGGCCGATGTCCTCGCAAGGAGGGGAGAGCGGGACACAGACGTGTACCAGGGAACGACCACGTGAGGACACGGGGAGGGGACGCCGTCCACCCGCCAGGACGGGGGCCTCGGGGGTGTAGCCCACCCACGTGTCCCAGACTTGCAGCCGCCAGGGCCGGGAGGAAACCCGTTTCTGCTGTCTCAGGTGCCCAGCCTGGGTTCACTGAGGCGCCGAGCTGGCTGACACAGCCCCGGAGGGATTGCAGCTACTGGAATTAGACTTGTAAGTACGTAGGTCCTGAGAAATATTTTAAAATAAGAAATCACAAAAGTGAACAATAAGAAGAGATTCTCAAAAGTGACCAAGTGGGTCTGAAAAAGATCACCTCTAACTTTTAGACACAAAATGCTGTGTGGACGGCCGTGCATCAGGGCGTCTGGTCACAGAGGAGGTGGCAAACACTGGAGGGACACCAGAGTGCAGCACGGGCTGAGCCGGTGGAGATGAACGGTGGAATGGGGCCCACTGGGGCCCAGGAGGCCAGAGTCTGGCACAGGCCAGGCAGGTGCAGGGGGCGCAGGGACACCGCACAGCAGAAATGCGACAACTACTCTGCCGGCCACGTGTGGAGACGCTGTGGAGCACCACGGTCGGCACGGAGGGGATCTTGACCCACGTCAACCACAGGGGAAAGGGGAGCCCGGTGAGGCCTTATCTGCGAAGTGTTCCAAAAATAACCATGGGCGTAGAGTCTCATTTCCAACAAAACCACCCATCAAGGACAAAGACAAGTGCAGGTGCTTCCATGCCAGTGGGAACATGGCGGGCTCACCGGCAAGAGGCTTCCCCTAGTGGAACATCTGAAGGATGGAGGAGGTGACGCTGGAGGGAAGATCTGTAACACAAGGACAGAGAGCCAAGAAATCAGTAAATACGTAGGCAACTCTCAACTAAGGACTGTGTGAAATAATAAAGTTATTTTTTAATAAAGTAATGGTTATGACAATGGCATCTAACTTTTGTGGGGTTAAATTGTTAGACCCCACAACCAGACGAGGATAATATATTAGTTGAGAAAAGTTGCTAGAATATTCTCATCTCATATTGTTTGCAGGGAAGTTAAATATGGATTAATTTTAGCTTCTGTTAGGAATTATATATGGTAAAAACTCAAGGGCTCCTTCATCAAAATTTAAAACGTACGCTGTGCAAAAGACAGGCTACTCACTAGAGAGCAAATATTTGCAAGTCACATATTTGACAGAGGACTTGTATCCTGTACATGTAAAGAGTTCTCTAAATTCAACAGTAGGAAAAACACTTCAGTGAGAAAACGGGCAAAAGATTTGAGCAGATGCTCACCAAAGAAGATTTACGACGGCCCCGTGAGCACCTGAGAAGACGGTCAGCACCCTGGGTGCTCAAGAAATGCAAAGTAAAACTGTAACGACGTTTTGCTGTGCACCTGCCCCAGAGGCCGGAGGGGGAGACCCATGGACCTGGGGGGCATGGGCTGTCCGTGCTTCCCCCACGGGATGGCCACACTGAAAACCAGTTTGGTAGTTTCTTAAGTATGTTGCCCAACAGCTGCACACCTGGCGTGTGAGTCACCGCACACACAATGTTGTCAGAGCCGCGGCACTGTGGCAGGACAGGCGCCATGGTGGCCAGGGTGCGGCTGCAGAGGGCCCACCGGGCAGTGGTGTGCAAGTCTTGGTGGCACTGGCTGGAGGACGTGGCTGGATCACCCGGGGTTGGCCGTGTACACAAGGATCCAGTGAGATCTGAGGTGAGGGTCACCTCTGGACCAGGAGTGTTAGGGTGTCTAACTTCCAAACCGGTAAAAATGGAATGAGAACGCAATGAAGCAAACACAAATTCTTACTGAACAAAAAAGGAAAAAGGAAAAAAAAAGAGGTGACAAAACTAACGTGGAAGGAAAAACATACAGCGAGTGGAAAAGCGGGCAATCATGCCCATAAGCACACCTCTGCACATGGGGGCAGCGCCCACTGGATGCAGGTAAATCGTCTGATTGCAGGAAAATGATCTCTTTGCCATTGACAAGAGGACAAGGATCAGGTGAAGACACACCGACAGCCTGGCACGAAGTCCGCACCCGCGGTGCAGGGGGCAGAGCTGCTTACAGACGGAATGGACGTCAGGACACATGTTCGTCAATATTAGTAAAATAAGAACGAATTAGATGTGGTGAAGAGTTACTCTGTGACAGGTGGCACTCGTCGTGAAGATGAGAACCCTAACCTGTAAACACCTGGTAAAAAAGGTCGAGATGAGGTGCAGCACGACTGTCCCTCCCCGAGGAGCCCGACGTCGTGGGGAGGCCCCAGCGGGCGCTCGGGGGGACCGGGGCTTAGGGAAGAGAGGACGCTGGGCCTCCCCGGCTCTCAGGACCCTGACACTGCGCCCAGGGACGTGCACGGCATTAGACCACAAGTGAGATGCACAAAGTCTGTTGAGACTTCAGAGAGTCAGTAATGCATGAAACATGCGATTTTTAGAAAATGCAGTTTAGAGAAATGCGATTGTTGATGTAAGCAGTAAAAATAAATAAGTGTTTTTGTATGTTTGGAAATTTCAAAAGACTCCTAAATAACTCAGAGGTCAAAGAAGCCATCAGCGGGTGTGCGAGTTACCGGATGTGTGAAGACATGATTGAATAATAACAAAACACGGCACGTCAGACTCGGGGTGGGGGGGGACCTTCAAGCCCGAGATGCTTCTGTCGCCAAGTCCGCAGGCTGCAGGCCGGGGGTTACTGCACAAAGGTGCCGCAGGGACAAGCAGCCAACCCAGAGAAGCTGGAAGGGAGGAGCCGGACACAGGCCGCGCCCCGTCGTCGCAGAGTCTCCTCGATGCCAGAAGTGGTCCCTGGGGAGACCTCGCAAGTGGACGAGCCACTAGTGAGGTTGGTCCCGGAGTGGGGAGGGGGGAGGCCAAGGGTGGAGACTCAGGGGACAAGCGGACGGGCTCCTGGAGAAGCACAGCCGGCCCAGAGCGCCTGGCGGGGAGCACCCAGCCCTCGCGGCCTCTTAAGTGTGCTCCCCGCCCCTCCGCCCCCAGACCGCAAGGAAGAGGCCCGGCCTCTACAGACGTTTCCAGAGAGCAGAGGAGGGGAGTTGCCAGCGTTGTGATGCTCAGAGCCGGCCGGTGGCCACGGAGCTCAATGGCCTGCCCATCCCAGGACGGCAGGTGGCCGGGGCCGGGGACAGCATCAGGTGTCCCCGCGGTGTCGCCGCCTGCCTTCCCGGAGCCCGAGGGGCAGGAGGACACACGCGTGTGCACGCTCGGGCTGTGTGCTGGTAAAAGTGACCGCGCTGCGGGACACTGAGTCGCCCTTTCGGCCTTTGCCCGGCGCTCTCCCCTGCCGCCCCTGCCGCCTGGCCACCTCCCCGCCACACACGCAGTGTCCCTCAGAGGACAGTCCCGATTCCTGCCCCCGGGCCCACGCCCCGTTCTCTGCCAAGTAGGACGCAAGCTCCACGGGCAGGGCTCCCTCCGCACCCCTGCCTGGTGCCTAGGATGGTGCCCAGTGCCCTATGAATGTGCTCCTGGGAGTCCCTGCACCCCCGGAACTGGGGAGGGTGGGACTCCGCGGGTCCCCCGGAGGGGAGGGAGGCCTGAGGAGCTAAAGCCGGTCCTGCAAAGGGCAGGGCTAGTGGCCTGCAGACCGCAGGGAGGGCAGGAGACCCTCGGGGCTGAGGGCCCAGCCCAGCCCAGCTGCCCCTTACTCTCCCTCCCCCCTCCCTCCTCCTCCCTCCCCTGCACTTCCCCTCCCTCCTATCCTCCTCCTTCTCCCTCCCTCCTCTATCCTCCTCCCTCCCTCCCCTGCACTTCCCCTCCCTCCTGTCCTCCTATCCCTCCCTCCCTCCTGTCTTCCTCCCCTTCCCTCCTCCCTCCCTCCTCTCTTCCTCTTCCTTCAGAAGTCAGTTGAGCTTCACAGGTGCTCAGGTTCTGGGGTAGTTTTCTCATGACCGCGACTTGCCCTTTTCCATTCTCTTCTCTGTAAAATTAGGGGTTGGGGTTGGTCAGAATCTCAGATGTGCTCGCTGGGTGCCTGGCAGCGTCAGGGGCCAGGTTCAAGCTGCCCAGGCCCGAGTCATCCCGGAGCCCTGGCCAAGGGAGAGGGAGCCCTGAGCCCTGGCCGAGGGAGAGGGAGCGAGCCTCCCGAAGGCCCCGGGGAGAGGGGGGATTCGCAGGCTGGAGCCACCCGATGCTCCTGAAGGCCGCTGCCTCTGGACCACCCTGACTCAGCCCCAGGGCGCCCGGGAGGCTTTGGGGTCATCTGGGCCCCTTCTCGGTCATCTGGGCGGCGGGTGTGTTAACCAGGGAGCCTGGGGGGGGCCCACTGCTCACCACCCCCACCCTACCCCCCGCCCACCCTCCCGGCCTGCTGAGCCTGCTGCGGGGGGAGGGGGGGCGTTGGGGGGGTGGCCAGTGTTGGGGGCAGGGAGGGGCAGCTGCCTTTCCATCTGGCGGCTGAGCGGGTCAAATAGCAGCAAGTGGATTCAGTCGAGGCCTGAGTGTGTGACACCCCTGGGCGCGGAGAACACGGGACAATCTCATTTTCGTGATCAGATTGTTATAGATTCTCTCCTCCATCTGCTGAGAGATGTAAATGTGGATTGTTCTGGGTGCCGTGGGGGACAGCCGTGGGGGCGGGGGGACCCTGTGTGCACTTGGGTCTCAGGCCGGGGCCCCAGAGCCTTGCCCTTCCCCCTGCGCGGCTCCAGGCCCCTCCAGCCCCCCAGGTCCCCCCCAGCCCCCATCTGAATGAGTGCCCAGCAGAAAGATAACCCTGGGCGGAGATTTTTTTTTAAATAAATTTATTTTTTTATTGGTGTTCAATTTGCCAACATACAGAATAGCACCCAGTGCTCATCCCGTCAAGTGGCCCCCTCAGTGCCCGTCACCCAATCACCCCCACCCCCCACCCACCTCCCTTTCTACCACCCCTAGTTCGTTTTCCAGAGTTAAGAGTCTTTCATGTTCTGTCTCCCTTTCTGATATTTCCCACTCATTTTTTCTCCTTTCCCTTTTATTCCCTTTCACTATTTTTTATATTCCCCAAATGAATGAGACTATGTAATGGGCGGAGATTTAAATCAGTCTGCTCCGTGTGGAGTAAGTGCGGGGTGACAGCAGGGGACCTCCTCCCGCCTGAGGGGAGCCAGTGGGAGGGGTGGACAGGGCCAGGGAGCCCAGCAGCGGTGGGGGTGCTTTCCCTGCACGCCGTCCATCTCCGGCCCTGGAGCCCCCGCGTCACACATGGCCCTGACTAGGCCCCTGCAGCCCGTGCAGGGCGTGCAGCCCCACCTCCCTGCCCCACGGTGCCCTTGGCTCCTCGGGGCAGAGGCAGGTCAGGCAGGCCTGAGTCCAGGCTGGCATGGCCGTAGCCCAGCTTCATCATGACTGGGGGGCCCCGCTCCTCTGAGCCCGCCGGGCCGCGCCTGGGGTGTCGGGGACACGGAGGGCCATGCCTGGTCTCCGGGCTGGCAGTGGGGGCGTCCTCGGATCGGGGCACACGGGGCCTGGGGTCAGGCTGGGCCGCTCGGGGCTGCTTGGCTGGAGTGAGGTCCCGCAGGGGCGCCCCCAAGGCTGAGGAGGAGAGGTCCCTCCCAGGCAGAGGCCGCGTTCCCCGCCTTGATCCTGAGGGAGTGCAGAGTGGGCGTGGAGCCCCTTGAGCTGACCCCTCACCCTGGGCTCCGGGAGGCCAGCAGGGCGCCGGCAAACAGGCTGGGGGGCGCGGCTGGGGGCGGCCCAGCCACCGTGCTCCTGTCTGATGGGCCAGGGACAGGGGTGCCCTTGCGGCCCAGAGGGAACATGCGGCCAGACAGGGATAGAGGGTAAATCAGCCTGGCTCCCATCGCTTGGGAAAGGCCTCCCAATGGAGGGCACTGGGACTGCTTCGAGAGGCCAGGAAGATCTCAGAGCTAGAAAGGCCTGGCCCCCAGGGTGCGGGGCCCCCCGCGTGCGGTCCTCATAGAGCCCCCGGAGGGAAGACGCAGCCACTCCATTGCACAGGTGAGGAATCTGAGGCCTTAGAGGTAGAGATGTCCAAGGTACAGGAAACACTCGAGGAGCATCTGCTCACAGCCCGGGGGCACAGGCACAGGCATGCCCGGGGGGGTGGTGAGCTTGGGTGCACAGGCATGGTGCACGTGTTGCATGTGCGTGCGTGTGCACCTGAGCACTTGCTTGCCTACTGGGGCGGTGTTAGGAGCACACAGGTGGAATTGGTTCATTTTCTGGACGTGGCGCCAGCCAAGTGGGCACAAGGGCTTTTCCGGGGGGCAGCTGGCTCTGCCGCTAGCAGAGGAGGGCTGCAAGGGATGTAGGAGCTGGGCATGGGGCCCGAGGATGAGCGGCATGCCTAGGCCCCGACCTCCAGCCTCTGAGCTGTGCACCCACCTCCAAGGGAGGAAGGGGCGTCGGGCTGCACCTCACGATAGCCAGACAGACCCTCGTCCAGGCGGGTCTCCAGAAAGGCCCAGACCCTGTTCACAAGTGCTCTGGAGCCATGTCGGGGGGCCGGCCCCCAGGGCCCTTTCTAGCCCATCTTCTGCCCGACAGCTTTGATTCCCAGACTGAGCTTTGGAGAGCTGTGCCAGCAGGTCCAGAGCATTCCTGAGCCCCGGCCAAAGGACAGGCAGATGGAGGGAGGGGGCTGGACGATGGTGGCCTGGAGGACGGAGAGACCCCCAGAGGCTCTCGGGGGGAGGCAGCCGGCTGCAGCCTGCCTCTGGAGGCAGCACCTGGCATCCTGCCCAGCCCAGGTGTTTAGATGCATTAGGCCCGCTGTCGAGGATGCTGCAGGCTCACAAAGCACCTGCCACGCAAGGTGGTCCCGCTCAGCCTCACCCCTGCAGGAGAACTCAGCAGCTCCCCTGAACCCACCCTCGCACGGTCCAACTTCGCATGCTTCGGCTGGGAGGGCCGCGGGAACACCTAGCTCCTCTCCAGGGAGGAGGTTCCCGATCTAAGGTCACCCCCTAAGTGGGGAATTGCCTCCTTCGGAGGGGTGACGAGGGGACGTCACCCCACAGCGGGGTGATTGGGGGTGGTGCGCGCGTGGGAAGGTCCCATTCAAGATGGAAACAATGCAGTTTTTAAGTGATGGGGAATCTGGGCTTATTTTCAGCAGCTGTATGCAAATTACATGCAAATGAACCTATTTCCCTTCCAGTACCTGTGGCCCAGAGCAACCGTGTTCTGGAGGACCAGAGGCAGCCCAGCATCTTGTCTCGTTCACAGCAAGAATCCCCTTCTGCAAAAGCTGTACTGAGTAGGGGCAGCTGCTGCCGTTTATTTAACAGATGAGGACGGCCCCTGGGGGCAGACAGTTCTAGCCCTAGCTCTGTGACTCCGTGTGTGTGACCTTGAGCACATCGCTTTGTCTCTGCTTCTTGTTTTCCTTTTCTGTAAAATACGTATCAGTAATGCCTCAGAGGGCTGCACGTGAAGCACTTAGCACAGTGACTTGTCCTGGTGACGGTGGTGGTGGTGGTGGTGATGGTGGTGCTGATGGTGGTGTTGGTGTTGAGGATGGTGTTGGTGTTGAGGTTGGTGATGGTGGTGGTGGTGGTGATAATGAGTCTACTAAACCAGGCATGGTACAAATCACTGGGAAAATGGAGGAAAGAAGACATCTGTCTTTGAGATGCTCATATCTTATTCAGAGGCCCCCCAGCCCCCACCTCATGTAGGGCCATCATCTCAACCTGTGTCCCTACCCTCTAAGCACTGTTGGCCTCGATCCCTAAGAGCCCCACTATTCAGCCTCCGTCCACTGTCACCTCTCCTGTCAGTGGGGACAGTGGCTGGTCTTTTCCAGAGCCCCTGCCATGTCAAGAGGACCCCCTGCCCAGGCAGGAGGGCAGCACAGGGGAGGCTGAGATGTGGTCCTGGCTCTGGAAGTGCCCCCACTCTTGGCCACATGGCCTAGCATGCAGGCCCACACTGTGATCTGTCCTCCACTTGGGCTGCAGCCCTGCTGGGTCTATACCTTTCTCTGAACGTCAGAAACCCACCCCCCCGTCTTCATCTTAGGGACCTGCCTTCCAACTGGCCTCCAGCTCCCCGAGGGAGGGCACAGTCCTGCCCCTCTCTGCCATTCTGGGGGTCGGCCCAAGGCTGAGTGCAGAATGAGGGTGCAGGCCTTCTCAGAGCTTCCCATGGGGCGGTGCCGGCTGTTGGAGGGCCTGGGGCACCAAGCTACCACAGCAGGAGCTCCTGGAGGGTAGCCCGGCCCCTTATCCCCAACTCTTGGGCCCAGTGCCCTCCACAGGGGATTGCTGTCTCCCCATTTTATAGATGGAACTGGAAGTTGAGAAAGGCTGAAATCATGCACCTGGCAAGTGGTGGGCAGAATTTGAATTGGGGTCTCTGAAGGCCGGGCTCTCCTGGGTCCCTCGGAACTCCCGATGGAGCCAGCCGGGCAGGAGAGGACCGGTCTTCTATATGCTGCCGGGAGGGGCCGGAGGAGCATGGCCACGGAGAAGGAGTGCAGACGGCCCCATGGGGCAGCCCCCCGCCCAGCCGCCGTGCACAGACCGGGCTCCTGAGCTTTCTGGAGGCTCAAGGGATATCCGTCTGTTTGTGGCCTCGAGCTGGTGGGGCAGTGTGGAGCGGGGTGGGGGCTGGACGGGCAGGGGCCCATGGGGGCCTGGTTGGCCAGTGAGGCGGAGGCGAGGTGGAGGAGGGGCGGGGGCCTCTGTGCCAGGCCGGGTGCGTCCAGCTGGCCGAGCCCTGCCTTCTGCAGACAGACGCAGGTTTGGTTTCATTGAAACACCTCAGCCTGCCAGGCCTGCGGGACCCGGGCCCACGGCGCTGCGGCGCTTTGTGCCAACAAAGGAGGGAGAGGAGACACAGAATTGTCCTTTGCTCAGCAAAGAGCCAGGAATATCTGCATGAAATCATTCCCGTCTTCTGGAAATGGCTGGGCTCTTCCCATGCAACCTTGGGTCCAAAGGGGCTGGGGTGGGGCAGGACCCGGGACCCCGCCATGTCCCGCCTCCCGCCAGTCCAGTCACTGAGCAAGGTCACCCCCAGCCTCAGCTGGGCGGGTGCCCGGTGTGCGACTTCAGAGCCCCTCCTGTGACTGAGTCTGCCCCCCCCATGAGCAGGGCCCACCCAGTCCGGTCTCCCTAACCTCCCACACCCCAGGGAGGAGGTGCATCTGGTCTGAGGCCACTGTGTGAGCGACTGGGGGGGCCCAGGGCGGGGGGAGGGGGCGTGTGCAGCTCTGCACCCCTCCTACGGGGCGGGGCGGGACCTGATGGCCAGTGAGCCTGTCCCCGGTGGCTCAGCCGAGCTTCACACCTGGGCTGGGCGGGAGGCGCAGGAGGCCGCGTGCCCCTCCTGCAGGTGAAGCAGCTGAGGAGCAGGGAAGTAGGGGACCTGCCCCATGCACAGAGGAGCAGGGTGGGGACTTGGTGCCAGGTCACCCCAGGCCTGCCTCCAAACCATTGTGTACAGGAGTGACAGGGCAGGGACACGGCCCAGTGTCCCCACGAGCTCTCGGTGGGGAGGAAGCAAAGCTTGGACATGGCCTGTGGCCTGAGTCCCGGCCGAGTTAGTTACTTGCGGCGAGACGTTGATGAAACCACGTGCAGTGTCTGAGCCGTCCTTCCGCGTCTGGACGTGGCTCTGTCCCAGGCCTGGGGGACGTTAGGTGACACCACTGCCTGTGGGGAGCTCAGCACACGCAGGTGCCCCTTCTTGCAGCGAACACCGCTGCTGCCCGCAGGTCAGGGCGCGCAGGGGCCCCTGGGAGCACAGGCCCAGAGAGGCCGGGCGGCGGCCGCGCGCTGCAGCGCATCGTGAATGTGCCCCCAGGACGGCGAAGCAGTGTGTCTGTTTACCTCCCGACAGCAGGAAGGGAGGACAACAAAATTAAACTAAATAAACCGCCCAGACATCCCACGAGCCGTCGGCGTGCGTGCCCTGCAGGTGGAACGCGGAGCCAGGCGCCGAGGAGGCGCCGAGGGACGTGAGCTGCTCCCCTAAGGAGCCAGGGGCACGTGTCCGGGCAGGTGCGCTCCGGGGCCTGCCTGGCACTCGCAGGGGGCAGGGGGGTGGCATCGCCCCTGTACGGACGGCCGTGGGCTGTGCCCCAGCTGGACGCACCGTGGCCGCCGGGGCTGCATGGGGCCCACCCGTGGGGTGTGCGGGGGCGTGTGCGGGCGAGCCCGTGCCCCTCCTCGTCCCTCAACATCCGGGAGGACCAGCTCTCCTGTGGCGATCGCAGCTCTTAGGGGTCTGGCATCCCCGCTTCGGCCGCAGCTGGTGGAGGCACAGCTGGCAGAGAAACCCCGGAGCAGGTATCACGGGTGAGGTGCCCGTGAACAGGGGGTCGGACCCACCAGAGGCGGGGGTGGGACGCCTGCAGCTGATGACAGGTGTCTGGGCGCCCCCAGCCCCTCCGTGTGTGGTGCGCGGGCCACAGCGTTCGCGTCCTGTGCGTGGGCTCCGGTCCATCAGGTGGGGCCGCCAGCCCTCGGTGGCCAGGCGCCGACCCGGGCCTGGGGGGACGCGCCCCTCAGAGGGGGGCAGTGAGGGAGGCTGGGGCTCCGCCCTTCCCCACAGGAGCCCTGCCCGAGGTGGCCGTCCAGTCTGGCTCTGCCTGCCTTGCCTGAGTCCCCGGGCTGCCCGGACCGTGTCCCCCGCCCGGGTCCGCAGCTGCTTCTGGAGCAACAACGGGCTCATTAACGATGCCGTCAGCACACAGATGAAAGGCTCTCCAGGAAAGCCGCGCTCCCGGGACTGTGAGGCCCTCGGCTCCCCGAACCCCCCACCCCGGGCTCCTCCTGCCTCCCCCTCTGCCTGCACCCCTGCTGCCCCACGGGGCCCACGGCCGGGTTCACTCTGCACAGCGGGCTGCTGGGGGTGCTGCTCCCGTGCTGGGACCCTGGGACCCCGCCTGGCCGGCAGCCCCTCTTAGAGGGGCCAGGGCGGAGGTTGAGCCTCACGAAAGCTGTGCGAGCGTCTGCGTGGACCAGGCGAGTGACCCTCCTGCTCCCGCACCTCCACCAGGAGCCCATCCTGCCGCCCGTGGCGGGGAGCAGAGGCCAGTGGGCGTCTGGGACAGCAGCCAACACCCCCATCCCCACATCGCTCCTCCGTCTCGGCCGTGCCCCCCGCACCCCTGGCTCTCATCCTGTCCTCCCCTCCTGGCCTCTGCCAAGCCCTGCCCACCGTGGAGGTCTGGGAAAGCATCACCCGCGCCTCTGTCCCCCAGACTTGGTGCTGCAGGAGGAGCTGTCTGCCCACGGGGGGCTCCGTCGCGCCCCGTCCCCCAGCTGACCTCGGCGACCCCAGGTCTGGACACCCTGCTCTGTCCGCTTGCCCCAGCTCCCCGACGGGCTCAGCCCACTGCCACCAACCCTAGGTGTCCAGGATTTCCTTTGCTGGGCTCCAGACAGCACGTCTCGGCTGCCTCCCCCTCCCCCCCGGGAAGGTGTCAGCACAGCTGCGTCCTTGCGTGCCCTTCCCAGTGTCGGCCTCAGTTTCCACCTCAGGCCCCTGGAGCAGCCGCCTCCGCTGCCGTCCCTCCTTCCCGCCCCTTGGAGCCCGGGCTCCGTGGACGTATCTGGTCGAGGATGGACGCCCGTGCGGGGCGGGCAGGAGGAGCCGCGGTGTGAGCGCCGTCCGGCCGCAGCGGCTCCCGGCACCCACGGGCACAGGTGCGCGGCTCGTGGAGGCTCGGCGGGCGGACGGATGGGCGCGTGTTGCGGCCACTCGGGCAGCGGACCTGGCGACATGCCCGCTCACCCTGTGCCCACAGCCCCCAGGCAGGTAGCGGGTGCTCCCGGGAAGGCAGCAGGGCTTGGGAAGAGGAGTCGAGTCGCCCGGCAGGAGGAGGGATTCAGACGCAAGCGGCCTCTGCCTCGTGTAGACAGCATCTCCCCGAATCCTCAGCGGGCCCCGGGGGTGGCCCAGGCTGCATGTGAACACGGCCAAGGTGCAGCGAGGCTACAGGCCTGTCCCCCAAGTCTCACCTGCCTGCAGCCCTGAGAGCGGGGGGCGCTCGTGCCGGGGCATCGGGCTCGTAGGCAGCGTCACCGGACGACGAGAACCATGGATTTAGGGCGTTGGGATCTCAGAGCAGCAGAAGCTTAGACGCACGTCCAGGGACGGGGAGGCTCGCTGCGGCGACGGCGGCGACATACGGGGGAAGCCCGGACAGGTCTCAGTGTCGTCATTTTACGGTCTTTCTTCAGCATGTGACTGGTGCTGACACCCCGTCGCTCACGTGGCAGGTTCATGCGGGTGTCACACAAGAGCTTGCGCTGAGCGCCTCCTCGCCTGACACCCTGCTTTGCGGCCGCGCGGCCGAGGAGCTTGCCCCGTCCTGCCCTCCGCTCTCGCCTCCACACGCGCTTCCCCAAAGTTTGCATTCGTGATTCCGCTTTTCCATACTTTATAATAAACTTTTGTATTATTTTAAACAGACGGTGTTGGTACAGTGTGTTGATGGCCACGTGATGGATTGTCTCCTTTTGCTTATTTTTAGCTGCATAAACACGAAGCCGTACCACGTGTGTTCTTCCAAGACGTGCCTTTGACACTGAACTCTGTTTCCAAGACTCGTCCACGAGCTTGTGCGTAGCTGTGTGTCCTGTTTCTGTGCATAGAACTACCTGGTGTGGCTGTGATCGAATTTATTGTCCTCTTCTCCTCCCGAGGGGACGTAGCGCGTCCCCAGCTCTTTGGTCAGAGGCACAGCTGCCCCGAGACTGTGTCTGCCTCGCGGGGAGCAGGGCTTCTCTGGGTCAGTGCAGGGGGCCGGGATCACAGGCTCCCCGGGTGAGCGCTGTGTGGACGGCTCAGCTCTCTGGGTCAGTGCTGTGTGGACGGCTCAGCTCCCCGGGTGGGCGCCGTGTGGATGGCCCACTCCCTGGGTCAGGCTGTGTGGATGGCCCACTCCCCAGGTTGGTGCTGTGTGAACGGCCCGCTCCCCGGGTCAGGCTGTGTGGACGGCCCGCTCCCCGGGTCAGGCTGTGTGGACAGCCCGCTCCCCAGGTCAGTGCTGTGTGGACGGCCCACTCCCTAGGCGGGTGGCTGGTTTCCCAGGTGGCTGCCGGTCGTCCGTTCTCGCGGTGACGCAAGAGCGCTGCCTATCTGCTATTTGACATTGTCAGATTCTTTGATTTTTGCCAATGTGGTGGGTGTGAAATAGTATCTAATTGTGGTCCTCATTTGCATTTCCCTGATCACTAACGAGGCTGGAATATTTCATATGTTTATGTTTGTGTTTCCTTTGCTGTGAAAAGTCTGTTCATGCCTTTTGCCCATTTAAAAAATTGGATTGTTTGTTTTTTCCCTTCTTAATGGTTTCTGGAATGTACACACACATATGGGGCGTGTGCGCTCTGTGTAGACGCGAGTGCTTCGTGGGTCTGCCCCCGGTGCCACCCGGGCCAGCAGCGGTGGCGGCTTCCCCTTGCCCACCCCTGCACGGCCTCGCGCGCCCTCCTGGACTCCCCGTGTCCCGAGTCCCAGCCATATTCCCCTTCTTTTGCCTCTGAGGACCCTGCAGCTTTGCGGTTCTCTTTCCCCCTCGGGATGCACGCTCGCCCCGCCCCGCACCTCTGTCTGCGTCGGTACCCGCACCTCGCGGCCTCCGCCTGGGCACCGACGCTCCGCTCAGGGCTGCTGTCTGCCGGCCTCGCCTCGCCCCGGCTGTTTCTCCCGGCTCTTCGCTCTCGCGCGTGTTTTAGGATCACCGCGCTGGGTTCCATGGGTAACCCTGTGGGCGGCGTCCTGGGCTCCAGATAACTTGGGGAGCGCTGGCATCGTCAGGACGCCGGGCCTCGGGTCCCAAACATCCCCTGATGCTGTTAAATACATTTACACGCCGGTTCCCTCCACACGTAGCTCTCATGTCTATGCAGAGGTTTCTCCCTAAATGTGTGTTTCTGCCTGTTTCCGTGCGTGGCACACGTGCCCCCTGCGTGCCCCCCGCGGCTGGCCCCCACAGGCCTGCGTGAGCCGTACACCGAGTGCTTGGTCTCGGCGTTCCTGGGACACCGCTCAGACTCTGGGATTCCTTTGCAGATTGTCCTGAGCTGCGGGGGATACACTCGCGTGTCTGTCCTGCGTGGTGTCAGGACGCCGCCTCCCTCCTGGGCCCGGTGGGCAGGGAGCTGTGACGGGGCACTCCTGGCACCCCCTCGCTCGGGGAGCGCAGCGCATTTGTTCTCCATCCTCTTGTCCGGCTGAGGACATTTGCTCAGAGGGGTTTTGGGTGGCCGTTTGGGTTAAATCCTGGACGGACGTTCAGTGTCCTCACATACGCCTTTGGTC
This sequence comes from Canis aureus, assembly GCF_053574225.1. Classification (NCBI taxonomy): domain Eukaryota; kingdom Metazoa; phylum Chordata; class Mammalia; order Carnivora; family Canidae; genus Canis; species Canis aureus. Next base: position 39,595,069 of record NC_135624.1, on the reverse strand, counting down.
CGTAGGGACGGTCCTTCAGCATCCTGCTTGTTCGGGGTGACGGACACGCATGGATTTCTGGCACTGACCCACTCCTGCGTCTCGGGGCAGAGGCCACGTGGCCGGAGCAAATACCAGTGACACTAACTCAGTGTCGCATTACAATGTAGTGTGGCCATGCTTTTGGGTTTTTTTTTTTTTTTTTTTTAGATTTTATTTGTTCATGAGAGACACGGAGAGAGAGAGAGGCAGAGACATGGGCAGAGGGAGAAGCAGGCTCCATGCAGGGAGCCCGATGCGGGACTCGATCCTGGGACTCCAGGATCACGACCTGGGCTGAAGGCGGCACTAAACTGCTGAGCCACCCGGGCGCCCCAGTGGTCACGTCTCGTTCAGGGTCTGTTCCCCGCCGTTCCTGATCTTGTCCGGTTTGGGGCTGGGTTTTTCAGCCCACGGGACGGGTCTTCTCGGCCATGTGTTGCAGGCTCACAGCCCCTGGAAGCCCACGCAGGTCCCCTCTGGGACTTGAGTTCGGGTTTGGTGAATGAGGTCTTTCCAGGGTCCCTGGGTCCGGCTGCGGCGGCGCAGGAGTGCCCCGCCACCGACCGGCCTCTGCTCTGCCTCACCCTACACCCACTCACCCCCACTGCTTGCCCACCCACTCCCCGCCCCATGTGTCTTGGCCGCCGTGTCCGTGGCCACGTGTTCGGTGCCCGCTGGTTCCGCGTTGTGGGTGGTACTTTCCCCTTCCCTCCTCTCCCCTGCTTCTGGCTTCCATGGCCCCGGCGCCCCAGCCCTGCCGCTCCTGTAACCCCATCTGCAGCCCGTGCCTTGGGATGCCACGTGTCTCCATCGTTGCTCAGCTTAACACGCGCTCTCTGGGTGACGTTTCCTTCGACCCAGGAGTTACTAGGAAGTGAGTAGTCGTAAAATGTCTACACGCAGGGGATTTCAAATGTGCTTTTTTTTTTTTAAATGATCTTCCAAGGGTTGCATTGTGTTCAGAGAATTGCTTTCATGCGGTGCTGCTTCTTTGAGCGTGCTGAAGACTCACCTTTCTGCGTAGAGAACCCCCCCAGCCCCCGGTGTGCCCGGGGTCCCCTGGGTCCTCGCGGCCTTGAGCCGCCCGACCCCGCTCAGGCCGAGAGACAAGCCCTCCCCGGGGGTCTGTGAGTGTGTGTTTTCTGTGTTCTGTGCCTGTGAGTTTTAGGCTTCGTGCGAGTAGCGCTGCTGCCTCATCTTGGTAAAGCGGGGCTTCGGGCCTCAGCGGCCCCTGGCCGTCCGCATGGCGTCGGGGGGCCGTGCCCGGGCCAGCTTTCTCGGGACTCGTGTTTCCACGACGTGGTTTTCCGTCCTCTCCCCGTCAGTATTTCTGTGCCCCCGGTGCTCCCGAGACGTCTGTCTCAGTAGCTGGATTTAAAAAACCTGCTGCGACCGCCCTGCCTTTGTGCCAGCGGGTTCGATCCATTCTTGATGTATTAGCGCAAGTTCCCCCGTCTTCTCTTCTGTGGGTTTTTTTTTTTTTTTTTGCTTGTTGGTTTTTTTAAACATCTTACTTATTTGTTAGAGAGAGTGTGTGCATGTGAGGAAGAGCCCAAGCGGGGGAGCAGCGGGCAGAGGCCGAGGAGAAGCAGGCTCCCCGCCCCCCCCAGCAGGGAGATTCCATCCCAGGACCCCAGGGTCATGACCTGAGCTGCCAGGCGACCACTCCCCCCCCCCCCGCCCCCGTCATCTTCTGATTGCTATGTCTTCATTTTTGTTTTTGCAAAAACCTTTTAGTAAGCTGTAGGGTACAGAAACGTCGCAGGGAGGAGCAGGCACCGGGTGCCTTCGGCCACGCTCCCCGGTGCTCGCTGCTGCTTTCCGGCCCCAGGATGGGTCAGCGGGCGTGGGGTGCCCGGCGCAGCAAGCCCACCCTCATGGAGCGTCCCCGTCCGAGCACAGGCCCTCCCGGGGCAGAGCTCCCCGTCCTCCCGGGACCCCCGACGCGGCCCTCGTGGCCTGCAGAGCTCGGGCTGACCTGCTTGGCTGGGTCGTCCGCCCCACGGCCTCACCCGCCGGCTCCGTCTTCAGAAATTACGTCCTTCGCTTCTGAAAGTTCATTTCTTTTTTAGATGCGTGTGTCGTTCTCTCGGCCTCTGCACCACGTCGCTGTTGAGCCATCGGGCGTCCGTCGCGCTCACGTTCTCGGTGTCCCACCTCACGGAGGTGCGTTGCTTGTTGCTGATGATGTTTGCGCATCCGAGCCTCAGCCTCCCTCGGCATTGGGAGACTCTCCCCCAGGCAGCACTTAATTCTGCTCCCAGGGGCCGGGGCCGGGGCGTGGGTGAGCGGCCCTAGGGTCTGGCTTCCCTGCCCCTGCCGAGGGTGGGCCGAGGGTGGGCCGAGGGTGGCACCGTCCAGGAGGCGGTGGTCCTGGGGTCCCTGCCCAGCCCACTCCCTGGACTCCCTGACCACCTCTCAGGCCTTGCCTCTGAGGCCTGTGCCCCCCGGAGTGCTCCTCGCTGGGTCCTGCAGAGGACACTGGGCGGGACCCGTCCGCAGTGGATGGGGGCGCGCTGGCGTGACCTCGGGACTCTGGGAGAGGGAGCACAGCTGTGGAAGCCTGCAGGCCACCTCCTGGGAGGGGGCACCAGGGTGACACTGTGTTTAGGAAGGTTAGATGTCACCCCCCACAGACACTGGAGTTCACGTTGGGTCTTGGTGTGTTCACCCCAAATGCTGTAATTCTGACTGTGACCCGCGGGCTTCGGGACGGGACAGCATTGTTTGGGGTCGGGAGCTCTCCTCCCCTGCAGCCCCGGGAGGTGGGCGCTCGGCCCATTCTAGGAGGGGACACTGAGGCACAGGGAGGCAGAGGGCCCGGGACAGCTCGTAAGTGGTGAGGTCGGTGCGTGAGTCAGGGGCGTCTGCCCCAGCGCTGTGTCTCAACAGCAGACCCATCCCTGCCCCGGGGAGTGGCATCCCGGGGGTCACCCTGGAGGAGGCGCTGGGGGCAGCAGGCTCGGTGCCCACCCCGCGCAGCGTCCCCAGGCATCTCCCTGCACTTACGTCCCTGGGCTCTCCCGTGGGCAGGGGTCCCCAGGGCGAGGGCCAGGCTGTGGGGTCTCCAGAAACTCAGCACGCGGTGCAGGGGCTGGGCTGGGACCGGCCAGCGTGCTCCTGCCTCGGGGCCTTTGCCCTGGCTGTTCCCTCTGCCCAGAGGCGCTGGACTCCGGGGTCCCCGCAGGGAGCCCCAGCCCGAGGCCTTTTCATCCCCGCCTCCCACCGCCCGGCCTCCGCCCCTGCACACGTGGTCTTCCGTCCACCGCGGTTTCACCTGCACGCCTCCGTCCGGGGAAGCGTGTCCTGTGTTGCCTGTCCGTGCCCGACCCCTGCGTCCTGCCATGACCTCCCCGTGCCCGCACGCGCCCCCGTCCTAGAGGCTGGGGGCTGGTGCAGCCAGCCTGGATTCAGCTCACGAGAGCGCAGAGCTGGGGGGACAGTGCCACCCCTGGAGTGGCACGGGCAGGTCAGCGCCCCTGGAGGTGGGGTGGGCCCTCCACACAGGGTGGCGCCTGCCCCGTCTGCAGGGAGGCCGGGTCAGGAGGGGTGGGGAGCTTGCCTGGTTCACCCAGCGAGTTGGGACCACCTCCGGGGCCATGGCACACTCACAAATGCCCGTGAGGACGGGGAAGAGCTGGGGAGGGGCCTGGCCACCCTGGGTCACCCTGTCCTGTGGGAGAGGGGTCCACTCGGGTAGGCAGTGTGGTGCCCCGACTCCTGCGGCTGGCCTGCCCAGCCTCAGCCTGGCCTTGACCCCGGAGCTCTGGCCGACCCACTGTCTCCCCTTCCCACCTGCCCTCATCTGTCCCTGACCCACGCTTGACCTGCCCTGGCCCCCACACCCGACCCGCCCTCGGCCCACCCTGGGCACTCCCTGCCTTCCCCACTCCCCCCGGCCCCGCCCCGCTGTCCTGGCAGGGGCCAGGGGCGGAGGTCCTGGGGTGGCCACAGGTGCTGTGGGAGGGCAGGGCCGCTGGAAAGCGGGGCTCCGGGGAGCACAGGTGGCTTGCGGGGCCGGGCGGCAGGTGGGACCCTGTCTCTGAGCTCAGCGTATTTGCCTGGACGCCCCCAGCTGGACGGGTACTCAGGGCAGAGCTCAGCTCCCGAGGGGGAAGGAGGCGGGAGGCAGAGGGAGTGGAGCTGGGGAGGCCTGGGGGGCACAGCAGTTCCCACGAAGGGGCAGGGGTGACGGGGCCCAGGAGGGACGAGAGGGCGTCCTCCCCAGAGGAGAGGCGGGCGGGCACTGGGGGGGTAGTGGGTGGGATCCCCGCAGGTTGGGCTCCCTGGGGACGTGCAGACCCAGGCCCAGGGCGCAGGGCAGGGGGCACGGGGAGGTGGGCAGCCAATCATCACGCAGACCCACCCGCACCCCAACTCTGACGCTTGCTGGAGTGTGACCCCGTGGGCACTGCCGGGTCCCCGCGTGTGGGTCGCCATGCCCTCGCTGCCCAGAGACAGAGGCCCCCTCGGGGTCGCACGGGGGCTCCTGGGTGCCAGAGCAGCGGTCTCGGGCCACCGGCCCCTGGATTTCAGGGATGAGTTTATGGGCCAGGAGGAGAGCGTGAATGTACAGCGTGGAGTCAGCAGGGACCAGAGGCGGCACCTCCCGTCGGCTGCGGTGCTTGCCCACGGGACGCCGGGCTTGGGGGAGCCAGGGGCAGACGAGGCCGGCGAGGGCACGGCTGGTATGCATGAAGGGGGACGGGGACGCACGCCCTCAGGACAGTCAGCGAGACCCTTGCTGGAGACCGCGTGAGACCCGCGGGAGGTGAGGGTGGGCTGTGCCGGTGTCTGGGGACAAGCGCCCCAGGCTGTGTGAACAGTGTGTGCAAAGGTCCCGAGGCCCTGAGGCCTCCCTCCTGCTGACCGCTGCTCAGAGCACACCAGCCCTGCCCCTCATTCCAGGGATGCTGGGGACCCTCCGCCTCAGGGCCTTTGCACGTGCTGCCCTCCCGCCTGGACAGTTCTCACAGGCCCGCGGCTCCCTCCCTCTCTGCCTTCAGGTCTGGGCCAGACCATCAGCTGTGTGATGCTGCGGACGACCGACCCGGACCCCGGCTCCTTTTTTTTCCGAGTCTGTGTCACCACCCTGTACCCTGCGCACTTTCCCTGGGAGCCTGCTTCTCACCCGGCTCAGCTTACTCGGGTGCCCCCTCCAGGGCGGGGGTCTTCCTCCCCTGCTGACTGTCCGGCCCTATGACGGTGCCCGGTGCACGTAGGTGACGCATGCGTACTAGTCACTGGCCTGGGAGCTGCGGGAGGAGCTGCGGGAGGAGCTCCGGGCATGAGGGGTGTCAGCGTGGCTCTGCCCGCGGGGGCGGCTCTGGGGCTCTCTGGGCGGGACAGGCCATCTGTCCGGGACCACGGGGGCACCCGTGTGGAGGCTGGGGGCTGGGGAGCAGGGTGTCTGCGGGGCCCTCGCTGGTTCCCACGGGGTCCCAGAGCCCCCAGCAGCGGGGAGTCAGGGCCCGGGGCACAGGGACGGGGCGGGGGTGCAGTAAACCTGAGACTCAGCGCAGACGCCAGAGCGTGCGGTCAGGCCCGGGGCCTGGGGGCTGGTCCTCCACACGGGCTCCTGGGGCCCGAATCTAGACACCCCGCCCGCTCTCCCCGGGGGCCCCGCAGCCAGTGCAGCTGCAGGAGGGGGGTAGGGGCTCCCCGGGGCTCCCCTGCACAGCCTGTTGTCTCCATTAGAGGCTCCTTGTGCCCAAAACACAAAAGCAAAGATCCCACACGACGTAAGGTCCCCGTAATCCCACCTCCGAGAAACACGGTGCTGCTGGTGTCACAACGTGCTGTGTCTCCAGGGAACCCATCCTCCTGCGCGTGTGCGCGTGTGCGCGTGTCCCTGGCCCGGTCACCCCCTACCCCGGGCCCTCACGCTTCCTTCCAGGGGCCTCCTCCTGGAGGCCCGCCCGGCAGCATCCCCCCCACCCCCCGTCCCAACGCTGCAGGGGCTGCCCCGTGGCTGGGCCCAGTCAGGGGTCTTGGGCTGCCTGCATGGCCTGGGGCTGGGCTGTGTGTGCCCATCCCCCAGGTAACCCCAAGTGGCGTTGCTGGGCCGGGGGAGCCTGTCCGGGGCCTTCCACCTCGTGCTGGTCCCCCCGGCGGACCCTTCCGGACGTGCTGGAGCTGCCGCCGGGGCCAGACCGAGCCCGTGGCCATCAGGGGTGCCCCCGGGGTGAAAGCGTGGGCTGAGTTTGCTCACTGGCAGGACCTTCCGTTCGAGGGACTGACCCTGGTCGGGTACCTGCCTCGGGTCTGGCGCCCTGGCCGCCCTCTGTCCCCACCAGTGACCCTGCCTGGTGTGCCTGGCCGGCACCAGCCACAGGCTCGGAGGGGACAAGCCGCCCGGTCACTGGGGACAGGGGGTGGGGATCCTTCCTCCCCCCCACCCCCAGGCGCAGGACGGCTGCCCTGGGGTTGGGACCTGAGCAGGTGGAGAAGGGGGTGGGGTGGGTGAGGCAGCAGGAGCAGCAGATGCTAAGGCCCTGAGGCCAGGGCTCGGGGCGTATTTAGGGAAGAGGAGGCAGGCTGGCGAGGCCCTGCAGGAGGCCAGGAGTGTGCAAGCGGGGCTTTCCCCAGGGGGCCAGAGGGTGGGGGGGTGAGGAGAGCAAGAGTGAGGCCTGCCCCCCCCCCATGCAGGTCAGCACCTCGGCCATGATTGGCCGTTCCAGGCGCCCTTCCAGGTCCTTCCTCCTCCCCTACCTTGTGAGAGCGGGTTCGCAGGTGAGGAAACTGAGGAGCGAGCCAGGCTGCCCCCACTCCAGCCCTCCAGGTCCCGGGCCCCGGGGGAGCGAGCTCCTTACCTGACCTCAGAACCCCAGAGCCAGCTCCCACTTGTGCCTCGGACGCTGACCTCCACCTGCCTCCTCAAGCCCCCACCCCTGCACTTGTCTGTCCCCTGGGGATGGGCCCCAGGGTGAGGAGGTGCTCGGGGGTCAGAGCCACCAGCTCTCGGTGTCTCCCCATGCCATCATGTCTTGGGTGGTTGCCCTGGAGCACTGCCCCCACCCTTGGAGCACCGTCCCAGGGAGGGTGCCCCTCAGAGCCCTGTTGTGGTTCGGGTGCCCCTCTCAGCGCCCTCCTGAACCCCATCATGGGGCGGGTGCCCCTCGGAGCCCTGTCGTGGGGCCGGTGCCCTTGTGCCCTGTCCTCAGGACACAGAATTCATAAATCAAGTCATGATTCTGTATTTTTCCCCAGCAAAATGTGCCCATTTCAATAATTACAGCATTTGTGATCCACTTAGAAAACATGGTATTTTTAACGTGAACACTTAAGAAACAATCCGTTCCACACCCATCTATCCAAATGGCTCCGATTTTGAATAATTCTTTTGAAATGGAGTCTAAATATATACAAATAGATGTTTCTGAAATGTCATGTATTCTGAATATATTTGCATGGGAAGCGGCTTCTGAGGAGTGGGGTGGGGGCTGGGCAGCCTGGGGGCAGAATGAGGGTGCTGGTGGGGTCGGGGGACTGAGCGCCTGGCTGAGGGAGGACACAGAGCCGCGTGGCCCAGGAGTCCCACGTGCAGGTGTCAGCCCGGCTCCCTCCCCGGGAGCCCCTGGGCATCCTCACGGGGACCACTGGGACCAGCCCCCAAGGTCCTGGGTGCCAGCAGGGGTCCCCGCACACGGGGCAGGGGGTTGCCCTTGGGCCCACTGAGTCTGAGGCCAGCACCTAATGCCCACGTGCCCATCACCCCCTCATCTATCAAGCCCTCCCTCCTTTCTCTTTGCTCCCTCTTTGCTCCCCGATGAGCCCTGGCTGCTGGAGACAGGTTTCCAGGACCCCGACCCCTGAGCCCTCTGGACGGCTGTAGCGCGGGGCAGCAGAGCCCGGGGTGAGGCCCCGCCTCGGGTCTAGGGCACCGAGGCCTCCAGCTGCCTGGGCCCCTCTAGTGAGCACCCACTGCATGCAGACCCCATTGGGCTGGGGCTCCCAGCCACCTGCAGCAGGGGCCTGTCCTGGAGCTCAGGGCTGAGGGGACGGCGTGGAGAGAGAGGCACAGGCTGGGTCCAGGCGGGCCTCCCCCTTCAGAGAAGCCATGAGAGCAGTTGTTGCATGAGGCTCGGTGGGAGGGGGTGACTGCCCAAGACAGCTTCCGGGGGCAGGTGGCAGGTGAAGAGCCAGCACCCGGGGCAACGCCCGGCCCTGTCCCTTGGAGGGAGAACAAGGTGCAGGACCTGTGCCCGTGCCCTGCCCACGAGGGTAGTGGGGGCCCTGCCCGCGGGCTTGAGGGCCGATGGTCATGCAGCAGCTCCATGGGCAAGTCCCCTCCATCCCTCAGTGGGTGTCTGGGCAGGCGAGGTGTGCAGCGTCACTGCGGGGCCTTGGTTGTCACTAGGTCACCGCCTGGCCCTGCCTGCCGAGCCGTGACCTTTCTGGTCCCCAGGCCCTGCTCCGGGTGCTGGGCGGGCAGCTGGGAGGTGGCCAGAGCACCAGCCCGTCCTGACCTCCCGGCCCCGAGCTGCCCTAAACCCACGTGCCCCACTCTCGCCTGACTGGTGCCCCACGGCGCGGTTGGGGTGGGGGTGGGGTGGTTGGGACGTGGCTCCAGTCCTGTGGGCAGCCACCCCGCCAGCACCCACCTTGTGCGCAGCAACAGGTGCAGGGGGCGGGGCCCGGAGGGCTCAGGGCGGGGCCTGGAGGGCTGGGGCGGGGCTTGGAGAGCTGGGGGAACCACCATCCCTGGCTGCCCCCCACTGCCAGGCCTTCCCCCCCAGACTGTCCCCTGGGCATCCTCCTTGGTCTCTGACAATCGTGCTGGTCACCCCGACTTCCCTTCGTTTCCTGCACAGACTCTGGTTCTTTGAGTTTTGTTGCTTTGTGTTCTGTCCTTTGTGATGAAGATGCTGCCCCCTGCGTGGGGTCCCTACATCCTGCCGGGTCTAAGTCTGGGGCGGTAAAATGCTGCTTGGAAGGGTGTGTGTGCAGGTGTGAGCCCTTGACCTCTACTGGGGGTGCAGCGGCCGGGGGTGCATGGGGGCCTTGAAGAAAGCTCTCCCGGGTCCTGGGCTGCCCTGGGGGACCCTACTGCTGGCTACCCTGCCTCTACTCTGACCCCAGCTCTGGCTCCTCCCCGCCTCCCTCCACTGGGCCTGGAGTCCCAGAAAATTGTGGGGGTGGAAGCCTCAGGTCCTTAAGCACCCCCCCCCACCCCCGCCCCACTCCTGAGGCTGGGAGGAGCTAGGCCCTCCCCCTGACCACACCACACCCCTCCACAGGCCTGGCGCCCCTCCCCAGCTCGGCGGGCTGCCTCCCCCACCCCAGCCTGCCGCCTCACACTCCCTGTGCTGGGGGTACACCCCGTACCCTCCTTTTAGTGGAGAGAGTGGCAGCTGGGTGCGTGCCTGCTGGACTGATGGCCCCGCATCTGTCGTTCTTCAGGGTGCACACGGAGCCCGCAGAGGCCAGAGGGTGGTGGTAGGGCCCCCGGTGGGCACGGGGTGCCCTCCGCTCGGCCCTTGCCTTTCCACTCAGCTCTGCCCAGTTGGGGAAGCGGTGGCCATGGCCTCCCAGTGTCCTGGTGGGAGGAAGGGGCGGGCCGGCAGCCACGGGAGCAGGGGCCGCGGAGGGCATCCTGGAGGCGGCGGCAGTGCTAGGGGTGGGTTTCGGGGCGTGAGTGTGAGGGCGCGCCAGGCAGAAGGAGGAGCAGGGGTGCCCGGCCCTGGGGCCTGGGACGGAGGGTAGCCCTTCCCCAGCCCACATCCGTTCTGCCCTCCTGCAGGGAGCCCACCGCCTGTCCCCACCCCACTAATTGGGCCCCAGTCAAGAGCCTCATGCCGGTTAATCCCGCCATCAGCCCGGGGTCTGTCATTTAAGAGTGATTAATCGGGGCGGCTCTGGGGGCGGCGAGGACCAGTACCCAGAGCAGAAGTGTGGGGGGAAGGTAGGCAGATGCAGCCGTTGACCCCACCAGGGGCGGCGGGGCTGGGACCCCTGTTCCCTGTGGGGTCTGCTCCCTGCCCTTTCCTTCCTGCCCCCTCCCTGGGGGGGACCAACGCTGGGGCCTGGATAGTTCGGGCCCCAGAACAGCCCCGCCCAGTTCTGCGTGCTGGGGAGACGCCCTCAGCCACCTCAAGCCCTCGTGCCCCGCACGGCAGCCGCCCTGTCCCAGTGTCACCGTGAGCGGGGAGGGCGGCTGTGTTTGCCCAGTAAGGGCAAACCCCACGGCCTCACGTGGTCAGCGTGAGGTGCCCAGCACCATCCCCCCCAGGATGCAGGCCGGCAGCCATCAGGACGGGGCCCCACTGTGTCTTGGGAGCCCCCCCCATCACCGGAGGCCTCATGACAACTGCATGGGCATGGGACCTGGGTAGGGGCCTGGGGGGCTCCAGCCCCGCTCCCCGAGAGTGACCGTGGCCCCTTGCTGCTGGGCCTCGCCCTCTGTCCCCAGACCCTGGGACCCGCGGGCGTCCAGGGCGGCCAGGGCTTTGGGCAAGCCGGTGGACAGAAGTCAGCTCCGCTCTGGCAAAGGGCGCCCCGGGCTGGGCCGGACGAGGCCGAGATTCGGTGCCACCCCTGAGCTCCGTCCAGAGGCCAGCGTGCAGGCTCCCCGGGAGCCGGACGGGGCTGGAATCAGTTAATGACCACAGGCGGGGCCGCGCCCAGTGTTTCCTGTCCCCCATCGGGAGGTGAATCCAGATCCAAGGTCAGTGCCCGGCAGGCCGGCTCCTTGTGAGGCCCTGAGGGAGAGCCCGGTCCGAGCCTGTCCCCTTGGCTAGTGGACAGACAGCCGTCCCCACGTCCACACGGCGGCCCCCCGGCACACCTGCGCCCGCGTGTCCCGTCTTCCAAAGACACTGGTCAAGGCAGACCAGCGCCCCCCCTCCGCAGGAGCTCACTAACAGGGTCTCCTCCATAAAGGCCGCGCGTCCCCAAATACAGTCCCACCCCGGGCTCCTGGGGGCTGGGACTTCAGCCTATGAATCTGGGGACGCACTTCAGCCCATGTCACATTTCCTAGGTCACTGCTGCCAACACTCCCCCTCTGACCACTAGGACCGGGCAGGGCCCGCCGTGTGGGTCATGAGGGCTTGAGGTGGCCAACAGTGTCTCCCCAGCCTGGAGAACAGGGGCTCATGGGGGGCTGTTTTGGGCCCCAACCATCCACCCCCTGGCAGCCCCACTGCCTCTCGAAACAGCCCCAGTCCGGTGCTCCCAGGCTTGTGTGGCCCCGGCCCGTCCCCTCTCGGCGGCAGTGCTACTCCCTGGGAAAGCCCACGCCTCCCCGAGGAAGGCTGTCCCTGCTTTACCAGGTCCCCGCGGAGTGTGCCCTGCCCCGCCCTCTGCCCCTCCTCCTGCTGCTGGGTGCTGATGAGGGGTGGTCTGCTGCTCCTGGACAGCACCCCTCCCCCCGCCCAGGCAGGAGCGGGGCCTTTGCACGTGGCTACCCACCTGCAGGGGAGGCAGCAGGTGCAGGGGTGGGGCTGTGCCTCCTGCCGGCTGGGTCCGCTGAGCTCCCCATCAAAGGGCTGCCTCCGCCCCCACCATATGTCCTGGGTGCGCCTCTGGGGGCCCCTGGCGCCTGCCTGTCAGCGCCCCGCCCACCGCTTCCCCTTGAAGTCCGGGGAGGGAGGCCCAGCGGTGTCTTGCTGGAAGGGCAGCTCGGTGGAGGCCGAGGGTTGGTTTGGAGGGTCCCAGGGGATCGCGTGTCACCCCCCACCCACCCCCGGTTCCTCTCCAGCTGATCCCTGCTGCTTCTTCACCCAAGCCTGGTCCCTGCGGATGCCCCTGGGCTCCCAGTTCCCCGCCGGTGTGAGGTGCAGCAGGGAAGGTAGACGTGGAAGGACGGGCCTGAGTGCAGGTCACATCTAAGGAGGCACTTGGCCGCCGTCCAGCACAAGGCCACTGTCATGGTCCAGGAGGGTGACCTGGGCCCAGGCAGGGGAGGCGTGGACGCTGCCCTGGCAGACGGTGAGTGTGAGGCCGGACTCTGTGTGGGCCGCACAGATGGGATGGCCAGGCCCTGGGGCCTCGGGGAGGTCAGCGCCATGCCCGGGCCACGCCTGAGCCCTGCTGCTGTGCTCGTAGGGTGCGTTGCCTCCCCCGGGGCGCCCGGAGCCACGCGGGGGGCTGGTGAGGAAGCATGTAGCTGGTCCTGGGCCTAAGCTTCCTTCAGGGTGTGTGCAGAGGGTCAGGCCTACTACCTGAGGGCACATCTGTGACGTCAGCCGCTCTGCAAGGGCCGGCTGCATCGCTGGGCTCCAGGTTCGAATCTGGACCCCACAGCTCACAAGCTGGCTGCCTTGGGCCGGTTACTTCACTCTCTGAGCCATCCGCCGACCAGGGCGTCGACAGGACCCACCCTGTGAGCGAAGGCTCAGGAAAGGGCAGCTGCCCTGCGGATGAGGACGCGGCTTGTGTGTGTGCACCAAGGACGCACACCAGGGTCCTTGGCCAGGCCTGGCCCGGGCGCCGCCCTGGGCGCTGAGCTGCTCCTTGGCGCAGATGCCCTTGCCCTGCTAGCAGGCTGTGGGTTCCACTGCCCTCCCACCCCCAGCTGGGAGCAACTGGAGGTGTGTTTCTCATTCACCCTGGGCCTCCCGGCCCCCCCGCCCCCTCCCGCACGCAGCTGGCGCGTGACCCATGACAACAGCTGGGGCAGGGAGACCTGAGACCCGAGCCTCAGAGCTGTAGGCACCACGTTGGAAGCCCTGGGGAGGCCACGTAACCCCTCTGGCCCGGTGTCCTGACCTAGGCCCCAGGGTAGTAATACTGCCCTTGGGGCTGGGAAGCAGAGTTATTCAAATGGTGGCTGATATATAGAAATATAGATATATTTTAGATTTTATTTATTTATTCATGAGAGAGACACAGAGAGAGGCAGAGACCCAGGCAGAGGGAGAAGCAAGCTCCCCGTGGGGAGCCCGATGTGGGACTCGATCCCGGGTCCCCGGGGTCACACCCTGAGCCAAAGGCAGACGCTCAGCCCCTGAGCCACCCAGGGGCCCCGACGGTGGCTGATCTTCAAGCTGGTGTGTGGATCCCTTCCAAAGTGGAAGGACACTGAGGCAGCGCCAGGGGTCTGAACACCCATCCACCCCCAGCAGATCCCCGATGCCACCCTACAGTGGGACGGAATCCTCACTCCAAACCTCATCGTGAGCACCCCCTCCAAAAGCCAGGTTCAGCCCCACCTACTCCAAGAAGCCTCCCGACTCCCTCTGTCCCCGCCAATCCCCTCCCTCCCTCATGGCCTCACTGCCCCAATCCCCATAACCATTTTGAGAAAGTAGATGGTTAGAGGACGGGCGGGTGGGTGTATGTGCGCGTGGATGGGGCGTTGGCTACATGGATGGACAGATGGGCGGCTGGATGGATGGGTGGGGGGCTGGACGGGTGGATGGAGGGATGGGTAGGTGGGTAGGTGGAATAACGGATGGATAAATGAATGGGGAGCCCCAACATCCACCTGATGACCCAGATGGGCAACCCAGGGGACCCGCCCTTGACTCTCTGTTCCCTTTCCCTTGCATATTCAGTCACAGCACGTTCTGAGGATTGTCTCCTGGTCTTGGCCCTGTCTCCCCCGATCCTCCCTCCTCGGCCCCGGACTCCCGCCCTTGCACGGATCAGCTTTCCTCCTGGCCCTGTGCCTACCCACACCCCCGCATTTGCTTCCCAAGTGGCCTCCTCACTGCACTGTCTCCCTGCTTAAAATTCCTCGCTGTCTCTGTGCTGTCTCGGGCGCTGCCCAAACCCCTGTACAATCGCACCCATCCCATCTGTCTCCCCTGCTTCCCCACGCCCACCCGGCTCTGGCCACTTGGTGACTGACCAGCTTATTTTCAGTCCCATTTTGTCCTAGGTTCCCCCCTGCCCCTGCCTCCCACCTCCTGGCCTGCCCGAGGCGTCCCCACCCCACCTCCAGGGCCCAGACGAAGCCTCCTTTCTTCCAGAAGCCTCTGAACCCCCATCCACCCATGAATCCCCAGCACAGACCTATGTGTCTTCCTCTCCATGAGGTCTTAAGTGGTGGGCCCCACAACTTGTCAAACTGCTAATAACCAGAACGAGGGGCGCCTGGTGGCTCAGTCGGTTGAGCATCGGCTCTTGATTTTGGCTCTGGTCACGGTCTCGGGGTCGTGGGGTCGACTCCGTCCGCGTCTGACTCCGTGCTTGCTAGGGAGTCTGAGATTCTCCGTGTCTCTCTGCTCCTCCCCACGCTCCTGTGCTCCATCCGTCCCTCTCACTCGCTCTATCTCTCAAAAATAAGTAAATAATACTAAACAAAGAATAATAACTACAACAACATAGGAAGAGGAAGACGAGAGGACTATGGGTCTGGTGTTTGCCGGATCCCAGGCTCTGTACTTTCCAAGCTTTTGAACGTGCTCCTGAAGTCAGTGGCCTCATCCTCTACTTGCAGGAGAATCCGAGCTGCTGGTGGGGGGCGGGGGGCACCTGGGACGTCCAGGCCTCACTACCCTGGAGCTGGCCGTCCCGCTGGCCCTCCGGCGTCGCTCCCTTGTGCCTGGCTTTGGCTCTTGAGCGAGCACGTGTGCAGCTCCGGGGGAGCCCCGAGCCCCTGGCAGGCCTGCACCACGTGCCCCCGGGATGGGAGGCCGGGGTTCAGGGCACCGTGACAACTGCACTCTCTGTCTCTCAGCTCCAGAGACGCAAGATCAAGTGCCACGTCCTGTCGGCTGGAGTCACCGTCCTGCTGGTCATCATCCTCACCACTGCCACCTCCATCCGAAAGTAATGCCCCCGACGGTGAGTGCCCCGACTGCTCTGCGCCATCTGTCCCTCCACCTTCCCTCTCATCTGTCTGTCCATCCGTCCTCTTCGTGTCAGGCCTGGGCTTGGCCCCGGCAACCCAGCAGGGGACACAGCAGGTGGGGGCCCTCTTCCTGGAGCCCACAGCCAAAGGGGAGGTCCCGACTGGCGGCTCCCCGGACAGCCAGGAGCAGAGCGTGTTGGGTGGTGCAGCGGGCAGGTGCCAGGGCCCCGGGGCAGGGAACAGGGCCGCTGGTGGGGGGCGGGGGGGTGGACCGTGGGTGCCGAGCCCCTGCTGGGCCCCGGGCCCTGGGCAGGAGCCCGAGCGGACGGGAGCCGGACCCAGAGCCTGTGAAGCACCTGCAGTGGCCGAGCGGAGCTGCCGCGTGCGGAGCCCGTGTCTGTGTTCTCCAAGCTGTGGAGCAAAGGGACCTCAAACTTAGTGGCTGAAAACAGCAATCAACCTGGATTATCTCAGCCTCTGCGGGCCAGGAATTAGGAAGGGGCTCAGCTGGTTCTTCGGCTCAGCCCTCGTGTGGGTGCAGGCAGTGGGGCCGGGGCCGCACCACCCGAGGGCCTGATGGGGCCAGGGGAGCCAGCTGGAATCCGGCTGCCCCACAGAGGCCCGCAGGGCAAGGGGTCCCCGAGAGCCGGGCGCACCACACCTGGTCGCTCCTGCAGCATCCTACCACTGCCTCCGGGCCAGCCGCGGCGTGAGGGGCCCCCTCGCAGGGCGTGACCCGGGGTGGGAGGACCTAGGGGCCCCCGGGAGGCGGCTTCGGCCCCGGAGCGCTGCAGGGAGGGGTGTGTGGTGTGCGGACCGGACCAGCTCCCAGCCCTGTGCTGGGAGACCACAGGGCTGGGCAAGGGTCTCGGGGAGGGGCAAGCAGGCCCTGGGTGTTCCGTGCTCACTGTTCCCTGTGGTCCCCACCACGGCCCGTGACGGCCTCTGTGTGGGCAGCAGGTGAGCGCGGGCTGTAGGAGGCTCCGTGGAGTCACCTAGTCCAGAGCCCTTGGGCTCCTCCATCCAGACTTGTCTGGGAAGTGCTGCTTTCTGGACAAGAGCCACCCCAACCAGGCTGAGCCCCAAAGTGGGGGGTGCAGAGCCCTGGCAGCCCTGAGCCCTGTCCTTGGTGGCCAGCCTCTCCTTGGGTCACACTGTCCCTAAGGCTGGGCTGGGAGGTCACGGGGGTGGGGTGCTGAAGGGAGACACGTAGGCCGTCAGCCTGCAGCGTGTGCACCCTGCGTATCCATCACCTTGATGGTGCTCCCGGCACCCCGAGGGGGGCAGGTCCCACCCTGGGAGCGCCCCGTGCACCAACCCCACCCCGCTCGGCGTATCCATTGCTCCCCTCGCATCAGGCGGGACACACGGAAACCCCAGGTGGCCTGGCTTCACCGGGGTCCGTGCAGGTTCTGCATGGGGTCAGGGCTTGGATTCCTGGGTGGTGGGACGGCAGGCAGGGTCTGCTCTCCAGGTGAGGGTGGCAACTTGTCCCAAGTGGCAGGCCAGGTGGCGGGGCGGCAGGGGCACGGGCCTCTGAGCCCTGGGAAGGGCCGGGCCCCAGGCAGCTTCCCTGCCCGCCCTCGGGGCTGCCCCGATGGGACTGACCTTCATCCTCCGGGGCCCTTCTGGAGCCAGTGCTTCCTGCCCCCCACCCCGGTGGCCCCCAGCTGGGGCTCAGGAGCAGGGACAGAGGAGGCCTGGCAGGGCAGCACGACCATGAGGTCTGGAGGCCACCATGAGGTCTAGAGCCATGACCCTCATCTGTGTGGGGGAGTCTGCAGGGGCCACGCAGATGCGCCCAGAAGGAGGAAGGGGGCTCTGGGGCCAGCACGTGGGTCCCCGTGGTCTGGAGGACAGGGAGGGGCTGTAAGGGCCGGACCCTCCCCTTGCTCCTCCTCCGGGGCCGGGGTCTCTATGTCCCCCAGCAGCCCCTCTCTCGTCCTCCACATTTCCCAAGTCACCCCACGGCTGTGCACCCCGGGCCCTTCCCTGCGCCAGAGGGAGCCAAGGGCGGTGGCAGGCACCACGCAGGGAACATCCCCTCTGGCGCGCCCACCAGGCCGGTGGAGAGGCCCGGCACCCCACACGCTGCCTGCCTGTCGCAGCCGTCTGGGGACGGGGTCCCCCTGGGGACCTGGAGGCCGCCCTCGGCCCAGGCCCCAGAGAGACGGGGCTAGGGGGCTGCCCTCTTTCCCTCTCTGCCAAGCTGCTCTGAGGACAAAGGCAGCTAAATATAAACAGCAGTTTGAGGAAGGAAGAGGCTTGATTCAAATGCAGGGGGGATTATTTCCGCAGAGAAAAGCAGCCTCTGAGGGAGGAGCTCCTTCCCGGACTTGGAAGAAGCCGGTGACAGAGACAGTCAGGTGCACGTGGCCATTTCTGGGTGCCGGGTGAGACCGTGCCATTTGGCAGTTCCAAGCAGGCAAAGGAGCCCCTGGGTCGCGCCCACTCTCTGGGCCACCTCCGTGCACCATCACCCACCCCCGTGGCTGTGACCACCCCCACCCCCCAGGGGCTCAGCTATTCCCCCATTACAGGGGGCTTGCAAGTCTGCCTCCCACCTGGTCAGGATGTGGTGCTCACTCGCCTGCACAAGCCCGGTGCCAGGAGTCTCCCCTGTGGGGAAGGACTGTGTGTGGCCAGCCTCAGTCCCCCAGACTCCCTGGACTCAGTTTACAGGAAGCATGAAGGCTAGTCTGGGACTGAGTCAGGGCTCAGAGTGTGACAGGGTGCAGGGCTCAGTGTGTGACCAGAATCAGGGCTCAGAGTGTGACGGGGTCAGGGCTCAGTGTGTGACCAGGGTCAGGGCTCAGAGTGTGACAGGGTGCAGGGCTCAGTGTGTGACCAGGATCAGGGCTCAGAGTGTGACGGGGTCAGGGCTCAGAGTGTGACCAGGGTCAGGGCTCAGGGTGTGACCAGGGTCAGGGCTCAGAGTGTGACCAGGGTCAGGGCTCAGGGTGTGACCAGGGTCAGGGCTCAGAGTGTGACCAGGGTCAGGGCTCAGGGTGTGACCAGGGTCAGGGCTCAGAGTGTGACCAGGGTCAGGGCTCAGGGTGTGACCAGGGTCAGGGCTCAACATGTGACCAAGAACAGGGTTCAGCGTGTAGACAGTCTGTGGTCAGGGTCAGGCTTCGGGAGCCCTGGCCGGCACGGAGGACAACACAGTGGCAGGAGCCAGCATGCCCACCCTGTGTCGCGGTTGGCTCAGCATGTTGGGCTCAGAAGCTGAAGTTACAGTAACTCGTGTCCCCAGCTCTGCCCACAGCACCGCGGTGTCCGGAGGTGGACGCAGAGCCCAGCTGAGACTCCTTCGGGTCCAGGGGGCAGAGGGCGAGGGCCTGTGGCCCTCGCTCCCGGGGTGTGGCTGGCGCACCGCTGTCTAGATGGTGGCTGTGGAGCTTTGGAGAAGCAAGGGAGTCCTTGGGGCCAACCCCACCCCCCATTGTCCTTCTGGGTCGACCCAGGACCTTCTCCATGTCGGACTCCGGTCACTGTGGACTGTTCGTAGGTCCCTGTGTGGTCAGCAGGCCACCGCAGCCACGAAGCAGGGCTGGGTGGGTGAAGGGGGGGCCCGGAGCGCTGGCGGGTGCCTGTGCTGGGTCCCGGGCTCCCTGCTGGCCCACAGGCTGGGCTCCAAGGGATGGAAGATTATGGAACCGAATCCAGGCAACAATCAATGAAATGTTTTTCATGCGCACAAAAATTGAAGGGGCTAAATAGAGGCTTCTAGCAAATCGTATTTGTAATGTTTTCCAAAAGCCGTGGAGTACGGAGCTGAAGGCATTGATTTCCATGTGGGACGCGCGCGGGGGTGCAGAGGATTTTGTGTCCACGCTTGTCTGCAGTGCACACACACACGTGTGTGTTTTCACGTGTGCCTGTGTGTGTGGTCGGTGAGGACCCGTGACTGTCCGCTCCCCCTCCCAGAGGCTGGAATGTGACTAAGGGACCTGAGTGCATCACCCTGGGAGGGGGGACAGCTGTGTCTCCGTGTCCGCCTTCTGCAACCGGAGCGTGGGTCGGAGCCTCGCGGGGCCGCCTCACCGCGTCCTCTCCACAGCCCCGGCCAGATGCCACTGTGCGCCCATTTTTCAGACGGGGGCACTGACGCGGCCGGATGACGGGCCGTCCTGGGCGGGGGGCAGCACGGGGGATGATCCTTCCGGAGCTGGGACTGCTAGGGAAAGCCCTGCAGAGGTTAGGTGGCCGCCCCGTCACAGCCGGGAGCGCCAGAGCCAGGTTTCCCACTCGGTCTGTGTGACCCTGTCGTCCGACGGTCCGGCGTGTCCCCGGGGCCCGCGGATGCTTCCGTGGTGCCCATTACCTGAATGGTGGCACCTTCTGTCCCCAAAGTTCGGGGAAGGAGTCAGACGACCTGTCTGTGCTGAGCTGGTCGGTCGGAGGCCTGGGAGTCGGGTCACGGGGGCCTGGTGGCTTTGGGCCGCCCCGCTAGCCTCGCCCCAGCTGCAAGCAGGCCTGCGGGGTCCTGGGGCTCCTTGGGGTTTACCCTGGGAGCGTCTCCTCTGGGGCCTCCACCCGCCTCGCAGCTCCTGGTCAGAGGGCAGGTGCCACAGACCAGCGAGCAGGCCTGAGCTCTGCCTCAGTTTCCTCGCCTGTATGCCGGGGTCACACCTTCCGGGGACCCCTGTGGGCATCAGAGACGATGCCTGCTGGGCTCCTGCTGGGGGGGCGGCTGCCCTCAATGACACTGCTATGTCGCTGTCCCCATCGGCGCTGGCAGCGTTAATGGTGTGACCATGTGCCCGCTCTGGTTTATGGAGATGAGACGCAGCTGGCCTCACTCCGCCGCGCCCATGCGGCCCTCCAGCCAGCAGGGCCATGTCTCGTCCTCCCTGCTGCCCAGGCAGGGCACACGGGCACAGCTCAGAGCAGCCCAGACGTCGGGGATGTGTCCCTGTGATTCAGCAAATCCCCCAGCGCCTCCGCGTCGGCCAGCTGCTCCTGTGGTCAGATCCGGCACCGCCCCGAGCAGCTCAGAGCCTCGGGGACGGAGGCCTGTGAGGTGCCCAACGGCCAGGAGCAGAGTGGAAGCCATCAGAGGGGCGGCTCTGCCCGGAGGCCTTCCTGGAGGAGGTGGCTCGTGAAAGCCGAGTATTGAGAAGTGAGTACAGGCTCCTCTGTCAGGCAAGGAGGAGGGGAGTCCAGGCCCAGGGCCCAGCCCCGGCAAAGTGTGCACGCGCAGGGGGTGGCGCCCCGGGCACGAGCTGGCTGGGGCCGACTGTGTAGGGCCCTGAGTAGGAGACGAGTGGTGGGCGAACAGGCTGAGAGGCTGGAGGTGTCCGGGGCCGCTTGTTCGGAGCAGTTGTTCCCTAGCGGGCCCGAGGGAGCCATAGCAGTCCCCAGACGCCCACCGTTGCTGGGCACTGGCACAGTGGCTGGGCGCATGGCCACACGGGGAGGGCCGGACCCAAGCAGCCCCGGGAGAAAGGTGGAAAAGGCAGCAGGTGCGTGGGTGGCACGGGAGGCACTGATGGACAGGACGGAGAGGGGGTGGCACCGACACTGTCGCATCTTACCAGGTCCAGCCCGGGATCGGCGGCCGCAACAGCTGTCCCGTGGTGCCCGGGTGGCGCGGTGGGACGGTGGGACGGTGGGACACAGCTGGGGCCCCCGCTGTCCGCTTGGCCATCTTCCCCCCGCAGGTGGGGGCTGCACCCAAGGGGGGAGCTGGGGCAGAGGATGGGCTGGCCTGGGGCTGGGGGCGGGGCTGGGGCTGGTGTGGGGGGGCGGGCGTGGCTGAGGCAGGTGGGGGCGGGGCCGGCCTGGAACTGGGGCTGGTGGGCGTGGCTGGGGCTGGTGGGCGTGGCTTGTACTAGAACTGGGGCGGGGCGGTGGGCGGGGCTGGGGCTAGAGCTGGGGGCGGGGCTGGGTGGAGATGGGCGGGGCTGAGGCAGGTGGGGGCGGGGCCGGCCTGGAACTGGGGCTGGTGGGCGGGGCTGGGACTAGAGGTGGGGCGGGGCGGTGGGCGTGGCTGGGGCTGGGACTAGAACAGGGGTTGGGCGGTGGGCGGGGCTGGGACTAGAGCTGGGGGCGGGGCTGGGACTAGAGGTGGGGCGGGGCGGTGGGCGGGGCGGGGGCTGGTGGGCGGGGCTGGCGTCGCGGCCCAGTGCGAACCCGCTAGCGGCCTTCTAAGCTTGTGGCCGCGGGTAGGTGGTGCGTGGAGCCCCCGTTCCGTCCTCAGTGGGCTCGGGACGCTAAGACCTTGCCGTGCGGTGAGGCCTGGGTGCCTGGTCCTCCCGCTCCCCCCCATCTTGCTCTTGGCCTTCAGCTTTCCTCTCTGTAGTTGGCCCTACGTACCCATCTCAGACTGTGAGCAGTCCCCAGACTGGCCACTGAGCTGCCCGCACCTTGTACCCCCCAGAAACAGGGGTTTGAGTTCTGCTGATCCCTAAAAGCCAAGCCTGGATGACATCCCCCCGATCTGAGCCTGCAGGCCTGTGTCCCTGTGGCAGGGAAGGACGCACGAGGCCTGTGGGCCACTCTGCCCCACTCCTGGACAGAGGGTCGGTGCATCTCCCTGTCCCTGGAGCAGCCCCCTGCCACTGCCACCTCTCTCTGCCCCACCTCCCTCCATCCCCCAGCTCCTGTCGGCCTCAGATTTGGTGCCTAGGACTCCTGGCTCTGGGCCAATGCCCATCCAAGGGGGCCGTGCTGTCCCTGCAGGGGGCTGTCCCAGGGCTCTGGGCCCTCAGTGACTGGGGGGACGGGAGCCGGGGGCTTGTAGCCATATCTGATGGATGTTGGCTGAAGCTCTGAGGGCCTCATCCAGACCAGGAAGGTTAGGACCTAGCCTGACCCCCATGTCCCCCTCAGCCTTGGGGAGGATTCAGGGTCAGCCCTCCTGGCCATGCCAGCATTATTGTCCCTTACCCACTGGGGGGCAGGAGGCACGGGCTTGCACCCACCCCACCCCCGCCAGGACCCTCTGCTCTTCCCCAGGGATCACACAGCAGATGAGTGAGGGAGGAGCCCTGGAACTTCCCTGGGGAAGTGTGAGCCCCCTGCCCATGGCAGGGCACGGGGACACCCCACTTGAGGAAAGACCTTGTCTGTGAAGGTGGGACAACCCAGAGCTGGAGTCCCCACACTGCTCTCCCCACCTAAGCCACTGAACTCGGTGGCACGTCCGTGTCGGGTGGGACAGTCCCTCCCCCAAGGCTGGGCTGTAACGACAGGACGGGCCTGACCGTGGCCTCCAACACCAAGCAGAGGATGGGGCTCTGCCTTCAAGAGCCCCTTTAGATGCGGGGTTCAGGCCTCACCACCGGGAGGATGCGAGGAATGGGGCATCCCCAGCCAATGCCAACAGAAGAGGGTTTACTGAAGAGCGGGATGCTCTGGCGGGACCCGGCCAGAACCCCCGGGGCCAAGTCTGCCAGCCCTGGTGTGCGTGGGACACCCCTCCCCTTCTGCTGTCTCCCTGCTGCTCAAAGCAAGCAGTTTTGCTTCCGGGTGTGTCTCAGTAATTGCAATAATAAATTGAATAATTAAGCTAAATCCACAGATGAAGATTAAATATTAATTTCTAATAAGCTGTTTGGAGAGTGTCACCGGCAAGGAGCAGCAGAGTACCTACGGCCCCAGGTGTCCCCCTGCCAGGCCCCCAGGCCCCTCCCTCCCAGGGCAGGGTTGACCCACACCAGCCTCGGTGCAGGACGATAGGGCTGGCGTGGCAGCCGTGGGAGGTGGTGTCATACCCTGGTCATACTGTCTGGAGGCCAGCAGGCCCCGAGGCTGGCATCAGGCGCGTCAACAGGAGGAGGGTGCCAGCGGGATCTGGGCCTCCATCTCCTGGCAGCTGAGGTCCCCATCATCACGGGATGGTAGCCAGCGCCATTTGGCAGAGTGGTTTGTGGATGAGAAAATGACACATCTGAAGGACATTGACAGCGACCTGAGAGGTGGGGATGGTCCCCCTCAGGACCTGGGGAGCCAGGCCAGGGCTCTGTGTGGCACCTGTGCTCCAAGAAGCCTCTCAGTCACCAGGGTGCAGCCAGGGGAGCTCACGGGGTAGTCTGGCCCCAGTCAATCAAAAGGCAGTGCTCCAGGGAGGGCACTGAGTGTGACCTGGCCACACTCTGAGCTCCGATCTTGGTCACAGCCTGAGCCCTGACCCTGGTCACGTGATCACATGGTAAAGGTGATCCTGAACCTGACCCTCCTTTTAAGAAATGAGACAGCACAGACCATGAAAATTATGTTTGGTTGCAGCAAAGCGTTGCTGATGGTGGAGAAGGCAGGCAAGGTCAGGGTCACGTTTCAGGAGGTGGTGAATGCAGGTGAAGAGTCTCGTCTCAGTCCAGTGTCAGTGGGACCCTGGGAGTGTTGGGAGCCGGGCACGAGCGTGGGGCGTGTGGACCTGCTGGTCCCGTGACAGTGGCCCCCGTGGAGAGACTGGCACCGAGGGGAGTGGCCTGCTGGAAGGGGAGGCGCCGCGTGCCCAGGCACAGAGAGGGCTGGGTCCCCGGGATGGCCTGTGCTGGAAGCAGGCTCTGCGTTCGCGGTCACGGCTGGCCACCCTGGACCCCTGCCTCAGGCTCGATTCCACGAGGCCATTTGGCCTTCACCTGGGCCCAGCAGGCTGGCCGCCGTCACGCGGCCCCGGGGCTCAGTGACCGCTCCCTGACCCTGGGCGCGAGGTCGTGTGGTCGGGGCCAAGCAGCAGTGGGTACTGAGAGGCTCCAGGCAGAGCCTGCCCCAGGGACACCCCTGCCGTAGACCCCGGATTGGCCAAAATCAGGAGAAAGCCCAGTTAACTGTGAACAAATGATCTAGTGTGAGTACGTCCTGCGCGGTGCTTGGGACAGTCCGGCGCTGCTCCCGCCAGGTTGAGGCGGTGGCTGCGATGCCTGGCGACACTGGGCTGCCCCACCTGCCCCCAGGGCTCTCCTGGCAGTTGGTGTCCCAGGTACGTCACGAGGGGCGCGCTGCTCAGAGGCCCCTCCAGCTGGGGTGGGCTTGACGGGAGCCCAAGGCTTGAGCTGAGGGGCCAGGGCGCAGGGCTGAGGCGTGGCGGGGTGGGGGCAGGGTTCTGAGCTGAACTCCTCCCCCCCCTTCCTCTGTCCTGGAGGGTCCCGGCAAGTCAGAGCGTGGGTTCACCTGGGTCCCAGCGCCCCCTGCAGGGTGGCCCCCCCCCCCCGCCTCCCCCCGCCCCGCAGTCCTCTTTTTAGGAAAAATGAGAAAATTCAGGTGGAGGCCGGGCCCTCAGAGGATGCCAGCTGAGTGCTGTGTGTCGTACCCACTGGGGGCAGGGGTGGCCCCGGCCTGCCCTGGCGTCACCTGGGCCGGGAGCGAAGCTGGGCCTACAGGTTGGAGCCCAGAGCGCTGTGGGGCCTGGGGCCCAGGCGCCAGCAGGCAGAGCAAGGGTGTGGCCGCCGTGCGGGCCACCAGCCTGTGCGTGATCTGCCCCTGCGTGCCACCGGGCCAGAGAGCCTGGGGCCAGCTCCAGAGCTGGGACCACGCAGCCGGGCCCACACAGCCGGGCCACAGCCGAGGTGGGAGCTGGGCCCTGGCTTTCAGCCCTGCTGGGTCCACGGGCCCTGTGGGAGAAGCCACACTTCCCTTTGCTCGAAGGGCCTCCCTTCCCAAACCTTCCCGGAGGCCCGAGGCCGGGAGGGGAGGGGCGGGGCGGGGAGGGCCTGACCTGGTAGACATGGGGTCCCTGGGGCTCCCCCCACCCCTGGTGTGCACAGCAGTTCCCCGGCAGTGAAAGGGTGGACCGGGGAGGGCGGGAGGGCAGGCCCACGGGCCCAGGAGACCCAGGCTGGGGTCTGGGCAGCTGCTGGCCTCTCACAGCTTGTGTTCGCATCTGTGAACTGGAGACCGGTCACCCTGGCGAACCAGAAGCTGGCAGGTGCCCACGGGGGAGGGGGAGAGAGCAGGGGGGAGCCCGAGCGCCCCCCGCCCCCGCCGCCCCCGTAGCAGCCAGGCCACCTCCCTAGGGCCCGCCTGGGCCTCCCCCTGCCCAGCTGGCAGCTGATGGGAATGTTGTTCTGCAGGTTGATGCTCGGACCCAGGAGAGTGTCCCACCCGCTGCCTCCCACCAGTGCGCTGGCCCCGCCACAGCGACATCCGTGTCCTGTCCCAATAAACTGGCCCCCTCAGTTCGTCATGGTGCCGTTCTCCATCCATCGGGTTGGGGGCACCTTTCCAGCTCTGGGGCCCTGGAGATGGAGCCTGAGCCCTAACGGGGAGAGGCTGGGGCAGGGGTGTGTGAGTGTGTGAGGGTGAGTGTGTGGGTGTGAGGGTGCACGCGTGTCTGAGCGTGTGTGCCGGGTGGTTTGGGCACACGGGTGGGGTGGTCCAGGGCTGCCCCTCCCTCCAGCGCTGCCCCTCCCGAGGGGCTGCCCATTGCAGCCTTGCCCCCCCCAACAGGCCCCGGGCCTTCCTCCCTGAGGACCCGGCACCAGTCGTCCCAGGACCTGTGCCCCCTCTAGAAGCAGTGCCTGGGGCGCGGGGCCGGGGGGATGCAGCTCTGATGTCCCCACTGCCCCGAGAGATGGAAGCTTCTCTGTCTCCTGGCTCCCAGCCGAGAGATGGGGCGTGGAGATGGGGTCAGGGCGTGGGGGAGGCACCCCTAATAGGAGGGGCCTGGCCCCTGTGGAAAGGAGGCGACAAGCAGCAGCTCCTCTCACAGTGGGGAGTGGGTGCAGGGCGGGCAGGGACAGGCAGACGGAGGGCCCCAGGACCCAGCGCTGGGTCGGCCACACCCTCCCCCTGCAGAGCTCAGGGCCCCGTGGGGTGAGGAGCAGCTGCCTACAGGATGCCCAGGGTGGGGGGAGCTCGCCTGGGAGGTCCTTGCCCTTCTGGAAAGGCTGCAGGATGCTGCGGGTGCTCAGGGGTCCCCTCCTCCACCCCTCCCCCGCCCCTCCCCCGCCCCCCTGCTCTGTCCCCCTCCCCTTTGTTCTGCCCCCTGCCCCCCCACTCCTTCCCCAGCCCCAGTCCTCAACCCACGAGGGTCTAAAGCCTCCAGGATCCAGACCCCTTTGTTCTGAAGCCTGCTTCAGGGTCTCTGATTCTGGGAAGCTCTGCATTTCTCAGCTCCTTCTCCTCCCGGGGCCTGAGAAACGCAACAGCCACTGAGGTGTGGGCGGCAGCGGGGACAGATGGGAGGGGACAGACCCCCCCCCCCCCCCCGCCAGAATGGCGGCCGGCCACCTCCTCAGCTCTGCGCAGTGGCCGCGGGCCCCAGGGGTGTCGGGAGGAGGTGTCAGGAGCAAATTGAATTTTACACCTCCAGCTGCAGGTGTGAGGCGCTTGGTCATGGGGGCGGCGGTGCGGCCACGGCACCAGGGTCTGTGCCCACAGGCCGGCGGTTGCAGGCTGCACCCAGGATGCCCCCGGCAGGGAAAGCCCTGGGTTTGGGGCTGGAGGGGCCAGGGCATCACTGGTCCAGACCCTCCCACCCTGCTAGGAGTGGTGAACGGTACCAGCTGGGAGGCTGCACATTGAGGTCCCTGGGTGGGGGGTTGGCCCCAGTTTCCAGGTGAGGACAGGCTTGCTCGCTGGGTCTCCCTCTTGGCTGCGTGGCCTTGGAGAATGTGGGCGGAGGGCTGGCCACACTCCTGTGGGATGCACAGGGCTCAGGTCGCCCCTGCAGCTTGGTCAGCACTTCCGGGGGGCCCTGGGGGCAGCAGGTGTGCTGGGGTGAGGAGTTCAGGTGGGCGGCCCAGGAAGAGGGTGCTGACGCGGCTGCCACCAGCTGGCCGGGCTGGAGCCTCCAGCTCAGGAGCGAGGTGTCGGAGTGACCTTCGGCCCCCACTGTCTGGAGCGACGGGGACCATGTGGGCAGAGCCAGGCACAGCCAGGCCCCCCCAGGGGCAGGTCCGCCAGCAGGTGCGCAGCCAGCACAGCTCCGCGGGGACCCGTGAGCACAGCAGCGCCCCGGCCCCCGAGGGGGCCGCGTGGGAGGGGTTCCGCGGCTCAGGCTGTGCACCACCAACAGGTCTGACTCCACCGGCCTTTCCGCTGACGTGGGACCCGGGCCGACAGGCAGACAGCTGCGGATGGAGCCGGAACACCTTCCCTGTCCCGCAGGGGTGTGTCCGCGGCCCAGCGTCTGCTGGGGGGGGGGCGCTGAGTAGGAAACTGGTCCCCCACGGGGCCGTGGGGGGCTGGGGAGCACGGGGAGGGGCTCGGGAAGGAAGCCACTCCGCCGGTTCCTCCTACCTCGCTGCCCAAGGTAGTAGGAAGCATCCCCCGCCTGCCCGAGTCGAACAGGGACCAAACCTGCAGGTTGGCGGGTCTGGAGGGACGGGGCTGGATCACCCGAAGTGGGTGCTGGCCGTTGGGGACACCCTCCCGGGGCTCCTCACGGCGTGGCAGCCAGCCTGGGCAGGTGTCCCCAGGAGGAGGGCCGAAACCGCCTCCTTCTCCGCGACCCCGTGTCAGGAATCATGCGGCATCCCCTTCATGGGGCTCCCGGGCTGTCTGGTCCAACGGGAGGGCAAGGAGATGGCCCTCTGCTGGGGGGGTCAAGGTGACACGTTCCCTCTGTGTCAGCCCCAGCCGTCTGGAAGCTCCCCCTCGGTGCTGTGACTCCAGCCTAAGTCCCGAGGGCCTCGGGGTGCAGGGGTCCTGCCTGAAGGGGGCTGCGGCGTCTCCACCAGCGGCCACACTAACACTAGCCGCTCCGGGCTCGTCTGGGCTCCATCCGCCTCTGCCTTGCCCCTGGCGGTCAGGGCCGGTCACCTGGCCATGGATCACATGCCCCTGCCCCGACGGCCCTGGACAGGTGGCCGTCTCAGTCCCCACTGCAGCAGAGCCAGGGCCGCAACCACCAGCGGGAACAGTCCCCCCGTGGGCACGAACACGGGCAGTGCCCCTGGAGAAGTTGTGCTGTGGCGGAGAGTGCAAGGGTGAGGGCGCCACCTCCATGTGCCCTGACGCGGGAGGAGGAGCTCCAGCGCACAACCATCCTGCGCCATGGCACTCGCCCTGACGCCCGGGGTGCCTGCCGGGCCTCCGTGTGCTCAAGGCTGGTGGCTTAGGTGATGGGGAGACTGGGGGATCCCGGGAGCATCAGGCATTACTTTGCTTTTTAGGCTTTGGAAAGGGTTTCTTGGTTGGAACCTAAAGAAGTTTCCAGAGTCTCGGGCACAGAAGTTGAAGCGGTCACTTGTCCTCACTAGCTCAGAAGACCTCCATCAGTCTCTTTCAACTGTTGGGGCATCTGTCCAGCACCCATCTATCCATCCATCTGCCTGTCTACTCGCTCACCCAACCATCCCCCGTCCGTCCATCCATCCATCCATCCATCCCACTCCCCCACCCACCTATCCGTACCCCATCTGTCCAAGAGTCCCTCCCTCATCCATCCATCCCATTCCCCCACTCACCTATCCATCCATGCATCCATCCCACTCCCCCATCTACCTATCCATATCCCATCTGTCCATGAGTCCTTCTACCATCCATCCATCCCACTACCCCACTCACCTCTCCAAACCCCATATATCCATCCATCCATCTATCCATCCATCCATCTATCCATCCATCCATCCCACTCCCCCACCCACCTATCTATACCCCACCTGTCCATGAGTCCCTCCCTCATCCATCCATTCCATTCCCCCACTCACCTATCCATCCATCCATCCATCCATCCATCCATCCATCCATCCATCCATCCCACTCCCCCACTCACCCATCCATCCATCCATCCCACTCCCCCATCCACCTGTCTGTACCCCATCCAGCCATGTACCCCTCCACCATCCTTCCATCCCATCCCCCCATTGACCCATCCCCCATCCCACTCCTCCACCCACCTACCCATCCATCCATCCATCCATCCATCCACCCGACTCCCCCACTCACCCATCCATCCACCCCATTTCCCCACCCACCTATCCATCTATCCCACTCACCCACCCACCTATCCATACCCCATCTGTCCATGAGTCCCTCCCTCCCTCATCCATCCATCCCATTCCCCCACTCACCTATCCATCCATCCATCCATCCATCCATCCATCCATCCATCCATCCATCCACCCGACTCCCCCACTCATCCATCCATCCATCCATCCATCCATCCATCCATCCATCCATCCCACTCCCCCATCCACCTGTCTATACCCCATCCGGCCATGTACCCCTCCACCATTCATCCATCCCATCCCCCCACTCACCCACCCATCCACCCCATTCCCCCACCCACCTATCCATCCATCCCACTACCCCATCCACCTGTCCGTACCCCATCCATCCATGTGCCCCTGCACCATCCATCCGTCCACCCACCCACACGCCATCTGTTCATCCATCCATCCACTCATCCATCCATTTGTCCTCTCGACAGCTGCATGTCCTCCCACCTGGGCCGCTCTCAAAACAGTCGACCAGGACCCCCGCCTACTCCTGGGGTGGTGGCAGATTCATACTTGGAAACAGGGAAGCCACAGCTCGTTGTGAGAGGCGCAGTGGCTGTGCCCGGGAGCAGAGGTGCCACGGAGCTGATAGCCACGCGTCTCGGCTGGAGGCTGGGCTGGCGCCCGGAGGGGGTGACCCGCGAGCCGCAGGCAGGCGGGAACACGTGGCCCCATCCTGGCAGCGCGAGGGGCCCAGAGCCAACTTTGGGCCTGGAGTTCTCAGCTCTCCCTTTAACCAAATCCCTGCTCGCGTCCCCTGCGGGTTTCCAATTTAAATACCCAAATTGTTTACTCGCTGAAATCAATTGACAAGGGACCAGCTTGTATTTGCGATTCAATTGACTATGATACACTGTATTACAATTACAGCTCGAATGGATTTCTTTTTAATTTATTTTTCTCTTAACGTTCTCCTCCGTCAGTAATTCCGAGACTAATTGTCCTCGAGATCGTCCTCATCAACTGAAGAAGGGTAATGAATTGCTGTAGTTCACGGAGGCCGCAGCGCAGGAGCTGCCGCCTCGGGCTCTCCCTCCCTTCGTCCTCTCTTCCTTCAGGCCGCTGGGCCCTGTGATCCCCAGGAAGCCTGTCCCCCCCAGGAGCCTACCGTCACCCCCCACTGACCCTGACCCCACGGGTGTGGGGTAGGCCGCTGGGGTGCAGGTGGGAGCGCGGCCCTGCCCGGTGGGCTCCGGAGCCTGGCTCCCGGCTATCCCTGAACAGAGCTCTTCTCTCTGGGCCTCAGTTTCTGCATCTGCAAGGTGGGCCCGAGGTCGTGGGGGCCTGCAGCGGTGGTATTCTGTGAGCAGGGCCGCACGGGGTGCTGGACTGGCCTTCTGTGCCCCTCCATGCGGTCATGCCCGGGGACCCCTTCCTGCCCTGGTGCACAGCCGCCTGCCAGAGGCTCCTGTGCTCATCACCCTATGCGGTCACCTCCCACAGGACTGTCCGCCCTGGGGTCCCGGCCTGGTCACACCACCTCGGGGCACAGGTGGGCATCAGTGCTGGCCCTGCTTTCCAGATGAGACACAGACGGTCAGAGGCACCGGGCAGGGTGCAGGCTTGCCCAGTGCTGGCAGCCGGGAAGCCCTGGAGCTGAGGTTGGAACCCAGAGCGGGGTGGCTGTGCAGACGCCTCTCCAGCGGAGCCCCAGTGCCCCATCCCAGCGCGTCCTGTGGGAGGGGTGGAGACCCGGGCACCCAGACAGCCTGGTGGTGACCCTGCAGGCCGGGCTGCCAGGGAACCACAGGCTATGACCCCACGGCTGCTCCCAGAAACGTGCAACAAAAACTGTTCTCTGTGTGTGTGCATGTGTGTCTCTGTGTGTCTCTGTGTGCATGTGTGTGTGTGCACGTGTACATGTGTGCATGTGTGTGCATATGTGTCTGTGTGCACATGTGTCCATGTGTGTCTCTGTTCCCATGTGTCTGTGTCCATGTGTGTCTCTGTTCCCATGTGTCTGTGTGCATGTGTGTCTCTGTGTCCATGTTGTCCATGTGTGTCTCTGTGTGCACGTGTGTGCACATGTGTGATGAGGGCCATTCTCGAAGCCTTCAGGAGCGGCCTCCTGGTTCCATCCCGGCCCACGCCGAGGGACCTGGGCCAGTTCATGTCCCTATTGGGGCCTCAGTTTCTCGTTTGTGATGTGGGGTGTGGAGGAGGGACATCCGTGTGGCCCTTTATGGATGACCAGATGTGGTCTGACCCTGACACAAGTGTGAGACAAGCGGCCGGTCCCCCTCCGTTCCCCCTCCATCACCCCGCAGTGACAGAGAGGAAACAAGCCCCAGGGGCAGCGGCCGAGCCCGCGGGGGGTGGGGGGGTGGGGGGTGGGCGGGGGGGGCAGCGGGGGCGGGGTCTGGTCTCCGTACCGGTGCTGCCCCGACCCTGGCCCGTCCCGGGAGAGGAGCAGCTCCCTGGGGCTCCGAGCACATTTCTTTGGCAGCCCCAGGAATAGATGTGTCCATAAATTAGGTACCTGTGGAAGCACAGCCCGTAACTCCATCCTGCATTGCCTCTGCCTGAAAAATTCTTGCACGATGGGGATTTTTTTGCTATTTTGGGATATAGATCTTTGCAGCAGCCAAGATGCCATTATCGTTGTGTGTGCCAGGTCTGTGAAAAGGAGAATCAATAACGGGGGTGTGAGGAAGGGGAGGGGCCCGAGAGGGAGCTCCATGCGGAGCCCGGCACTGGGAGGTCAGCCCGACAAGCTTCCAGAAGGATCTGGGGGAGGGGAGGGCATCCACCTGCCTCCTCTGGCCTCACCTACGCCAGCGCCCCTGGGCTGGGCAGTGAGCTGAGCCCCTGGGCTGCAGCCGAGTGTGGGGCAGGCCCTGGGCCCGTCACTTCAGCTGCTCACGGGCACCCACGCGAGCCCGAGGACGCAGTGCCCACCCCCGTGCCCATTGCACCGGAGCCTAACGGTTAGTCTCCGCTCCTCGTCTCCGTGGGGAGGGAGCCTGGCCCTGGGCTCGCAGCCAGCTTGGCCCTTTCCTAGCTCTTCACCGGGGAAGTTGGTGTCTCAACCTCAGGTCCTCATCTGTCCCTGGAGTTCTGGGCAGACAGTAGGAAGTGGTTTAGGAGCCGTCGGCCCTTAGCTGCCCGCACCACCCGCGTGCCCTCGTGCCTGGGGGCTTGGCCTCGAGGGCCCGTCCTAGCGAGGTCAGAGCAGCAGGGCAGGGATGCCAGGGGACCTGAGCTGCCCCGCGGCCCACCTGCCCTGCAGGTCCCCCTTGAGATCACACCTCGGGCCTGGCTGCTGCTGGCCCACGCTGGGAGGGGCTCCCGCCAGCTGCAGTGCAACAAGATGCCAGGGAGCCCGAATTCAATTACGTGCCAGGTGTTATGTATGTGGTGCCCCACGAACGCATCGATCCCTCAGGGTGACAGACCGGTGATGAATCGGGCAATAGACCAGCTTGTAAATGAAATATATGAGATGGTGCAGGCAGCCTGGCTGGGTGCGGGTGGGAGGGGAGTGGGGCTCACGCCGCAGCCCGGGGGGGACTCCTTGGAGGCTGGGTGGCTGGGACATCAGCCGTTCACCCACCGTGGTCACTGCTGCTGGGCTGGCACCTGGGCCCCGGGGAGTGGGGAAAGCGCACCCACCCCCTGACGAGGGCTCCCTGTCCCCGGGCCTGGCCGAAGGCTGACCGGGGGGCCCTGCGAGGACCCTCACTCACACCCAGGAATCTGATGGCATCGTCATCCCACCCTGCGGGGGGAGCCCCGCTCAGAGGTTAAGCGACTGCCCTGTGTCACCCAGAGAAGGCCCAGACGACGGTTTCAAAACCAGACAGACTGACTCGCCCCAGTGCTTGGTCTGAATGACGTTGGCTTGAACACACCTCAGACTAGGACAGGGACCCTGCACGGAGGGTCAGCGGGGACACATCCAGGAGCGGAGCTTGGCTTTGCTTCAGGGCCTCACGCAGGAGCGGCAAAGGCTGGAGGTGCCCCGGGTCGGGTTGGTGGCTGGGCCTGGGAGGTGAGGTGGGCACTGCTCCCAACACTTGGGTGGCTACAGGGGCTCAGGAGCTGTCTCTCCACCACCCCCCCACCCCGCCGCTTCCCAGGCAAACTCGCTGAGGGCAGGGACCCTGCCGGAGACGTACAGAGCCAGCCAGTGCCCAGCACACGGGGCACTCAGGGAGGGGCCGAGAGCACGAGTCGTGGTGTCAGGGAGGTTCTCCAACCCCGGGATCAGGACACGTGTAGGTGGGAAACAGTGGTCAGGGCTCAGTAGGTGATGGGGGTCGGGGTTCAGCAGGTGATAGGGGTTGGAGGTCAGCAGGTGACCGGGGTCAGGGTTCAGCAGGTGATAGGGGTTGGGGCTCAGCAGGTGACCGGGGTCGGGGCTCAGAGCACATCGCTGAGACTGAGATGTCCAGGTCAGGTGAGAGGAAGTTGCCAGTGTCCTTAGGCCTTTTGCTCTCTTAGCCAAATATTTGACCCAGAAGCCTGAGAAATGCACAAAAAGTCCGGAACCCGCCCAGGCCCTCTGAGTCAAGGGCCCGGCACCCACCTGCCCTGCTGGGTGCCTCCGCCTCACGAGAGGCCCAGGCCCACGGGTGATGAGCGCTCTCGGGTGGGGCCGCCGTATCCCCGGCTGCGCCTCTCCACGGAGCTCCCCCAGCTTCTCAGTAATCGTTACGGGGTTCAATTACTGTATCTTCAATTGATATGAGCGATCTCGATGGTTCTTAATGTTCCGTATTAAATCTCCCGTGTAAAATATCTTTAATGTTCACATAAAACACCCAGCCATTGCTGGGGACGCAGCCACGAGGCCTTGACAGGAGCCCGGGGCCGTGCTGTGCGTGGGGGGAGGTGTCCCCGCCCCTGGGCCCCGTGTCAGCCGGGGCGGGAGTCCTCCCCAGATCCTGGGCGACAGAACTTGACAGTGAGAAGTCAGGTGGTAAGGAGATGTGGGGTTGAATGTCGCTTCTGCTAGTCAGTCTCATGTCCCCGTAAGTGTCCCCGGCAGCGCAGGTTTGCAGCAGCTCGTGGCCGCGGCCCCGGGTCCCGGCTCAAAAGCCCAGCTGGGGGTTCAGGGGCCAGCGTCCCCGGGTCGGCGGTGCCCCACTCTCCTGGCTTCTGGAGGCACCTGCGTCCCTTGGCTAGTGGCCACATCTCACGCTGACCTCCTGCCGCCTCCCTGAAAGGACACCTGTGATTCCGTTGGGGCACACCCAGGGGACCCAGGGTCCTCGCCCCATCAGGGCAGCTGCCATCACGACAGCAGGTGGTGAGGACGAGCAGGGGGCCACGCAGGCGCAGCACTCCGTCACCCAGACGGCCCTGCAGGTGGGGAGTGCACCCTCGGGTCACTGCCTTCCCCTCGAGTCGGGGAGTCGGGCGCCCGGGGTTCCCGTCATGCTTCCCCCCACTGTGGGGTACGGGGCCCACGGCCACTGGTTAAGAGCAACCTCCCTCCTGAAATCCTGGGGCCCTTTGTGACCTCAGGGCGGCATCCAGGAGCTCACCCGGGCCTCCAGGCTGTGGCCTTGACCCGGCTCCCCACGTGCTGCCCTGTCACCAGGGCATCCCCACAGCCCCTGCTGTCCCCCTGTGGCCGCGCACACACGGCGCTCCTTTGGCACACACGCCCCTCACGCCCGCTTCCTATAGGCAAACGCAGCTCTGCCGTCTCCTCCTCCGGGGTGCCCCCCCATTGCCTCCATCCTCTGAAGCTCCCCCCACCTGAGGACTCCCTGTGAGCTGCTGCCCTTGCCCATGGCCGGTCCCCCTGCCCGGAGCAGCTGTCCCACCTTTCCCAGGGGGGCTGCTCCCCGCGGGCGTGGGTGCTGCACAGCAGGGCGTCGAGCCCGTGCGACCACGTTATCTCACGTGTGACCGATGCTCCCTGTCACTCTCCTGTCTTCTTGCCATGCTCACAGGGTTTATGGCATCGGGAGGGAGAGGGAGAGAGCTGTGCACACCCACGGAGCCGTTGTTCTGACCACATTACAAAAAACAGGGTGGCTGAGTCCTGGGTAAGACAAGGCTCCAGGGAGCAGCCAGGGGACGGGGCGGACACGTGGAAGGGGGCGTCTGGGCTCCTCCAGAACCGCTCTGGGGGCCCCTCGTGCTCTGGGAAATGGGGGTTCAAGTCCAGGCCTCTGGCTCAGCAGCTGCCCGTGGGCAAACGGCCCCGTCCCCAGCGGCCTGGCCTCTCCGTCCTCCCTCCCCGAGGACAGGCCTGCCGCCTGCGTCACTGGAGCTGCGGCGGGGGCGGGGGGGGGGGCTGCAGCCACTCACGGGGCAGGAGCTGGGGGGTGAGGGCCAGGGGGGTAGGGGCCGCAGCCCCGCCATGTGGAGGTCACGACACGTGTCCGGGCCACGCGGCTGCTGGGAGAGGACCTGCACCCGCCCTCCCCACACCCACCCCCCTGGGCCGGGGCGCCGTGCTTCCTGCAGGCCGCGGGGGGGCCTCTGGCCTCACGGGGAGGGGAGCATGGCTCGTTCCCTGCCTCAGCCGGCCCATCCACCACGGCTCTGGTCGGGTCCCGGGGGCAGAGGCAGAGACAAACCAATGGGGCGTCATGGGCCTTGGAACGTTCCGGGCTAAGCGTCCATAAACCAGGAATAATCGATCTTCTCCAGGCTGCAAGTCACCCAGCAAAACACGACCACATTTATGGCTTCTCTGCCTGATAACCCGCTGTCCTGAGGTCAGCCGGGGGGACCGGGGGGATCTTGGCGTTTCCGGACCTGTGGAGTCAGCGGGGGGGGGGGTGCGCCCCGAGGCCCGGGGAGGCCCAGGCAGGTCTGCCCCGCTGGTGTCTGTGGGGTGGCGCTGGCCTGTCGGGGCCTTGGGCTCGCAGAGGGCGTGCTCCCCTGTCACCGACGGTGTGGCGGGACCCCACTGGGTCACTGCATCCCCAAAAAAGCCAGAACAAGAGAATGGTTGACAGAGGGCGATTTTCCCGCTTCCCCGACCCGCAGGCAGCTCCTGCAGCGGTGGCTGTGGGCTGTGGTTCCGTGGAGACCAGCGAGGGCATCTTTAGGGTGTGCAGACAGCGAGCCGGCCCCTGCTGGAGCCCCGACCCCGCAGGGCTGTCCCCGGTGCCCTCACTTCCACTTGTGGATCCATTCTTGGGGGGACGCATGCGGCTTGGACTTCTCCACCCACAGCCTCCAGCACTGAGCCCCGTTTCTCGGTCTGGGGGGGTCCCCTGCCAGCTGGGTCGGGTCTTGCCTGGACAGCACTTGCCGCCGGGAGGGGCGGGGGCTCCGATCGCGGTTGTTCCCGTCCCTAGCGGCCCGCTGCCCTGTGCACCCACACCTGTGACGCGCCCGACCCCACAGCGCCCCGGGCCACCCCCACCCCGGCAGCCTGGTCAGGACGGTTTGCCGGCTGTGCGGGGACGCTGGCCGGGCAGCCCTGGGACAGGCCAGGAGGCCAGGACTGGACACAGAGGCCCCAGCTCAGTACCCAGATGACCCACGGCCTCTCGTAGGCGGCAGGGCCACTCCCCACGGCCCCACGGCCCACCCCTGTGTTCAGCCGCCAGCTGCCCCCGCAGAGGCCCCACCCTTCCCCTCACCTGCCCCGTCCCTGAGCTGTCACACCCGTGCCCACCTGCTGCCACCCCCACCCTGGTCCCGGGTTCCCTGGGGGCCCCTGGCCTGTCCTTGCTCCCGCCCTGGCCTGTGCCACCCACGCTGGGCCTGGCACCCTGAGGAGCCTCTAACGGCGGCCACCCGGTGCCTGCAAGGGGCTGGGACTGGTCATCCAGGGGACCCGGGCACCGCAGGCTGCTGGCTTCGGCCACAGACACCGATGTCACACACCCTGGAGGCTGGCGTCTGGCATCAAGGTCCGTGGCCTTGTCTCTTCTTATGAGGACGCCAGGCAGAGGGGATGAGGCCCCACAGCCCGCACCCCTGTGAGGCCCGCCTCCAGGTGTGGCCACCTTCTGAGCTCCTGGGGGTGACGAGGTCGACGTCTGCATGTGAGGGGACCCAGCTCAGCCCCACGGGCCGCTTCTGTGCTTGAACCACCCCTGCCGCATCCTCCTGGGGGATTGGCCCGCAGCTCCCCTGGGGTACCCCTGAGGACGGGCAGCTCACCACCTGGCACATTCCTGGGGAGCAGTTTGGGGTTATGCCTGGGGCAGGTAGCAGAGCCGTGACCCGGGCACAGCCCTGTTGCCTCCGTGCCCCCGGGTCTCCCTGTTGGTGTCACAGGCTCTGCCGGGAGTCCTGTATTCTCAGCCCCAAGCTGCACGTGCGCCTACCAGCGCGCATCCCTGCCACCCCTGCGACCCCAGGTGCCATGTGGTAGCCTCACGGCACGGACACAGGCTGTCGTTCTTGTTCCTCCTGCAGACCCCCAGCTGGAGCTGAGGGGCCCGACCCCTTGCTTCGGGCAGGAGCCGTGGGTCCATCATTAAGTTACTCAACAAACCTCCACGGCCTCTCCCTGAGGCAGGCCCTTTCCGGGGTAGGGATCTCCCAGGGAATCAGACATGACCCCCAGGAAGGCTCTAAGAGGGGGGCGGCCTTCAGAGCAGGATTGGGGCCGGGGTGGGGCAAGGACCCCCCAAGGCCAGGGGCCTCCAAAGGGATAAGCCGAGCACAGGCTCACATCGGGCTCCCTCTGCTCCTTCAGAACCCAGCTGTCCCCAGCCTGTGGCCGGGCGGCAAGGTCGGCAGGACCCGGGGCACGTGGGGGGCTGATCCCCCTCCCCCTAGGCCAGTCGGTGCCTGCAGAACGGAGGCGGCCCCCCCGGGACTACGGGCCATCTGTCCACCCCACACTCGCTCCTGAGAGGCGTCCTTGCGCTCCCCTCCCCTCGCCGGCCGGGGGACCCGGGGCTCTGGCTTCCCTCCGGGCTGACTTCTCGGCCCTGACCCCTGACACGGGGGGCAGCCCAAAGGGACAGGTTGGCAGTGCAGCAAAGCCCTGGAAATGTAGTTAAACAAATCCTTGCAGAAAGCAGACGCCTCCCACGCCGCTCCCTCCCTCTGGCCTTCTCTAAATAGACCAAAACATGGTAATTTTATGAACAAATCAAGCCATGCATTATACATTTTTATGTTCTTAAGCTAACAAAGTGACTTTGAATCTATAAAAAGCACCAAAAATAAGTATTCCATTTATTTTTGCCTCCTGAATGGCCTCATGCATCGCCTTCCTCCTCGCAGCCCCGGTGGGCTCAGTCCTGCCCTCGCCCGACGGGACCCGGGCCGGCCCTGCCAGGTGACCCCGCGGCCCCTGGGGGCAGTCCTGGCGGGAGAGTCCCCAGCCTCGTCCCGAGGCCACGGAGACCGGGCCACCCTCCGGCCTCGGTCCCTGCCTCCCTATGTGGGTCTTCCCAGTCCCCCCACCCTGACGTGCACACGTCCGCGTCCCTGCCCAGCGGGCTCCTCACTTGCCCCCGCACCAGCTGGTGAACTCCTGCACGGCCGTCAGGATCCAGCTCGAGGGCCCGTCCCCCGTGAACGCTGTGGCCGGCGCGCTGACACCTTCCGTCGTCCCTTCCCAAAGCCAAAAGGGCTCCTGGGCTGTCGGAGTGGGAGCCCTCAGGGCTGGGACAAGGTGCAGAGGGACGGGGGGGGGGGGGGGGGGGGTTGGGGGGGGGGCGGGCGGGGTGGGAGTCAGCACAGGCACCGCAGAGGGAGACTCCCCGGGCGTGAGGGGCCGCCCTGGGTCACGGTGGACGAAGGGCCCACGCGGGGCTGGGAGCCCGGCCCGGGCAGCTCGGTGACCTAGCGAGGCCCTGCATCCTGCTGATGGGTTTTGCCCCCAGGAGCAGGTGCCATGGCCTGGAGCCCCACGCCGCCCCCACGCTGACCTGCAGCCCTGCCCTGGTCCTCCGGTCCTCTGGGCTGCCCTGGAGGAGGGGGCCCCCCAAAGGCCAGCTGCCCCCCTTCCTCCCCGCCAAGTGTGTGGCCGTGGGCCTCGGGTGCACACGGGAGCTGCAGCTGCGCGGCGGCGGTGGGGATCACCTGTGAGTGTGGGCCCCGCTCCAGGTGGCCACCGGCCCCGCCACAGGACATGCAGCTCTTGGCTCCCTCTGTTTCCTGCGTGAAGACGGAGCTGGTGGGATCACCAGGTGCCGCCAAGCCGGCAGCCGTGAGTCCCTCATGCCTGTGTCCCCGAGGGCTTTGACCTCCAGTGGGGAGGCATCCTGGCCAACGGGGGGCATGGGGACGACTGGCAGCGTCTGCAGGGGAGGCCAGGTGGGGCTGCGGCCTGCGTGCGGGGTTACCGGTGGGTCAGGAGGCTGCCGGCGATGCTGACGCCACGTGGGCCCCCAGCACCCTCCCCACCCAGGCCAGGTGCAGGGGTGGGGGGTGCAGGGGGCCCTCTGCTCAGACCGCGCCCCTTAGCCTGTGTGTGTGCATGTGTATGTTTGCACACGCGTGTGAGGCTGCGTGGCTGGGTACCCATGTGCATGTGTGTGAGTGGGGGGGTGCACCGTGTGAATACAGTTCCCGCACGTGTGAACGCGTGGTTCTCTTCCTTGCACCCCCACCCCTGGCTGCCGTCCGAGGGCCCACGTGAGAACACAGCTTCCTCTGTGGCCTCCGCGGGCCACCATGTCCCTCTGGGCGGCGGGAGGGCCCGGAGCCTGACCCCGCACCTCGGCCTCCCTGGAGGTGAGGCCTGGCCGCCTCTCCTGGAGCAGGGCTGGGGCTGCCTCGGGGTCGCGCTCCTGCTTCCCGGCCCCCGGGGGCCCTGTGTGGGGTTCGGGATGGGGACAGCCAGCAGGGCCCGCGCCACCCCACCCTGCTCTGTGGCCTCACTCAGGTGGGGCCGAGTTCTGCGGGGGCACCAGGAGCCCCAGCCAGGCCCCGCTTCTGCTGACCCTGCTCCGATGTCCCTGGTGCTCACAGCGGCGCGGCCAGCAGGACCTGGCGTCCAGCCCGCTGCACCCTGGGGCCCCGGGCTCCTTCTGGGAAGGAACCTTTGGCTCCCACGGGGCTGCACACACCCTGACCGTCCTTCCAGTCTGGCTGGGGCTCTCGCCCCCGATCCCCCGTCCCCGATGGCCTCTCCTCGTCCCCGGCCTGGCTGGCCCTCCGCCTTCCTCCTCCCTCCCACAGGGCCCCACAGACCCTCTGGCTGTTGGCCCCGAGCAGCCCCTCAGAGGAAGCGGCCGGTCCTGGAGGAGGGCTGCGGATCCTCAAGGGGGCTTCCCTCACGCCTGTGTCCCCGAGGGCTTAGAGCACAGACATGCGGGCCCAAGGCCGCTCCACTCCCAGGAGGACCAGGGGCCTTGCTCTGTTTGGGACCTGGGGGAGCCTCGTTCACCGGGGGGCGGTTTGCACGTGGAGGGGGGGCCATGGGGCCGTGCA
Organism: Canis aureus; assembly: GCF_053574225.1. Taxonomy (NCBI): domain Eukaryota; kingdom Metazoa; phylum Chordata; class Mammalia; order Carnivora; family Canidae; genus Canis; species Canis aureus. The sequence continues at coordinate 39,555,100 of NC_135624.1, read as the reverse complement.
TGCTCCTCTCTGCCCCTGTCCTCTGGGCGCCTGGCCTCTCCTCGGGCAGCTGGGGTTTGTCCAGACTCCTCCTGCCAGGCGGGGGCACCAGAGACGCTCCAGGCCCCCGGGCAGCCTCGGGTCCCCAGCAGGGAGGTCCAGGCCCAAACCGGACCAAGCATTAGGCCCTTTGCCGTCCTCGTCTTTCTCGGGCACGTGCCCCCGGCGAGCCCCATGGGGTGATGGGCTGGCGCATGGCTGGGCATCCTGGGTCCTTTACCCGAACACCGGCCAGCACGCCACCTGCCGCCTCCTCTAACTGCGCATCGGCCTGGACCCGTGGTTGAATGAGTGACCGCGTGTTGTACTGAATCGGAGGTGCTGTGAAGGAAGGGGTGGGAGGGCAGGAGACCGCCCCCAGCTCTCCCTGCCCAACTTCGGCCAGGCCTTGCCTCCGCTCAGCCGGCTGCGCTCCAGGCCGCACGTCCTCCCTGGAGACGCCCTTGCAGCAGCCGAGGCGCCCCGGGATGGCCTGTTCCTGGTCCTCTGCCCCAACTCGGTAGGATTCTCCCCACAACTGATCTTACCCGCTAGCTTCCCCCCATGCACATGCAGGGGTGAGGTAACCAAGCAGCCCCTGCCCCCAACAGGCAGGGACCCCCGGCCACCCCGGAGAGCTGCACCCCGAGCCAGCAGGCAGGACAGGAGCCCGCGGAGGCCGGGCCAGGCAGCTGCCAGGAGCGGGGCGGCGGGGGCGAGGCGCCGAAGGACCTACCCGGGTCCAGCACAGTGTGGGCATCGGTGGGTGGGCCCCACCTCCCTCAGTGGCCCTGTGGGCTCGCACCCTAGTGTGATGATGGGGACCCCAGGGCCTGTGATTAATCCTGTGGTCGCTGCCCGTCCCCACTGCTCACGTGGGGACTCTGCTGTCCCTGGAGAAGCGGGACCACTGGAGCTCCCCTGCCCGGCCAGCCTGTGCCCCCAGAGGATCGCTGGACATCCCGGGGTTCAGGGGAGCACAGCTCTATCCCCCGTGAAGGGCTGTGGGTGCCCCTCGCCCCACCAGCTTGCTCTTAAGTGTCCTGTGTGCTGGCCCAGGCTGGTCCTGCTGCCCCAGGGACCAGGCCCCCTCGTCTGTGTGGCTCTGGGGCCTGCAGGAGCCACCATGGACCCGGGAGCCAACATGGACCTGTGGAATCGGAATCCGTGCAGTCTTGGGGTCCCCTGGATCAAGGGCACACAGCTTTTGGGAAGCTCCTCACCTTCCAGGGGCATATAGCACTGTGGGCAACTTTGAGTGGACAGTCAAAACTTGGGGTGCAGGGATGCCCAGAAGCTCCCTGCCCTGTACCCCAGGAGGAATTGTCCTATTCCTCTCTCTGGAGAATGTCCCAGTGATGGGTTCACCGGGGCCTGAGGGAAGGTGAACCCCACATCTTGCAGGGTCCAGGCCTCCAGGCAGTGGGGAGCCCAGCAGGGATTTGTGCTCTGCAGGCCTGGCTGCGGGGAGGCTCACCTCTCGCCCCGCCCCTCCTAGGCCTTCGTGATACTTCTCCACACCTCGGGCTCCTTTCCTCTGCCAGGATGGTGGGTGCGGGCACCCTTGCCCATCTGCACAGCGAGGATGCACCCCTGTCCGGGGTGAGCACAGCAGATCGTCACCACTTCGCATCCCTGTATCTGGAGACGCAGGGGGGCTCCCCCATGTTCATTCTCCCCGCCTGCCCTGGGGTGGTGATTCAAGCGACCCCTCTGAGAGTTAGTTATGTATCTGCCATGTACAGGCTCCGTGAGGGCGACCAGGGGGTGAGGACACAGATCTGCCACACAGAGCCCACACCATGAGGCCACGCAAGGAGGCAGGTGGTGACAGGCTGGGGTCCCAGGAAGGGGCCTCGGGAATTTGATGGAGGAGACAGACGGATGACCCTGCTTGGGTGGCTGGGCTCATACTTCCACCTGCCTCCTGAGGTCAGCCCTGCGGAGGGGGCAGTCACAGAAGAGGCCCTCGCTGGGGAGAGGATGGGGTGGGCTCCAGAAGGCCTGAGGGAGCTTTCAGCGGGGCCAGGGCACAGGGAGCGGGCAGGAGGGCAGGGGACAGGGGACAGATGCCCTTTAGCCTGCTCATGACTCCTGGCTCCTAGGTTTAGGAGAGGGTGGGGAAGGGCACTAAGGTAGAGATAGAGCAGCTTTGAGGTTAAGAAACCCTTGCTCTGCCATTACGAGCAATGGGCTTGAGCCCTGGTCCCCGCCCCCCTCCCCCTTTCCTTATCTGTAAGGAACAACGCCTTGGGGTGTTAGTTGCTCAGGACAGTGGGGAGGTGGCAGTGAGTGAGCCCCCTAGACTCTGGGGACAAAGCCTCCCCGCTCCTTCCTCTCCAGAGGGGAAAGCGGGTGGGGAGGCAGGCAAGCCTTCTGCTTGGAGCAGCAATGGCATTTCTCATCTGTTCATTCATTTGATCATTTATTCACTCATTAATTAATTTATTCAAATATCTTTACTGAACATCTTCTGGCTGCAGTGCTCTAGGTCCTGGGGATGCTCCCTCACTGGGAGGAGAAAGCCGCTGGCTACAATCAAGCTATCAGGGAGGTGCTGGGGGTACACCAATGCGGTTGGGGATGGCTGGCAGGAGCGGCCATGCCACCTGCAGTCTGATGTGGGCACACATGAGCTGAGTCCTGAATCCAGGTCTGTGGGGGTCTGGTGGGCCAGGCAGCAAGTTGGTGGGGCTCTGTCGGAACCCACAGGGGTGATGATGGTGATGGTGATGATGATGGTGATGGGGGTAATGATGGTGATAATGGTGGTGATGATGGTGATGGTGATGATGGTGATGATGATGATGATCGTGATGGTGGTAATGATGGTGATGATGGTGATGGGGATGATGGTGGTATTGGTGGTGATGTGTGTGGTGATGGTAGTGATGATGGTGGTGATGGTGATGACGGTGGTATTGGTGGTGGGGATGATGGTGATGATGGTGGTGGTGGGGATGATGGTGATGATGGTGATGATGGTGACGATGGGGATGATGATGGTGTTGGTGGTGGTGGGGATGATGGTGATGATGATGGTGATGGTGGTGATGATGGTGATGATGGTGATGGTGGGGATGATGGTGATGGTGGGGATGATGGTGATGGTGGGGATGATGGCGATGATGGCGATTATGGTGATGGTAGTGATGGTGGTGATGAGGATGATGGTGATGATGATGATCATGATGGTGCTAATGATGGTGATGATGGTGGTATTGGTGGTGGTGATGTGTGTGGTGATGGTAGTGATGATGGTGATGATGGTGATGGTGATGATGATGGTGATAGTGGTGATGATGGTGATGGTGGGGATGATGATGGTGATGATGGTGATGGTGGGGATGATGGTGATGATGGTGATGGTGGGGATGATGGTGATGGTGATGATGGTGATGGTGGGGATGATGATGGTGATGATGGTGATGGTGGGGATGATGGTGATGATGGTGATGATGGTGATGGTGCGAATGATGGTGATGATGGTGATGATGGTGATGGTGGGGATGATGGTGATGATGATGGTGATGGTGGTGATGATGGTGATGGTGGTGATGATGGTGATGGTGGTGATGGTGGGATGATGATGGTGATGATGGTGATGGTGGGGATGATGGTGATGGTGGGGATGATGGTGATGATGGTGATGATGGTGATGATGGTGATTATGGTGATGGTAGTGATGGTGGTGATGGTGATGAGGATGATGGTGATGATGATGGTGATGATGATGATCATGATGGTGCTAATGATGGTGATGATGGTGGTATTGGTGGTGGTGATGTGTGTGGTGATGGTAGTGATGATGGTGGTGATGGTGATGACGGTGGTATTGGTGGTGGGGATGATGGTGATAATGGTGACGGTGCGGATGATGGTGATGATGGTGATGATGGTGATGGTGGGGATGATGGTGATGATGGTGATGGTGCTGATGATGGTGATGATTGTGATGGTGATGGGGATGATGGTGCTGATGATCGTGATGGTGATGGTGATGGTGGTGATGCAGGGGATGGTAAAAGCTAACAGTTATTGTCCTTAAATAAGCGATGGCTCAAACACCACTATTTATTAACTCATCCAATTCTCACAGTGAGATGGATGCTATTGTCTACCCATATTTCAGATAAAGAGATTGAGGTGTGGCAAGGCACAGTCACTTGCTCAGGATCTCACGGCTGTTAGTGTTGGAGGCAGAGCGTGAACCTGAACCAGTGAACCTGACTTTGGGGTGCCTACTTTTGACCAAAACTTCTGCTGAAACACAGCCGACTCACTTGCCTACAGGCTTGCTCTCCCTGCCCACGCTGCCCTCATTGTTCCTGGGAATGGCTGGATTAATCTCTGTCAAGTTTGCACTTTCCCCCAAAGTTTGAATTAACCTCAACATTAATTTGCTGATCAAGCGCCTGCAGTAGGTCATACAACGTGAGCACCTGTGATATTCTAATGCATTTCCGAGGAAATTATTGTAATGCACTAAATGGGAGATTTAAAGGTTACTTGTTCCCCTGCAATCTATGAACTGTTTTATGAAAAAGTCATAACTGAAATAATTGAAGTGTCAGAAAGGAAAAAAAAAAAAAAAGCATGAGAAACCCAATCAACAATTCCCTTATCACTTACCCATCATCCTGATTTTATTTGGTATTTTGGCAACTCACCAATTCTAGGATATTGCTCTGGGCATAGGCAATGGGGAGGAGGGAGGAATCACAGAATGGCAAATGTCGCAGCTGGGAGCCTCAGTTATCTGTGCTAAGTGTCTGATTTTATCCAGGTAGTGGGTTCCACTGCCTTAGAGGTAGTCAAGCATCCCACGGGGAGCCTTCCAAACTAGGTGCTGTTGAGGGGATTAGTGCATTCTATGGTCGGTGGCCCAGGGGAGACCCAAGGTTCCTTCCGACCTGAGCTCCCAGGACTCTCAGCACTTAGGTCTGGTCCAGAGAAGCAAAGCAACTTCCCCAAGGCCACACAGCAGAGTCACAGCTGGAGTCTGGACATTGGAATGTCTAGTCCTGGCTCTTCCTGAGCTGGTCTCAGGGGAGGGGAGCTGGGAAGAGGGTTCGGCCTCGGGGTCAGATTTGGTGGGTTGGGGACAGACTGGAGACCCATCCTGATTCCTAGTTGGTTTGTGTGTGTGTCTGTTTAAGAGCTTTGAAGAGTTCTCTCTGCAATTCATGGGATGAATAATACATCGAAGGAACATTAAGTGGTGTCAAAGCCAGAAATGAGATTTGGCCAGGAGCCCAGACTCTATCAACAGCCTGGCTTGGCCTGGGGGGGCCCGGGGAGCCTGCCGGGGAACCAGGCCTGAGCAGGGCCCATCTGGCTGGGGGCCCGCCCTCCGAGCCAGCGTTACGGGGCCGTGTGACAGGCGGCCCCCGGCCGCTGCAGTGGTAGCTGGCTCTGCAGGGCCCTCTGGACTCTCAACTCTTCCCCACCGTGCCCGGGCCTCCTAGGCTAGCGGGCGGCAAGCACCACCCCGTGCGGCTCTGTCCGGGGGCCCTCCTACCCCGGGTACCCAGTCGGGTCCCCGAGGACCGGGTCACACACAGTCTGCATCGGGGCAAGTCGGGACCCAGGCCGGACACTCTGCACTTCCAGCTCCCAGGTGGCCCTGGCCCTGCTGGTCCTCAGAGCTGGGTGAGGAGTCCACGTGTTCTCCTGACTCCGCCGTGTGGGTGGGAGGGCGCAGGCAGGTGGTACAGCCACGAGTGCAAAAGCTTGGTCCAAACAAGACGCCAGGCCCCAAGGGAAGTCGCTTAGGCCGAGCCACATGTCACCGAGCCGAGGCTAACTGCACAGTCTCCCAGCAGGGGGGTCAGGCCAGGCGGTCCGTCATCTGCGCGGCGGACTCTCGATGGCCCCCGAGGGAACCTATCCGCCTTTTTACCTCCTCTGCCTTCCCATTCCCCCTTAGTTGTGTCTAGAAAGTTCTCCTCGTTCAGCTCCCCAGAGCCCCCCTACTAACTGCTGATTGGATGCTCCCCCACCGAATAGATCTTTGATCAAATAAACTTTTAAAATGTTTGCTAGGCCTCAGTGTAGCTTTTCAGAGTTGTCAGAGGCTGGGATTCACCCGAGGAGGTTCTGAGTCTGAGGCTGGGCTTGTCCCGGAAGGAACGGGGTCTGGAGCCGAGAGGTCTGGGTTTAGATTTTGCTTCTGCCTCTTGGTATGTGTCTCAGGCAAGCGACTTAACCTCCCAGGACTGTCCTCTTCTTGCCTGCGAGGCGCGGGTCATACCGGAGGATGGTTTCACGGCGAACTAGGTTAGACTCCCAGGTGGAGCCCCGTGAGGGATGATACGAAAACCAGTAAGAGAAGGTCCCTGAGGACGGCACAGGGAGGCCGGGGCAGCCCAGCTCATTCTTCGGGCTGCATTAGGAAGGGGGCTTGGGCCTCCAACCGGGAGGGTCTGGCCAGGATCCCGAGGTGGGGGGTGAGGAGCTGGTGCCAGGCTGGGGGCCTGGGCAGGGTCTGGTGCTGGGACACCCCCTCCCCCACATGATGTGCTCTCAGGACACCAGTGGAGGTCTTTCTGTAGGAGAGAGGCGGTTCCAGGTCCTTGTGCTGACCTGGGGGGCTTGGGGCCTTGTGCTGACCTGGGGGGCTTGGGGCCTTGTGCTGACCTGGGGGGCTGGGGCCTTGTGCTGACCTGGGGGGCTTGGGGCCTTGTGCTGACTTGGGGGGCTTGGGGCCTTGTGCTGACCTGGGGGGCTTGGGGCCTTGTGCTGACCTGGGGGGCTTGGGGCCTTGTGCTGACCTGGGGGGCTTGGGATCTTGTGCTGACCTGGGGGGCTGGGGCCTTGTGCTGACCTGGGGGGCTTGGGGCCTTGTGCTGACTTGGGGGGCTTGGGGCCTTGTGCTGACTTGGGGGGTTGGGGCCTTGTGCTGACCTGGGGGACTGGGGCCTTGTGCTGATCTGGGGGGCTGGGGCCTTGTGCTGACTTGGGGGACTGGGGCCTTGTGCTGACCTGGGGCGCTTGGGGCCTTGTGCTGACTTGGGGAGCTGGGGCCTTGTGCTGACTTGGGGGACTGGGGCCTTGTGCTGACCTGGGGGACTGGGGCCTTGTGCTGATCTGGGGGGCTGGGGCCTTGTGCTGACTTGGGGGACTGGGGCCTTGTGCTGACCTGGGGGGCTTGGGGTCTTGTGCTGACCTGGGGGGCTTGGGGCGAAATCCTCAGGCTCGCTGTCTTCCAGGGTGTTCAGGAGGCTCACATCTGCCCCCAGGGTCTTCACAGAAATGCAGATGGCCTCACATTGTTCCTAAAATGCACTTTTCTTTTACCTGGAATGCTTGTAGCTTGTCTATAAAGGGAAAGACAGGGATTTCCCCAACCCCACCTTCTCCATAAATAAATGGAAACACAATGAAAACTCTGCCTGTGGCTGAGCCTCTGAAGCCTCCAAGCTGGGCCCCCCGGGAAATAACCAGAAAGATGAGGGGACCCTGAGATTTTCTGAATCCAAAGTCAGTCTCTGTGGGGAGGGAGGAGCAGCAGAAGGCTGTGGGGGCCGCCTGTTCGTTCATCACAGGAAGGCCTCAGGTCCACAGCTGGCTCCTCCGAGGGGCTGCCCCCCTCCATGGTCCATCACCCCCAGACCGCGGCCTCCACAAGGCAGGACTGGGCCCTGTTCGCTGCTGCGTCCCCGGGCCTGGAAGACAGCAGCATGGAGTGTGGCTGGGGGACCTCCCCGTGGAGGGAGGGAACGCGGGTGCGAGTTCTGGCTGCGGGGACGGGAGCCTGCAGTCAGACCCCTCCGCCTCCACCAGCCCCAGGCCGCGCCCCTGCACCTGCTCCTCCCTCAGGTCAAGGTCAGCACCCACGGAGCAGCGGCCCCATGCCAGCCGCCCCCAGGGCCCCTTCCCGGTGCTGTCTGCCCCAGCCCCCCCCCCTTCGCCGACCCATGACAATCCCTCAAGGCAGGGCACCGCCAGGTGCGGCTGGCCCAGGCTGTGGGGCAGGTAAGGGGGACAGGAAGGCCCCTGTCCTCACCAACCCCTTGTTGGACTCAGGACCTGGCCCCAGCCTGGGAACAGCTGCTAAGCTGTGGGCATGAGGGTAGGTGAGCCAGACAGTCCCAACCAAGTTCAGTGGCTCAGGTCTATGAGGAAGCCAGGATGGGACCACTAGGGTGGGGTGGCCTGGGCGGAGCCCCTAGGGTGGGGCCACCGGGATGGCGCCTCCAGGATGGAGTCCTCCAGGGGAGACCGCTCTGCCCACAGTCCTGCTTCCTCCCCTGCCGGGCCAGCTGGCCCCTCAAGGCCTGCATCTGAGCCGTCCTGGTTCTGCTGAAACCTGCTGTGCGACTGCGGTGCTGTCCCTTCCCCTTTTCCAGGTGAGATGGAGGTTCAGGGAGGTGAGGAAATGGCTGGGGCATCATCCTTGTGGGAGCGGAACAGGCATGACCCCCCAGGCAGTGGCAGGTGGGCAGTGAGGGTCTCTGCAGACGCTGCTGAGAACGGGGCCGGGGCGCAGGGAGAGCAAGGAGGCCAGCGACCAGGGCTGCGGGCACCCACCCCAGCCCACTCCAGAATCTGAATTTGAATCTGGCCACGGCCTGGGAGCTGAGCTGAGTCAACACCTCAGGGTGTCAGCTCCTCCAGTTCTAGAACGAGGCAGAGTGTGGGTGACCGGTTGCCGTGTGACGACTTACCCCACAGCACAGGGGCTTATGGTCCCCGGGTGTCCGAGGGCCAGGAATCCAGGCGCGGCCTGGCTGGGCCCTCAGCTGTCCGCTGTCGGCAGGCAGGGCTGTGGTCTCATCCGAGAGGGACCTGGGGGGGTGGTTGGCATCCAGCCCCCGTGGGGGGTCGTTGGGGGCTCACTCCCTTGTCCCACAGCCCGACGGGGAGAGAGCACACACAGGAACCAGTCTCAGAAGTGAGGTCTCATGGCTTCCACCCACCCCATTCCCTCGAATCGAGTCATGAGTCATGCAGTCGGGCCACAGCGAGGGGAGGGAGCGACACGGGGGCACAGGTCCCAGGAGGTGGGGTGCCGGGGGCTCCTGTAGGGGGCCCACCACGGCAGGGGAACCTGCCTGCAGGGCAGCCTGGTGACTCCGAAACTGGGCACCGGTTTCTGACCTTGCTGGGCGCCCGGCAGGAGGGCAGGAGCGAGAGGAGCCCTGCCCGCAGCGCAACTGGGCTCTCGACGGTGATGCCTCCCATGGCCCGGGCGGGCTCTCCCTGGCATTAGGGGACACGGCACGAAGGAGAGGTGGCCCCTGGCCTAGGGGATCCCACAATTAAACACGGTGCTTGGACGGGGAGGCGAGGCAGAGGAGGCGAGCGTGACGCGGCGGCGCGGCGGGCGTGGGCCCGAGCACCCAGGGGGCCGCGCTGCTGTCGGAGCCCGGCCGCCGCGTCCAGGCTCAGTCGGGCGATTAACCCCACGCTCAGAGCTACCGAGCCGTGAATTGCGCGCAGCCAGAGTGTGCGCCGCCTTTAAATAAGCCTTATATAACGAGGACGCGAGCAGCTGACTCTCCGCACACAGACCTCTTTTAAAATAGATTGCTTGTCTTTATATAGCCGGGTGCTGCTTTCTTCTGGCTCTGCGTCTTACAGAGGCGCCGATGTAGGTCAGATATCGCCTGGCGAGGACTAATTAATCCATAATTGTATTGAAAGAAGGAAACACAACAAGTAAGCACTCGGCGTGCTCAGCGGGCCCGGGAACCAGCATCCCGGGAAGGACCCGCCCGGCCTCCGTGCGCCCCGGGCCCGGCTCTGACGGCGGCTGGCGGCCTGTCCAGGCTCGGGGTCCGGCTCCGGCCTTCGGCCCGCGTCCTGAGCTGCTGCCCCAGCCCTGCAGGGTGGTCGCCCCGGGGTCCGCTGTGACCAGAGGCCTGGCCCCTCAGCAGCACTGGCTCCCTGCTCCTGCGGCCCCGCGTGCCGCCCTCTGCTCCGCCCCACTTCCAGCCAGGCCTCCCTCCAGGACTGTCCTGCCAGGGACTCAGGAGCCTGCCCGGACTCCCCCTGCACTGGGTCTGTTTGCAGAGCCTGTGGGTTGGGTTGTGTCTTCACAGGAGACCCAGAGGCAGCCCCTCCTCCCCTGCCCCGTCCACGCTGTGCACACGGCCATCAGCACCTGCGTAGCCTCCTGGCACCCCTGCTCCCCACTCAGTCCGTTGCCATCAGAGCCCCGCGGGGTCTGGTCAGCACCTCCATCAGCTCACGTCCATCCAAAGCTCTCCAGCGGCCCCCCAGGTCCCGGCAGAGCCGTGGGAAGCCCTACGAGCCAGCCTGGGCCCCTCTCCTGGCCCCCTGCTGTCCTGCCACACGCTGGGCTCTGGCGCTTTCACAGGTAGGGGACGCCGGGCTGTGGAATGAGGGGCACAGCCCCTTTCTTGCTGAGTGCTGCCAGCTGAAGACCCCTCCCTGCTTCTCCCCAGAGTCACTCTCCTGGGAAGCAGTTGGGACAGTAATGGGTGGTGGCTTGGGGAGTTCGAGGATGCTCCCCGGGGGATGCGGGTCAGCGAGGACCTAGAGCCTCCATTACTGCTCAGAGCACAGGTGGGTCCGGCTGGACCTGGGGGCGCAGGACGATGGCAGGGCAGTCACGTGCCGGGACCCAAGTCAGTGGCTCGGGGGACGGGGGGTCCCTGGGATCCACCTGAGGCCCCAGGTCCCGGGAACTCTAACCAAACGCAGTGCCGGCGTCTGAAAGGGGTCCCTGCTCGCTCATGGGACGGTCCCTGCGATCTTCCTGCAGTGCCCAGGCTCCGGGCCGTGGCTGGCCTCAGGCCCTGACACCTGTGCAGGCGCTCAGGGGAACCTACCCCTGCTCCCCGAAACCCAGGCCAAGAGCCCCAGGACCACGCAGCTGCCCAAGCCCCGGCGCTCCCACGGGAGGTGGGCTGCGTCCTCCTCTTCCCGGGACCATGACCCTGGGAGAAGCCCCGCTTCTGCAGACTCACAGCAGCTGCGACGCTCAGAAAAGATGCCATGTCACCGTCACGGGACTGAGGACCCCTCCCTGGGCATCTGTCTGGTGCCCAAAGCATCACGTTAGACATGGCTGTTTGTGGGAGGGGGTTCCCGAAGCCCTGAGGGGGGCGGGGGCCGCACGGCGGGGTGTGCCGGTGGCCGGTGAGGTCTTGGGGTCCCGCCTCACCTCACACCCGGGGCAGAGAGCCCAGCATCCCAGGGAAGCGGCGGGGGAGCTGGTGTCTGTGCTCTGGGGCGGCCGCTGGGTCGGGTGGGCTGATGCCATTCTGCTTGTTTGAATGGGACACGGTGCTCCTGTTGCGACAGCAGGCCCTGCAAGAGTGGGCTTCAGTTCAGGACCCGGAGTGTTCCTCAGCTGCGTGCTTGGACGCAGCCCCTGTGAGCTGCTCCCCTGGCCGAGTGGGGCTGACTCGTCCACCTCCCGGGCTGGGGGGCTGAGGGAGCCCCCGCCTGGCGCCCCCGGGGCCGCCCCGGCCTGCCCGTCGTGTCCCTGTCCGGTCCCTGTCCCCGGGAGCCCCTCTCCTGCCCCTGGTGGGCCGGCCCCTCTCGCCGCCTCCCCCTGCTCCTGCCAAACCAGGAGCCTGCATGCAGCACGGGTCGGCTCCTCCCTGGTGCTTTGTTCTGTTCACTGTCGAGCAAATGTCAAGGAAGAATTTAAATGAGGGGCAAGTCTCAAAGGTTGTGTTTCTGGCGGTGTTTCAGGACACTTGTAATGAGGGGCACAGCCAAGGCCTGTCCCGGGCTCTAGAGGCAAAGGCAGACGAGATGGAGCCTGTGCCTCGTGTCATGGGGACCGAGGGTTGGTGGACGGGCTGCGCCTGCGGTGTCTGCTGGGTCCCCCCTGGTGGCCGGCGACCAGCCAGGCTGCCCCTCTGAGCTCCGGAACCGGGAGTGAGGTCCGACTGAGGCAGCTGGCCCCACCTGGCTCGGCCTGTCCCTGCCCTCGCTGACCCCTCCGAGTGGGTCCCGTCACTCCACTCTGGGCTGTGCTGTCCAGCCTCGGGGCACTGCACTCCCCTTCTCCATCCTGCAGGACACCCCCGCACTCACTGTTTGGGGTTGGTGGGGTGGTCAGTGCCCCGATCCTGCCCAGGACCCCGGCACTGAGACCAGCCAGAGAAAACCCCGGGTCCTGAGTCCCTAGGCGCAGAGGCTGGGAGCAGGACATAGACAGTCAGCGTCGATACTCACCAGCTCAGCTTGGCGTGTGTGACCTTGTGAGTCCTTACATCCCATGGGACGGCCCTGACAGTCATCCCCACCTGACACGCCTAGGGGCCTGGTCTAAGGCCACAGGAGAGGGCAGGCAGGATAGGTGATCACAGCACGGCAGCGGGGAGCCCTTCCAGTCCGTCTGCGGCCTGAGGGCTGGCTGGGGAGGTTCCCGTATGCAGCTGGAGCTCCATTAATGCTCCTGGACTGAAGCCTCTTCCCAGGCTTCTCCACAGATACCAGGGCCCACGGTTCTGGAAGCCGCGGGGCGGGGGGAGCTGGTCGTCCCAGCCTGAGGCTCTCGCCCAGTGACGTGCGGGGCAGGGCATTCGTGGCGTCCCTCCAGCCAGCGAGGAGAAGGCTGTGACCCCGATTTACAGATGACACCAGAGCCTGGGCCACTTCGGGGAGGGCAGTGCCGTCCTTGCTGGGCAAGGGCGCCGGTGAGCGATGGGGAGGGGGCTGGGCGCAGCCTGGAGTGGGTGGCCGCCCTCCAGCTGCTGGGTGACCTTGGGGGGCCCTCAGCCTCTCAGAGTCTGTTTGTAAAGAGGGGATGAGGCTCCGTGGTCAATGGAGAGCAAACTGGGGACCCCCGTGTGTGGTCACCAGGCCCAGAGCCACTCCCTGACCGCACTCCTACCTCTGCCTGCCTGTCCCCTGTCTCCATGGCACTGCCCCAACTTGGGGACCGGGTCACTACCCGGATGCATTTTGGAGCTGGCCGCGTCAGGGATCTCGCTCTGTTCCAAGCGTCTACCCTTCCAGTCACTGCACAAAACGTTAAGACAAATGCATGAGCAGCCCCACGGGGACCACTGCCCGCGGCATGCGGGTGGTGTTGAACCTCTTCACGTGCCCCTGCGGGGGGCAGAGGGGGTGCAGCACCCAGCCTCCAGCCTGGCCCAGCCGGCCTCCCGAGCCTGGTGACCTCTGCATCCGCGGGGGCTGCTTCCCACTGTCTCTGCTGGTCCCCAGGGGCCTCTGCCCACGGGGGTGTCCGGGACTGAACTGCATCCCCCCACATTCATGTTGGGGTCCTAACAGGGTCCTCACAGATGAGTAATCAGTTATGAGGTCACATCGGAGCAGGGGTCCCCAATCCCAGAGGGACAGGGGGCTTTATTAGAGGGGACACTTGGGGGGGCCTGAGGGGCTCCGTCTGTGAAGTGTCTGCCCTCGGCTCAGGTCATGATCTCAGGGTCCTGGGATCGCGCCCCGTGTCGGGCTCCCTGTTCCTCGGGGAGCCTGCTTCTCCCTCTGGCCCTCACCTCACTTCTCTTCTGCTCTCTCTCACTCTCTCTCGAATAAATAAATAAAATCTTTTAAAGAAATAAAAGGCACACTGTGTAGCTGTGCTCCCAGGGAGGACGCTGTAGGAGCCCCGAGATGGGGAGGCTTCTGCAAGGCCACAGGTGCGGCGGGAGCCGGGGAGGGTCCCCCCCACAGTGACGCTAGAGGCCCCAGAAGGACCCAGCCCCGCCGACTCCTGATCAGGGACCCCTGCCTCCAGCCTCCGTCTCCTGCCCGAGCCGCCGGGCCTGGGTGGCATCGGTTCAGGCTCCCAGGAGCGCCACACTGAGCGGGCCCCGGGCCCCGGGGGGAAGGACTGCAGGAGGGGAAGCCTCGGGGGAGGCTGGCACCCAGAACCCGCGCTCCCGCCAGGGAGGTCCTTACTCCCTGGGGCCCGTCCTGGGCAGCAGAGGTAAACTGAGGCAGCATCCTTGGTGGTGGGGGGTGAGGAGCAGCCCCCAGGACAGTCCGGCTCCCCGTCCCCGTGGCATGCAGTGACCCCAGTGCCCAGACGCCCCCGTCTCGGGGTTGTGCGTACCCCTGCCCCGGGGCCTGCGGACACCCCCTCTGGGGGTCTGCACTTCTATACTCCTGGGCGCGTTGAGCCTTTGGTCTCGTGGTCACTGAATCCATTCTGTGCCAGAACGACGGACGGAGACGACGTCCGCGGGGCCGTCCCGGGGCCAGATTTCCTGTCCTGCGCCTCCGCCAGCAGCGCTCAGCCCGAAACACGAATTTCCTTGTTCCGGGGACTGGTTCGCACACAGCAGAGGAAGAGCGAGCGTCCTTGCCTCCCGGGCCTCATTATTCCCCATAGAAATTCCGATCAGGGATCCGGGCAGTGTCCCCACCGCCTGCTCATCCATCGGTGCGCTCACGTACTGATTATTAATTCTTTTATAAATAACTTGATCTTCATCACGGCTGCAGATCATTTCGGATAACGGGTACATTATTTAGATGTCGGCGGCTCTGAGCTAATTGCAGCGGCTGCCGCGGCCCCAAGGGCCTGCACCCTCCTGCCTAGTTCAAGGTGGCAGTGGCCGCTTGAGGCCCTGCCCCCTCCTGCCGTCCCCCAGATCCCTGCCCCGTCCGTCACCCACTGGGTGGCCTGCTGGCACCGTGCAGCAGGTGGGCACTGGGTGGGGCGGGGGCGGGGACAGCTCCGACACTCCTCGGACGCGGGCGTCCTCTTGCTCTGGGGACAGCCGTCTGTGTGCTCGGGGGAGCGCGGCCTGTAGGTTGGCTGTGGTTTCCGCCAAGGCCTGCGGGGGAGGGGACTCGCACTGTCACCAGCCTGGGTGTCCGCGCTAATTGAAATTAATTCATTTTAAAATTGAATAAAAAGGGGGGTGGGGGACAAGCGAGGTGCACACCCGGGTTCCACCCTGGCCGTTGCAGGCCTGCTCCCCGCCAGCTTCTCCTTTGGCATCCTCTACTGTGAGCCACGGCCACGGCCCCCGTGTCAGTCCTCTGGGCGCTGTGACAAAGCACCAGAGGGTGGGGGAGCCTCACACCTCAGAAACTACTACCGTCTCAGGGCTCTGGAGCCTTGGCCCCGAGGGCAGGCTGCGGCAGGGCTGGTCCCTCTGAGCCTCCCTCCTGGGCGTGTGGACGCGTCTCCACCCCGTGTCCTCACGTGGGCGTCCCCCTGGGCCTGTGTGTGTCCTGGTCCCCTTTCATGGGGACAGCGGCCCGCTCGGATCGGGGTCCCTGGAGTCCCCGTGTGCCTTCATCGCCTCCGCAAGGCCCATGTCCAGACACGGCCACCCCCGCCCCCCGACCTGTTGGCCTGAGCCCTGGGGTTTGGAGACATGGGGGGGACACAGGTGATGCACAGCAGAGCCACCACGGGGGCCACACGGAGAGGCCTCGGGTGGCGAGCAGCTGTAAGCTTCGGAGGGAAGACCTGCCAGCGTCTGTGCTCCTTCCAGTCCCAGGAGCCTGGAGCCTCTGGGGACCCGACCGGGTGGCTGCTGCTTGGCCTCTGCCTCCGGATTTCTCATGCATCGCCAGCCCTTTGACCAGCTGGTTTTGGGGACCATGTGGACGGAAGATTAGCAGCCCCTCCCCACCCGGTCAGTCCCCCTGGGGGGCGGGGCATGGTCGTCGGGGGGAGCAGGGACCCCGAGGGGTAACGCAGTGGGGCTCCTGCCTCTAGGGCTTCACGGTTGTGGGTAGATGCTCCCGGGGGAGGGGGCCCAGGACCCCGCAGTCTGTGTCCTCCTGGGATCGGGGACACGAAACAGGAGAGGGGCTTCCAGGAGGTCACTACCTTTACGGCTGGGACAGCCCTCGTGGGGGAGGGATGAGGGGTCCTGGGGTCGGCCTGGGTCTGTGGGCGCCGCTGGCTGCCCCTCTCCCTGCAGGGCACCCCCCCCCCGGAGGCATTTAAATGAATCTGCATACATTTCTGGGGATGCGTGATTGTTTTAGGAGAGACACTTTGAATCATAAATACATGCGCCCTCCCAGCCTCTTATTGAAGAATTCCATAAATATCCCACCTGACATCTCCCAGCTGGCTTTGTCCTAACCGCCCCCCTTCTTTCTTTTAATTTCTCACTCTGCGCTGCCAGGGAGGCAGGGGCTTCTCCCTTCCGGGTGGGTGCTGGCGGCCTGCCCGCCCCTCCCGGGCCCCCGAGACACCAGAGGGACGAGACCGGACGGAGGCGCCTCGGTCCCCCACCTCCGCCCCCGGGACAGCCCCCCTGCCAAGTCCCGCGGGGGGGGGGGGCGGCTGGTGCCCAG
Organism: Canis aureus; assembly: GCF_053574225.1. Taxonomy (NCBI): domain Eukaryota; kingdom Metazoa; phylum Chordata; class Mammalia; order Carnivora; family Canidae; genus Canis; species Canis aureus. The sequence goes on along the minus strand of NC_135624.1, from coordinate 39,538,861 downwards.
AGCAGGGCCGAGAGGGAGAACTCAGCTCATTCCGGAGGCCCTTGGCCTGTGCCACCCCCGAGGAGCCCCAGGCTCTGTGCACCCCCTCCCTGCGCTCCGGGGAGGGGAAGGGGCTGCGTGGGGCCGCAGCCGCCGGGCCAGGGTGGGGGGTTTGGGGAAGAGGTGCTGTGCTGCTGCCCGGCCCAGTGCCGCCCTGGCTCCCCATGGGCTGCAGGCGAGGTCCTTACTCCCTGCTCAGCACCCAGGGACTTCAGCACGGGCTCCTGTCTTCCCCGGGGGCCCCCGGCACACTTGCCCCAGACCCTGCCCCTGCCCCTGCCCGTGGCCCTGCCCTGTCCGAAGCCCTCGCACCCTCCCCTCCAGCCTAGGGTGGTGGTGCAACTATCCTCATTGCACAGGAGGAAACTGAGGCTCAGAGAGGCCCGGGTCACAGGCCCTGTGATGGCAGAGCCGAGGTATATCTCGAGTCTGGGGTCCAGGCTGTTATTCACGCTCTCACGTGCATCTGTCTGACTCCGGGCTGGCCCAGCACGGGCCCTGCACATAGTAGGTGCTCAGGTAATAGGCATTCAGGCCTGCACTCGCCACGTGCGGTGGCCAGCGGGCTGGTGGCCAGCAGGCATCTCCCGGGGCAGGCAGGGCCGTGGGTCTGACCCCTCCTGTCCCACGTCCTCTCTGGAAACCCACCCGTGGGCTGTATCTTCACTGTTCGTCCATCCCGCAAGCACCTGCCCGGCCTTTGCTCTGGGCAAGCGCAGAGTGGGGGGGAGGGTGCTGGACCCAACAGGGAGTTGAGGCCCAGACTGTGCCCCAGCAGGGGAGGCAGACCCAGGCCCGGACGAGGGCGAGGACAGAGGCTTGAGCTGCAGGCAGAGGAGCCCCGGGGGTGGGGGGTGGCCCTCGCTGCCCACGCGTGCCTCAAGGGCTCTCCTGGATGCGATGCACCACGGCTTGCTGGAGGCACAGCCTTATCATTCGGCCGCCCTCTGCTCACGTCACTGGAAGGCGGGATGTGAGCCCCTGGACGCTGAGAACCAGGACGGAACATCGGCTGGCCACAAGGTTGGGAGCTTGCAGGGGCGCAGGCAGGATTGGGGGGTCCTGGGGGCCGCAGCCCACTGTGCTGGGGACCTTGCAGACAGGCTGGGCAGGTGGGCCACTGTCCTGGGGCCGTGGGGCTGGTGTCTCTTCCCATCTGCCTCTGGGAAGCCTTGGATGACACAGGACACAGGTGAGGTCACCCTCCTCCCCGGGTCAGCTGGAAATTGTCCTTATCTGGGGATCCTGGACGCTCACTGGATTTTCCTTGTAATTTCTGTGAGTGGATCTGTGTGCCACAGGCCTGACGGGCCGTCAAGCCATTCTCTCTCTCTCTCTCTCTCTCTTTCTTTTTTTTTAAAGATTTTATTTATTTATTCATGAGAGACACAGAGAGGCAGAGACACAGGCAGAGGGAGAAGCAGGCTCCCTGCAGGGAGCCCGATGCAGGACTCGATCCCGGAACTCCAGGATCAGGCCCCGGGCTGAAGGCGGCGCTAAACCGCCGAGCCACCCGGGCCGCCCCTCTCTCTCTCTCTTTAAAACAAAATACGGGGGGATCTCCAGGCTCGTGCACCGGGAGCAGGTGTCAGCACCTCCCTCCTGCCCAAGCCGAGCAACAATACCCTGCGAGTAGCTGGGCCACACGGTGTGAACCCACCCGTGGACACTGGGCCGCTCCCGGCGTTGGGCTCCCGTGAACCCTTTGCTGTGAACACTAGTGTACGTGTGTCTGGTCGTGTCCTTGCTGTGCTTTCTCTTGGGTACGTGCTCGGAAGCGCGATTGCCAGATCAGGAGGTGGTGGGGATGGCGACGACGCTGCGGTGGTACCGACTGGTGGACCGGAGGACATGGCTGGCAGTGCGGAAGGTGACCAGGTGACAGCAGTGTGGTTGGCTGACCCCAACCTGCTGAGCGGGCTGGATGCCATCGCCGGGCCCCGGGGTCACAGAGGCTTTGTGTGGGGTGTGGATGGGGCAGCCCAGCAGCTGTCACCAAGCCGGGGGGACAGGGAGGTGCGAGGGAGGGGCTCAGGGGGCCGGGGCTTTGAAGAGCGGGTCCCTCTGGCTTCGGAGGGACTTGCGAGTGAGCTCCCTTCTGCAGCACAAACCGAAGCTGACTTTCCTCCACCGGCTTGACATTAAAGAACAACCGGGCGGTAGGATCTGCACACATCCTGAGGCAGGCACCTGGGCACGGGAGAAGGGAGCTGGGGGGCTGGGGGGGGCTCTGTCCCCGGCAGGGGTGAGGGTGGGGGGTGCCCTGCGTCCCTGGGTGCTCCGCACAGAGCACGGTGGGGCCAGGGCCAGGGTCCCCGCTGGGCAAGTGAGTCCCTGGGGCGGTGGAGCCAGGGCTGGGCCTCCTGTGTCTGCCTCTTTCTCCCAGGGCCCCGATAGGGTGACCGAGGACCCTGTGGCTGGGCACAGAGGCCGGGGGGCACCGGTCCCTCTCCCCAGAGTGCATGGTCCGAGCAGGAGACAGACAGGGGCCCCCCAGGTGTCCTTGCACAGGCCAGACCCAGCGTGGGGGCTCCCAGCAAGCAGCCTGGGGCAGGCGCTGAGGCCTGCTGCCACCCACCCGTCCGCCGGGCCCTGTGCGTGGAGCAACACATCCCCCTGCAGCCTTCCCCGCGGGCCTGCTCTCCCAACCCCACCCCTTCCTCCCTGAGGCCTCCCCTTGATGCCCCCAGCTAGCTGCCTCCCAGCCCTGGACACGGCCCCAGGTTCCCGCCCAGAATCCTAGCGTCTCGGTCTGCTCCCGGCTCCACGCCACCTCCTGGCACTTGGCCTGGCACGCGGGGGGCCTGGGGGACCCAGGGGCACCCAGAGTCTGCTGCAAGGAGTCTCCCAGGACCCCCAGGTCTGGGATGCCACGTAAGGGCTCCCGGGGAGTGGTGAAGGAGGGGCTGCCCCCCTGGCTGGCCGCTGGCCTTGGGGGACAAGGTGGGAGCAAGAGGCACAGGCCCAGAGGGGCTGGTGTGGAGAGAGAGAGAGAGAAAGAGAGAGAGGGGAAGAGAGGGAGAGGGAGAGGGAGTGCCGCTGGGTGGGGTGGGCCCTCACATCCAGGCTGGCAGGGTGCTGGGGTGAGGGGAGGCCCCCATTGCCCGACGATGGCGCACCCGCAGCCCGGCCACAGCACCCTCCAATTTCCAAGCCCGTGTGTCTGTCCCCACGGCGCACCCAGGCCGGGGCTGCTGGAGGCCGGGCCAGGAGTCTGCCCTGGTCACGTCTCCGTGTCCCGCTCTGAGGCCGAGTCTGGGGAGGGGCCGCAGACTGATGGAGCCCCCGGGGGGGTGGCCCACCCCGTCCCCGCATCAGGAGCCCTTTGTCCCCGGTACCCCGTGAGCCAGATGCCGTCTGAGGCTCCATCAGCAGGAGCGGCCCGAGATCACGATTTTCCCGGAGTCGAAGGCGTGCGTCCTTTGGTCGGGCGGCTACAAACAAACAGCGCGGCCACTTAATACAGCAGGAGGGAGCGAAGGCCGCCGTCGATGGCAGGGCTCCGGGCAGCACTCAGCAAAGAAAGTCAATTTTCCCCTTCACTTCAGTTCAACAATCCTTTATTGAGCGTCTACTACTCCGGGCCAGGCCTGTGCTGGGTGGGCCCGCCCCGTCCTGCCCCACCCACCCACCGAGGACACGTGGGGCTAGCGCCACGCAGACGTCATCTCCCAAATCCCCCCCACCCGTGCGCTGGGGCGCAGGGACTCGACAGGATTGGTCCAGGACCAGCGGGCGAGGAAGATGCACACACTAACGGATTTCGCCCCGAGCGTGGGGTTCAGCTGGGGAGTCGCTGCTGGTGGCGGGGGGTCTGGTCTGGGTGGGCTCAGTAGGGGCTGGGAGCCGGGACGCCTGCGTTCCGGGTCCCATGCGGCAGGGGACCGTCACCTCTCCAGGGCCTCATTTTTCCCGATGGTAACGACAAGAGCTGATGTTTTGGGCACCGAGGAGCCAGGCTGTGTGTGGGGGCGTCTGGCCCCCCGGCTCACTTGGCCGGGAAGGCTGGGCTGAAAGTCCTTGGTGGTACCAGGCCAGGCTGCCTCGGGGGACCCTGTATCCATGAGCCCCTGCTCGTAGCTGGGGGGGCAGGTGGTGGCAGGGCCTGCGCACCCACCCTGGCTCTCAGCCTTGCCCTGTAGTCTGGGATCTCCCTGAGGCTGCCTCTGCTGAGAAGGCTCTGGCACAAAGATGATGTCGCCAACCCCAGGGTCTTCTGTTTGCCCCTCTGGGAACACAGGGAGGGCGGGTTCCAGAAGGAAAGCAGTTCATCCCTAGGGACACACGTGAGGGCCAAGTCCTGGCCGGGGCACCGGGAGGGGGTGGAACTCCTTCGGGTCACCTCCCTCCCTAGCTGGGGAAAGGGTCTCTGTGGTGACACAGTTGGGGTGGGGATTCAGAAGTGACCCTATAGGCACAGCCCTGCCTCCTGGGCACACTCTCCTCTGCCACCCGAGAGACCCTGGAGCTGCACAAAGGGGACTTCAGGGTGAGGGCCATACGGGTCAGCACAGGGCCAGTTGGTGGTAGTCCTGGGAGAAGGCACGTTCTTCTCCTCTGCACAAGGTATCCGCCTACCCACTCATCATTCACTTTTGGTCCGTCTCTCCATCCATCCATCCATCCATCCATCCATCCATCCATGTATCCATCCATCCATCTCCATCCATCCATCCATCCATCCATCCATTAATCCATCCATCTACCCATTCATCTACCCTCCATTCTTCTGTCATCCATCACCCCATCCATCCAACCATCCAACCATCCATCCATCCATCCATCCATCCATCCATTTCCATCCAACCATCAATTTATCCTCCATTCATCTATCATCCATCCACCCCCAACCATCCATCCATCCATCCATCGCCAACCATTCAACCATATCCATCCATCCATCCATCCATCCATCCATCCATCCATCCATCCATCTGTCTCCACCCATCCATCCATCATCCATCCATCCATCCATCCATCCATCCACACATCCATTTACCCACTTGCCCATCCTTCTATCCATAACAGTGGCAGTGACCAGTGACCTGGCTCTGAGTCCACATCCATGAACGAGGAATGACCTGGGCTGTTGTGGGAAAAACACTGTTGTGAGATCAGTGGGTGGACAACCGATGACACATGAGGGTTTTGGATGACACAAGAGGGCTCAGGAACAGGTTAATGAATGAGATATCGATGCCTGGGTGCAGGCCGGCTGCTGTCCACACGTCTTCCCACCCAGCCTTCCTGCAGACCCATGTGGCAAGTGTCATTTCTCCTTCTGTAGAGGTAAAGGCCTTGAGGCTCAGTGGAGACAGGATGCAGCAGTGGGGATGGGAGCAACGGGAGCCCAGGTGTCCCAGGCTCAGCCCGGTGTCTGAGTCAGGGGGAGGGGCGCTCTAATCCCCATGTCAGGTGAGGCCTCCCCGTGTCCCAGCCTTGCCCTGACTGTAACATCCTCTGGACACCCTGCTCTTGGAGCCACAAGAGACATGCTTGAGCTCTCAATGTGCGTATTAGCCGCTGGGCGGCCCTGGGCGTGTAGCTTGCCCTCTCTGGTTCTCTACCGCTTCCCTCTGGATGGACACAACGAGGGTCACCTCTGCTCCCGGCGAGCCACAGAGCCCGGCTAGCAGCAGAGGAGCAACATAAGCGCCCTGATGTTCCCTGACAACTCTTGTTACATCTTAAAAATCCATGCTGTGTTCATAATATAGTCATGTTTGTTCCAATCTAAGCATAATGTTCTGAGTCACTTACCAGTGAAATTACTTCATTTTCCAGCTTCATATCTTCAAACGCTCCCAGGGCCCCAGGAAGAGGAGCTGAGGCTCCCACAGCCCTGAACAACTGGGGGCAGCTCGGCCCAGGCTCACGGGGCTGGGGGCAGGCGGGACAGTGGTTAGAGTGAGTGTAGCTGCCGACAGACCGTGGGCTTGGCCTCAGAGGCTGACCTGGGATTGCTGGTCCCCCCTGGGTCTGCGAAGTGGAAGAAGCACTGGGAGCCAGTCCCACGGGCTGCTGTGGGGGCTGGAGAGGTAATGGCTGGGAGGGTCGGGTCCACAGCAGGTGCCAAGTCAGGGCCACCTACGTCCTGCTCTCTGCTGTGGGCTCCCTGGCGGAGAGTGGGCAGCCTGCTGCTCTGTGCCTCGGTTTCCTCATTTGCCACACAGCTATGAGCTTGAGCCATGTGACACTGTCATCTTGTGTGGGTGTCCCAGGCGCACTCCTGCCGAGGAGGCTGAGGCCCCAGCAGGTGCCCCAGCAGGTCACGGCCACTGCTCTGCTCAACCTGGTGGCAGCTGGCAGGACGTTGCCTGGGCTGCTGAGCCACCTGCCCAGCACACAGTCATCGCCACCTGCTCACAGACCAGCCTGGGGCCAGCCCGCGGATTGTGCACCTGCTTCTGCACACGGCCCCCCTTCCGCCGGCTGCAGAGGGGCCCCCAGATCGGCACGCTGGGCAGCCTGTGGGCGAGGGGAGCACAGGGGAGGCAGAGGCCACCCCCCCATTTGGCCACACTCAGGGCGACAACAGTCACAGAACAAGCGAATCAAGGAAACAGCATCGTTCCTGGCATGGCAGCCAGGACACACGGGGCAGAGGACGTGGGGGTTCACCTGCTTCAGGGGGTGCCCGGGATGCCAGCAGGGTGGCTCAGGTTGGTTTCAGGTGTCAGCATGTTTGAAACCCCAGGGCGCAGCTGCCTCGTGTAGCGTCCCAACCCTGAAGGCTGAGGGCCTTCCATTATTCGCAGATCGTACCCTCCCCGCAGGAAGCCTCCTCCACCGACACCAGCTGCCTGAGACTCTGGGCTCAGGCTGGTCCAAGGGGTGAGCGGATGTCTTATTTATGCCTTGAGCATCTTGTCATGACTTCCGTGCCCCCAGGACCCTGGGAGGCCAGGCCGCGGCTCCCCCACCCCTCTGTGTGGGCACCTTCCCGGACTGTGGTCCGAGAGGGGGTCTGAGTCCCGTCTGGTGGTCTGAAGCAGATCCAGCCAACTCAGAACGTCCCTTCCTCACCAGGCTCAGTTGCCTTCAGCGCGCCCCCATACGTGCCCCGTGGTGGCCCCGATGTGGCTGTCATGGCCACTTGGAGGCCAGCATCCCACCCTACCCAGGCACTGCGGCTTCCATGATGCCCAGAGCCTGCCCCGTCACCGCCACCCCTTCTCCCAGGCAGCAGCGTCACCTCCGTGCCCTTTGCCCACACAGACACGGCCATGCTCCATGGGGGCACGAAATACAACAGCCTCCTGTGGGTGGTCTGGGGGAGTCCGGAAAGGGTGCAGCAGGAGCTGGAGAGTAGGGTGGCTGCTGGGGCAGAGCCTGCAGAGGCTTTTCAGAAGCCATGGAAAGAGATGTCCTTGGCCTGGGTGAGGAGGACCGGCCGGGGGGAGGGCTGCAAGGTCAGACACAGGGGACCAGTTAACTGAATTTCAGATGAACAGCAAATAGCGGTTTCCCAAGTATCACAGTGGTCAGATCTGTACAAATAAAATAAATTCATTGAAATTTAAATATAACAGGGCATTGTCTGTTTGTCCCTGGCGGGAGGCCGGATGGGCTACAAATTCTATCACTGAGTCATTGGCCAGAAGTGATGGAGGCTTGGACCTGAGACTGGGGTGGCCGTGGGGACAGGCTTTGAGACAGGCAGGGGATCTCATCAGGACCGGGCCCGGGGTGAGCCGCCCTGCCCCAGGCTGGCCAGCGGGCAGCCCCATAGGCAGTGTGGCCTCTCCAGGCACCGGGATGCGGTGGGGGGAGGCCACCCCGAGAGCCTGGCCCACGTGGGGTCCACGTGCAGCTCCACAGCCGGTGGTCGCGAGCACCTGGGTGGGAGCCTGGACAAGCGGATGCTGCAAGTGCCCCAGCGACTCCTTCCTGGGCTCAGTGGGTGGGAGGGGCCCTGGAGGTGGTGGGGGGACCCAGCCCACCAGGTCCTGCGGCCAGAGGGGCACGGCCGGGTCTGCTCCCAGCCCTGACTTCCTGCACATGGAGGGTGCTGTGTGCTTCCGGGAAGGAGGCTGGAGCTTGCTGGCTCATTGCTGCTAAGGAGAGACCACGGCTGGAGGGCGGCTGGGCAGGGGGCAGATGCTAGTGCGGCGCAGCAGAGGGTCTGGGCCCAGGGACCCCCGGCCCTCGGCCTGTCCCTCGTGTGGCCGGCACTCAGACACCTGACGTGGCGGCACCACAAGACACCCCGGCGCCAACCCCTCTGCCGTTGTTCCCAGATTAATGCAAGTTCACTTATAAACCTCAGGGGGCGACCGGTGAAAGCTGCTGGGACGCAGGGCCTCGGGCCTGCCGGCCGGGTGACCACAGCAAACAATGCACACATGCAGGTGGCTGGGATCGTGTCACCGGGACTTGTCAGTTGGTGGAATACAGCTCGTGCGGACCAACGCATCCCGTGCACGTCGCCATCCACCCGGCCCGTGGCTGTCTGTTTCCGCGGACTCACGGGCAGCCGTGGCCCCACGCATCGCCCGCGTGCCCCGCGCTGGTCACCTGGCGACACCCGGGCTTCCGCTGGTCGTGCCGGCCTGTGTGCGGTGGCCTGGGGGCTTCTGCTTCAGCAACGGGGCCCCCCGGGCCCTCCAGTCCCCTGCCTGCCGTCCTACAGGGACTCGCCGGGAGCGTCCCCCGTGGGGTCAGGGGGGCGGGCGCAGGACCCCATCCAGACTCCTGGGCGGCGGAGCCGATCCCCTCCCCGGGTCCCCAGCAGCCAGCGTCCCTTCGGACGAGACTCTCCAGGACCTGGCTCCCTCTCCTGTGGCGTTGGTTCCTCCCAGACTTCTGGGGTAAGGTGGTCCCTGCCCACGGAGGGGACGCAACCTCCCGCAGCAGATGCAGGAAGGGTCACCAGGACACGAGAGCCGGGTCGGTGGTGACGCTGCCCCGGATGCAGGCGCGGGCCATGCTGGGAGCCGGGGCGTTAGGCCCGCTGCGGCGCGCCGGCGGGACAGCGTGATGGGACCGCTGCTTCCATCCTTCAGTCTGCCCCGGACAGAGACTGAGGCTTGTTCCCACCCCGACCTGGGGCTTCTGCAGGGGCCGCTCTTTGCGGGGACAACCCGGGTGCATCCCATCCCCCAACAGGAGCATTGGTTCAGCAAACGCAGGTTAGCGGGCGGAGGGGGTGTGGGGGCTGTGGTGCTCCCACTGGGAGTGGTCCCCAAGTTTGGAGGACAGGAAGCGGCCCACGCCCGGAATCACAGTCTCCCCCCATGTGGTGGCTGGTCAGGGCGGGTGGGGGGTCAGGGACCAGGCAGTGGGAGCTGGGGACCCCGCCGCAGCCCACCTGCCCTGGACGGGAGCTTCCAAAGTCCTGGGGTGATCAGGGCGGGTCACCACCACCCTCCAGGTGCCTCGAGGGTCAACCTGCCCCCAAGGGAGGCAGGTCCCCACGCGAGCCGCGTGGCTGTCAGGGCTTTGGAGGACGCTGTGTCCCCACCCCCGTGGGCACCGGGGCGCCGTCCTGCCCTCACTCGGCTCCTCTGGGGTGGAGTCTTTGGAGCTCGGGGGGTCTTCGAAGCCCCTGAGTGTGTCGCGGTGCGGAAGGGCCCGCGGGTGTCCCTGGGACCCTTGGCAGGAAGGGAACCTCCATCCCCACCTCCGACGAAGCCCCTGACCCCCAGATGGGCACCCCATGCCCGCGGTAAGCCTGCAAGCTGGCATGCAGGTCCCTTCTGGCAAAGATCCCCGCGCCCCACCCTGCCCCGGGAAGGATTCATCAAGGATTTAACCAAATATAAGAGCAGCATTTTTTTTTTTTTTACAGTAGAAAAAAAGCCCAGTTATCTTCGGGGGGTGGACTGTGGGCGACCCCCGCCCTCCTTCTTCCTACTTGGTATTTGATTTTTGTTGATGTTGCGAATAAGCGTGTGTTACCTTTTGTGGGGAGATACTTGAGACAAAAGGACATTGCTCATTTATTATTGGTCCTTAATGTATTAATTCATCAGACATTTAGTGACCTTTCCCTCCTTCTTGCAAACCATGGAATAGAAAACAGCACCGAACACCCCTGGCGTGTTCACACAAACCCCGGGGAGCAGGGGTGAGCTCCTGGGGTGTGTGGTGACCGTGGGCGGCCCACAGGGACCATCTGCTTTAGCTCCAGCAAGGCCCTCGGCCGCTGAGCCTCCGGAGCCCGGGCGGCTGTCAGCTAGGGGACAGCACGGGGACGTTGGAGACGGTGTGTGTGGTTCCTGCATCAGCCCCCGCCCCCGCCCGCTGCTCCCCGGCCCCGCAGCGCCTGGCTGGCCCCGTGGACTCACCAAAGTCCAGAACAGGCCCCCGGAGATGCAGAAGGAGCCTGCGTGGGAGGGCCTGGGAGGCTGCGGGCAGGGTGACCTTGGGCCGTGTGCTCGCCATCACACCCTGTTCACCTGTTGGCAGCTCGCTGTGGGCTGGGCGCTGGGCAGACAGCGGGCAAGGGGTGGCCCTGCCCTCGAGGGTCTCGGCACCTGCCTGGTTGACGGGAGGCTCGGGCACCTGTCTGGTGGCCACAGGCCCACGCAACCCTCCCCGTTCTCCGCCCAGGGTCCCCTAAATCGCTGAATCCCTGGACCTGCACACCCACCGGAGCCAGCCGTCCACCTGCCCCACCTGGCGGGTGCCGTGTACGGGCTGCAGCCACCCCCACCCCCGTATTTGTGAAGCGCACAGGTTTGGGGAAACTCTCCTGACCACCCAGAGCCCTGAAGCCCCCGCCCACCCGGCCTCCGGGCACCCGCCTTCCCTCAGCGTCTCCGTGCCTGTGGCTGCTTCATGGCCAGCCTAGCCCGGGCCACCGCATCCAGCTGTCCCTCCCCTGCAGCCGAGGAACCCACAGTCAGGCCTCCTGGGCTGCGCACATCTGCGTGCACCGATTTCAACCGTAATAAAATACAGAAATAAGGAAGGAGAATGAAGAGAAGGTTGGCCCTCTTGCTCGATCCCCGTGGCAACAGTGAGTTTGAAACAGCGGCATTTGCTGGTGGACGAGAGGGTCCACACGGTGTGGTGGCGTCACGCTGCTGCCCGCAGGACCTCGTGGAACCCAGCTCCCGCACTGCCGCGCAGGGAAGACGGGGCTTATGAATCAAGTAGTGGGTGGGTGGGTGCAGCAGTGAGCCCCAGGGCGTGGGAGCCTGGGGGGGCTGCTCATCTCGGGCACCTTCGGCCCTACAGTGGCCCTGTGTGCCTCCCTGCAGCCCCTGAAGTCCTGTCTGTAGGACTGAGGGGCCTGAAAGGCAGAGGGACAGCAGTGGAGTGACAGGGCTGGTGTGCTGGCCTAGGTGCGGAGGGTAGATGAAGAGGAGACTGAGGTCAGGAGGTCAACATAACCCCTGGTGCAGTGACTCTGGGGGGTCTGGGAGGGGCTGGACTAGATGGCACCGCCTCACTGACCTGGCCATCATCCATCCATTCACCCACCTACCCACCATCTATCCACCAATCACCATCCATCCACTATCCGTCCATCCATCCACCATCCATCCATTTATCCATCCATCTACCATCTATCTATCCATGCATCCATCTAGCATCCATCCACCCACCATCTAGCCACCTGTCCACCATCTATCCTTTCATCCACTCTCCCTACACCGTCTATCCACTATCCATCCACCCATCCACCATCCATTCACTCATCTCTCCACTGCCCCCATCCGGTCATCCATCAATTATTTTTTGAGTGTCTACTGTGTGCTGGACACCTTTCTGACCTAGGAGGGGATGGGGAGATGGAGAGGGAGGACAATTTACCAAGGAAAATAAGGCATGGTGTCTACTATTTTTGAAAACAATCATACTTTTGTAAAGAGACCACTTCCTTGAGTAAAAAGCCCACGGTCCTGAAAGGAGGTGGGTGTCCAGTGTGAAGAACTCTCTTACAGTCAACCCATATCGGGGAAACTATCTTCTGGACCTCCCTCAGGACCCACCTCGTTCCTTTTCCGGCCACTCACTCTCTCGCCCCAGCTGCAGCCCCTCCATCTGGAACTGTATTTGACTTCCTTCCTCAAGCTCAAACTTATGACTGCGTTTCCTCTTCCCGGAGTGATTGCCATTTATATTCATTTTCTTTGACATTATAATCACTGTCATCAATCATAAGAATAAATCAGCAATTGCCTTTGCCCTGCCTGGAGATCCCATGGCCCTGGGGGGCACTTCTGCCTGAGAGTGCACCTCCTGCAAGCTAGTGGCAGCTCGGCTCCGCGGAGCCCACGCCCGCCGACCCCAACGCGCAGCTCGGTGGAGCTCGGTGCTGCCGGGTGGGCCTCCCTCCAGTGAGTACCATCGAGGCACAGCTTCAGGCTCAGGGCTCCTGTGGCCGCGGCAACCCAACCACCCGTGAAATCATCCCAAGTCCTCCTTGTTTGCGGCTCGGACACTGAGCTGGGGAAGGCCACCCTGTCGCCCAGGGCCCTGCTGTGCAGAAGAAAAGGTGGATGGAGGGCCACACCTGACCAGGGGCCGTGACCACAGACAGTACGTTCCGCTGCGGGGAGGTGGCTGCTCTGGGTGGCCCACGTGTCTGGTGGGGACGCTGCTGTGACCAGGGTACAGGGGCGTGGGGGGCCCAGGCTTGGTCTCTGTCCCCGAGCGCTCTGCTCCTCTCTGACCCTGGTTTGAGCTGGAGGAGACGGGCCTGGAGGAGCTGGGGCCAGCACCCCTCTCCTGCTGCCAGCACCATTTCAGTGCCCCAAGGATCAATTAAACCCAAAGGCCCTTCACCTCTGAGGAATTAAAGTGCTTTTAAGAGGCGATTATGCAGAATTGTGTCATTACTGCTTCCTGAGTGCTCTGTCCTTTCCTTGCCCTGACCTGATGAGATTATTTCTCTTCTCCCATCAGAGAGAGGGGCCGAGCCTCCCCAGGATGCAGGCGCCGCAGCCCTGGCCTCCTGCTCCGGGACCCACGCACCCCAGACGCCGAGGCGCGGGGTTTCTCCCTGGGGGAGCCTGTCCCCTCCCCAGTCGTCGGGGCGGTGGGAGCCCCCAGCCCCCGAGCCGTCAGACTCACTCACTGACTTGTCGAGCGGTTGTTCACTTAGCAAACACTGTGCAGCACGTTCTCCTGGCCCGCCCCTGGCCCGTCTGGGCTCCGGGGGTGTGCGGAGGGGCCGACCGGGCAGCCGACCCCCTACCCCGGGGCTCTCGAGACGCGGGGTCCACGAGCCCACCCTGGCACCTTTCTGCTTCCGGGGGTTGGGGGTGTGCCCCGCAGGGCCTCTCACAGGGTGGGAGGGGTCTCCACGCTGCTGGCCACCAGCGCCTGACTTCACAGTGACCCTGCCTGCCGTGCTGTGAGCGCACCCCGAACCGGAGGTCCTGACGGCAGCAAGCGGCCAGGAGCAGCTGCTCCTCGAGGGGCTGGGGGGCCCTGCTCAGCCTGGCACGGCTTTCCTCGCCGGCTTCTCCCCTCCCTGCTCCCACGCCCTCCCGTCCTCCAGTCCTGCTCTCCCCACCCGCGCTCTGCCTACGTAGCCTGTCCCGAGTGGAGCTCAGAGAGCCCACCCGGCCCTGGGCCTCTGCCCCCCGCCCGGTCTGGGGGGGCTGTCACAGCCCTGGAGCTGGCCCCGGGGCTGCTCTCTCTCTCTCTCTCTCTCTCTCTCCCTCTCTCTCTCGACCCACACCCGCCCCTCTGGCCAACGCCACGGCTGCACCTGCTCCTCCCGCTGGCCCCCACCTGGCCCTAGCCACCGTCTCCCCTACTGGGTTTTCACGACGGCCTCCCGCCGGAAGCTGCGTCTACCTTGCACCGGGCTCTGCTCCAGGGGCCCGGGCCTGCGGAAGCCGCCAGACCCTCCCCCCTGCCCAGGACCCACCCGCGGCCCTGCGCTCAGGGCACCGTGCGACCGCAGCCGGTCTGAGGCCTCCTGGGAGCCCAGGTGGCCCTTGTGTCCTGCTGTAGCCCAGCCGTCCTCCTGGCCGCCGCGGGAACAGGCCGGGCACGACCCGCCCGGGTGAAGGTGCCTCTCCTGTCTGCCCCCCACCCACCGGCCTGCCCGCTGCCTCTCACCCTAGTTTCTGATGGAGCCTTCCCAACAAGCCCCATATTCCCTCCACCTTCGGGCAGGCCTGCTGGCGGCCTGAGGTGTGGTCCCGTGGCCAGGCAGGATGGCGGTGGGGCCACAGGAGGCTCCCCTCCCTCGGGCGGCCCTGGGCGGTGGGCGCCTGACCTCTTGTTACCCGGCTGGGGTAGTTTGCACGGACACTAATAAGTCCCAGGAGCCTCCCGTGGAACGTCTGGGGGCTCAGATGCCGTGGAATCTTCTGGAACACAGCAGAGGCTGACGGACCCAGGGGCCCCCTCCAGACACACAGCTCCGTGGGCGAAGCCTGAGAGCCCAGAGGAACATCCCGGAAGGGAAGACACCTGACGCCGCCCTCGCGCCGCCAAGGGCTTTCCTAGGCACTTGGACACAGGGGTTGGGGAGGTGGGGGACACAGGCACGCCCGCTGGGGTCTCATCAGGAAGGAATCTCTTGCTCATCAGGTCTATTCCAGAATGGGGTGGGCTGCCTTGGGGTGGGCGCTGTTCTCAGAGGTGCATGGCTGCTGGGGCAGGGATTCCCGCAGCGGGTGGGCGGGGGGAGAGGCACAAGATCCCCGGCCCTGGTGTGGCTACATCCCGAGAGATCATCCCCGAGCTCTGAGGCTCCGGAGGCGGGGGCCTCCCAGCACTGGCGGGTCTGAAGGCAGGGGAGAGGCCAGGAGGCCATGGGACCGAGGGTGGGGAGATGCTGAGGTGCCCGGCTTGCCTCCCATCCTGGTTCCTCCGAGCGATGGGAAGTTCTTATGCCAATGGGGGGTCAGGGTCTCATGCCTGGGGGCGGGGGCTGTCTACGGAACTGCCTCGCTCAGTAGAACGGACATTTTGGGGCTTAAGGCCTCTCTCTTGGGGGTACCCTGTCCACCAGGAGAGGCAGGACGCCCCAGCACGCGATGAGGGCACACAGCTTCTGCCTTTGGGGCTCCCTGGGGAAAACCGGACTCCCCCCACAGCAGCTGGGGTTTGGGGGGCCACGTCTGAGGGGGGCTGCAGATTGGGATGACCGGGAAAGTGTGGACTTCAGAAACGGGACGAATAATTCTCGGTATCCGTGTGTCTGCCCAGCGTCATCCCACCCGGTCATACAGTGAAGACCTGCTCATGGTTTATCTGATGTTCAAGCCGACCTGGGCGTCTGGTACTTCACCTGGCACCCCTGCCCCGGGGGAAGCTGGGCTGACGAGGCGGCATGACCCCCGCCCGGGCTCTCATCCACACCGGGGGCTGGCGATCCCAGCTGGTCTCCAAGTCCGGAATCAGACGAGCAAGTGCAGCTCTGAGCACCATCTCCGTTGCCTGGGTCCCCTCGGGCCCCCTTGTGGTCCAGCTGCCGGCCCACTGGGGCCCTTCGGGGGGTCAGGGTTGGCGGAGTTCTCGTTCACGGGCGTCCCGCTGGCCCAGCCAGGAGCACCGGGCTTGCCACTCCGATGCCAGGATCACTGCTCCTTCCTCTCCCTGCCCGGGCCGGCGCCCCCGGCTCCCGGGCCCCTCTGTGTGCAGACTGTGCTGGCCGTTCCACGCGGGTGGCCGCGTGCCTTCCCCACATCCCACAGCAGGAACCAGCAGAGCCCCCAGAGCTCCACTGGCGCACCCGCGCTCTGGCCCCTGGACCGCACGCCTCCCCGTGAGCTGACCGGACCTCGGCTCAGGACCCACCTGCAGTGCCGTGTCCCTGGGGCCTGCTCCGACTACCGGCACCCTCCTGAGTCCCAAGGCACCTGGGGCCGTGTTTATGTGCTGACTCTGTCTTTAGGACGTGAGGGGGGTGCATCTCCCCACGGGGGCTGCGAGTCCTGGGAGCAGGGAGTGCGGAGACTGCACGCCCGGGCCCTGCCACCGTCCTCTGGGCATCCTGGGCCTTGTGCGGCAGGCCCGGGGGCAGGGTCGGGTACGCGTCCACCGATGAGCGTCCGTGGGCTGCAGAGCCGTGCTTGTCAGTGGCGCGGGATCAGAGGAGGGGTGGGTGAGGCGAGCACCCCAACGGACTCTGCAGCTCAGCCAGCGCCACTGGGGGGCCCTGGTGACCCCTGTGGAGGGTGGAGGCCCAGGTCCCGGAGATGAAGGGGCTTTCCTGGGGTCGCAGTTGGCCCCCGGGTGGGTTCCCGGGGCTCGGACCCATTTGCGTGGGTCCCCGGGGCCTGGGCCTTTCCGGCTGCCTGCACAGCGCGTCTGCGTGGGGGCACAGCTTCCTCTGTCTTCTCGAAGGAGTTTGTGGGGCTAGTCTCCGCTGTCCCCTGACTGTCTGCCTGTGACAGTAAACACTGTTTGGATCCAAAGCAAATTGGCTCTAATTAACCAGATTACAGCTTGAAGGAGCCAGTGGAAAGGACGGTTCTTCCCGAGAGGGTGGGGACGGGGCCTGATTAGTGTGGCAGCCAGGCAGACACCCTGCCTGCTTCCCCTCGCACGTCCTCCTGCGGGGAGCGTCCCAAACCGAAGACCCATCTTCATAAGCTGCTCGGCCTGAGTTGGGGCCCAGGCTGTCGGAGGGATACTACTCAGTGCTCAGGGGGGACAGGACGGGGCCCGCACGCTGCAGCCACATTGTCTGTGACAATAGAGGCCATCAATGTCACCTTGACTGCTGTCCCGAGTACCAGCAACCCTGGGGACTACTCCATTGCTTCTGTCACCACTGTCACAATCACCTCCACCACCACCATGGGCACCACCACCTCTGGGTGGGATATTCTCCATCTGGCCCTCCAAATCTGCTCTCCTCTGATCTGCATCTTGGGAGCTGACCTTTATGGAATGTGACAGTGAGCTACTTCCCTCCCATTCTGGTGGGTTCTTCTAGTGGGATGGGGAGGAGGAGGGGAGAAGGAAAGGGAGAAAGAGGGACCCTCCAAGAGAAGTCAGAACTGAAAGGAGCCTCTAGTGTGAGGGGTGGAAAGGAGGGAGAAGGCTCAGATTCCAGGTGGAAGCTTGGGGTGGCTGTAGGTTCAGACGCTCCGAACACCCCTCCCTCAGCCTCGGCACGGCTAACATCCTTCCAAACAGACACAATAGCCCCACCAAGAAGCTGACACGGTGGCACTTCATTTAGGATTTTGTCCTTATGGCAACATTAGAGCAGACTGTGGGGACAGGGGACGAGTGGAGGTGGGTGCGGGGCTCCTCCCCTCTCTGCCCTGCACCCACCCCTATGGCCTCCTGGAGGAGAGGTCCAGCTCTTGAGGTGGGTGGTTCTCCTGCCGGTCCTGGAGGTCAGAAGGGAGATGCCCTCCCTGGAGGCTGTGTCTCTGTCCCCAAGGCCTCGCCGTTGCCTTTCTCCCAGTATTTGGGCCGTCCAAGTTGGTTGACAGGGCTGGTTCAGGAGACTGAGTCCACTCCACCTTCTTCCCCCAGGTACCCAGCTCAGGACAGCAAGAAGCGCCAGTACTGGAGCAGCAGGATGTTAACACCTGCCTTGGGCTCACTGTGGGCGCCCTGGGGCCCACTGGATGCCATCCGGGCTGAGGACAGCGGGAGGAGGGGGTGCACGTGCTCATGCCACCCCCCTGGGCTGTGCATGGGGAGGCCAGAGCATTAGGCGCCTCTGGGGCTGGCACGCTCCTACCCGCACGCACCCCCACCCACGCAGGCAGGACCCCGGCTACATGTGAGTCCTAGACAGATGGGGAATACTCTTCTGGCTTGCGTTTGTCCCATGTGAGGCTGGAGGAATCCGGCAACCCTTCTATCTCCCCTGACCTGGGATGGTAGGAGGGTGGTTCTGGCTGAGGCCTGTGGCCCCGTGGACTCCCGGGGGGGTGCTCAGGTGAGCACATGGAGGGTTCTCCGCAGGTGTGCATGGAGGCCCAGGCAGCTGCGGTGGGCAGCACCCAGCCGGGGCGTTCCCTCTCCCGGGCTCCCGGCCCCAGTCTGACCACTGTCCCTGCTCCCAGCCAGGAGCTTCGTAGACACTGAGGAGGGACAGACCCTGGCCTGGCTGCACCTTCCCTGTCCCAGGCGGAGGGTGCATCTGCTCCCTTTGCTCCCCACCTCTCAGCCAGGGGGATCCCCTCACACAGGAGGGATGGAAGCTGCAGGGAGGCTGACGGGGAGCTCCGACTCACAGGCCGCAGGGCTGGGGTGTGAGCCCTGCAGGGCCGGCCGCCAGCCGCGTGTCCGCTGCCCCAGGCCCACCTCCCGTCAGTCTGGAGAAGGGTCCCCAGGAGTGGGGTGCTCGCTGGAAGCCTGGGGGTGCTCCCAGCACCTCATGGCACCAGCCTCCTCGTGCAGAGTGAAACGTGGTCAGTAGCGAAACCATCTCCCTGTTGGCTTGGGGAGAATTCAGGAACGCTTCCACGGAGTCAGCGCTTTGACCTTGGAGGCTTCTAGTCTCCAGTCCCTGGCAGAGGGCGGGGGGGGGGGGCGGGGGAGGGAGGCCTTGTTGGGGTGGGGACGGAGGGCTGGAGGGCCAGGCTGCGATGGGGCCTACACAACCACTAGCTCACCGAACCCCTGGTTACTGCCCGTGGCGGCCACCACCATGCTCATCCCCATCCCCGTCCCCAGGGAACCCAGGCCAGGGGGAGGTGGGCAGGGGGGAGCGAGGGGTTTCCAGGAAGGTCGCCCAGTGTGGGGTAGAGCTGGGCTCTCCGACACCGGTCTGCGTGCCCCACAACTGCCTTGGGCCCTCACCGTCCCCAGCCGTCCCCACAGCCACCACCCTGCCCCTGTCTTTTCCACGTGCTGCTGCCATCTGTGACCTCACAGACCCAACTGCTTCCTTTTCCAGGTGACGAGGGTCACATCTTCCCTGTCGGGGCTCCTCCCTGGTTCCCCGCCGTCCCCCCACTCTGGAGGCGGCTTGGGGAGCAGGCAGGCAGGGTTCAGCTGCTGGCGTGATCCCGCTCTAGCATGCCACACGTGACCTTGTCAAGTCCCCTAACCCCCCTGAGCCTCAGTTATTTTGCCTGTGACATGGGGGCGCAGGCTGCATGGGTCTTAGGAGAGAGAACGTTCACGAGAACAGCCGGCTGCCCTGGGCATTCGAGAAGTAGCAGTTGCTTGTGCCTCTCGCTCCGCCGGGTCCAGACGCCGAAGCGCGGGGAGGGGACGGGCCGCGGGCAAGGAGGCGCCTGGCAGCCCTGGGCCCCTGGGTGCGCGCTTGCTCGGCCCGGGTTGGGCGCTGCCTGCCCGTCTCCAGGCCTCACCCCGAGGGCCCCGCGGAGTCTGTGGGTTTTGTCCCTGTATCACTTCCTCGAGGAGCCCGCTTCCTAGGAGTGCGAGCAGCCGGCGATAGCGGCGCCTTGGCTTGTTTTATTCGGGCCCACGTCATGCATAAACATTCTAAATCTCCTTGGCTGTGCATGAGCGCGTCCCGGAGAAGCAAAGAATAAACACGCCCCGGGGCTACGCTGCCCGCCTCTCGCTGCACCAGAGGATGGACGGTCACGTTCGCAGTCGGCAGCTGTCCCTCCGCCCGCCTGGGCCAGCGGCCCCGGGTCCTCGCCACCCGCCGCTGGCCCCAGCCCCGGCGCCGCTCTCGTACCTTCTCTTCCTCTCTCCACGTCCTGTCACCCACGGTGCAGGGAGCAAACAGCCAGAGCTGTTCGCAGGGAGTTCCCTTGTTCAGGGTGTGAGGTGCATGTGGATCTGGGGGTTTCAGGCACACCCCTGCCCCCCAGGCCCACGTCCCGCCCTGTGCCCAGGCAGCGCACTCCGACTCCTTCGGGGAAGGCCTTGTGTCTGCGCCTTTAACAAGCGGCCAGGGGACGCCTGGGGGCTCAGCGGCTGAGCATTTCCCTTGGGTTCAGAGCGTGACCCTGGGGTCCCGGGATCGAGTCCCACATCGGGCTCCGTGCATAGAGCCTGCTTCTCCCTCTGCCTGTGTCTCTGCCTCTCTCTCTCTCTCTCTCTGTGTCTCTCATGAATAAATAAATAAAATCTTTGAAAAACAAAACAAAACAAAACCAAGCGCCCGGGTGATTCACAGGTGCACCCAGGGCGGGGAATCCTGACCCAGCTGAGCTTGGGAGGTCGGGGAGGAGCAAAGGTGGGCTGTGCAGACCCGAACCAGAGAATTGGGTCCCTCATGGGACCTCGGATGGAGCCCGGCAGAGCCGTGGGTCCGTGGTCATCCCGCCTCACCCAGAGTGGGGGCAGGTGTGCAGCGCGGCTCCGGACGGGACGCCCACTCTGACCCGCATGCGCTTTTCTGGAAGGTGAGCACAGAGGGCGCACGGGCTGAGTGGCGGGTCCCGCGCTGCGCCTCCCGCTCCGGGCAGCCGGTGGTCCCTGCACAGCAGCAGCAGCAGCAGCGGTGGCTCCCAGCGGGCCCGTTACCGGCCACCGTGAGCTGTGCCCGCGCTGCCCGGAGGGTCAGCGCAGGGCCAGGCGGCGAGGTGGGCACGCGGCACGGACAGCGTCCACTCAGCTCGGCCGGCGAGGCGGGGCTCCGGGGGGCCTGGGGCTGGCGTGGCGCCGTGTCAGAGTGGGAGGGTCACTCCAGCCACCGAGGCAGGCTGGCCCCTCCCCGAGCCTCAGTTCTCTGCCTACAGGCTGGGACGTAGTATATCCCGGGGAGAGGCCGCGGCCTGGGTGGGAAACGTTTAGGAAGGTAGGCGCTGACCAAGCGAGCCTCGCGTGTCTGAGGGGAGGGCACGGGGGTGCTTGGGCTCCTCCTCAGAGGGCGCCTGGGTCACATACTGGGCTTCTCTGGCCTTTTCTAGACGGGCCATCCTGGAACAAACGCCGAGATCATGCAGCGTGGAGCCTGGGCTGGAGCGGAGCAGGGAAGCTGGGTCGCATCTCCAGAATCAGGGGTGGGCCTGCCGGGGATGGGGATGCGGGCTCACCCGAGGCCTGGCGTGACGGGTCGTCCTTCTGACGGTCACGGCCGGGACACCTCTGCGGGAACGCGTGCCGGCGGCAGGGGGAGGACAGAGGGGCGCATGCCTGGGGGTCTTGCCTGCCCCACCGATGTCAGCACATAGGGACTGGGGTTCCTGACTGTTTTAGCCCAAGAGGCGAAAAGAGGCCTCGGCGATGCAGGAAGTCCGTAGGCGGGGGGAGTGGACAAAGCAGCTCCCGTGCAGTCCCGGGTGGACATCCTGGGTTCCCGAGTGCGAGGTCAGCAGTGAAACCCTGAGGCTCCCCAACCCCCGACCCAGGGCTGCTTATAAGTAGGTAGCAGCTAAGTTACTGTCCTGCTCCGGAAACTTCCGTGTCTCCTCTGGACCCACAGAGTGAAGCCGACGTGTCCTTCAAAGCTCCAGGACGCCTCCAGGTACCCCCACTCGTAGTGCTCCTCACACCCCGTGTGCCCGTGTCTGCCGCGCCGGCCGTGCCCACAAACCTGTAGCCGCGGGCACCTTTGCAAACACTACTCACCATCCCTCTGCTGCCTGCTGTCCCACGTCTCCTTTCAAGGCTCCTTCCAAGCTCTGTCTTCTAGAGGACGGTCCCAGGACCCCAGCCTCCTGTGCCGCTGGCCCCTGACAGAGGCTCCTGCACCCCATAGGGAGCCCTGGGGACATAGGGGCGGGGAACCTGACCTCGTTCCCAACTCCAGGAGCTCCTAACCCTGTGGGTTCAATTCAGCCTGGGTGTCCCCTGACTTCGTCTTCACGTGGAACCCCAGCCCAGCCCGCGGGGCGGATGGTGAGAGTCCCTCTCCCACAGATGACGGACGGACGGCGGGCTCTGCGAGACGCCGCGGCTGGTTGAAGGCGCCCAGCTCTGGCCATCCCCACCTGCCCGCGGCTGCGCCCGACGCTCAGCTGGCCAGGACCATGCTGCTTTCAAACCCCAGTTGCCATGGGTGATCCATTTGACTGTCCCAGCTGCCAAGGAGGGAGAATTACCTCTCCAACATGGAGTGACTTATGTGATATGTCAACACGCCACCTAGGAGAATAGAGAAACGCCAGCAACGCCACTTTAATTACTCTTCTTAGATGAGGTAATGATCGTTAATGTGCACTGGATCTCATTAATTAACTCTCTGACTTTAATTAACTTCTTGCCTATTTCACCTGACATAATTTATTATCACAAATGTCAACTCTGCAGAATGTTTCCTTCTTGGAACAAAATAAGTTGCATCACGTAAATGTTGCAATTTTGATGCTATATAGGTTAGAAGCCCTTGGTAGGGGGTGGATGTGCCACCAATGGGAGACAAAAATGTCTAGATGGAATACAGAGTTTTCTAAACATCTACTAAAAATTCATAATCATAATCAAGTTTGTTTCTAATCACACAATCGTGACTCTTTATATCCTTCAAACATTGCTAATGATAAACACAACAACAGAACACCTGAAAAACAGCAGTGGAGTTTTGGGGGAAAAAGAAAGTAGCTTTATTTCCACCATGGTGGCTTCTAGGTTCCATCAGAGCATGCAGACCTGTGAGATGAAGGTGGAGGACCACTGGCTCGAGAGGGCTTCCTTTGCTTTGTGACTTCCTTGAACAACAAATACCGTATTGTTAATGGAGCCTGGAGAGAAATGTAGAGAATCGGCTCACAGTCCTGAGAACTCAACGCTTCCTCCTTTACTGTCACCATCACCAGCATCACTATATCACCACCTCCACCATCACCACCTTCACCATCACCACTTCCATCATCATCACCACCACCATCACTACCATCATCATCACCGTCACCACCTCCATCACCTCTAGCATCACCACCACCATCACCATCACCACCACCATCACTACCATCATCATCGCTGTCACCACCTCCATCACCTCCAGCATCACCACCACCACCATCACCATCACTACCATCACCACCTCCATCACCTCTAGCATCACCACCACCATCACTACCATCATCATCGCCGTCACCACCTCCATCACCTCCAGCATCACCACCACCATCACCATCACCACCACCATCACTACCATCATCATCACTGTCACCACCTCCATCACCTCTAGCATCACCATCACCATCACCATCACCATCACTACCACCATCATCGCTGTCACCACCTCCATCACCTTCACCATCACCATCACCACCTCCATCACCTCCACCATCACCACCGCCATCACTACCATCATCATTATCACCATCACCACCGCCAGCATGCCCACCAGCATCCCCACATGCTCCATCACCACCCTTACACATCACCACTACTGTTCATAATATAATGGCTATCAACCTCATTCTCACATCACCATCACCTCAGGCCAGCTCTCACCATCATCCCTGGGACCAACACTGTCAGCATCGCCGTGACCATAGCCACTAACTTCACCTCCATTCATTCTCACCTCCACCACTGCATTTCTGCACCACCATTACTGTTATCATGGTCATGACTGCCTATGTCCTCAGCACACCAGCCCCATCCCAGGATGACTCAGAATGCTCTGTAAGCACTGGGTTTGAGAAGGGGGGAAGCTTATTAGTATAGTGGCAGCTGGGGAAGCACAGAGTCCCCAAGTTCACTGGCACTGCTCCTTTCTGGTGCTTTATGACCACTGCTGTGTTACTCCCATCTCCTCAGCTCCACCATCATTGCCAGGACCATCGTCACCTCCCTGAGCTGGCCCCTCTCTGTCCCTCCCCGTGTGTTCCTCAGCCACATGCCAAGACCTCGGTTGCTTCAACAACCTCAGTCATCCCCTGAGGGTTGTATTCCCTGAGAGCACAGACCAGATTCCTCCTCTGTGTCTCTCACACACACAATACAAATTCCGGTGCCATTAGACCAGAATCAGATACAAGACTGTGTGCTGAGGTGGGGCCCAGTATGTCAGACATGGCCCGTGATGCGAATCTCCCAGCCAGGCTGCCCACACACCCCTGGGGGAGCCAACTCTTGTGGGGTGGGCTGACCGTGAAGAAGTCCTCACCCCTCTGCTGCTGGAGCATGGTGATCACTCCAGCCGAGAACAGCGCTTGACTTAATTTCATACCTCGGTGGGCACTGAGATGAAGCACCAGCTCCCATCCTGGCCTCCGTTAGCCGGGCCCCAGCCCTGCCACCCTTAAATCACCTCCGCGGGGGACTCTTGACTTTCTAGATGCAAGTGTACCCCTGACCCCCTTCTCTGCAACACCGGTGCTGTGTGCACACATGCATGACACTCACATCACATGCATCACACACATGCGTGACACACTTCACACCCATGAACAACCCACACAGTGCATATACCCTACACACTGCACACAGGTGCACACACATGCACACTACAATCACACGTGCACTCATCACACATGCCCTACATACATGCACACGCAAGCACATGCCACATGCATGCACACACATCATACACACGTGATACATGTACCACACACATTGCACACATGCATCACACACATTACAGATGCACCATACACAACGCAAAATGCATACACACATCACATGCACACCATCCACTAGCGCACATGCACACAAAAACGCACACAGTACACACACATGCAGTCACAAGCACATACCACACACATGCACAGCTGTGCCTTCAAGCTCTCAGAAACGTGGCGAGGAAAGAGCACTGGGGAGCGGTCACGACGACGTCAGGGGCAGCAGCCAGGAGAACTGATCTGCTGTGTGCATTTGGGTACAAGTCCTTTTTTTTTGGACACCAGATTCCTTATCTGTCCACTTCTCTGAAGATGTTTGTTAAGGGCCTACTGTGCACCAGCAGTGTTGAGGGTGGGCCAGCGAGGGGCTCCCTCCACTGTGCGGGTCAGCAGCCAGGGGCAGGTTCCTGTTTGCTGTGCATGCACCTGGCAGGCCCGGCCTGGTGTGGCTGCTAGGTGGGCTCACCAGGGCTGGGGCAGCAGGGCTGGAGCAGAGGTGGGCCTGGGCGTCAGGACAGGGGGTACCACGGGCTCCTGCTGGGGTGGCGGGTGATCCTGGGCACCTGGAGAGTGGAGGTCCCAGCCCACTCACAGCTTCAGGAGCCTCTCGGCTCAGAGGAGGACATGTTCTTGGAGCCAAGCTGACGCAGGTGTGCACGGGCGATGTCGTTAGCGGTGGGAGGCCAGCTTCTTGACCTGAGTTCTCCCGCTGGCCCCGTGTTCCAACTACACAGCCACACCGCCAGCGCTTCCCACTGGCAAGGGCAGTGGTCTCCATGAATCGTTGATGTCGGCCTGACCATCCACTGGCTTCAGCCACTGGGAAGTTAGCAGACAAGATGTGAAGCTTTAAATCTTTCCGTGGTCGGGGCTGGCTTCTGTGTCTCTGTCATCCACCATGAGGAGAGCAGGGCTGGTGGCCATGAGTCCCCGATGGAGAGACGCGTGGAGCGGGCCGGAACTCCCAGGAGCCCGAGCAGCACCACGCTGCCTCCCTGCACATCTGGGAGGGGGGGAAGAGGACCGTTTGTTACAAAGCATCATCATAGCAGAAACTGGCTGCTACACAGGTTTTCATGCCCCTGAGCTAATACCTCAGCCTTACCGAGCGAGACTTTCCTCGTCCTGAGGGGATGACGGGATCACCTGCAGTGCTGGGAGAAAATGCAGTTCTAGCTGATCCAATACACGGTAGCAACTCAACACCCGCCGGTGTTCTCGGGGAGCCACCCCCGTCTTCCGCTGCCGCCACGATGACTGGCCCCCTGCATATCTTTGAGCTGACGAAGGACCCCTCTACCCGGTCCCACGGGATCCTCATGGTGTTGCTGGGGTGGGGAGTGACCATCGCGGAGGAGGAAGCCGGGGCACAGGGGTGCGACCAGGGGGGCGCACACCCAGTGGCGCATCTCATACTTCCGTGCTCAAGACCCACAACAGGCTGAGGCAGGTGCCAGTTTCCTTCTGGCTCTGAGATTCTGCGCTTTTGTCTCTGGCTGCAGGAAACGAGGGCGCGTGGGGGCAGACACCGAGGACATCTGCCCCCTGAGACTCTCTACGGGCTCAGGGGCCGCCTGCCTGGCAGGTGGGCCTCACAGACACTCTGCTCAGCCTGGGTGTGCGGCGTCCTGCAGGGATGGGAGCCGTGAGTCTGGTCCTGCTCCGTGGGCTCTGGTGCCTCCACCCCCGCCGTCCCCGCTGCCGCCAACCCTCTCCGCCCCCGCAGGTCAATTCAATCCAGCCACGGGCTGAGTAAATCAGGGTCTTGTCAGGCTGATGGACGAGCCGAGTGGGCTGGAGCCTCGCACGGAAGGGACAGCTTGCTAAGTGTCTGTCACCACCTCGGTGTGACGGCTGGGTTTCTCCTTCCCTTTGTGGTCTTTAACGTCCACGCGAGGCACGCCAGCTATGGTGCTGGGGACAGACGTGGTCTCTGCCCACCCGGAGCTCAATGTCTGGTGGGGGATGCTGAGCAAAAATCCTCGCAAGTATCCGTAAGCAGCAGTGACACCTGCAAAGGGGGTGCTCAGGGTGGCGGGAGGGGACGGCGGGACAGCTCCACAAGCCGTGGTTGCTGAGTGTCCACCGAGGGTCGCCGTGAACTGGCCATGAGCAGGTTCACCGATGACCGATTCCTGGGACTTGTCCTGTCCACGCTTGCGAGTTGAGGGGAGCGGCTATGGACACGCTAACTTACCAGTTGAGCGCATCCCAGGCAAAGTGCTGCTCAAGCAGAGGCAGGAGGAGGCAAGGCTGGATGCCCGGAGCACAGGGAGCCCTTGGACCTCAGCTATGCCACCTGGAAAATGAGCAGTGAGGGTGTGGTCACCTGTGTGCACCCAGAAACATGACCCCATGGCAGCGAGGTGGGTAGTAGGCACCTGCCAGGCAGAAGCTTCCAGCAGCAGGTGGAGGGGACGGACCTGCCTCAGGTGCCAGCTGCCCAGGGGCGGGTTGTGTGTGTGTGTGAAGCAGGTGGGACCAGCTCTTCTGGGCCTGTACTTGCCCTTGGTCTGTGGACCTCATCTTGGGAGCCTCTGGACCCACCCCAGGGACTCCGCGGACCCTTCACAGCAGGGGCCAAATTCAGTCTCTGCCTCCTTTTGTAAATAAAGTTTTATTGGGACACAACATGCTCACTTGTTTGCATGTCACCCGTGACTGCTCGGGGCTGTGACGGCAGATGGGACAGTTATGATGAAGACTGGTTTGCAGAACTGGAAGCATTTACGCTGTGGCCCCTTATAGGGAATGCGCTGCACGCTGGGTCACGGGCTTGTGGGGAAGCGCAGGCTCCAGACAGGCCAGGGGAGGGGCGGCCAGAGGATGGGAGGCCTGGGGAGGGGGCTGTCCTCCTGGGGAAGCTGAGGGCGAGCGTGTGGAGGGACCCAGGGGGGCCCAGGTGGAAAGGGGCCTCCTCACGGGCACTAGGGAGCCCCTGACGGTGTGGAAGTGAGCGTAGCTCTCTCTCGTGGGGGCTCCTCCCCAGTGCAGGGCGAGCCCTGGTCCTGGCCCACGCAGGCTTGTCCTCTGGACCAGCAGCCTCCGTCCCTGGTCCCCACGCGCAACCCCAGGTTGGGGGCCTCACCCGGGGGCCCTGGGCAGACACCCTCACTGTGTCTTACTCCGCCACATGGAGGGGAGGGCTTGCCCCATGTCTGAGGCTCCTGGGGCCCCCAAAGATGCAGGGCTGCTGGTCACCCCCGAGAGGACGCGGGTCCTGGAAGGTTCTGGAGCACGCTGGTGGTCTGAGATCCCTGCAGACCTGGAGAACAGATGCGACAGATTCAGTCAGAGGCAGTGAGGCGGCTCCTAAATACTAAATAATTTGTGTTGAAATAAATATTTCAGACTGAGAGATGAAGCAGGAATCTTCCGCAGGCCCTCCTCTGACTCCTCCCAGCTGGGCCGGTGCTGGGCGGGGAGGCGGGCGGAGCTTGTGTCCTCCCCGCCTGCTGGGGTGCTCATGGGGGATGCAGGGCCTGGCTGCC
The DNA here is from genome assembly GCF_053574225.1 of Canis aureus. NCBI lineage: Eukaryota > Metazoa > Chordata > Mammalia > Carnivora > Canidae > Canis > Canis aureus. The sequence goes on along the minus strand of NC_135624.1, from coordinate 39,511,008 downwards.
ACCTCGAGGCCACCTGTCCCCCTGTTCTGGGCCCTGGGCCGGCGCCTCCCTTGGCCCAGAGGCAGTGAGAGGTGAGGCGGGAAGGGCACAGGGGCGCAGAGGCCACCCCCATCACCCAGATGCTCGTCCATACGTGGTAGCCGTGACCGCACTGGCTTCAGGGGCTGTGGGGGGGCCCCGGTGCACCCGCCTGGCACAGAGCGGACCAGCCTCAGGGCCGCAGGGTTGCGTGTGCATCAGAGGTGCCAGCTCTCCCCAGCACTCGGTCCTCCAGCTGAGGGTGAAGAGAGACCCCGAGTCCGCTTTTGGGCAACCCACCCCCTCCCCTCTGCCTTCTGGGGAAGGAGGAGGGCGAGGACGGCCACTCCTGTGGGGGGTCCTCTGCGAGGCCCAGGGCCAGGGCTGCCTTAGGCTCCGCTCACAGGGGAACCAAGGGAGAGGGCGGCACAGCGGCTGCAGGGTCACAGAGTCTTGGGGACTCGGCTCGTGGCCCGTCAGCACTCCTTCGTGGCCCCCCCGGGGGCCTGGAACCATCTGGGCGGTCTGGAGGTGGCCCCGGGGTGGGGGTGGGGTGGGAGGAGCCCGGGGCTGAGGGACTCCCTGCCTCCTCCCCAGCTTCTCCTGGTCTCAAGTGGCCACCGGTCAGGCCGTGTGGTGGCCGTGACCCCAAGTGGGGCCCCTGCGTCTCCCAGCTCTAAGTGCTGGAAGGAGGGGGGATGGCAAACGCTGTCTACGGGAGGCCGAGGGCCAGGAGGCCGTGAGATCCGCAGCCCCCAGCTGGCCTGGGCACTCGCACCAGAGCCAGGAGGTGGGTGACCTGGTGTCCCTATGTGATGGCTGGAGAAACCGAGGCTCAGTTCACCACGGGCGGCAGGCGGGGGGCGGAGGCCTGCCCGGTCAGGGGGTGGTCAGGGCCTCAATCCAGCTCTGAGTCTGGGGCTGCCTCTCCGCACCCCGGCTAGCTCTTCTGTCGGCAGCTGACAGGTGATAGAGATGCCGCAGCCCCTCACCCAACAGTGTTCCCGCTCCATGTGGGGGGGACGGGAGGTCCTCCTCAACCAGCGTAGGATGGCTCGTGTGACAGAGCTGGAGGGCAGCGGCGGACAACGGTCTCTACCACTGCTCTGGAGAAGGAAGCCAGCTGGTGTCCTAGAGGGAATCAGGGAAGCCCTCCTGGAGGAGGTGGCCCTAGAGTGGGGCACTGACGTATGGGTAGCATCTTGGTGGGGAAAACTGGTGAGAAAGGGTGTCGCAGACCAAAGATAGCATGGGAGTGGAGGGGCCAGGAGGGGCAGCCCGCGTTCCGGGACAGCAAGGGGTCCAATTTGACTGTGGGGCGTGGGGTAGAGCTGCCGTGAGAGGCGAGGTAGACAGGAAGGCTCGGGCTCAGAGAGATTTAAACAGCAGGCACAGACGTTTCCCACCACCCACCTGTTTGCACCATGCTTGGAGGGCAGGGCCACTTCCTCATGTTTTAATTCTCAGCACTTAGGACAGTATTGGGCCCACCAGCGGCTCAATGCATATTGATTTAATGGGAATTGGATAGATGGGTGGTTGGATGAGTGGATGGATCGATGAGCGGGCGGGTGGGTAGGTAGGTGGGAGATGGATGGGTGAGTGGATGGGTGGGTAAGTGGATAGGTGGGTGGGTAGATGGGTGTGAGGGTAAGCAGATGAGAGATGTTTTGGGTGAATGGGTGGGCAGGTGGGTAGGTAGATGGGAGATGGGTGGATGGGTGAGTAAGTGGATAGGTGGGTAGAGAGGTGGGTGAGTAGGTGGGTGGGCAGGCAGGTGGGAGATGGATGGTGAGTGAGTGGATAGGCGGGTGGATGGGAGGATGGATGGGTAACTGGGTAGGTGGCTGGATAGGTGGGTGGGTAGGTAGATTGGAGATGGATGGGTGGGTGAGTGGATAGGTGGGCACATAGGTGGGAGATGCATGGGTGGGTGGGTGATGAAGCGTGGATGGTGACACATGGACGGTGACGAGTGGCAGATGGAGGACTACATCAGTGACGATGGGCTGCAGGGGACGGGTGTCAGCTACGGACCCTGCAATTCCTAACGCCCACAACACGGAGGAAGGGGTTTCTTTCCAGGCGGCCACTTGTTGGAGATGATCACACCCTTTTCCACAGGGGGAGTTGGTGACTCCAGATGTGGGTTTGAGCCCCTGCTGCCTCCCTTTGAGCCAGGCGACCACCTCCCTCCTCTGCAAGGATGGTCTGGGCTCCCGCCTCCCTGTTCCTAAGCTCAGCCTGGGCTCGGCCTGTGTGCGGACACGCACCACAGTGCAGCACCGCGTCGGGCAGCCCGTGGGAGCGCTGGGCAAGGCCACTGGACGCTCAACCCCGAATGGAGGAACCGCAGGGCTGAGGAGACAGACGGGGCACCTGGGTGCCCGGGGCCAGGTCCTCGAGAGTGAGAAGAAGAGCCGCTGGGGGGCCCAGACCCCACGATTCAGCAGGCCTCAAGGTCCCACGGGCCGCCTCGGGGCTGCCCCGGGCTTCCCACCACTGCAGCCTCCTGGTGAGTGGACTGGCTGGCCTGCAGCAGGACAAGGCCCCCCTGCCTGGCTGCCACCCCGCGGCCCCCACAGTCTCAACCTCCTCTCCCAAAGGCCCCGGCCACCCCTCCAGGCCTCCTTGGAGGCCCCCCAGGTCCTGCCGACATCCCTGGGCAGAGGACGCCCAGCCCGGAATGCCCTGCCCAGCGGGCTCCTGAATTCACGCAGAGGAAGGGAGGGTGGGAGGCGTGACCCCAGGAAGGGAGCGGCCACAGGCAGGCGTGGCAGGCCCGAGCTCCCTCACACTGGGCCCTCTGTCCCGGGGGCCTGCTGGTGCCCGGGCGAGCGGGGAGGCTTGTGCTCTTCCTGGAGCCTACAGGGGCGCCGACCCTCACCCTCTGCCACGCAGACCTGGACGGCCCCAGGGGCAGCCCTGCTCGGGCCCCCTCACGGGGCTGGCCCAGGGTGGGCGAGGCCCTCTCAACAGCCAGACCCGGTCCTGAGTCCAGGGGTGGGCTTCCAGAGGCGCCCACAGTAGGGAGCGAAGCGGGTTAGGATTCGATGTGAATGTGGCAACGTGCAGAAAGTGAGTGAGAGCGCACATGTGCGAGCATGGGTGGGTAAAGGGAGCGTGTGTGTCAGCGGGGTGGGTGTGTAAGCCGAGTGAGTGCCCACACATGGGAGTGAGTGTGACCCCCCTCCACACCCACGTGCCTCGTTTCCAGGGGCCGCTTGCTCCCACGGGGCACTGTCCTGGGGCTGGAGCGGGTGGTGCCCCCGGCCTCAGCCTCTCACGTCTGAGACTCCCCTCCGGCCTCGGCCTCCGCGGGTGTGGCCGGGCCCCCTCGGAGGGCTGAGAAGCGGCCAGTGCGCTGGCTGGGGGGCTGCTCACACCACAGGGCCGCGGCTGATGGTGTCAAAGTGTGATGCAATTGGTAGCCACTCGCAGCGGGAGGGAGCATGTCCAGGAGCGTGTCCGGGAGCGTGTCTGGGAGCGGGGCAGCACTGAGTTTAGCCTCTGCGTGTCACCGGCTGGACGGTGGAGGTCCCCGAGGGGGTTGGCTGTGCTCCGTTGCCGGGAAAACAGCAGACCCAGCATTTCCCTGAGCTGGTGGCTGGGAGGAGCGCGGGGCCCCCGCGGTCTGCTCCAGGGAGCCCTCCCACTGCCTCCCGGGCTGGGGATGCCGCTGTGGGGGGGGCCCACCAGGTCCAGGCCCGCCTCCCTCCCTGCCTGCCACCCCTGCCTGGTGCAGCTGTCGTGCGGGACCGTCCCCACCTGCCTCCAGCCCAGTCCTTGGGCGCTGTGGCTGGGCGGCTGGTGGGGGGCCCAGGGGCATCCCCGCCTTCACCACCTCCCGGCCACTGGAACCAGGGGGACCCGCCACCACCTGCGGCCCCTCTGGCACAATGGCCGTGCATGTACTTTGTGTCCTGAGCGGGGGCTTCTCGAGTCCTGCCAGGGACGGAGCGGCTCCGTGGGGCTGGGTGTGAAGGGAGGTGCCGACTTCCACTCCCCCGGGCAGGACGGGCACTGGCTGCAGGTGCGGAGATGGCCCTTCGCTCTCGGGGAGCAGCTCCTTCGCTCTCGGGGGAGATATGTGCGGGGATGGGACAGCGTGGTGGCGCTTGGCGGGATGCTCCCTCCGACGCCAGGACACCAACCACATCTGCCGTCGCTTGTGATCTGGCTTTATTTGGCGGAAATGCGGGAAGAGGCGGTTGTAACCACTGTGGCTGCTGAGTCGCTGTCTGCAGTCGCGGGGAGACGGGGGTGGGGGGTGGGGGGGTGGGGTGGATGAGCGCTTGATAATGTGAAGATGAGTCGTCATCTGCTGACAATGCACAGGGACATGGGCCGTAGAGAGAGTACTGTGCACAGCCGAGTCGCTCCCGGTGGCAGCGCAGAGAAGCTGGTGGGCTTGGGGGGGATCACGGTGGGGGGAATGGGGATGGACGGGGGCCTGGGACTGGGGGGGACGGGAGGGGGAATCGGGGATCTCTGGGTCTGGGCAGCAGCACGGAGAAGGCAGTGGGCCTGGGGAGTGGGGACGGTGGGGACAGGGATGGACAGGGGCCTGGGACGGGGTGGGCAGGTGGCTCCCCGGGTCGTGGTGGTGGCTCAGCCCTGGGGCCGGACACCATTTCAGGAGAAGCGGTGGGGGCACCAAGCGGGGCACATCCAGGCCCAACATTGACCACGGGGGCCCTGGTCCTGCTGAATTGAGGCAACTGGTCCAGTGTCATGGGATCGTTGGGTGGAAAAGCCAGGACTGAAAAACCACTCTCATTCACTCATTCACTCATTCATTCACTCAATCACTCAATCATTCACTCACTCACTCAATCCTGCATCTTCTGTAAACTTGTGTTCATCAGGAGAAGGTATGAGGACCAGTTACGACCTGGCAGATGGTATGTGCTGGGAGCACAGCCGAGGAAAGGTCAGCATCTGGGGTGCAGGGACCACCCGGCTAAAGGAAAGGAGGAAGGAAGGAAGGAGGGAGGGAGGGAGGGTGGAGAGGACACCGGCCATCCCGCTGCCCCGTGGACGGGGGGCTGCTCCCGTGTGTGGCCGGTGGGAGGGGGTCGGGGGACACAGTGCGGGGGACGAGAGAGGGCAATGTGTCCGCTGCGGGGCCCGCGAGCTGGGGGTGAGGCCGCACCTACCTTCTGCAGGTAACGGACTGAGTGAGTGGGCGTACCAGTTGCCCAGGCGGCGGTAACAAAGCCGCGCACACCCGGGGCTCCACGTAGCACACGCTCATGGTTCCCACACACACCACTGGAGGCCAGACTCCGACACCCGCGTGGGGCGGGACTGTGCTGTCCCTGCAGGCTCCAGGAACGGGGGGTCCTTCCTACATCTTCCCCTTTGTCCTCACAGGCGCCCCCACGTCTCTGTGTCGTCCTCTCACCCACGTCTTTAAGGCTGGGTTGGATTTAGGGCCCACCCTAAATGATCTTGTATCGAGATCCTTCATTTATTTACACCTAAAAACACTCTCCTTCCAAACAAGGTCCCTTCCGTAGTCTCCGCGGTTCAGGGCAAGGGCTTATCTTCTGGGGAGGTGCCCACTCGACCCACTGCAGTGAGTTGCCAGGAGAGTGGAGGCGGGCTGGGCATGGGCAGTTGTGGGAACGGGCCGCCGGGTTCACGGGCCGAGGTCCCCGAGGGGGGTTGGCTGTGCTCCATTGCAGGAAAAATAGCAGACCCAGGATTTCCCTGAGCTGGTGGCCGGCAGCTGGTTGATGTCAGAACCACCATGAAATGCAGACCGTGTATGTGTCCCCAAGTGCCGCTGCCCACAGGGCCCGGGGGTGTGATGGGATGGTGTCCTCCTACGGGGCTCGCGGCCAGGTCCCCGCGTCCAGACCACCCAGCCGGCCGGAGGGGAGCTGGGGCCGGCAGCCAGTCTGCGGAGCTTCCCATGCCCAGGCTTTCTCTTCTAGCAGGTGCCTCTGCCTGGGGCCGGGGGGCGCTCCTTCAGCGCAGGGTGTGAGCGCAGTGTGCGTCTGTGTGTGCACGCGTGTACGTGCAGCGTGACACGCAGGAGTGACACAAGGTCCCCGGCAGAAACCTGAGAAGCCGAGGCCCAGAGGGGCCGCGTGGGGCCCGGGGTCTCGCCGTGGGCGCCGTGGCCTCCCGACCCCGGGCAGCGTGCGCCACGGTGAGGCTTCCTTCTGGCGCAGCCTCCCCATTTATTCTCCTTTGTTCTACTTTATGTATCTTCATAAGCTGCCTTAAATCCTTTTTGAACAAGGCAGGGCATAAATAGATAAATAAATAAAAACCCCATGCTTCCAATTTTAAAACATCTTTCCCAGGGCCCCACTCATTCCAGGAGAGATCCATTTATAACCTCTGACAACTCTCCGTCCAGGCCGCAGGCGCTTCTGGGCTCAGAAAAATGAGCTGGTTCAGGAGCCAGTTCAGGAGCCTGCTAACGTTTACAAAGCCTCCGCCAGGTTCCCTCCCAGGCCCAGCAGCACGGCGCCGTCCTGCCTCGGGGGCCGGGGCCTGCGGGATCTCCCGACCACCGCTGCCCAAACCACCTGCTGTCCCTGAGCTCAAGGATGAGGGACTGGGCAGTTGTGGGCAGCTCCAGTGCCCACCGGAGAGATTCTAGGCACATCCTGGGCCCCCAGCAGACACCTAGTGTTTACTGAGTACCTACTACGTGCAGCGCATGGGGTGGGCACGCTAGCGGACTGTGTTCCCACTGCAGGCCTTCCAGCGGCCACCTGCCCTCGGGCTCCCTGCCTCAAGGTCCGTCAGGACGGGGCTCCGTTGGCCGGCTAGCTCTCGGGGCAGACATACTGGTGGATGCTTGCTGCCTGGTTGATCAATCGACTGATTGATGGAGAAGCCAAGACGGTCACCTTGCCGAGTAGAGGCTGGCCTAGGTGAGCAAGCTGGCTTCCCCGTCGGATAGGCCAGGGCCTGCGTGTATGGGGCTGGGTGGGGCGGGGGCGGCCGAGGGGGGCGTGGGATGACACCCGCATTGGATCCTGGCCTTCACACGGTGCCGTTCTCGAGGCCCAGACGTGAGTCAACAGCCAGCTCCGTCCTCTTGGAAGCAGCACGAGTGTGCGTGGCTGTGTGTGTGGAAGGAGGGAGTGCGAGCCGTCTCAGTCCGCCACGACGACAGGCCTTTAATTTGGTCTGCTCCCCACCCCCCACCCCATCCCATCCCGGGTTTGGATCCTGTTTCAGAGGCACGGGGGGTCCCGAGTCCTCCTGGTGCCCGGGGCCCTTTGCCCTGCTGAATGGCGGCCCTCCAGTGCGGAGGTGCCCGTGCCCCCCTGCTCCCCTGGCCTAGGGGTTCACAACTCTGGTCAGATGTAGGACATTCTTGAATTTGGGGGAGCGATGTAGTGAAGATATCAGGGACGCTGGAGCAGCCAAGCCCGGCTGCCATATGTCAGGGGCAGCCACGCAGTTTATTTCAGGGGACGAGACGCACACACTTCAGGCCCGTGGGTCGGAGCCGCGTCACGGCTGGACACAAGCACGGTTGTGCTCGGCGGGGGTGCTGGAGGTCAGCAGGCTGGACGCCTGAATGCACGAGGCTTTGCCAGCACAGGACCCCAGGGAATGAGGTGGATGAGGGAGGCGGGAACGGGCGTGGGGCTCGGTCAGGAGGGCCACCCGCGGAATTGACCTTGGCTGGGAGATCCACGGGGTGTGGGAAGGACTCAGGGCGTGAGGCCTGCCCGCGCTCCGGCCCCCAGCATGTCCAGCTCCGTGGCCTGGCACGATTTATCAGCATCCCCGTCCGTCCCCGTGGCCTCCGTCGTGAGCACGACTCCAGTCTTACCTACCTCGTGGTGCTGCTGCGAGGACTGAGCGTCCCAGTGTCGTAAAGCTCGAAGTGCTTTAGAGACTAAGTGCTCGACATGCGGTCAGTCCCTCCAAAGGTATTTCTAACCGTTTCTTGTGCACGATGAGGAGTAATGGGTGCCGGTGAAGAACTGCACGTATCCGTGTATTAGCACGTGACCTAGGCTCGTGGCAAAGCAGGGAGCTGGGGTCGGAGCCAGGGCGGCCCTGCCGGCTGCGGGGTGGACGGGCCCCGCTCTCTTCACTGAAGCCGGGGGTTTACGTGCAGGGGCCGTGAGCTTTCGGCCCATCAACCTGCGCGGGTCAGGGATTCGGGCTTCGGCTCCTGGGGGACTGGGGACAGGGCATCCTTCCACCGAGCAGGGGGCCCGCGGCTCTGGCTCCAGACCCCTTCCAGCCTTGCCTCCAATTCACCCCCGTGCTCACCTCCTCCGGGGGCCGCCCGGCCCACCCCGCTGCCTGCAGACCCTGCCCGAGACTTCTCACCTGGACAGATGGGAGGGCAGAGCTACGTCAAGGGCAGCCCCGAGGGGACACATGTGTGGACGGGAGGCCTGGCACGGTGTCCAGGAAGTCAGGTTGGATGTCACGGTCTGCAGGTTGCAGACGCTCCGGGGGAGGGGGTCCAAGCCCCTCCCAGCAGGTGGTCTTCGGGGGGACAGAGGGTCCCAAGCAGGCCACAGCCTCCCTCCGTCCCCGCCTCGTGCATCCTACTGGCGTTTGCCTGCCATGGGCCTAGGACCAGAGAAGGTGCTGTGGGTGCTCGGTCCGTGGGGCCCACAGGAATGGGAGGCAGGTGACCTTTCCCTGAGGTGCCAAGCGCAGCCCGGCAACACCTGGAGGCATCCTGCGGGACGCAGAGGCAGCCTCAGCCCAGCAGTGCGCCCCTACCCGTTGGCGCTCCAGCCCTGCCTCCCCTGTGGGGACCCTGGGGTAATGTTGGGTGATGTTGGGTACACACTGGGCACTGTGTGGGGCGATGCTGGGCGCTGGGGCTAGGGTCAGGGCCTGGACTCCACCCACGCGTCAGCAGGACCACCTCCCCCGGCTCTCGGCCTCCAGGTCCGCGGGGGCTCAGACCAACAATTCACCCGACAGCGACACCACTGGCTGGAGCGGGTCCCCCGAGAGCACCGGCCTGTGTCTCAACACACAGGACGCAGGATGGCGCTAGCACACGGGGCCCAGAGAGAAGATCCCCCCACATCCCACGACCGGCCCTCCCCGTGGTGTCCTGGAGGGTCTCTCCTGACTTGTCCTTCGCTGCCAGACTCCTGATTTTCAGTTCTGTGGGCGCGTCTGGGGCAACTCTACCCCCACCCCCACCCCCACCCGACCTGACTCTGCTGTCGTTGTGACCTGGAGCATGACCCGGGGCAGGCGCACGGCCAGGGGAGCACGTCCGTGGAGGGTGTCCCGCGAGTGGGAGGCCACAGGGCCGCCGTGTGGCCTCTGTCCGGGGCATGCAGCTGGGAGCCCAGCAGAGGGGACCCCACGTAGCGCCCCGACCACCGCGCCAGCCCACACCCGGGATGGTGGGTGACGCTCTCCTAATCACCGTGAGCGTCCCCTGAAATGCTGGGAGGCCACGGACGCTTCCCTGGCCTTTCAGGAAGGGGCCGCATGGGGCGCCGGGGGCTTCTGGCCATCTCCGCAGGGCTGGGTGAGCCGAGGGAGCCGGGAGGGGGCGGGCGGAGGCCTGGGCTCCCACTCCCTCAGCGGAAGGTGAGCTTTGCTCCCGAGGCTCGGGTTAAATTACCGCATTAATTATTCAAGACACTTAATGCGATCAAACCAGAATCCGTGTACCGGATCCAAGGGGGAACCAGAAACAAAATCGATGGGTCCGAAGGCCTTGGCGGCTAATAAATAATTGACTCTCCTCCCCTTGAAGTTTAACTGGGGAAGAACAAACACCTTGCACGCTAAGCGGACTGGACACGTGAGAACAAGAGAAGGGCAGACAGACAGACAGAAGGTAGGGAGACGACGGACACACAGGTGCGGCGGGGGACGGGGGCGGAGCAGAGAGGACCGGGACCGCCCTCGTCCAGCCGCAGGCAGCTCGCGGGCCGGAGCCAGAGTCCGGCGGGTGTCCGTCGGGGGCCCCGGGGTGCTGGGCCCCGCGAGCGCCAGGACGGGCTCCGGCCCGTCTACTTATATCCAGATCGATTCCAAGTTGGTTACAGGACGCTGCGGCATCGACCGTGCTGCCCGCTGTAGGCCGGGAGGAGACACCGACCCCGTCCCTGGGGCCCGGGCCTTGCCTTGGCGGCCAAGCTGCTGACAGCACGCAGCCCGTGCCGCACGACCTCCGTCCCGGGCGCCCCTAACGCCCTTCTCTGCGCCCTTCTGGCGCCTGAGCCCTCGGCCGGCCGCGTGGCTCTACTGTCTCAGGAGCCCGGGTGCCCTGACCCTCCCGGTGAGCCCGTGGCTGGGGGGAGCGGGCGGGACACGTGTGACCCCGGATGGAGGGCGGGGCGGGGAGGCTGATCCAGTCTGTCCAGCGGCCGCAGCGGGAGCGTGGGGGCCGGGGCGGTGGCCCTGGCTCGCAGGGGTGACCCCGGGCGCCTCTCAGGCACGCGTGCCCCCGGTCGGCCAGCGCGGGAGGCGCTGGGTCACCTCTGGGCCTCACTGTGCTCTGCTCGCTTCTCGGGAGCTGCGGCTCCTGGTGGCCGGCAGGGCTCTGCTCACGGCCACGGCACGTCCTCCTTCCTCGTCACAACTTCCTGAGCCTGTGCCTGGCACCGACTAACCCCGGGGGTGGGCACCGTGAGACCAGCGCTGCCATCGCCATGGGCCCCCTCGGGTGGGTGTCACAGGGCCGACCGGGGCCAGTGCTGTGGACAGGGTGGCCGCACAGCTCGGGACCCACATGCGGGGCCCCTCCATGCCCCGGGAGCCCTCCCCTTGCTCCTGCTTCCTCCCTTCTCTCCCCGTGTCATCCTCCCTGAATCCACCCCCAACCTTGGGGGCACAGCCTTGGAGCTGGACAGACAGGTGTCTGCAGCTTCTAGAGCTGTTGGGGACGTAGCTTGGGTATCAGCAGTCCCGGGTTCGAGTCTTGCATCTGCCACATGTGGCCTCTCGACTTACCTTTGAGTCCTAATCCCTCGTCTGCGAGGTGGGTAATGACGCGCTCTCCTGGGACAGCTGTTGGGGCGGAAGGGTAGCGGTAAGGACAGATGACCGCAGCACCAGGAAGCGCCCGTGTGGGGGCACGGCCAGGGGGAGCCCACAGCCCCGTCCTCCTTCTCACAAACGCTAGGGGGTCACGAAGCAATGAATCCACGCAAGCTGAGGCTGGAGAGCTTGCTGTGCGCAGCGTGTCCACACCTGCTGTGTGCGCCCCGAAGCCACTGGGGCTTCTGGTGTCAGGAGGGGCCGAGGGGAGCCTGTACCCACCTGGACACCACGTCAAGGGATGGTGGGAGTGTCAAAAGCAGAGACTTGCCCTCTCTGCCTGGGCGCCAACGCCGTGGGGCACCGGCATGTCCTCGCCCGCTGTGGGTGCTGGTTGCAGGGTGTAGACGGCAGGGGCAGGGGGGATTAACCCCAGGCCGTGGGGGAGCTGGGCGCTGGGGCTGGGGTGTGACCCCGCTGCTCACACCCAAAAGCCCTGGTTCCCAACGAGAGGTTGTGCTGGGGAAGCGGGCCCAGGGGCTGGGTGCCCGTGGGGGGCACAGGAGGGACGCAGCTCGTCGCCCGACCCGCTGGGGGCCCAGAGTGGCAACTGCGTCCTTCCCACGTCACCTTACGCAGGGCAGGCGTCAGACGGAGGGAAGCCAGCAGGGCCCCAGGTACCGCCCGCATCCCGGCCGTCTCATTAGGAACAACTGGTCTCGGCCTTGGCTCCTCTGCCCTCCTCCTCCCTGCGCACAGCCTCAGAGGACCCTCCCCTCCCCGTGTGGGCCACTGCCCCTCCCATGCTGGGAGCTCACGGGGTCCCCCAGGAAGCAGGAAGCAGTGGGGTGGGGAGTTTACCCCGTGTGGCCCTCTGAAGATGCGCTGGGCTCCTCGCTGGGCTCCTCGGGGGTGGCGGGGGCAAGCACGTGCTGCTTCCGAGGAGCACTTGCCCCGAACGCCCTGACTCTGGCGGCCCGGGTCTGCGTCACCCAGGAAACCGCTGACCCCACTTTTTCTCTCCCACCCCCACCCCCCTGCGCCAGCTGAGCGCAGCCGGTAAGACACCCTTGCCGCAGAGACCTCCTCCCATTCACCAACAACCGGCGTCCTCTCCTTCGGGGCGTGAGCGGTGCTCGTCCGCCAGCCTCCCTTGCTGTCGGGTGCGGCCCGGTGACTGCGTCCCGGGCGGGGGAGCGTGAGACAGGACGTGGGCATCCTGTGGGGCTGGGCGGGCCCTTGCTCCAGCGGGTGGGGTGCAGTGACTGACGAGTAGACACAGGCCACGGGAGGGGAGGCAGCTGGGGATGGTCCCGCGTCCCCACAGGAGTGGCCTGCCAGGCTCGGCTCCATGCGTCACGTGACCATTGACCTCCTCGCGGGGTTGAGCCTCTGTGCACGCAGGTCCCTCGGTTCCCTGGGTACCTGTGGGGCTGCCGCCCGTTAGATGCAGGGACGGGCGCTGGGTGGCAGCCGTGGCAACGGAGATGGTCAGGAGTCGCTCCTGACACATCAGCTCCCTGAAGCCCCCGCACAGGTGCCAGGAGGCTGGGCACCCAGGAAGTGGGGCGTCGGGAAGGGCCTCGGGGTACGATGCTCAGCTAGGGTCCGGGGGCTGAGGGGACCAGGCACCAGGGGTGGGGGAGACGTGATCCAGCAGAAGGAATCATGCACACCGCGGCCTGGAGGCGGGAGGAGGGAGGCGGGCCTGTGGGTCAGAGAGGAGGCCCCGTGGCCACGGCCGAGAGGGTCAGCGGGGAGACACAGGTCAGGGCTGCCCAGTGGTCTCCCTTCGGCCTGCCCACTGCCCCTCCCGGGGTGCTGAGCTCTGAGCCTGTCAGAGGAGCGAGTGCCGGGTGGAGAGTGGGTGCAGGGGGGGAGCAGGGAGGGCAGGGAAGGGGGAAGGGTGGTCCCCGCTGGGCCTGGGGCTCCCGCCACCCTCACATCTCCCGTCACCCGAGCGAGCCATGTGCTGTGGCCCAGACCGGCCAGCCCTGCCCCGGGCGGATGTCGGGCTCGCGGTTTGAGCCCCACTCCGGGCACCCCACCTTCCGCCGCCTGCCGCAGCACCAGGGCTGGGGTCCTGCGGAGCGTGTCCAGGAGGCGTGGGGCACAAAGCGGCCACTCCAAGCGGGAGCCCCGTCCCCCCTTCCTGCGGCTCCGGGAGCCACCCTGGCATCGCCAGCATGTGCTCCTGCCTAAGGCCGCGGCCCGAGGACGACCAGTGACGCGCTGATTGCATCCGTCGCAGCCCCCCGCAGTGATGAATGGGCCGGGAAGGCGGCGTCGCGGGGATCGATACTGTGATATCTCTATCCTGGCGACGGGATGAGGTGAGGAGCCGGGAACACACCTTCCTGACTCCCCTCCAAACCTCAGGAGGCAACGAGGAGCTCCTGGGGACCCATGACGTCGGGACGCACGCACCCCGGTGTCCAGTGCCCTCCCCGGCCGTGGGGCCTCCGTGTGTGGCTCAGGGTCCCGGGGGCCCGGTTTCCTGAGGACGGCCTGAAGAGCTCCGTGAAGTGCCAGGTGGTGTGTGCGTGGGCCGATCCCGGGGGGCCCTGAGGCCGCGGCCCCGGGAGGAGGGCTGGTTCTGCAGCATCTGGGGGTCCTCAGACGGCGTGACGAGACCCCAGCCCTCCGACCCCGTCCGGCTCTGTGACAGACTCAAAGTCACACCGTCAGTTGGGGCGGGGCCTCGGGGTTCGGTGGCCGTGGCCTTGCTCTGCTCCGGGGCGCGGCCGGGGCGGGGCAGGGACTCTGTGCCTTCGGGGGACCCGGCACAGCCTCCTGCGTGACACACGCCCATCCGTCTCTTCCTGTTTTGTTTTTTTTCCCAGAGCACCTCTGGTGAGGAATGGACTCATTTGCTGCTGCTTCGAGGCTGAGATAAATGACAGTGTTTCCTGGCGCATCCTGTGAGCGATGTTTCCCTCTTTACAAAAGAAGCATCACTGTCTCCTGTTTGCTCAGTGGTGGGGGTCACTCATCTGTTCAGAAGGGCCCTGTGCCGTCAGGCGTCTGGAGCCCCCATCCGCGTGCGGGCACCGTCTCCAGGCAGAGCCGGGGCTGCTACGCGCGTGGAGCAGGAACAAGCCTACATGGGGGGACGCAGCTCCCGGCCTCAGGGCCTCGCTCGGTCTGGTGGGGAAGGCAGCTCCCGCGCTGGCCTGATGGAGGAGGCGGAGCCCCTGCCCTGCCGGTCAGACGTGGGAGGCACGACCTCTGTCCCGCGCGGCGGCCTGATGGGAGGACGAAGGCAAAAAGAAAGCAAGATTCCTTCCTCTGGGAGCCCCTCGTCTCACAGGCTTCATGGGGGTGGAGGACCCCCGGCCCCTAGGCTCTGGGCATCCGTGGACTGAAGGGGAAGGTCAGTGCCGTCCGTGGAAAGCTAAGGGATAGGGTCAAGGTGGGGGCAGCTGCTGCTCCAGCGACGACCGCGGCGCGGGTTTTACTGACTCTGGAAGGAGCCAACAGGCGCCTGGCCAGCTGGTGGAAGGGGGAAACGCAGAGACGCCGCCTGACAGATGTTCCCCGTCCCACTCCCGGTGAGTCACACACGCGGCAAGCACGTGGACGGTGGGCTCGGTGTCGGGCTCCGAGGGGCTGGGGCTGAGGGAGGACCAGCGTCGGGCATCGCAGAACTGGGAGCACTACCCAGCGCCTCCGGAGACCCCTGAAGACCTGTCCCCGGACGGCACAGGCCACGGCCCAGGGCACTGACGTCTCCCCCCAGGACGCCAGGCCCTGGACTCTGATGGGCTTTGGGTCGGGCCCACGGGAACCTCTGCAGGCCCGGGAGCGTCAGGGCAGGAGAGGTGCAGAAAGCTGGGGTTTCCCCGAAAGGCTCCTGGGGAGGGGGGTGAAACCATCCACGGCCTTGTCCCCTGGCTCTGGGTCTCCCTGTTGTGCACGACAGGCCGGGATCGGGGTGGGCAGCTGAACCTGAGCCGTGGGACCTCCTGGCTGTCCCACCGCCTGCCGCTTGCGCCACGTGCCCATCCCTGGAACCCTAGGCCGTGGAGCCCAAGACCCCAGCCTGTTTTCTCTGCAGCCTGCACGGACCCTGCTCACAAGGTGTCCTGAGCCCTGCGGTGCCCGTCAACACCCAACGGGGAGAGAAGCCTCAGGTCCCGCCGGGGCCTCGCTCTCAGCCCACTGCCCCAGCCGGGGCGGGGGACGGAGAGGATCTGCAGCAGGAAATCCGCCCGAGGTGTAGGTCTGTCTATGCTCCACCTTCTGCTAGACCCTCCAGGCCCCGCGTGTATAATGACCGGGGTCCCCCCTCGTGCTCCGGGCTCTGCGGTCCTCAGGAGCCGGAGCACGCAGCCGCCTGGCCGGAGTCATCTGCAAACCCCGACACCGTCGACAAGGGCCGGCCTCAAGTACCCAACGCTCTCTCCGCTTCAGGACCCGGACTCGTGTTCAATAACCACCCCCCGTCTGGGACGCCATCCCCTCCCCAGCGCGCCCACGGGTCTCGCTGTCTGTAGTGTGTGCACGGCCTTGGCATTTTTCACGTTTATTTTGTTCCTCGATGCCTGAGTGTTCATCTTTCGCAGGATCGATGTCTGGTTCCCCCCATAGCCGTCATCACCAGCTCAGGGCCGTGACCTCTGGGACAGTGACTGAATGATGGCTGATGTGGTGTCTGCTCCAGGCCCTGCTGGCCGCTTGGGGGTGGGGGGACTCTCCTGCTTGCCCTCCTGGCCACACGCAGGGACTCAGGGGACCCCGCCTCCAGCTCAGCCGTGGGCACAGAGGACTCAGGACCTGCCCCAGGCCACACGACCCGGCCAGTTCGTTTCCAGCGTCTGCACTAACTGAAAAGATACAAGCCGGACCGAACCATGGCAAACAGGTCGGGAGGCTTGGGTGTACAGAGCAGGAGGACAGAGTCGGACCTCTTTTCCTTCTAGTGATCGAATCTCAGAAGTACGGGGCAAGAGGGATCATGTGGTCCAGAAGGATTCTAGAAACAAGCAGAGGTCTTGTGTGTGGGGATGAGGCTCTGCACCACACTTGGCCTCATGCAGATCAGGTTGTGAGCAGGATGGTGGACTTCACCTGTCACCTGGTGAGTATAGGGCCCTGACCTTCCCACCTGTCACCTGGTGACCATAGGGCCCTGACCTTCCCCACCTGTCACCTGGTGACAATAGGGCCCTGACCTTCCCCACCTGTCACCTGGTGACTATAGGGCCCTGACCTTCCCAACTGTCATGTGGTGACTATAAAGCCCTGACCTTCCCTACCTCTCACCTGGTGACTATAGGGCCCTGACCTTCTGCACCTGTCACCTGGTAACTATAGGGTCCTGGCCTTCCCCACCTGTCACCTGGTGACTACAGGGCCCTGGCCTTCCCCACCTGTCACCTGGGACTTGCAGGGCTGGGAACTAGAAGAATTTGAGAGTGTGCATACTAAGCCTGTGCCAAACCTGGGCCCCATGGTGCTGGTGTTTATAAAATGAGGTGGCTGCGCTGGGTGCGGGACCACATTTGCAGAGCATGGTTGGATTTCCACAAGTCAGTGGAAAAAATGTGACCAGTCCTTGTGTTTGTTGGGTTATGGGTTCCTTTGTGTGTGATGGAGAACCCAAATTCTTTTTTTTTTTTTTTAAGATTTATTTATTTATTTATGATAGACAAAGAGACAGAGAGGCAGAGACACTGGAGGAGGGAGAAGCAGGCTCCATGCAGGAGCCCGATGTGGGACTCGATCCTAGGTCTCCAGGATCAGGCCGTGGGCTGGAGGCGGCGCTAAACCGCTGCGCCACCGGGGCTGCCCAAGAACCCAAATTCTGAGTGGCTTCAGCACACGCACCTCTGTGGGTGTGAGAGCTGGTGAGGGTCTCACTCAGCTCACGGCCCTACAGGCTGTGGGGGCACAAGGCGAGGGGCACAGGCATGTGGAATTGTCCAAGCCCATGACCC
The DNA here is from genome assembly GCF_053574225.1 of Canis aureus. Taxonomy (NCBI): domain Eukaryota; kingdom Metazoa; phylum Chordata; class Mammalia; order Carnivora; family Canidae; genus Canis; species Canis aureus. The sequence goes on along the minus strand of NC_135624.1, from coordinate 39,494,095 downwards.
AGAAGCCACATCACCTTTGCTCCTGGCGGGAGGACCAGCTTGGTCACTTGGCACTCCTAGCCACAAAGGGAAGACAAGCCAAGTATTTTTGGGTGGCAGGTGCCCTGCCCTCCCCCAAAACTGGGAGGAAGCAGAGACTGGGTTCTGACCAAGGCTGTCGTGCATGCGCAGAGCTTTGCCGACAGCCTCGCCCCCTCTCCAACGCTGCCCGGTCTCTGTGTCACTTGTGTCTTCACAGCACCCCGGTGATGCAGACAGGGTCTTGGGTGGGTCCTCAGGGTCCTGGGGAGGAAGTGCACACCCAGGGGCTCTGACCTGCCCAAGGTCAAGCCACAGGCCTGGGCTCCCCGACATCGCGGGACCCCGTTCTCATGCCTGTGGGGAAAGCGCTTTGCAGAATCTCTTGACATTGACTCAGAGCACAGAGCTTGCCCCTCGGACCGTGGGCCTGGTTCTAGACGCCCAGCCTGGCACTCGGGCTGCTGCAGGGCCGGCGCCCACTGGAGGCCGTGAAGCCGTACCTCGGGTGTTGCCCAATTACTCCTGACACGTCCGTCCCCGCGTGGCCCCCCCACTCGGATCCAGGCTTCTTGGTGTCCCCGAGGGGCGGTCCTGGGGCTCTGCAGGTGAGGGCAAGGGGAGTGGACACATGATGCTGAGCCCGCACCTGCCTGTTCCGCCCTCAGGCCGGGAGCTCGCGGGTCACAGACCACTTGTGCCCGGAGGACGAGGTGAACTTGGTTTCCTGGCCTCTGGCGGGAGGATCAATACCATCCTGCGTGCTTAGCTCTCATGCCCCGGGGACAGCTTTCTTATCCCATTTGTGGGATTGATTGCAGCCCTGTCTGTGCACAAAACACAGAGACTGGCCCAGAGGATGTGTCTGTGAGTGAGCGAGTGGATCGGTACGTGATTAATGACAGGCCAGCCTCGGAGGGGGTGCCCGATGCCCCCGTTAGATACACGGGCGCAGGGCTGCGTCCTTCCGTCCCCCCGGCTCAAGGAGTTTGTCCTCGGAGTGTCGGCCTCCAGTCCTCAGGGCAGGGCGCCGGCTGGGGTGTGGCCTCACTGGGTCACCTTCCCTTCTAGAGGCCCTGCAACTTTCATCAGAAAGGAAGGTAGATTCCCCAAAACCATTTCTTGGTCTTTCCAGGACTCGGGGAACTCCCCAGCCTCTGCACCAGTCGGGTCACCGAACGGGGCCTGAGCCCTTTGAAGGACCTGTGTCCTGACCCCGGTGATCTCCCTGCTGCAATGTCGCATGGCGCCCTGATGACGGGCGGTATGTGCTTGGATGGGGCCGGTGTCGCTGTGGCCATGCAGAGGGCTGTGCCTGGGAGCCAAGATCAGGACCTGGCACCTGCACGTGTCCAGGGCAGCGGGGCGGGGTGGGGGCGGGGAGGGGCATGGCTCCAGGTTTCACGGGGACACTGTGGCTTCACGTGGGCTGTTCTGTGTTGGAAGTCCCCTTCTCGGGTGGTCACTCCATCATCTGGGGTCCTGTGTGCTGCTCCTTGACTCAAGTCCAGGTGGAGAGGGAGTGGGCTGTGCCCCCACAGGCCCCGTGGCTCCAGGCTCATCTTGCACCAACACCTTTTCCCAGAGGCAGAGCCGGCTCTGCGGAGCTGGGGCACAGGGCCTGGTCTCCAGGGTCCAGGCGGTGGGCCCAGCAGAGCGCCACCCAGCTCCCTTCCCGGGACAGCCCCGGCTCGGTGCTCGGGGGCCGGCTGCGCTGACTTCTCTCCTTCCTGCTGCTCTTTGCTCCGTTCAGCCCTCGCATGGGGCTGCTCCCCGTCTACAAGGCACAAGTGGTGCACGGCTGCGCTTCCTCCCCGCGCTGCAGGGGGCATGCCGTGTGCACCCACACCCACACCCACTGGTGGGCGCCCCGACTGAGCACACAGGCCCCCGTGTCCCCCGGGCGGCCCTCCCTCCCAGGGGCCCGGCGGCCGCTTCTCCTGCTCCTTGGCTGTCCCAGGAAGGGCATTTACAGAAGCTTCAGCGTTCTCTAAGACGCTGGCGAATGCTGGCCTTGGCTCTGTTTCCTTCCCGTCGGTGCCACCACGGTGACAGGTGCCCAGAGAGGGCTGCGCCCGGACAAGCTGCATCCATGTCACCTGCAGCCTGCGCTGAGCGTGGCTCCTGGGCCACCAAGGGGTCTGAGTGTGAGACCTGCTGCCTCCGGCCCCCCGGCCCTCTGGCTGCCGTGTGACTTGTCAACTTCCCTCTGAAGACTTGGACTTTGCATCGTGTTCCAGGCGAGGCAGGAAGACCGTGGGCGCCACATGGCCCGCGTGGATGAGACTCTCAGGTGGGCATGGCCACGGCCCCTGCGGGCGTTCGCACTGGCCTCTCACCGTCCTCCCGATGGCGCTGGGCATCGAGGGTGGCTCCTCCTTCTGGGAGAGGGCCGGGCCCCTGTCCTCCCATCTGGACGATGATAACTGACAGGACGATGGACTCCGACAAATGCCTTGCCCTCCCTGCCCCTGCCCCCTGGGGCTCTTGAAACTATCCAGAACCTTCTTGTGAGCTGGGCACTCAGCCAGGCGCCCTGTCCACCATTGGACTCAATCCTGCAACAACCTTGAAAAGAGGGTCCAGCTATGACCCCGTGTTGGAGGGCAGGAGGCGGGGGCTCAGGGTGACCTGCCTGAGGCTACACAGCTGGCATGGGGCAGAGCCGGAACCCGGGCCCATACCGGCCAGCCCCGAGCTGCCCTGCCCTGGGAGCCTGGGAGCTGGTGGGGACCCCAGACCTGGGGGCGGGGGGGGGGGGCACGAGCTACGTCCACCGCCTGCCCCATCCGCTCATAGCTGTGGACCTAGGACACACCAACATTCCTGCAAGACGGAGTCTCCGAAGGCCTGCCAGCGGCCTCCCAGCAGCTCAGGGCAGATTTTAGCCTTCACGAGCTGATCTTTTTTTTTTTTTTTTTTAAAGATTTTATTTATTTATTAGAGACAGAGAGAGAGAGAGACAGAGAGAGAAGCAGAGACACAGGCAGAGGGAGAAGCAGGCTCCATGCAGGGAGCCCGATGTGGGACTCGATCCCAGGTCTCCAGGATCACGCCCTGGGCTGAAGGCAGCGCTAAACCGCTGAGCCACCGGGGCTGCCTACGAGCTGATCTTTATTTAAGGTTTGCCATCTGGAGATGCGGGAAGGGGCTCGGCCCTCCCAGGTGGTGGAGGTGATGGCGTTAGGGACCTGCGTCCCGGAGCCCAGGCCGTGAAGCCGTGGCAGGCGGACAGAGCACTCCATTTTCGCTGTGGACTGTTGTATCTTTTGAATTTTGTACCAAGTACATTCTAACCGTCGAATAAAAACCAAAATATTAAAAATTCACCAGGGCGACACCTGCGACCGGCACCCCTGGCTTTGCCAGGTGCTGGGACCTCGTCTGTAGGCTGTCAGGGCGACTGCGGATCCCGGCACTGGACTTCCCAGTCTTGTGTCCGTGGGCAAAGTCACCTCTGCTCACTGTGCCCCAGTCTCTGCTCGTGAAAATGCAGACAGGGGTGTGAGCTCCCAGGAGTGGGTGTGACGTGGGTCGGGAGGTCGGGAGGTCGGGAGCAATGGGGCAGAGGTCAGGTTCTGCTGCGGCTGGCCTGGCCGGGGTCTGATTCTGAAACCTCCTGGACTTGCTCTGCTCCTTGGGGGCACCTCTGACCTCACCTGTGAGCACAGGTGAGCTGCCTCACCTGTAGGACGTGGGGCGGGTGGATCTCGTGAGGTGACTTCCCAGACATCCTGTGGCCACACAGACGTGCCCCATGACACAGCCTGATGTTCCCCGGCCCCCAAGTAGGGGGACACCGATGGCTAGACGGCCATCAAGTCACGTGTCTGGAGGAAACGCTTCCGGTTATCCCTGAGTCATTAAGTGTCGCTTAATTATTAAAAAAGTAAACAGCCCTGTGACCTTGTAAGAGGCGTGTGATCACACAGATCCTCCAAGGCCATAAATATCGCTAAGAAACCAATTAGCACCTCATTAGCTGCGCTGCTCGCAGGGCAGAGGTTGAGGGAGGTTTGTGGGGCTGAGCCCTCCTCCCGCCCGCACTCCCGGGGGAGCCTGCAGCCCGTCCCCCTCCTTGTCCCGAGCTGGCGCTCTCGTCCCCGCTTGTCCTCCCTGCCCGCCGCTCCCCGCTGCCCTCCTCCCTGGCGTCACGGAGGCTTAACCCACAAATACAAACTTCGTATGTTCGAGGTGCACGACGTGGCGGTTTGGCATGTGCACGGACGGCGCTGATGGACACGTCCGTCCCCCCGCGGGGTGATCCAGCTTCCTTTCCTTGTGTCTGTGGCGAGGACGCTTAGGACACATGCGGACTCTGCCACGTCCTGGCGTCCAGCGCTGTCCCGTCCGCCGCGGTCACCACATGCGAGCCAGCTCTGGGACCTGGGAGCCTGTGCCCTCACCCAGCCCTCCCGGTCACGGGGACCCGCGGCCGTGCCGGCGCCTGGGCTGGCCTGTTGGAGCCCACGGTAGGCGAAGTACTCCGCACCCCGTCCTGCAGGCCCACCCGAGCTGGCCCAAGTGGCTTTTCTTCCTTTGTAAGGCTGAACAGTGCTCTGTGTGTGTGCCTGCCACGTCTTCGTCGTGCGTCTGTCTGTCCGTGCACCCCCAGCTTCCTCATCTTGGCTCGTGGATGGCACCGCGATGAACGTCCCCCCGTCGCTCTGCTTCTCCTTTTCTCTTTCCCTCCCTCCTCCTCCCCTTGCATCAGTCCCTCTGTCTCTCCCCCCCTCCATCCGTCCATCCCTCCATCCTTCCCCTTCTCTGTCTGTCTGGCTCCCCCACCACCCAGCCCCCGACATCTGTGTGGCCGCGACACGTGTGCAGCACAGCACTCAGCACGTTCAGAGTGGTTCCAGCCTTGGCTGCATCTCATTCCTCCTGCGGGTGTGCGTCCCCCGGGAGCCCCGGGCCCTGCAGGGAGAGAGCACGGTCACCCCGGAAGGACCCCAGGCGGCGGCGGAGGCTCTCGGAGGCCTGACTTGGAAGTGAGAACTTGAAGCCACGCGGTGTCTTCCCAGGTGGAGGTGGAGGGTGTGCGCGTGGGGGGCACAGGGATCCGACGGCTACAGCCCCTCCCACGAACCCGGGGACTTCGAATCGCCTGCTCCTCCTTGTGAAGCCAACTTTTTCCAGGTGTAATTTACAGACCGTGAAAAGCACCATTTCAAGCAGCAAATATATAACAGATATATGTACAAATACATAATGACAAATATATAATATAACCACCTGCACAGTTGAGATAGAGCACATCCCGTCGCCCCAGGGCTCACGGGTGCTGGGGTCACTCTCTCCCCAGCCGGCCCTGGGCAGCCCTCACCAGCCGTCCCCCCCGTAGGGTGGGCCTGTGTGCTCCGTGCACACTGCGGTGTGTGTGTGGGCGTCCAGGGTCCTCCTGTGGCCGTGTGGGTCCCCGGGGGTCAGTCTCCACAGGGCTCTGTTCTCTGACACGCTGCAGTGCGTGTGTCCATCCTGTGGAGGGGTGTTTTCAGCCTTGCTCTGCTGGGGCTGGAGGCTGAGATGTGGACCAGGGGCCCGGGCAGGGTGAGGGACTTGCTCACAGACATGCAGGTGGGAGGTGGCCCAGCTGTGGGCCCAGGGCTCTGAGCTCCCTGGATCGGCCCCGGGGTCCCGTGGGGCCACAACTCAGCACCAAAAGTGGACTCGCCGGCCAGATGCTGGTGTCCCGCAAGGCTTCTGGGGTGGACAGCTCCGGCCACATGGGCGGGTGGGTTTCCACGTGGGAAAAGGCACCTGATGCAATTCTAGCCTGTGCAACAGTCCATGTATGTATGCACACCCGTGCACACACGTACCCACATTGCACACACAACCCCTCTGGGGCCTGGAGATGCTCAGCCTGGTGCTCTTCACTTTGACTATGGTTTGGAGTAAAATCATGTCTCTGGCGAGCGCCTGGAACTACAGCCTCTGCAGGCCTGGCGGGGGCGGGGGGGGCTTTTAAATTCAAGTCCTTTGTATGACGAGGGCTTGTATTGGAGCGTCAGCTGTGGGGAGAGGACAGCGGCAGTGGCAGCAGGCTGCGGTCTGGAGGGTCAGCCTTCTGCCCTTGGGGTGCGTGAGTGCTGAGCATTTGTGTGCCGTGTGGGGTAGGAGGTCAGCTGGGGAGGGGGAGGCTCCGGGCCGTCCCTGCGGCGTGCTCGGCAGCAGGTGGATGAGCCCCAGGGGTTCAGTGCAGAGAGAAGATGAGCCACCAAATGAGGCTATTCACCAAAATTAAAAATACAGACGCGAGTCACAATGCACATTTTGCCAAAACATAATCAAACAACAAAAAAAATCTATCTTAAGCCCGTTGGATGATGGTCTATGTGTGGGAGGGGGCAAACAGGAGCCCGAAGCAAACAATTAGAGCTAGAGAGAGCGAGCCGCCCGGACCCAGAGCTGAGGATGGGCCTCATGGGGTCTTCGTGGCTGGCTGTGGAGATGGAGGGAAAGCTTTGATCTCAGGAATTAAAACATGTGAAATGCTTTGGGGCCCCCTCCTTATTCACGATCATTGCAGCAGCCAGCTAGTTGTCCCTCCTCCAATCATAAAATACTGGGACACGGAAGAGCAGGACCAGTGGCCGGCATTGCTCGGCTGTCTCTGCCGGTCAGCACAGGGTCAGGGCTGGGTCAGGGCTGGGTCAGAACAGGGTTAGGACAAGGTCAGGACAGGGTTAGGGTTGGGTCAGGACAGGGTCAGGATAGGGTCAGAGCTGGGTCAGGGCAGGGTGAGGGCAAGGTCAGGATAGGGTCAGGGCAGGGTCAGGACAGGGGCAGGGCAGGGCTGGGCAGGATCAGGGCAGGGTCAGGGTCAGGACAAGGGCAGGGAAGGGCTGGGCAGATCAGGGCAGGATCAAGACAGGGTCAGGACAGGGTCAGGGCAGGGTCAAGGCTGGGTCAGGACAGGGTCAGGGCAGGGCCAGGGCAGGGTCAGGGCAGGGTCAGGACAGGGTCAGGGCTGGGGCAGGGCAGGGTCAGGGCAGGGTCAGGACAGGGTCAGGGCTGGGGCAGGGCAGGGCTGGGCAGTCTGTAGCCTGGTGGTGGAAGTTCCTTTCTGGAGGCTGGGAACACCGGCTTCGTCCTTACAGGCTCACTCCTCCTTTCTACCGTGTTCTCTACAAACCCTGGACGTGTATGGACCTGAGCCCAGCCTCCCGTGTGTTGTGCTCCAGAGCCGCGGAAGCACCCCCTGCCTCTCACAGGGGAGGCTCCTGAGCAGCTAAGGAGGCTGCCTGGAGGAGGTGGCCCTGAGTAGGGTCGAAGCGCTGAAGAGGAAGGCCACCCGGACGAACTGGGTGGGGGGCCAGAGCCAGGGGCTGAGACTCCCTCCTCCCCAGGTGCTCCCTGACTCCTCAGGACCCCTGGTGGAAGTGGCCTCATCGCAACCTCATGGGGACAGAAGGAGAGGATGCACCAGGGAGCTTGGCTCAGTGTGGGTGCCCGTTGCTGGTCCCACTGTGCTTCCCTGGGTGGGGCCTCCGACCTGCCCCCTTGTCTCCTGCCAGAGGCAGTACCTTGCTGAGCTGTGCTGGGGCAGGGGTGCGGCAGCCTTGGCCGGACTGTCTGAGCTGCCTCCTCGTTGGGCGTCCTGCCTTCCTGCTCGCCCCAATCAGACCCTGCCCCAAGTCCTCGGCCGCTGCCTGGCCCCACAGAATAGAGGCCGAGCTCCTTTGCACGGCCTGTAAGGCTCCATCCTCCCCAGCCTGCTCCCGGCCCCGCGCCGCAGCTGCCAGCAGCGCCACATAGCTTGTAGCTCTCACGCAAATAAGCAGAAAACAAGGAGTTCACTCCTCATTCTCTGCACTGCGGGTGCGCTGTTTTGGGTGCCTTTATGCCCCACCTGGCAAACTCCTATTCGTCCTTCAAAACCCCACTAATGCATAATAACCACCTGTGGTAAAGCACTTTCTGATGCCCTCAGACAGGACTAAACTCTCACCCTCACGCTCAGATGGCTCCTCTTAAAATTTTCCTGTGTCCTAATTATTTGTTGATGTGTCTCTCTCCTCCATCAGATCAGGAGCTTCTAGAAGGCAAAGCCTGTGTCTTGAGCACCTGCATTTCCTTGGCCCCAGGCCCTTTGCTCAGCACACACACATACACACACATGCACGCGTGCACGCATGCCAACCAGCAGAGGGAGAAGCAGAAGAGGCCCTGGTGGCTTTGCATGGGGACCGTCCTCTCTGCGAATCCAGGACAAGAGGGAGCCGTGGTCGGTCAAGGTCGGTTGGGAAGCCTGTGCCCTCAGATCACAGGAATAACAGTGCGTCTCAGGAGCGGCTGCCAACTCGGTGTCCTGCCAGGTTCAGGCGGGACAGACGCTCAAACTGGGTCAGAGGCCTGGCTCTGCCTCGTTCCAAGGAGCAAGCGCCGTGGTCGCTGGAAAGTCAATCTTACGTGAGGTTATTTATCCAGTTGGTTAATTAGATTTTCCTCAACGATTTCACGCCGCGGTTCGGTTCCTCGTTGCAAGAGGAATTTAAGCGGACTTTGCCAGGAAGTCCTGTTGGAAGCCGACCGGGTGCTGCAGTGGGGGTGGGGGCATGGAGGGGGCTGAGCGCTGGCACCCTGGCTGCCCCCCTCCACCGCCTCGACCCCCCACCCCAGCCCTGGGCCAGAGTTCATTATTCACGGGCATCCCGGCTTCCCTCCTGGCACGCACCATGTGCCATGCGTAGGCTCCGAGGACTGCGGCGAGGCCACCCAGACCCTGCCCTCTGGGGCTTGAGTCCAACGGTGGGGGAAACACTGATGGGGGAACCACGGCTCCCAGGGGGCCCGGGGCCAGGGTGGTCAGAGCCAAGGGTGCACAGCTGTAGGCGGAGCAGCCTGGACGCCCATGTCGCTCCCGGTGAGTATGGGTGCGTGCCCGTCCACCTCACTGCCCTGCTAGTCAGCACCGAGTGGGGGACTGTGGGGCTAGGCGTTCTCAGGGGACCGGCAGAGGGGTCTGGGGGAGAACTGGACCAAGAGCGGACGTGATTATGAATTGGCCCCAGGAAGCTCCTGGAGTGGAGGCCACTCAGGTGCAGGGCCCTGAGTCAGGAGGGCAAGTGCATGAAAGGTGAGTGGGGCTGAGATGGGGGCATGGAGGATCTGGGGAGGCTGGGAGCAATGTCCCCCGTGGTTCCCCTCTGCAGAAGGGCAGGGACGAGGTCCTGCTCATCTGTCTCCCTCCAGGAAGCCTGCCCGGGTCTCGCCCTCTTTTCAGAGGAGAGGGACAGTTGGCTGCAAGGCGGCCTGTGGTAGCCTCCGGCTCCCTCCCCCCTCCCGTCCCCTCTCTGGACGTTTCTGCAGCCGTCCACGGGGCATTTGGGATGGAGCACAGGGCAGATCCCCGGGTGCGCATCCAGCCCGTGCCCCTTTGCTATGATTCTGTGCAGGGGACTCTGCCTCCTGGAGCCGGCGCTGCACCTGCAGCGGGAGGAGGGCGCGGGCGCCTGGGGCCAGGCCTTCTTCACCCACGCCCAGGGCTTGGGAAGAACCGCGGCCCTGCTCACCCCCTGCACGCCCGGGCACTGAACGCCGGGTGGGTGCGGGGCTGCTCCCCTCCCAGACCCCGCCCCAGTCACTCCAGAGACCCCCACGCTGAGCCCCGCTCACTCGCTCGCTTGCGCCCCGCCGAGGTGACAGCCCTGCTGGAGCTCAGCCTTGGCTACGACCAAAGTGGCTTTTCAGTGAGAACTGAAGCCCGAGGAGGAAAAACACGTAAGTGAGCTGGAGAGCAGACCTGGGTCACGACCTGAAGCCCCAGGCCTGGACCCCAGGGAGCAGGAGCGCCTCCCAGGGGCTCATTTCATTCGATCCTCAAGACCATCCCCGAGGACCCCGGAGGACAAGAACCAGGCACAGAAAGGTTAAGACGCTTGCTCAAGGGCACACAGCATTAAGACTCTGTTAACGGGTAACCACAGTTTAGTCCCCAAATAATAGCTCTGACTTTCCAGACTTTCTGTGCAGTGGCCTCTCTCATTTAGGAGCTCTGCACACCTTGGGCCCCCAGGCGTCTCTCCCACGCGGTTGGGGGGGGGCTTGGCCAGGCTGGCAGGGGTGGCAGGGAGGGTCCTGGGAACAGCTTCGTCCTTCAGGCCTCCAGGGGACAGAGCCCCCGAGGTGCCCTGGATGACCGCAGTGTTCTCCCCTTGTGTCGTCGCTGGGGCCAGCACGTGCCAGGTCCGCGTGCTCTGGGGCCCTGGGTGATGGGCAGGGGGGGTCGGTGCTGAGCCCGATGGGGGGCCGGGAAGGCCTCCTGGGAGGTGTGGCTCCTGCAGGGGGCACTGAAGGTCGGCCAGGGCCAGTCGGGGACAGGGCCTTCCAAGCAGAGGAGGCCGGGGACAGCGAGGGGCAGGGCCTGAGTGTGCATGTGGTCGGAGGTTTGGTAGGGACTGGGAACTTGGGCTTCCCTGGGGGCCTCTTCCTCTTCCCTGCACACAGCCCCGTGGGTCACCCTAGAGAGAGATGCCCCTGCTCTGGGTCACTCCCAGGAGGCTTCGAGGACGGAAGCGGCCCCGTGCCGGTCAAGCTTTAATAACCAGTTACCTGGGCTGGAAAAACTCTGCTCTCTGCTCGCTAGCATTTGCCGATTTCTACGGTGCAGACACCATGGCCAAGGACAGGCCAGCAAGGTGACATCCCTGACGGGGCCTGGGGAGGAGCTGGCCACGCGGGGCTCCCACGGGACACGTGCCACCTCCCGCTCACCCTTGACGAAGCTGTGAAGGCCACGGTTCAGGCGTGGAGCGGGGGTGGCCCGGGGGCTCGTGGGGGGCGGGGGACGGAGAGGGCGCCCAGGACAGGCATCCCGGGGGGCTCAGACCCCGAATGCCATCTCCTGCTTCGTCCATCCCGGGAGCGCGCACCCAGCACCCGAAACCCTACTGGTCGGTCCAGGATGAGGTTTTGGGTCCTGGAAGTCCTTGTGAGCTACTTGCAGGAAGAGGGGCTCTTCCCAGACCCTCGGCCTACGTGCCGCCCTGGGCCCCGCACCGCCGCGCGGCTTTGGGGACCTCACCGGGCCTCTTTGGGTCCTGGTTCCTGGTCTAACAAGTTACAAAAATGAATGATCGGTTCTCTTAGGCGAGAGGCTCGGCGACGCTTCACTTCCAAGCCCGTGGGCCGAGCTTCATTCATTCATTCATTCCCCCATGCATTCATTCATCAAGTCACGCCAGCACCAGGGCCTCAGGCTCTGAGGTCCCACGAGCACCCTGACAGGTCCTGGCTGCTGGATAAATGCTAGCAGCCTCCCCGCAGCCGGCTGGGGGCCCCGGCTGGTATGCAGCCTCCCCCCTGCCTGTCCAGCCCGGACTCCCCCACTGCCACGCACCTCACCAGCTTTCCCCGGGTGTGACCAGGCCTTCTTCACCGGCGCCCGGGGCCACCACCGTGATGTTGCAGGGGGTGTTGCCAGGCCTACCCATGGATTGCCATGGCAGGGCCAGGGGCACCACGAGTGTGCAAGCAGGTCACGTGGGTCCTGCATACATGCCTCCCCGTGCCCTGGTTGGAGGATGAAGCCTTGGCAAGACGGCGACCCCCTCTCTCCCAGCCTGATGCTCCCCACACACGGCCTGATGCCCGAGTACCCAAGAGCAGATGAGGTTTGCAATCCAACGGGTCCCTCTCCGTGCCCGTCTGTGGGGACCAGAACCTCCAGATCTGCAGAGCCCGGGGCTCTAGGGCTGGAGCTGTGGACGCCTGAGTGCTCGGAACCACAGAGCGTGGGCTGCCCACTGGCACCCCTGGTTCCCAGGGGTCTTCCTAGGGCCCCCAGGCCCCACCACGCTCCCCCGTTTAGTGCCCCATCTCTCGGAGAGGGGCCTCTGACAGCTGCTCCCAGGGTCTTGTCAGCTCATGGCTGTGGGTGGTCAGCATGGGATGTGGCCAGAGGTCCCTGTGGTCATGGGGCTCCCCCCCACCCCACTGCTGTAAAATGGGCTTCCTGGTCTGATGTGATGGTGTGAGGGGACCAGTCAGTGGAGTGCACGCTCAGGGGGTGGTGCCCCAGGTGGAGGTCTGGGTGTAGGGAAGCCAACCCCACATCCAGAATCTCCTCTTGTGAAGATGAAGCGAGGCCCGTCCATCCTGAGAGGGACCCAGTGTGGTCAGTTTGCCACCACATGGTCCTCTGGGCCCCTTGAGCCATGAGCCACATGTTGCCGGCAGCTGGGCAGCCCTGTGGGTGAGCAGAGCTTGTGCTGCAGGTCTGCAGCTGCCTCCTCTCTGCCTCCGGGGACATTCATTCAAATGTCCACAAGCCGGCCTGGGTCGGGGGGCAGTGACCGAGGTTGGCTAACAACGCCTGGTTGGCTCAGGGGTGCATGGAGTGCCTCTGTGGCTGACACACTCATGGGCACTGACGTGCAAGGCCGCCAGCTTCCTGCTTCACGTCCTCTCGCAGGTGCCTGCCCACGTGAACCCGACCCTCTCGTCCTCTCCAGTCTTGGTCTCTCAGACTCCTGACCGCCCAGGTGGACCGGGTCTCCCTCCCCGGAGTCTGTGCGCCTTCTGACCTCAGGGCAACTCCCTCGGCGCACAACGTGGATGAGCAGGTGCGCCGCCCAGAGCCCAGCCCGTTGGGTGACCTTCTCTCTCCACTATCTCTTGAGGTCACTCCGAGGAGGTTGGAGGGCAGCTTGTCCCCAACGCACCCATGAACCGAGCTTTGGACCTTCCTCCTCCTCCTCTGGCGGGTCCTCTGGGATTTCCTACATGGCCGTACGAGTGGGCTGAAGGCGGTGGGGCCCCGAGGCCTAGGCTACTTGCTTGTGAAGCTTCTTGTGTGAGCCCCAGGTATGCACACCACCCCCAGCTTGTGATGGATTTTGCTGGGCCCATCCCCCCTCGGATTTGGGCCTGCATCTCCCACTGTGCCTTGCCACAAACTCCACAGCTGTCCCCTCCAAACAAATAGGATCAACCACGTCATGGGGCTCGTGCACCAGGCTGCCAGCCCCACAGCCTAAATGTGGGGCTGGCCCATTCCTGCTCTGCGCCCACACAAAGCCTGGGGCCCGAATCCGGATTCTTCTGCACGGACTTGGCACCACCTCTGCAGTGGGGCAGCGTGGACCTGTTGGTTTTGATTTCTAGTTTCCTTCCTTTATGACCTGCTAGACCATCTTGTATGATTTCTATTCTTTTAGATTTGTCAAGGTTTGTTTTATGGCCCAGAATAGTCTGTCTTGGTGAATGTTGCACGAGCGCTTGAGAAGAGCGTTCAATCAGTGCTAATCAGACCTCGTCGGGGATGGTGTTGTTCGGCCTAATATATCCTCACTGATTTTCTGTCTGCCTGTTCCACCGATTACGGGGAGAGGAGAGCCGCCGTCTCTGATGTAAATTGTGGGCTTCTCCTTCCAGCTCCAGCAGCTTTGCCTCATGTATTTTGAGGGTGTTGTTAGGTGCATACACGTTTGAGTCGGCCCCTTTATTATTATGTTGTGTTCCTCTTTATCTCTAATAATAGTCCTTATTCTGAATCTACTTTGATAAAAACTCAGCTACTTCGGCTTTCTTTTTATCAGTGGCTACATGGTATCTTCCTCCATCCTTGCGTCCTTTTTCTTTTAACGTTATCTATATGTTAATATTGAAATTTGGTCTCTTATAGACATAATATAGTTGATTTTTGCTTTTTTAAAGCAAGGTCTTAAAATCTTTAAGATCCAGTCTTGTTATCTGTTTTTTTTTCACTGCACTGTTTAGACTCTTCACATGCAAACTGATAGCTTAGATGGTTGGACCCAAATCCTCCATCTTGATCTTTCCTATTTGTTGCATTTCTACTTTGTTTTTCCTTCTCTTTCTGCCTTTTCTGAATTTAATTGAGCACATTTTATGATTTCATTTTATCTTCTCTGTTGGCTTAGTATTTATTTTCCTTTTAAAAAATACCCGTGGTTTCCCTAGGGCTCACAATATACAATCTTAAGAATCAGAGTCTACCTTCGAACACACAGTCGCTATATGAATTATGTGACTCTCCATGTGGTGTAGCAATTGATAACAAGATATCCCAGTCACTCCTCCCACCTTTTCTGCCACTGTCATGTCTTCTCCTTTTACGTATTCTGTAAACACACAGCACAATGTTTCCATCTTTTCTCAGGCTGTTACCTATTAGAGTGAGGGTCTGCAGCCCATTTTTTGCCAAAAGGGTTTCTGGGCCCCCAGCCACACCCTGTGGCTACCTGGATCCTGTTTCAGGCTTCCATATTCACTTCAGCTGGGTTATTACCACAGACCTCACAGGTTCCCACACCCAAAATATCCACCATCTGCCCCTTTAAAATGTTTGCTTACCCCTATTTTAGATCAATGATGACTAAAGGAAAAAAATAATTTTATTTTATTTATTTTTTAAAGATTTTATTTATTTATTCATGAAAGATACACACAGAGAGGCAGAGACACAGGCAGAGGGAGAAGCACGCTCCCTCTTCAGAATTCGCCTAGGTTCATTTGTTTTATGAACTCAATTCATTTTTATAATAAAAAATTCCAAAGCTGTTTATAATTAGGAGGGTGCCATGTAACACATGTGTGAGTGGTCCTCCCCGGCTTAATAGTGACCAGCTCTGGGCCCATGTTCATCAACACCCTGGCCAATTCCTCCCAAAAATTGTATAGCACCTGCCTAAAATTTGAGAACATGTCTGTAAAAGATGATGACTTCAAATCATGGAAGGTAGTAATCTTAAAATCTTAAGAAATTAGCTGTATCACACATGAGAAATTAACAATACCCCATTAATGTTATTAAATATTCGAGCAAGGCTTGAAATTCCCTGAATTATTGCATCAAGGGGCACCATTCTGGAAAAGTTTTTCCCAAAGAACTTGATAGGACTTTCCTTTGTTACTTTAAAAGCATCTTCCATGGTCCTCTCGCATGCGTGCATCTTGCCTTCATGCCCTTGTCGGTGGTGACATGGCTTTTCCTCCCTACTTGTGCTGCCTTTAAGATTTTCTTGTTTGTGGTATTTAGAAGCTTGAATATTTTGGGGGAGGAGGAGAGCAGTTTATTCTGCTTGGTGTTTCCGGAGCTTCTTGAATCTGTGATTTGTGTCTTTCACTATTAAAAATTTCTCCTGGCCCACCCTCCCCGCCCTCACGCTCTTCCAATTATGCTTGTGTTAGACCGCTGGACATTTTCCTACGGCTCCTGGAGGCTCTGTTCTGTCTTTCCCTTCTCCCACCTTTTTATTTTCCTCTTTGTGTTTCCAGTTGGATAATTTCTGTAGATATAGATATATTTTCAGGTTCACAGATCTTTTCTCAGCTGGGTCAAGTCTGCTGAAGAGGCTATCAAGAGCACTCTTCACCTCCGTGACAGAGTTTTCTATTCCCTGCATGTCAATTAGAATTTCCTGCTGTCTGCAGAAATTACCCATCTGAGTTTGCATGTTGTGCACCTTTTCTATGAGAGCCTTCAACACATTAATCACAGTTATTTCAATTTCCCTGACTGAGAGTGACACCCTCGGTGTCATATCTGAGTCTGGTTCTGACAACTGCTGTGTCTCTTGGGGGTATATCTCATCTTGCCTTTTTGCATGCCTCGCAGGCGTTGTTGGAAGGTGGACATATTGTTTAGGACAGAAGATGCAGAGGTAAATAGTTTTATGCTTGGAGACGAGCATGTCTTTGCTTCTGCTGGGCTTTAGCGTGAAGGTCTGTGATTCTGGTCAGGAACTGCGCTTCTTCTTCTTTTTTTTTTTAAATAGATTTTTATGTATTTATTCATGAGAGACACAGAGAGTGGCACAGACACAGCCAGAGGGAGAAGTAGGCTCCTTGCAGGGAGCTCAATGCGGGACTCGATCCCAGGACACAGGGATCACACCCTGAGACAAAGGCAGATGCTCAACCCTTGAGCCACCCAGGGGCCCAGGAACTGGGCTTCCTTTGGGGTTTTCATGGTGATGCCTGCCCTCTGTGCGCTCTGGCTGCAGATCCCAGAGAGTGGGCTGCACGGGGGCTCCTGCTCATCCCCCAGTGGTAATTCCGGTCAGAGCATCTGTTCCTGCCCACCTGCCCCTCCCCCCCACCCCAGGGATTGCATTTTTATCTTTTTCTCTTTACTTGTTTGAGATCTGCAATAGGTTTCCATCAATGCCCTTGGTGGCAGTTGCTTTTATTTTATTTTATTTTATCGGCTCATTCCACCACAGATTAAGCTTTTTTTTTTTTTTTTTTCTGTAGGGAGGCAGGACGATGGATCCCAGCAGACTTTCAGAGAGACGGGTGTTGTCTTTCTCCAGGCAGATCACAGGAAGATTTTCAGAAAGGTCACAGATCTTCCTCGTAAGCTCCTGGTGGCAGTTGAGGAAGACAACTCTGCGGGAAGGTACAGCCCTCTCTACATTCGCAGCCCCCGGGGGCTGGCACTTCCATGGTGGCCCATACTCGATCCTCAACAGTCCAGTAAACATTTCGGCCAGGTTAATGGTGTCCACCACTCTTGGGGCCTGTCTCTCCCTGCAGCCATCTCCCTTCCCAGATTTCAAGCCACTTGACTTTCTTGTGACATCCATTCTCTGGCACGTTCTGTAAGGGCTGTTGCTGTTTTCCAGCATTTGTCTTCTTGTAAGAAAGGGAGTGATGGTGTTCCTGCTCCCTCCGTCCCTGAGCCGGGATCACAAGTCCCCAGGAGTCAATCAACAATGAAATGATCTAGAAAATGAAAATGCTAAAGTAAAAGCTAATGACTTAGAGTCATAGCGATAGTCACCGGGAGCATCCTATCCCGACGTGGCTGGAAGTGGTGTCTCGGGGGACGTGTCTGGGGGAGTCCTGGTAGAGGACATCTGTTTTTATTTTGTGTCCCTTTGTGCTTTTCTATTAAGAGCAAACCACTCGTGTTGGTTTGCTTAGGAACCAGTTACACACACACACACACACACACACACACGCCCACAGACCCCTAAAGGAGCAGCCAGAGAAGTAGCAGGTGGGTCAGGGTGGTCCCCATGGTCGTTATTAAAGAGAGGTGGGCTTTGAGAAAGGAAGGGTGTCAGCATCAGAGTGAAGACTCATTCTGATGACCTCTGCCGGCCTGGAAGTTTGAAAGTCCTTGATGGTTCACTCTATCGACCCTTATTTTTCCAAATGATGATATAAATTTAAGAAGGAATCCATAAGTCTGGCTATTCCAATAGCTCATGGAGCATTAACAGGTAACTCTCTCTGGCTTAGTTGCTTGACGTTAAGCTTTAGAGCAGGATTAATGGAGTTGGGTTCTGGAGCATGAGTCTTATGGGGTATCAACCGATGTTACTAAAAAAAGCGATTCAGTGGCCAATCAGATTCAAGTGCCTGCTGAAGGAGAAAGGAGAATTCTTGGCTGCAGGACTTCTCAGAGCCTTGAATCGGCTCTATCCACAGTGACTCCTGAAGGGGCCACATAGTATGGTTATTCTGGAATTCCTTCCCTGGAAGTACTGGTTCATCGAAGGCTCACTTTGGGGAAGCCAGGGACGGGAGAAGACTACGTCTGCGTGCGTGAATCCTGGTTCCCCTGACTCAGTCACCCCAAGCCTTGGTGCTGTCATCCATAACGTGGATCTTCAATGCCTTTAGTGATTGTAGTAGGACTTAGTGGGGAAGCTGGTGGGTGGAGCCAGGCCCTGACATTCCCCTGTCCTTGTCCCCACTGCTGGGATGGGTTAGGGCAGTCCCACTTCCTCGCCGCATGGGAGGTCCCTTGGGGGAACCCTCAGGGGCCAGCGTCGCTGCAGCATCGGAACACGCAGGCTGCGGCGGCCCCACACATGCTGGCAGGGTCT
Source organism: Canis aureus (assembly GCF_053574225.1). Classification (NCBI taxonomy): domain Eukaryota; kingdom Metazoa; phylum Chordata; class Mammalia; order Carnivora; family Canidae; genus Canis; species Canis aureus. The sequence continues at coordinate 39,476,270 of NC_135624.1, read as the reverse complement.
GCTGCTACGGGCAGATCACCGCCCTGCGAACCGCCCATCTCTGGTCCTCACCTGCCCCCGCGGGCTGACCCCTCCGGGTAGGGAGCTCAGTGCTCAGGGGAGAGCGTGTAGTGACAGCTTCCCGACTGTGGCCTGGCTCTCAGGGGTGGGTGGGCCACGCTCCTTGTCCCCACAGGTCACGATTCAGTGAGCAATGGGGGCCCAGGGACAGGCTGCCTGCCGTGTGCCCTTGGTACCCGCCCTGTGAATGCCACCTGCTTGGGAGCCCCAGGGATGCGTGCCAAGTGAGCGACAAACGATGGAGCAGAGGAAGGAGCTCAGAGATCCGTGGTTGCCCTGCTGGTGCCCTCGGGGCGGCGGCTTCGTCCTCATGCAGAGGGACGGGGAGGCTGGGCAGCCTAGAGCGGGCTCGCCTGCAGAGCCTGGAACATCCTCCGCACCCTGAGCTGCTCCGTGGCATCCCCCGCTTGTGGTAGAAAACGTGCCTGAGACCCCACTTGGGACCTGGCAGGCTTGGGACCTGGTCCCTGACTGCAAAGCCCGCACTGCCCCCAGCCCACGCTGACCACCTGGGAAGACCTCTCCTCTCCTGCATCCTGTCCTCACCAGAGTGGGCTGCTGTGGGCGCGGGGGTTCCGGAAGACCCTTCAGGCCAAGAGTGTGATTGGTGTGATTGAGTTGGGGTTCGGGAGGGTGGGGGCGTGAGCAAGTGCCGCTTAGCCGATGGACAGGCTCACTTCTCAGCAGCCCGTCTTCCCCTGGTGCCGCCTGTGCAGTGGGGGCTCGTGTCCTCGTGGCGGCAACACCCAAGACTCAATATCCCATGTGAATGCGGACTGTGCGGATCGGGTTAGTGGCCCTGCCGGGGCCCCGACTTGGAGTGTGGGGTCAAAGCCTTGGATAAGGCAACACCATCCTTGCCCCGCACCCTCTGTCCTGGGGACATGTTGCCCACACAAGAGGCTGGGGCTGGAGGCGTCCAGATGGGCCTGCGCAGCCCACCTCCTGGCCCAAATGCGGCCCGGACGTCACCTGGTGTCCACTCACGACGGCAGGTGGGAGCAAACTTTGTCCATAAAGGTCTCGATGGTAAATAGTTCAGGCTCCGTGGGCTGCACGGTGTCTGTGGAAGCTACTGGCTTGGCTCCTGAACCTAAACGCACCCACAGACCACGGGTCCCTGAATGCTCGCAGAAGGGTTCAGATAAAACTCTCCTTCCGAGACCCGGGGGTGGGGGGTTCAGCCCAAGGGCTGTGGCTTCTGGTCTCTGCCATAGCGCTAACGTCCTACCACTCGCACCTGCGCACACTTGTCAAATCTGCAAAGTTGACGTCGACTCTTCTACTAACTGAGTGGTAGGGACCTGATGCGGGTTCCGGCACATTCCCCACCAACGCCCTTCGCCCGTCCCGGCCGCGGGGCTGGGGGACCCACTGCACGCCGACTGACCCCTTCCCCCTGGTTTCTCCCGGCGGCTCCGAGGCCTCTCAAGCCCAGCCGCCTCCCGGGGGGAAGCGCCTCAAAGGGCTCGTGGACACATGTTACCGAAACCGCAGCCGGGACTACATATTCTGCGATTCCGGGGTCGCGCTCTGTGTCTTACTTCCTGGCATTTGCCTCCTGGGCTTGCGGCTCATGGATGCATCTCACCCAACAGAGTGTTATTGTGAAGTTTTAGTGGAGATTTTCTGCTCTTGGGTTTCTTCTGCATTTATCATTGGGAACTCTTCTGTGAGGAGGATTTGTCCCTTCTTCTCACTTACGTATTCACTCCCCCATTTATTTATGTCGGGACGGGGTCGTGGGGTCGTGGGCCCTTGTCTCGCATTGTGGGTTCAGCCAGCACCATGCGAGCTTCTTCGCCGCTCAAATTGCTCAGCTGTGGCCCTGGGACCCCTTTCAGGTCTTGCCTCAGTTTGTACCCACTGGTCACAGCTCGTTTCCCCTACACTTGAGCACTTTCTTTCTTTTTTAAAGATTTTATTTATTTATTCATGAGAGACACAGAGAGAGGCAGAGACACAGGCAGAGGGAGACGCAGGCGCCCTGCGCAGAGCCTAATACAGGACTTGATCCCTGGACCCGGGATCAGAGCTGTAGCCAAAGGCAGACGCTCAACCCCTGGTCACCCAGGCGTCCCCCTTGAGCACTTTCTATCTGGCGCCACAACACGCCCCAGGTGCATCTTGCGTTCCCTTGGTTCCAGTTCTGGAATGATCCATCCGGGGATGTTGGCGGTGGTGTTTAGAAACCACAGTGGGGCCTGGGTGTGCTCACGAGGCGGGAGCAGTGCTGGGAGTCAGGGATGCGCTTCGGCCCTTGTGCCTGTACCTTTCTGTCTCCAGCCCTACGCACGCGCACCTGGTTGTGTCCACCAGGCAGTAACAGCGAGTCCGTGTGCTGCCTCCGGCCCCCAGCCCGGGGTCTGCTTTAGCCTCCCCTCCTGCTTATTGGCAAGCTGCCCCCACTATCTGCGGCTTTTTTTGTTCAACAAGGTACCAGCAGAGCACACAGCTTATGAAGTTGTTTTGTTTCTCCCTCTAGTCTTGCAGAATCAAATCAAAACATGGTTCCAGATCACAGCCGCTTCTGTCGGTGAGGCTGTGTCTTACATCTGTGATATTGTTAGACTCACCTGTCACGTGCTGCCCTCCATCCCGGGGCTCCGGACTGTGATCGCTTATTCTTGTTTCACTGGGATACAGTAGAGTCCAGTCTTCGGGACACACCTTTCCATGGGGGTCACGCACGCTTGCAGCCCAGGTCCCAGCATCGCCATCCCCTTCAGGTCGGCCCCACCGCCCGCGTGCCTCGTGGGGCTCCTTGGCCTCCAAGCCCTCTGCTCTCCCTCCGTCCCCACCACCCCTCCTTCTGAAGTTCTATGCTTCTAGGCCGTCATATAAATGGAGTCGTAGCATACGTAGCCTTTTGGATCTGACTTCTTTCACTTAACAGAATGCATTCGAGAGTCGATAATGCTGCACGGACCGGCAGTGAGCCCCTCTCGTTGCTGACCGGTGTTCCATTCCGCGGACACGCCACGCTGTTCATCCACGCAATTCCTGCAGGGCACATTGGTTGACTCCAGTTTGGGGGTGATTGATTATGGATGAATCTATAAACGTTTATGTTCCCATTTTTGTGGGGACATAAAGGTTCACTTCGCTTGGTGAATCTGTAGGATTTTCAGGGTGGGATGACTTCGTCTCACATTGAGTGCCTATTTGGCTAAGAAACCACCAGGCTCTCTCCCAAAGCAGCCGCCGCGTCCTGTACTCCCTCCCACCAGTAATGAGCGGGGGCTCCTGTTGCCCCACATCCTCTCCAGCATTTGGTGTGGTCGGGTTTTTTTTTCTTTTTTTTTTTTGGTTTTTAATTGCAGCCTCTCCGGTAGGGGTGTGTGTGTGTTAACTTGTCTGGTTTTAGTTTGCGTTTCCATAGGGACCAACGCTGACAAGCATCTTCTGCTGCGCTCGTTTGCCACCCGTGTGTCTTCTTGGGTGAAGCGTCTGTTTTCATCTCTTGTGCATTGTTGAGGTTGCATCGCATTGTCGAGCTTGAGCACTGGCCAGCTGGGGCGGGCCCACTCTGGCTCCAGGTGAGCACAGACACGTCCCCCTCGGGTCTCTCAGGTGGTTCTTCCTCTGGCCTCGGCTGGTTTCTTACATGACAAAGAACGCTCCATCTGTGTGCTCTTGGGGAGCCTCTGGGGGTCTGGACTCTGTCTCTCTGCAGCTCTCTCTTCAGACCCGCCGGACCCCAGGCTCTGCTTCCTCATCTCGGGTGTCCTGAGCTCGGCCTGGGCCTCCCCCTCTGAGCCTGACACCTGCTCATGGCAATGGGCCCACCCTTGCTTGTTCTCGGCTCTGAGGATCACGCTCCCTCACTCCCTCATGTCCCTACCTCGAAAACTACTTGGCACACCTATTTTTGTGTGGATTCAGGCGGCCAGTCCTGGGCACGTGTTTACGAGATGCTGCACTGATTACCAAGCATTTCCATGTATCTCATTCCCACCGATTGTCACAGCAACCAGAGGTCAGCACCATTCCCTTATCTACAATCTACAGCTGCAAGCGTCCCAGAGCGGGGGACAAAGGTGATTCACCTTGGAGTTCAGAGGTCAGAGCTCCTGCCACAGGCAGCAGGTGTCAGAGCTCTGGTTTCCGGCTACCAGGGTCAGTGATTTCTCCAAATGTAGGTCGGGTCCCTGCTCCCATGTGTGGTGGCAAGAAGGGATGGGGTGGGGAGTGTGGGGCGACACAGAAAGTCTTGTGGACGAGGCAGGACGTGATGCCAGAATGGGTGACCCTGGAGGCCGCACCAGCTGAGCCGAAGTGTAAGGTAAGGAGGAGGAGAGGTGCTCCCCAGGGGAGCTCACTGCTGGGTGACACCTGTGCCCTCTCTGGTTTCCGTGACAGGTGCAGAGGCTAAACGTCTCTCTCAGAGTCCAGGGCCCATGACCCTGGAAAGAACTGGGGACTTTCTCTAGTTCTGTGCTCCACCTACCTGTGATGAGGGGGAAACTGAGTCAGGAGACCGGCTGGATCGGGGAGTGGTGGCCGGGGCTGGGACATGACTTCAGTCTTAGACCTCACTCCCTTCTTCACACTGCAGCTTTCATTTTATCTTATTTTATTTTTTATGTGGTTTCTCTTCCCAGTTATTTATTTTTGCCCTCAGCTTGTGCATTTTTGTGCTATTAATACCTAATTAGACACAGCTTTGGATTTCTTCCTTTATCTTCAGGGCACATGTTTATTTTAGACCCGAAGTGGCAAGCAGAAGGGGAGTACTTAAACTGTGGAAACGGTTAGGATTTCGCCACAGGGCCAGGGGCCCACTAGGTACGACACACGGCGACGCCGAGTCGAGTGCACGATTGCGTAGGCGGTCGCAGGCGATCGTGACGGTGCTTGGGTCTCCCAGCCGCCGCCAGCCTGTGGTCTGGGGGCCGAGCCTCTATTGTTGCACGCCGGCACCCACCCTGGCATCACCGCTGACCCGCGCCATCTCTGGGCTCCTGTCCCCATTCCCTGCTCCCGTCTCGGGGTTCGGGAAACGCTGGAGCTGGCGAGGCAGCCCCCAGGACCCGCACGGCGGCGGCCCTCCGGATGCACCTGCTCCGTCGGCACGAGCACGGCTGTTCCCCCTCCAGAACCCGCACCCGGGCCCGCCTCCTAGCCTGCATCTGTCGGCTGCTCGTGCCGAGACGCCGGGGAGCAGACGTGCCCATGTGCGTGTGGCCACCGCGTCGGACATCTCGTCTGGCTCACAGGTCTGTGGGGTCTGGCTCGGGTCTGACCCACGTGTCCCTCATTCTAGAAACGGCAGCTGCCGAGCCGAGCATCGTCCTCAGTGGCCAATGGCAGAAACGCCGAGGCCCAGCCTCACTGTGCAAACCCTTCTAGACCTCTTCCTCCAGCGTGTCTGCTGATGTTCCACTGGCCGGCGCGAGCCACACGGCCCACCTGGGTGCTCGGAGCCGGACACCCCAAGTCACACGCAAAGGGAGGGCGTGAGCGCTGGGGACGATCACCCATAAGCACCCGCCCTGAAGCCTCTCTACTCCTGCACCCTGGCCCCGGCTTTGGCCACAGCCTCTCTCCTGAGACCTCAGCCCTGCTTCCCGGGTCCCTGGGTGGGGGGCCCGCTGCTTAGCTCTCCCACTTCTCTGCCAGTGCTGCTTCCTTGGTGCGTCGCTGGGTGCGTTTGGGCGACCTCCTCCAGGCACACGGCTCGCCATGGGAGAGCCTGGGCAGCCTCGGGGTCGGGGACTGTGTCCCACAGCTCACCGGGTGGTTGTGCTGCCATCCTCAGCCAGATGCTCAATGCGTGGCTGTTAGAGGGTGAGTTCCTCTTGTTTCATTGCATTTCCCTGAGAGTGAGGTCGAATATTTATTTTATTTTATTTTATTTTATTTATTTTATTTATTTTTAAAATTTATTTATGATAGTCACAGAGAGAGAGAGAGAGAGAGAGAGGCAGAGACATAGGCAGAGGGAGAAGCAGGCTCCATGCACCGGGAGCCCGACGTGGGATTCGATCCCGGGTCTCCAGGATCGCGCCCTGGGCCAAAGGCAGGCGCTAAACCGCTGCGCCACCCAGGGATCCCAAGGTCGAATATTTAAAAACGTATTTATCGGCCACTCGTGTGTCCTTTTGTGTGAGTCCTTGTTAGCTTTTCTCCCCCAGCTCTTCCTGCTTCTAGACTGATGGGTCCTTCCTAACCGACTGGTGGGACTTCACTCCACCTCCTGGCTCGTCTTTTGTCAGCTACATGTACCACAGATTATCTTTCCCTGTATTTTTCCTTTGTTTGGGGAGTTTTTGTTGTAGAAGATGTTTTAATCTTAATTGAGTCAAAATGACTCTTTCTTGAAGGTCATGGGCTTTTTGTATCTAGTTTAATTAATCCTTTCCTATCTTGAGTTTATGAAGAAGATATGATCTAATATTGTCTCCTTAAAGTTTTCTTCTTCACATAAGGGATTTACTCCACCTGGGATTTATTTTTGTGCATGGCATGAAGTAAGGACCTAATTTTGCTTTATTACGGAGCGCCAGTTGTCAGAGCACCATTTAATGCATATTTAGAATATCCCACATTGAATCCAGCCCCTCCCCTGATATTCACGGAGCTCTGCAGGTGCACACAGACCTGCTCTGGGCCCCACCTCGATCGGAGTGGCCCGGCTCCATCTCAGCACCAGGGATACGCAGACTCCACTCTCATCACTCCCTAAGTCATTGACCTCTGAACGGACAAGTTGACCTTCTGAATCTTGGCTATTCTCGACCTTTTATTTTTCCTTATTAATTTTCTGATTCTCTAGTAAGTTCCATAAAATGACCTATTTTTTTTCTTTTTTTTTTAAAACAAGTTATCTTGTGTTTTTTTTTTTTAATTTTTATTTATTTATGATAGTCACACACACAGAGAGAGAGAGAGGCAGAGACACAGGCAGAGGGAGAAGCAGGCCCCATGCACCGGGAGCCTGACGTGGGATTCGATCCCGGGTCTCCAGGATCGCGCCCTGGGCCAAAGGCAGGCGCCAAACCGCTGCGCCACCCAGGGATCCCTTTTTTTTCAAAGATTTTATTTATTTATCCATGAGAGACAGAGAAAGAGAGGCAGAGACACAGGCAGGGGGTGAAGCAGGCTCCATGCAGGGAGCTGGATGTGGGACTTGATCCCAGGACCCGGGATCACACCCTGAGCCGAAGGCAGATGCTCAACCACTGAGCCACCTGGGCATCCCTAAAATGCCCTATTGAAATTTGATTGCAATGTAATGACTTTAAAGACTATCTGGGGGGAACTTCACATCATAATGGGATCGAGTCTTCTCATTAATAGACTCGATGTAAGTGGTTGCCACTGGGGCGTGCTCTGGGGCATCCGGGCCTCTCTCCCCTTCTGGAAACAGGCACACGACACTTTCTGCCCTTGGGGAGGTGGGATCCCACGACCACCTCTGGGCATGAGCAGCGGTGACGTGTGGCACTTCTGGGCCGGACCTCAATGCTAGAGAAGGTGCCTGCTTTGCAGCCTGGGGCTTCCCACCAACCTGGAGGACAGGAAGGGTGGGCGACCCCCAGCGGTGTCCGGTGCCATCCGGTATGGGCTCCTGAGAGCCTGTGGTCAGTTTTCTGGAATTTTGCAAGCTGGTTGAATTCATCGTGTTCTCTTGAAACCCACCACCGTGGGGCTATTCACACCACAGGCATCTGCAAACACCATAAATCAAACACCAAAAATCTGCAAACACCATAAATCAAAACAAAAACATTTTTATTTTTCCCCGAAGAGCGGGTATTTTTATTTTATTTGCAGACTTTGAGGGGTGCAGGAGAGCCAGTCGTTAAACACGTACCAGCATGCCACTGAGCACGTGGTTGAGATTTTCTTCTCCCACGGAAGACTTGTGTGATTCCAATCTACTTCAGTATTGTGTCGACCACGGTAGACCTTTAAAGATCATGCTTTTTAATTGGTTGTCGCTGCCATGAGAAAAGAACACCTTTGACTTTTGTGTGTCGATCGTGGAGGCAGGAACGAGCCTGGACGGTCCTGTTAGGTTCTCTGGATGGGCCGCTCTTTTCTGTGAAGACAGTCATGTTGCTACAAACGAGGACGGTTTTGTCTGCTTCTTCCCAGTTTTTACTCTGCATTCTTTTTTCTTCTCTTATTGTTTTGGCAAGTAACGTGAACAGAGACGTGAAGGGTGCCCTCGGCTTGTTCAAAGTTGGAGGAGTTTTACCATTAAGGAAGTACGTCGTTTATGGTAGGCTTATAGTTGACCTTCCTTATGATTGGGATGTTCTATGTCTTATTTTGGAAGAACTGTGTTTAATCAATAAAAAATGAAAATTTTACTGGGAAAAAAAAGGTTTTTAGGATCTTATGTGATCATCCCTGGTGTTTTTATTTCGATTTATTAACATGTGATATTTTATTAGTATTTTTGACCCTGAATTATCCTTACATTCCCGAACTCAAGCCTACTGCATCCAATTTAAAAAGCTTCAATAATTAGTTGGGTGATGTCTCCCCTTCCCCTTATTCCCGAAACAGTTTGTACAGCAAAAAGACTGTCTTTATGGGATCTAGCTTTTCAGTGCTGGGTTCAAATTCCTTAATGATTATTGGTTCATTCAAGCTATCTATTTCTTCGATTAATTTTGGAAATGTTAATGGTGAATGTATTAGTGTCCTGGGGCTGTCGTAATAAATTATCACAAACTGAGTGGCTTCTTCTTTTTTTTTTTTTTTTAACTGAATGGCTTTTAATGAGAGAAATTGGTTCCTTCAAAGTTCCGGAGGCTGGAAGTCAGAGATCGTGGTGTCGACAGGGCTGGTTCCTGCTGGAGACTTGGGGAGAATCCACCGAGCTCCCTTCTACTGTTTCTGGCGGCACCAGTGACCCCGGGTGTCTTGTGACTCAGAGACACACCACTCAGACCTCTGCCTCTGTCGGCACATGGTATTTTCTGGGGTGTCTTACTCACCCTAATCCAGTATGACCTCTTTTTAACCGATATCTACAAAGACCCTATTTCCAAACAAGGTGACATTCTGAGATTTGGGTAAACATGGAACTTGGGAAATGCTAGTCAATGCACTATGGTGAGCGTGGGAACCATGCTAGCCTCCTCCCTCGTCTGCATGGGATCCCTGCGTCCTTGTTGCCAGAGCTGGTGGGTGATCCTGCTCCAGAGTCCTATTCAGGGCTTGCTTGCTTGCTGGGCCCAGTCCTGGCACCGCTGGTCCTAGGACAGGTCTCCTGGACATGGTGGGTGTGGGATGTTCTCATAATCAATGCCTGTGAGAGCTAAGGGTCCTGGGCTGGGCAGAGGGGGAGGCCTGGTGGCCACGTGGTCACAGTTAGATCCTTAGCCAGCGTGAAGAGCATCTGGGTCTGGGACGGCCCTTTAGTGTTGTTCCAAAGTGAAGCAGGAACATGAGCCCTTTGGCCTGTCTCTGGGCCTTACCCTGGAGGGCAGCTGCCTCTGGCCAAGGGTATCTCTGGGGGAGACTCAGCTGTGACCATCTCACCCACCACTCCTTGTGGCTGGGGATGGATCATCCTGGTCCTGAAGACACCGTGTGGGCAGCACGTGTCTGCACTGGGCTGGTGTCACCGGAAGCCCAGTGCCTGTCTTGGAATGTCCCTGCCGTGTGTTGGGGTCCTGGCTCTACAGACTCTTGGCAGCGATCCTGCAGCTGCATGGTCCCAAGTACAGCGCACCTGGCAGATGTCCTCTGACCCTATCTGACAGGGGCCAGGGGTGGCCAGTCGTGTCCCATACATGGATTATTCTGGGCTGAAGTATGCCCCCCAAATCCATAGACTGGAACCCTACCCCTAGCACCTCAGAATGTGACTGAATTTGGAGACAGGGCTGCTGTAGAGGTGATTAGGCTACCATGGGGTCATTGGGTGGCCCTAATCCAGTATGACTTGTGTCCTTATAGGAAGGGGAGGTTTGGATACAGGCGCACAACAGAGGAGGTGGGAAAGGAAGACAGGGAAGATGTCCATCTGTCAGCTGACGCCCTGACCTCGAACCTCCATCCTCCAGACTGCATCTAAGACCCTCGGCCTGTGTGGCCCTTTGTCATGGCGGCCCCAGGAAGCCCACCCACGTGTTGTCTTGCGGATCCTCACCGTGCTTACAGAGGTGGGGGCTGTTAGGCCCATTTCACAGATGAGGGCTCTGAGGCTGGGAAATCTGATGACCAAGGGCAGCCAGCTGGTAGGTACTGGGGAGCCAGGGTTCACCCAGGGCCGCTCGCCTCCCAAGGCCGAGTACTGAAGTCAACCCAGCCTGCAGAGGCGTCTGAGAACGTCCCCACGCCGGGGGTGGGGCCCCAACCCGCAGCATCGCGCCCCTCGGAGGTGCCTGGGTGGGGATAGCAGGCGGCACTCAGGCCCAGATGGTGGAGTCGGGCTCTGACACTGGGCACCCTGGGCTCTGTCTGAAGCAGCTTGTCCAAACCGAGCGTCCAGACCCAGCGGGATGTTCGGAAGCGCTGAGCCGTCCAGCACTGGTTGGAGGCTAAATAATCCATGATAACCTAAAAAATATCTCTTGTTCCCTCTCCTAAAGCATTGGGAGACTCTGCACAGTGAAGACAGCAATCCCGAAGTTCTTTATTCTTTGCCCATTTTCCCCAAGTTTTATATGAGAAATGCCAATAGCTTATCTAACAAGAAATATGAAATGAAGCAACAAAAGGAGCCATTAAATGACATTATTGCTTAACATTTAGCTTCTTAAGCCAATTAAGGTTTCCGCGTTCCCCGTTGCACAGCGCGCAGAGCAGGACTCGGGAGTGCCGAGGGATCTGGGAAACCACTGGAGACGGGGAGCCTGTTGCCGCCTCATTAAACCTTGCAGAGCCGACTTAACACCCCAAACTTCACACGTCCTCAGTCAGTGACGGAAATACTCCTTTGTAACCAAATAGCTTCTAACATATTATTATGGTGATTAACTTGTTTTTGGCTAAATTATATTTGGCCACTTTCTTCCCGACCAACTGGTTTCGGCCCAATTACATCTTCCTTGTGGTTTCCTGGTCTGTAAAGGAGAGATAATTGTGTGTCGCTTATAGCAATCGACGACAGAGCAAAATGTCCAAAAGCTTAATCCGAGGCTGGCACGCGGCCGGGGCCCGTGCTCGCTGCTACCCGCCGCTCGGAAGGACCCGCGCCGGCTGTGCGGGCGATTGTCAGCGCAGAGCATGGACATGGGCCCCCTGCCCCCATCCTCGTGGGTTGCGGGCCATCTGGAGGCAAGCAGTCCTGGGGACCGGCCCGGGGACACACGTCCTGGCTGCGATGCGGCTCCCATGTCACCATGCCCTCAAACCCCAGCAGGGCCTCCAGGGTTCCTAGCTCTCCTGGGAACTACTCCCCATTCCGACAACCAGAGACCTGGGGGCTTCTGATCATTCTTTTTTTTTTTTTTTTTTAAAGTCAGGTTGTACACCCAGCATGAAGCTCAACACGGGACTTGAACTCATGACCCCAAGGTCGAGACCGGAGCTGAGCTCGACCATCAGACATTTAACGGACTGAGCCCCCGAGGCACTCTGGGGTTCTGATAATTCTGAAGGAAGCATGGACAGCCGGGCTGGGTGGGAGGATGGGCAGGCCGGGTGCCTGCTGGGGTGGGGGCTGCGGGGAGGGTTGTCCCCCAGATGGGCGCTGTGCAGGGGGCCCGGGGGATTAGTCTGCTGGGTGACAGTGGGGGTGCTTGTTGTTGATGCTAACAACGCCGAGCCCAGGGCCTCATGGGGTCCAGCGCTGCCCCTCGGGGGTCAGTGGGACCCCGAGAGGTGACCCGACCTTTCTGAGCCCACAGAGGCAGGACCACCACAACCGGCACATCTTCTGCAGGAGAGCTCATTGTGGAAGTGGCTCGGATGTCCCACCAGCCTTCTCTGGCCATGACCTTGCTGTCCACTGTCCCCCTCGGGTCCCTGCTGGCCTCGCTGCACAGAGCAGGTGTGGGCCTCCCAGGAGGCCACTCCCAGGCCAGGGCTGCCGCGGTGCCATGTTGGCCCAGGGACCCGAGGGGGGTTGGGGCAGCTGGGAACAGGGGTGGGAGGGTGAGGGGTGGACGTGCTACCTCCAGTGGGGCCCACCCGCACCAGTGATGCTTGTGCTGGAACAGACCCCGAGAGCAGCGAGCTGTAGGCTGGGAGCTGCAGGGCGATGGGCCGTCCCGTGTGCCTACGGCACGAGGTGCCAGGGCAGGAGGCTGAGGGGGGGCTGCCTGCAGGAAGCCTTCCAGGATTGCCCCGGCCTATGCCTCCCCCAGCCCGCAGTGCTGCCTTTGCTGGCATTTCTGGCCATAGCTCAGGTGACACCCGCATCCTGGCTCAGGTGCCCAAGCTTTGGATCCCAGCTGTGACAGGACTGGCTGTCTGGCCTTGGGGTGACTGTGAGCCCCACCATGCCTCAGTGCCCCCCGCCCCGCAGGGATCGCAGCGGCACCCGCGCCCCGGGGGCGGAGGGCGGGAGGTTCCGTCCAGCCCTGACTGCGGGGTCCGGCCCGCGAGCAGCTCCAGACTACGGCTCCTGGTGACCACAGCGTAGAAAAATTGGGCTTTACCCGACTTGCGTGAGCGCCCTGTGCCCGAGGCAGGCGCGCTGGACATGTTGCTGCTGCTGGAAGGAACAGAGGAAGCTCTGAATGGACGGAGACCTGGGCTCGTGGGAGGGGCGCCCGGGGGGAGGTGTCCACTCCGTCGCGAGCTCTGCAGGCTCAGCACGGTTCCCATGGCCGTGCCAGCGTGTCCGCGCCTCAGTGGCGGCTGCCGTGTGCTCCTCCCAGCTCCGCCTGCGTCCCAGCCACTGGGCCTGCCTGGCTCTGTGGCCGCCTGGGCTGACTGCTCAACGGCCTGTGCATTAGGGGCCGGGAAGGGAGAGCCGTGGGTGGCCCCTGCCCTGTGGGCTCCTCCACCAGGGGTGTGTGCGTGTGTGGGGGGCAGGGGGCTCACGCAGTCCGGCCGCCCTGGCTCTCGTCCTACCTTCTTCATAGCTCTGGAGCAAAGAATAGTGACTGCTGATGCTATAGCTCTGCTGGGTGCTTGGTGCTGGGGGCTCTGCGCTGCCTGCTGGGTGCTGGGTGCCCCATGCTGGGTGCTCTGTGCAGAGTGCTCTGTGCTGGGTGCTGGGTCCTCTGTGCTGGGTGCTGGATGCCCTGTGCTGGGTGCCCTGCGCTGAGTGCTGGGTGCTCTGTGCTGGGTGTCCTGTGCTGCCTGCTGGGTGCTAGGTGCCCCATGCTGTGTGCTGGGTGTTGGATGCCCTGCCCCTCCCTGGGCTGGCGACAGTAGAAGCCGACCCAGCCCTGCCCACCGCCTCCCTCCAGCTCCATCTCTGGGCCTTGGTGCCTGGACTGTGGGGCTGAAGCTGGCAGTGCTGTTGGAGCCAGACTCGGGGCGCTGGGGGCAGCCGTTCCGGACTCCGTAGCCCCTTCCCACTGGTCAGTCAGGAGCTGGCAGCCAGAGCGCAGCAGCCGCCATAGGCAGAGCCGCCCCAGACACGGGCTCAGTCTCCCAGCCTCCAGCCTCCAGACTCAGGACCTCCTCTCTGGCTTAGACTGGGGTGCTGACCCCGGCTGTCCTGTGTGGGACGGTCCCCTGCAGGGCAGCCTGGCTATACCCCCAGGATATGGGGGTGCTCCTTCCAGAGCAATGTGCTTCCCGGGGCCTGGGACACCCTGGGGCCTCGGTGCCTTGCAGTGACCCCCCCTTCTGGGCGCCGAGCAGCTGGGGCGGGGACGGTGTCGCCTGTGGGTCCCCCTGCCGGGGGTGGGGGTGCACGGGGGGGCCGGGCTGGCCGCCATGCGAGGGGCTGCTAAAGCCATCGGGCTCTTAGGCAACCTTGGCCTGATTCCTGAACAAAAAGGCTTGTTTCCCAGGACATGAAGGGACATTTCATTTGTTTGGCAACGTGACATTTTGACGGGACACGTTCTGACAAACGCGGTGAAATTAAGTGAATTGTTGCCTCCAGTTTGGTGGCGGCGTGCTCTGCGTTCTGAGATGCGCCGTGTAATTGCATGTGCTCTCCGCGTCCACTGTGCCGCCCCGGAATCCAGTGCTGCCACGGACAAAACACATGTCACCAGTTGTCAAGCTCGTCTCCGGCCCTGGTGGCAATTTAACAGCCAGGCGGCCCCCTCTACTCCGAGCACGGTGTTCAGGTGCATCACTTAGTGCCGTGCGGGGACGTTGGAAGGCCCAGAGCAGCCTCACCCATAGGCTGTGGCTGGCGTCCTGCGCTGGAGCCCCCCGAGGTCCCAGGCCACCGGCTCCGGGTGGAGGGCTAGCTGACACCCTGCAGCAAGACTCGGCCCTCGGCCGGTGAACCCACCCAGACCCAAGCCTGCAGACCGACACTTCCCTCACCCAAGACGGCGCAGCGCCTCCCTTGCCCGCCCTCTCCAGGCCACCACCTGCTGCCCGCCGGGATTTTCCCCTCCACCCCCGGCCCTTGTCTGCCTGAGCCTTTGGATCGCGGACTCTCACCGCCTGGTCCCTGCCTCCACTCACTGGCTCCTCCGTGTGACCCAGACGGGCCCCAGAGCGGCCGGAGCTCCTCAGGGAGCCGACAGGAGCCCTGCCCGAGCAGGACATTCGGACGCGACGAAGAAACCCCACTCCACGTGGACGTTTCCAGACTGGGGGCTGCCCTGCATGTAGGAAATCCCGTGCCGAGTGCAGCCGACCCACAGGGTCAGAGGAGGCAGGAGAGGTCCCCGATGGGCACCCAAGGCGGGCAGCCCAGGCTCCTCGTGGCCCCGCATGGAGCCGGGGATGCTGGCTCTCCGTGTGGTCTGCAGTGTCCCCGCTCCTCGGGGGCCACTCACCCAGGCCTGGACTGTGACGTGCACGCCCACCCGAGCATGGGGCCCAGGGTTCCTCCTCCCTGACATCCAAGCCACCGACCTTAGAGACTCTGGAGTCAGAGGCTGAGAGCTGGGCGGAGCCCAAGGGGCGAGCAGGGCTTGTCCAAGGTCACGGTGCAGGTCAGGGGAAGACCCCAGGCCCCTCCCAGACCCCTGAGGGGCCCTCCTGAGGCTGTCGGCAGGCTGGACGCTCCCAAGGTTCCCGTCTGACAGATGAACAGGTGGAGAAGGTGAGGCTTCCTGAGGAGCACCCGTGGGACCCTGGCTCTGCTGGTTTTCATCTGTGTTTGACGGGGACCCCCGATTGGTGGGTGCCGCACCGATGCTGACGTCTGGGGTCTCGGAGCCTGCCTCTCCCGGCCTGGGGCGTGTCAGGGCGCGCAGTGACTGTGGGCTCTAGTCCTTGGCTTCACTCTGCTTATTTACTCATTTCTCTTTGGGAAGAAGCTCAGACGCTGTGAGCCAGGCCGGTCCGCTGCTAGGTGGCCTCAGAGGAGGTGCAGGGCGCTGGGTGTGCAAGCCAGTCACGGTGGAAGGCGGTGACCACCAGTGAGGACAGAGCACGTGCTGCGTGGCAGGTTCTGGGCGCAACTGGGTCCCTGCTGGGTCCTGTGCTTGTGGACTTGGCCCCGTTTGCTGGGCAACAAGCAGCTGGGAGGTGTGGCCCGCAGCTGGAAGGCCGTGCTCGTGCGGGAACCCAGGTTGCCCCGGGTCCACGGGCTTTCCCTGTGGGGGACGCAGAGTGCTGTGGCCTCCACACCGTGGCCTCTGAGTGGGGGCTGGGACGGGAGGGTCAGGTGCTCCACGCTGTCCTCAGGCTGACTCCCTGGCGCTCAGGCCACGCTTGTCGGTCCGTCCATCTGTCCATCCGCCCGCCCGTCGGAGGGCTACCGTCATGAGCACCGCCGCGTGCCTGGCCGTGCACCATGTCCCCAGCGGCTCAGCGCGGCGTAACTGGACCCCCGAGGGCATCCGTGGCGGGGGGCTGGGTCATGCCCACAGGCCCCTGCTCATCCATAATCCCGCTGGCATATTTGCTCGAAGCCTGGTTTGCACTCGAGCCCGTTCAGCTCTTTGGGGAGGGGTTACCAGGGCGGCTCTCCTGACCGACACCTGGTGCGGGAGCTGCTCGGAAGACCACTCGCTGGGCCGCGCGGGGATAATTAATCCGTGCAAACCTGGGAGGTCGTAGGGGCATCTCGCGCTGGCTGGGCACGTGTGTTTCATTACGGGGGAGGGTGACGGGCTTACCTCCGCGCGGGTGGTTGGGGGTCTGTGATTTCTGTTTTGTGGAGCCTCTTCTCGCGCACGTTGCCCATTTTGCAGCACGTGGCTTAGTGTTTGCGTCGTCGATTTGCAGGAGCTCGCAATTAGAAATTTAGCGTTGTTGTAATTGCTGGAGACGTCACCTGGCTTCCTTTGCTGTGCGCTTCTGGGCTGTGCGGTGTGGCACACGGCAACGTGATTTATGGCACCAGACAGCAAGCTCTGTGCGTCCTCCCTTGCTCGCGGGAAGCCTTTGTCCACGCAGATGCCGATGAGTCTCCACCCGCGGTTCTGTGGTTGTTTCAAAGGCAACACTGGAAGCCCCCAGCCAGCCTGTGCTCGGAGGACATGCTGCATCCCGAGGTCTTCCTAGCGCACGGTGGCTCACAGCGGGTCACCCTGCCCCTGCCCCCCTTGTCTCTGCATTCTGGAAGCTTCCCGGCTATTTCAGGGAAGTGGCTCCTGCCCGGGGCTGTGGCCGTGTTCTTCCCTCAGGAAGCCTGTCTGGGGATCCCTGGGTGGCGCAGCGGTTTGGCGCCTGCCTTTGGCCCAGGGCGTGATCCTGGAGACCCGGGATCGAATCCCACATCGGGCTCCCGGTGCATGGAGCCTGCTTCTCCCTCTGCCTGTGTCTCTGCCTCTCTCTCTCTCACTGTGTGCCTATCATAAATAAATTTAAAAAATTAAAAAAAAAAAAAAAAAAAAAAAAAAAAGGAAGCCTGTCTGGCCTCTCCCAGACACGGAGCCTGCCTGCCCCACCCTGCACACCGTATGTTGTCCCCTAGGGCTGCCCTGGGCCCTGCCACCCTGCCGTCCTCGAACATCACCTGCAGCACTGCCTGTCATCCACTGGGTATCTGTTTGCCTGGTTCCCGGTGCTCCCCTGCCTGTCACCGGGCCCGGCATACAGGAGATGCTCACGAGGAACTGCAGCCAGATGAATGCCCTGCCAGAGTGACGGCTGTTCACAGCCTGACATAAGTGGAGAGTGTAAGCATTTGTCATTTAGTGTGGCTCTAGATGCCGGTTCTGAGAGTTCCCAGCAGACACGCACCTGGATGGGACATGGGGTCGGTCCGTCCCCTCCTTGCCCTGGAGTGGGGGCTCTATCCATCCCCTCCTCGCCCTGGGACGTGGGGTTGGTCCATCCCCGCCTCATTCTGGGGTGTGGGGTCAGTCCATCCCCCTCCTCGCCCTGGGGCATGGGCTCTGTCCGTCCTTCCTCACTTTGGGGTCTGCCCTGGAACAGGTGGCATGGCGTCACACACGGGTGGCCCCCCTGGGTTCCCAAGGGCAGCTGGCCCAAGGGTGTGGCCAGATGCCCCAGGCAGGGCTGGAGAGAAGGCAGCGACGCCAGAGGACCTGCTCTGGCCGCACAGGCCAGCCGTGGCCGGGCGTCTCGCTGGTGCCGGGTCACCTCTGGCTCTGGTGGCCGCCTCTCCAAGGAGCTGTCCTCACATCCAGAAGGCCTTTCCCTTCCCACTCCAGCTCAGCTGCCCAAGGTCACGAGATGCCTGCCCTCTGTAGGGCTCTCACGGGACTCAGGACCTGGAGCAGAACCACTCGAGGCTGCAAAGAGGAGAAACTGGCTGATTGGAAACAATAGACGGGGTGTTTCGTCCACTCCGGTGAGCTCTGGGGGGACGTGGGACTGTGTCCGACATCCCAGCCGCTCCTCTCAGCCCGGAGGAGCCTTCGTAAGGCTGCAGCCAGGGTGAAAGAGAATCTTCAAATATCTTGTCCCCGAATTCCTAGGGCTTCCCTGGGAGACTTTGGGGCAGGGGGACCAGGCCGGAAATGAGGGGGGAGGCTGGTGGCCAGGCTCCCTTGGGCCAGCAAGGCCTCCTCCGGGGCCTAGGATGTCCTTTGGGACCCAGGGAGTCTCCCAGGCTCCCCCCAACCCCACTCCATCAGCGTTGGTTAAAGCATTTGCCCCTGTGAAGCAGCGAGTTTCCTACTACTGTGTTGACCCAACCCGTGGCCAACGTTGCAAAAGGGGAGCTCGAAGGTCTCCGTGTGCGTCTGTGCGTCCGCACGTACCTTATGTATATGTGATATTTTTCTGCCTCTGGATGGCATTGCCAAACTAACTCAGAAAATCCCATAAAAGGGCTCTATTTCAATTGACTTAGAGATAAGTAAGCATTTACATATAAATTAAATATTCTTAAAATTCCCAGAAATATAGGAACTAACTGAAATGCTTCTCAAGTTTATGGGCTTGGGTAAATCTTTGGTAAATAAGGTCAGCTTCATATTGCCGGTTTAATAAAAATTAAATTGTCTTCTGAGTTATCAGCATTAAGTATAATAGGAACACACAGTTTCAGTCTCCTTGGGGTTTACTAGTCAAAATAAGGTAATAGAGCTACGATCTACTTGATGCATAACATTGTAGAAATTATAAACTCAACCTAAAAAGGAATGTCTGAGTAAAGAGGCCACGAAAGTGAGCTGCCCGACGCCCACCACTTCACGTGTATCAAGGAGAGCAGGAAAACAGACAAAAAACCCACCCAAGAGTTTAACTTTTTTAAAGTTCCTGCTTTGTGGGACTTGCTGAGATGCACTTGCCGTAAAGACAGTTAACAGACTTGAGAGCAAGGCGAGCGCTGTGGAGGGTCCTCGTACGTCGGCCCCAAGCACGCGGCTCTTGCTTGGTAAGAGGAGCTGCAAACGTTCATTCCAAGTCTGAATAATTCAAGGTTATGTAGTTTCGTTTTGTTTATTTTTTAAATATTTTATTTATTTATCCATGAGAGACACAGAGAGAGGCAGAGACACAGGCAGAGGGAGAAGTAGGATCCGTTCAGGGAGCCCAATGTGGGACTCGATCCCAGGACCCCGTGGTCACACCCTGGGCCCAAGGCAGACGCTCAGGCACCGAGCCCCCCCAGGCGTCCCCAAGGTTATATAGTTGTTTCCTTATTTTTACACGATAGAGAGAAACTAAAAACACTCGAGTCTGTTAATAAACACGCACCCCGAAAAAAAATCATGCCATAGAGAGGCACATGCGTGCCCGTAAAACAGACGAGAGGGCACATTTATACGGAGTGCTGTCCTGCTGCCGAAACAGCTTGTGTGACAATCTTCTGCAGCCAGGCTTTCTCCGGAAAAGAAAGTGTGCCGACGGTCAAAAGTTATCATCCGCGTATGGAAACGAAACTGCTAGAAATGAGCAGAGACACCGCTCTGCCTGCTAAGTAGGCAAGGAGGGCGGGGTGTGTGTTTGGTGGAGGAGAAGCATGCCCGGCGCATGGGTTTTGCTCAGGGAATAGTGAGCCGGTGTGTGCTTCAGAAAAAGGAAGAGGGAAAACTCAGGTTGGGCCTGCAGGGTGCGGACACCGGAGATTTGCCGCCGAGGAAAGGCGCGTGGGGCCGAGGCGCTGAGAGCGAAAGGATTTCACCCTAAAGGCCGGGCTCAGCCCAACACCCATGCGAGCTGGAGCCTGGTCTTTCTGTTGTAACCACGGGTCCTTGGATGATCGTCCGCTCTTCAGAGGAGATTATAAAAGGGTTTTTTTCTTCACTGTGGAGTTAAGCTCCCTGGGAGGCAGGTTCTGTGTCTTATCAGAATGATTTTCTTGCTCCCTGTGATTATTTACCGGAGGCTGAGTATTGTCTCACGGCGACCCGGGCTCCCACATAAGCAGGTGCTCAGAGCTTTAGGCGTCTCTGACAACTCCCCCAAATCAGATCCCAAGTGGAACTTTGATCTCGAGTTGACCTTGAGATCCCCCACCAGGGTGTCTGGAAAATCTCAATGGATTGGTTCTTTCACCTTGTAAAGAAAGAAAGGTCAAAAGAAAAATCAATTTGGTTTATCGACTATGTTGCGTTGCACAGGAAGTGCCTTCCAATAAGAGGAGATGCTTGGGGGCCTGGGGGCTCCTTCGGTTGAGCGTCGGACTCATGGGTTCGGCTCAGGTCGTGATTTCAGGGTTGTCAGATGGAGCCCTGAGTTAGGCTACATACTCAGCGCAGCGACTGCTGGAAATTCTCTCTGCCCCTCCCCTTGCTCACATACAGTCTCTCTCGTTCTCTCAAATAAATAAATCTTAAAAAAAAAAAGAAAGAAAGAAAAAGAAAAAGAAGAGGGGAGCCTGGGTGGCTCAGCGGTGGAGCATCTGCCTTCAGCTCAGGGCGTGACCCCAGTCCCAGGATCGAGTCCCACGTCGGGCTCCCTGCATGGAGCCTGCTTCTCCCTCTGCCTGTGTCTCTGCCTCTCTCTCTCTCTCTCTGTGTGTGTGTCTCTCTCTGTCTCTCATAAATAAATAAAATCTAAAAAAACAAAACAAAACAAAGAGGCTTAGCCCTCCCTACATCTCCATTGCCTGTACGTGAAAATGTTATTAATGTAGGTATTCCAGACAGTGTGTGAAGCTCATAGGTGATGGTCCATATCACCCAGGGACAGGACCAGGCTGGGTGCTCGGGGACAAGAAGGGAGCATCTCTGATCCCGGGGACAGGACTGTGCCAGGTGCTTCAGGACAAGCTCTTGGTGACCTTCCTTGAATCACTTTGGGAGCATCCCGCCAGACCAGGTGATTAGTCCATCCCCAGTGGAAACACTGATGGGCTCATAAAACTCTAAGCCAAGGTCAAGCAGAAGGGGAGCTAGTGCACAGGTGTGAGTGGGTGATAAAGGCTGACCTGGACACGGAGACCCCATCCCTCTCCCCCTACCTATACCTGTAGCGACGAGTCAACCGGACCTTTGTAAACAGAAATGAAACACTTGCCTTTCCCTCGTCTGACCCCTGCAGACTCTGAAGACTGTTACCGAGCATCTTGCTTAATGGCAATAGAATTATCTGTGGTTTCAGTAAGAACCGTCTTCCTTGTAATAGGACGTGATCGGAAAAATCGGTTATATAACCAAGGCTTGGACTGAAATTTCGTATGTGAAAAGGATGACCAAGCCTTTTTAAAGAACTAAATTTCATTTAAGGAGCCCGTGCTGCCGAAGCCCTCTGAGAACACCTGCTCCCTGGGCCGCCCGCCTCCCAGGAGGGGGTGGGCGACAATCATGTCCCGGCCCCTAGAGACCTTAGGGTATTTAGGGAGACCTCAAGAAGAGACACATTTGCCTAAATCTATAGGAATCACAGATAAAATCCAGCGGTGGGTGCTTGGCTTGGCTTCCCAGCCTTGAGAGGCTTTAAAAGTCTGAGCTGGGAAGCCACATGCAAAGTTCCAGCAATGCACACCTAGACGCTGTGTGGTCGGCGACCGTTCTTGCTCCATGAACGTAAAGAACCAGGGCCAATCTCCCAAGATGAGACTTTGTAAACACGAATAGGCTGACGCTGGTCGGCTTCGATCACAAGCTCGTGGGATGGTGGAGAGAACACGCCCTGGCGGGTCATCGGGTCGGGTCCAGCCACCGCCTCCCTCTGAGCCACGCGCGTCTCCGTCTGACCTGGACCCTGCACGGGGCGTCAGGGTTAGCGTCCGCTCTGTGCGCCTGCCCTCCCGCCCTGGGATCCCAGAGCCTGTCCTGCACCCTCCTGGCCTCCCGCTGGCAGCCGCGTCGGCCTCTCAGGAAGCGGGTGAGGATGTGCCGCCTGGCGCTGCAGGGACCAGCGGGCCCGCAGAGGCCAAGTGCCGTCCCTGTCCCGCTGCCGCCGTCGGAGGACACTGCAGACCAGTGTCTGCAAATCTCGGCGGGCTGCTCCCTGGGCCCCGACCCAGCAGCCACTCCTCATTGTTTCTCTTCTGGTTTTCATGGAGACTCGGTCCCTAACTGCCTGACTGCTTCCCACACCCAGCAGGGACCCTCCCCACCAGCTGCGGACAGGTGCCTCAACGGGTCCTCCCAGGCCATGGGCCAGCCGAGGGAAGCGGGCGCGTGCGGTGCAGGGGTCGGGGTCTCCGCCACGGAGACAAACAAAGCACCTTCCTAACCGTTGTTTTGCTGGCTCCTCGGCCTCCAGGGAGGCAGGCAGGCATTCCCAGGAAGGCTTTCCTGACATTCAGAGGCTGAATGGGCCCGGCCTGGACTCATCCCCAGACACTACAAATAATATTTATTTTCAGAAAAAGAATGTGACCTTGAGAAAGTATTAAACCTTTTCAGTTCTGGGTCCCGCCCCAGGGAAAGTGTGGGGAGGTCAAGGTCAATGCCCCACCGGGAGCCCTACTGAACAGTGTGGGCACAGCCAGCCTTGCCATGGACAGGTGTGCAGGTCGTTCACTGCCCAACTCTAGAGGCGCTGTTCACATGAGATACCTTGTGCATCGCGCCCCGTGGAGCTGAGCAGTGCAGGACCCACCCGACTAAGCCCGGTGGTCCTGGTGCCCCCAGGGCCTGTCGCTCATAAGCCATCAGTGGATGCCGGCTGTGTGTTCGTTCACCTTTTTCCAGGGAACAAGCTGGGCACAGGCCAGTGGCAAAGCCTTGCTCTAGCAGTCTGGCCGGGCTGGCTAGAAGATCTGGACACAACTCGTGGTGTGATCATGTGGGGACCCCTGGGCGGGCCAGACGAGGAGCCCTGTGGTCCGTTGCCGGGGGCGGCATGGGCTTGGCTCCCACGGTGAAAATCGCAGGCTGGTCTCACTAAGCAGCTCGTCCTGGGTCGCTCAGCAGGTAATGCTGAGGCCAAGGAAGCCTTAGGCCTGTTCTTCAGTCTTCTAGGCCTTTCCTGATAAACGCCGCGCTGGAGGCAGCACGGGCAGGACGCTGGGAGGAGGGGCGTCACTTACTGGTAGGCCTTTCATGGGCTTATCCAAGTCTACAGGCTCCGGAGTGGATTTGTGAGGACGCCCGCTGTGCTCATTTCCCGCCAAAATGAGGTTCATGTCCAGGGCTCAGTGATGCAAATCTCTCTCTCTCTTTCTCTCTATCAGTCCCGACAACAGAGAAGAATTTATAGCCCTGGCTCTGTTTTCATACTGATGGGTCCAGAGGGAACGTGCAGGCTGTGTGTGTTCCTGCTGCAGCGCATGCATGAACCTGTACACACAAGCGTGGACGCACACGGGCACGATGGTGATTCACCCATGGGCACATGTGAGACAATACTCACGGCACCAGTGGATGTGAGCACACGGGTTCCCCATCGCACGCACACGGCACAGAATAAATGCACGTGCAACCATGTGGGCTCCCGGACGCCCGCCTGCCCGGCCATCCAGGCCCAGGGGGTCCTCCTGCGAAGAGACACACAGGCGTGTCCTCACACCGAAGATAAGAGCGTGCTCTCTGTATAAGGTCCCCCACGGTTATAGCTCAGACATTAAAAGAATTCATAAAAGAAGCTGTCAGGGGTTCAGTTGCGGCATCGATTTCCGTGGTTGTCAGAGCTGAGTAAATAAAACCCAGGTGACATTTAATATTGGGCCTGCCCCCCGAGGCTGGCAGTGAAGGGGAGCAGGAGCCAGTGAGCGTCCACAGTCTCCTGCGTGGCGTGGCCTGCAGAGAGGGTCGCAGGTGTCCCAGGCTCTCCAGGGGCTCCCGGCCCGCGTGGGGGACGCATCTTGCTTCCTGTCCCCGGGAAGTCATCCGGCGCCGGCTGAAGGCCCCCAGGACCCCCCAGGTACAGGTGGTCACTGTCCTTCCCCAGAGCCCGCGCGGGGCCCACTGTACCTCCAGGCATCCTCTGTCCCCTCCTCCTAGAGCCAGAGATCGCCCCGAGGCAATCGCCCGCCTGCCAGGGCCCTGACCACCAACGGCTAGGGCTGAACTCATCGGCCGAGGCCTCACCCCAGGACCTCCGAAAGGGACTGTGTTCGGAAACCAGGGCTTTAAAGAGGTGGTTAAGGTCAAATGAGGTCATACGGGGGCCCTAATCCAGTGTGATCCTTTGTAAGAGGAGGAGACCCGGACGCCGACGTGCCATGGGGGGACGGCTGGGTGAGGACACGGGGAGGGGACGGCATCCACATGTCGGGGAGCAGCCTCGGGTGGGCCAGCCCTGCCTGCTCCTGGATCTCGGCCCCCGGCCCCCGGAGCTGTGAGCAAACGCCTTCCTGTTGCTCAGCCCCCTGTCTGGGGTGGTTTGCTACGGCAGCCGCGCGACTGACCCCAAACAATCGTCGACGCCACCCCTGAAGCCGGGACTGACCTCCAGACACTGGCCCTGGTCGGAGGCCCGATGCAGCTGGCGGTGCAGCCCCTCCCCCCCGCACAGATGCCACAACCTTGGAAGGTTGAGTCCTTTAGAGAGGCTGGAAGAGTCATGAAGACGTCCTGTCCGTCTGTGGACACGGCTCCCCTTACGCGGGCGCACGTGACACCTTTTCTGTCTGACGTCTTCCTCCTGCCTTTGCTCTGGCCAGCTACGTGCGCTGGGGACAGAATGTTCGGCTGGCGGGTGTCCGTCCTCTCGCGGGATCTGAAGGTGTCACTGTGGGGATCCTCGTGGGCGCTGTTTCCAGCACGAAGCCTACTGTCCGCCGTCTCTCTGCTCCCATATGTCAAACGCGGCCTTGCCTTTCCCTTCGGCATCTTGCCTGTGAGAGATTTGATCACGGTGAGTCGTGGTGCGTGTGCCCCCGTGTGTCTTGAGCCTGGTTTTAGTTTCTCTATGTTTCCTTTTGGGCAGCGGATTTCTACTGCTGTGCCCTCAGGATTGCTGGTCTCTGCCTCTGCACCTCTGACCTGCCACTAGCCCCCACTCCGGTGTGCTGTTCGCCTCGGGCATCGCGGCGTTGGGCTCCAGGAGTGGGTCAGGACGCAGCCTTGCACGGCCTGCAGTCCAGCCCCGGGGAGCAGCCCGGCACCCGGCCGAGCATTGCAGTTGCTTTTGGCTGGAGGTTGAGGGCGTCACTGGACGCCTCCGGAGGTTCAGAGTGATGTCAGGGGGTGGGGGTGCAGGAGAGGGGCTGCAGCAGGACCCCAGCAAGAGGCCTGGAGGGACAGGGGAAGGCTGCCCCGACATCCTGCTGTGACGTGGGGCCAGCAGGATTCTGGGCAGAGGAGGAAGAGGGTGAGGGAGGAAGTAGGGTCCAGAGAGTCCACGCAGGGCTCCAGTCACAGGGGAGCAGCACGGGGCAGCCACAGGGCTCTGGCTTGGGGGTGAGGTCAGGAGTTGGGGGACCCGCTGACTCTGGGTCACATTTGTCTAGAAAGTGCTGCGGGACTCGGACTGCCTGAGGCCCTCAGCGTGGCCAGGACGCTAAGTGGGCCTCCTGAAGATTCCGCGAGGCCCGGGCTGCACCTCACAAGTGTTCGCATGGGACTTAGGGCAGGAAACCAAATGGCGATGAGATCTAAAGGAGCACGTTAGTGGATCCCAGGGTTCGAGACAGCGTGTGGGCTGTGGCCTGACCCTGAGCCTTCCCTCTTCCCTCATCCCGTGGAGGCTGCGAGGCCCGAGTCCCACCACGCACAAGAGGCCCAGGAGCTGTCTGCAGACCCGTCGCCCCGTTGCCGATGATGAGACGCAGTGTAAGAGTGACGAGAGGGAAGGGTCTCAGGGAGGGTGGCTTTCCTACCTGCTGAGAGCCCGGCTGCCCCCCGTTGCCTGGGCGACTGGCCTGGACCCTTGGGAGGCTCAGGACCCGAGTCTTGTCAGCCGCACGTCCCGACCCTGTCTGACCACTGGGCATGGGGCCTGATGAATGAATGAGGGAGCAGACTGGACCCCGCGACCCCTATAGCCCCGTTTCTCAGGGGCGGAGACCGTGACCTCGGGGCTCTGGGCATACGGCACGGGTCAGGAGCGAGGGCCCCGGGGGGGGTGTCCGCGGCCCAGGGATGCCCCAGGTCACGCGCGTGTGCGGCCGGAGCCCCGGGAGGACCGGGGCCACATCCACACCTGGGATGCGGTGTCTGTCACAGTGGCTCCTGAGGGCAAGGCTCTGCTGTCGGGCACGGAGGGCGCCGTGCCACCTGCCAGCCGGAGCAGACGGTGCCTGCCCGAGATGGACGCCGAGCCGGCGCGCTGGCATGGGCTCCGAGAGCCTGGCTGGGGGGGCAGGGCCTTGGCCTCGCTCCTGCGTCCCTCTGCACTGCGGTGCTGCGGCCCACACCGAGTTCCTGTCAGCCCCCACCCGCCAGGCTGCGACCCGGAGCCCACTCGAGTCCAAGCGCCGAGGAAATAATTGTCATGTCAGGCCCCGGGCCTCCGACAGCTGCCACCAGTGATGCCTGGAGATGCTGCTCTGGGGCACCCTTTAGCCTCTCCTCACCCCGGCAGCGAGCTGCGGGTGGCTGAGCTGGCAGTGAGGGACCTGCCATGGATCCGCAGGCAGGGGGGCTCCTCACGGGGACGGGGGCAGCGGGGGCCTCAGCCCGGGCAGCAGAAGTGGGGTGGCCCCCAACGGCAGTGTCTCTGGGGAGAGGCTCCACCCTGCCTTCCTGCATGCTGGGGGCCTCGGTGGGCTGGGTGATGGATACCGGAGGGTGGGAGCGGCTGGGGGTGCAGGACCAGGCGTGGGCACGGCTGCCTGGCGCTCTTGCCCGGGAGGGGTGAGTGCGGGGGCTGCCAGGGTGCCAGGCCCGACCTGGGGGGTGGGCAGCATGTCTGCCTCGTATGTCAGGGTCGGAAGGTTGGGGTGTCTGGGCCCCGGGGGCGGCTGGTGGGGGCGGGGGGCAGCCTTGGGGTCTGGGTGAGCAGACGCAGTCTGGGCTGCCCTCCCTCCGTCCTCGGCCCCCCACGCTGAGCCCTCCCTGCCTGGACGCCAGCTCCCGCCGCCCCGGAGTGTCCTCTCCCCGCCGGGCCCTTCGCCCTCCAGGCCGCGGGTCAGGGCCTCCTTCCCGGCCGCTGGCCTCCGTCCCACCCACTTCCTCTGTCCCCAGAGCACAGCTCCCCCTGAAGTCATTACTCATTTAGAATCCTCCCCTCCCCCCAGAGTCTGAGCACTGTGAAGCAGGACACATCTGGTACCTGGACATTTAGACGCGAGTTTTGTGTCCTCGATCAATAGCTGTTGGTGGAGGGCTTGTCCCAGCCGCCCCATCACTCCCTGCCCCTGGCTTCGCCTCCGCTCCCCCGATGGCTTGGGACCCTGCCTGCAGCTCGAGCCTCGAGTTCTGCAGCCCCACCTCTCAGCCCCCAGCCTCCCTTCTGGTCTCCAGAGTGAGGGACAGTCCTTCCTCCAGGCTCCGTGGGGTCCTAGCCCCCCAGCTCACACCCTGCCCTCCCACCTTACAGATGCCAGGGAGGGGAGCGAGTGGGTGCCGGGAGCAGTGGGCTCAGGGGGCTCACGGCCTCGAGTGCCCCTGGCTATAGGAGACCTGGACTTAGACATGCGGGACCCGGTCACACCCGCTCTGTGGGCCCGGCCTCGCCTGGGCTGGCCCTGCAAGGGGTGTGTCCGCACGGGGGCGGTGGGCCCGCGTACGGGAGGTGCGGGGGACAACTCGGCCAGGGAAACTGGGTGAATGGGGCCTCGTCCACAGACAGGAGCCCAGGGCGGGGACTGGGCGCCCAGAGGAGGAGGAGCTCGGTGTCGGACCCTCGGGGCGAGGCGCGATGGCCGCCCTGGGCGAGATGGCAGAGGAAGGGGGCCGTGAGGAATAAACGAGCACGTGAACAAATGCACGGGGGTCCGTGTGCTCCATGTGCACGGTCATATTTGATGCTTGAGAAGAAGGCCAGCTGGGTATGGCGTTGGGGAGCATCAGGACGGGGAGGGGAGCTGAGGCGGGAGGCGCGCACAGGCTGAACCCGACGCTACCGGGCAAGGCCACCTCACACACCACAGTGTGCACGCCCAGGTACGTGCAGGCACACACGCATATACACGCATGCACATGTGTCCACAAGTGCAGTGCACACAGGCACACGCACGAATGCACATGCCTGCAGATGGGGATGTGCCCGCACACAGAACACCCGTGATGCGCCTGCATGTAAATGCACACATATGCATAAACACATGTACACGCATGCATGTAGGCACATGCGCACACTCACACATGTGCACACAGCACATATGTACACCTATGCACATGCACATGACGCACATGTACACGTTCGCACATGCACACGGCACACTTGGACACAATCACATCTGTGCATATGCATGTGACAGACACATGTAAGTCACCTATGTACATGCACATGACACATGCACGTGATATACACAGTGCATATCATACTTACATGCGTGCATACGTGTATGCGCTCACATATATTCACATGACACACCTGTGCACATGCACATGACACATGTGTCCACACTCATACTTGCGCAATGTACTGACAGATGTATGTACTCACATCTGTGTACATACACATGACATGTATAACCGCACATGTGCATAGACCATACTTACACGTGTATGCACACACACACACACACACACACACACGCACACGATGGCCTGTGGCACCCTGGACTTCAGGAATGGTGTGGCAATTTGCCTTGAACGCTGGACTCTCCCCACCCCCAACTGAGGGTCAAGGAAGGCCGGCCCATGGAGGTCATGTTCCCAGTTGGCTCTGGTCCCAGCCTTCTTCCCTTCTCCCACAGCAGAGTGCCAGCTGAGGTCACAGCGGCAGCTGGCGACCCTAACTTTCCCTTTTGCTTCAAGTCTGGACACAAGCCACTGGCGGCCTCTGTCTCGCTGAGTCCCAGGGACCGCTGCACTGTGTTGTGGACGGACCCCGAGTGAACGCCCCAGCCACTGGGAGGCTCTACTTGGCGGCAGGGATGTGGCCAAAGGAGGAAACTGGCTGCAGATGCTGGGATTGGGCCTGTAGCCTGGATCCCCCGTCACACGTGGCATGGCTCCCGTCACGTTCCCAAGCTGCTCCTGAGGGCAGGCGTGGGGCCGTCACATGTCCCTCAAGACCCCGATGCCTCATAAGCCCACGAGACACCTCTCCCTCATGGGCACTGCGGCACCTTCTCTCCTTCCGACCAAAGGTGACACGTCATGTCTCACTTAAATGACAGGTGGCTTGATTGTCGCTTTGGCTTTCCATGTACCTCCGAGGAGGGACGTGGTCTGGGAGGGAGGCTGGTGGACGGTACCCCCAGGCCAGCACCTGACTCCCCGCATTTGCCTGGGCCAGGAAGGGGACCTCTGAACAGAGACTGAGAGGAGCCCAGAGCACATTTCAGGAAAAGCTCAGAAGGGGTCCGAGTCCTCTGGGCGCCTCCCTGACAAAGACGGGAGCATCAGCAGCGGGTGGGTGGGAGGGGGGCCCAGCTGCCCACCTGCTCTGAGCACCAGGGCTGTGCTAGCGATCCCATGGCGGGGGGGCCAGCGGGCTCCTGGGCCCCACAACCAGGTGATCAGGGCCACCAGGCCGGTGGCACCCCCAGGCTGCTCGGAGACCAGCAGGCTCGCCTGGGGAGAAGGCAGCTTGGGAGCCTCGGGTCAGGAAATTTGCATCTCAAAGGGATGAATGGAAAGCTGGCTGTCAGCACGTCCCTCCACACCAGGACTGCTTGTCCCCAGAAGGGCAGGAGAGAGCAGAAGCAAGTTTCAGACCCGGGGAGCAGAGGTCACGATGGTCCAGGAAATGCACGCAAGGGCATCTCCTGCGACAAGCCGACCCTCCTGGGGGCGGCCCCGAGTCCCAGGAGGGCCCTTGGGGCACCCCCCACCAGAGGGCTGGCCGTAACCGCACCCCCTCCCCTGGTCAGAGTCCCCCCCCCCCCCCCCCCCCCCCCGCCTCCATCCCTGCTCCCGTGAGCTCCCTGGTGGCTCGGCCAGATGCTCCCCACTGCACCCTGCCTGGTCCCCGGGGCTCTCAAGGGCCTCCATTTGGTGACAGTCACACCGTCAGCGCCCGGCAGGACGGCTCCGTGGTGACCACCGCCTCTGCTGGGCTGCTGGGCTCAGTTCCCATGTCCAGCAGTGAGTGAGCCCATGTGTGCCAGGCACTGCTCTAGGCCCTCGGGCTCCATCTGTGGAGACCCCTGCTTCACAGAGCTAAGGCGCGTGCCGCTCGTGAGAGCATGCCAAGGCCATGGTGGTCCAGGCAGAGAGGGGATGAGGTATGAAGCCGGCGGGCGGGGCAGGTGGCTCGGCCTGAGGTCCCGTCTCAGTTACCCGCAGCTGTAGCCACGGCTGTCACTACAGTGGGACGAAGCACAGAGTCTGTGCTCTGCAGCCCGGCGTGGCCCAGCGGGGGCCTCCACTCAGGGTCCCTCCGGCTCCATCGAGGTGGGGGCAGAGGTCTCCTCCGAGGCTCGATGGGGAAGGGAGACATCACGCTCACCTGGTTGTTGGACAAGGCTGTTCAGTGAGCGCCTCCTTGCTGCCGACCCATACGGAGGCCACCTCCAGCCCTTGAGATGTGGACCTCTTCTCCAGCATGGCAGCCCGTGTCATCGGAGCCAGAAGGGAGAGGTCTTCCAGAAAAGTGGGAGTCCTGCTCTCTTGTAAGCTAATCACAAATGACGTCCCATCCCCATTGCCCTGCTCCTTAGTCATGGTGAGTCACTAGGCCACCCACACTGGGCAGGTGGGGTGGGCGGTCCCCGCGGGGACATGCAGGAGCCCAGGATGGGAAGGGCAGGGGTATGCGCACTCCAAGAGACAGATGCACTGGGGCCATCTTTGGAGTGCGTCTATAAAATGTCGCCTGAACACAGCTTGGGACAGAGGGCTGCATGGGGGTAGCTTATGTTGGCAGGTGATTCCAGAAGCACAGACATCAGAGGTTGGGGAGAAAAGAGCAGAGAGGAAAGAAAAGCTCATGTGGATGCACCATCACGACAGCCTGTGTTGTGGGCAGTGGGGCTCCCTCCGAGGAGCCCGGGGTCAGGCGCCCCCATCGCCCACAAGGGATGGGAGACCCAGTAGCCTGTCCTCATGGCTGGAGGCTGCCCCACTCCCGGGCAAGTCCAACTTGTGTGTGCCGAGTGCTGGGTGTGCCCCTTGGGCACCCTGGGCTGTGCCTCAGCCTCCCAGGGCAGGAAGGGTGAGGGGGGGACTGTGGAGGTGGGGCAGGTTCCAAGTGACACCTGCGTGAAGCTGGAGATGACATGGGGGGAGGGCTGGGGTGGGCAGATGGATGCTGCCTTGGTTTCTCCAGGACCTGGAACCCAGGGGTCCCAAGCTCCCACCTGCTCCTTAGGCTGGATGGGGGCACCCAGGCCAGCGGGGTGCCAGTGGGCCCAGGCTGCATGCTCTGCTCAAGGGGTGTCTGAGGGGTAACTGATGAGCTGCCCCTTGGGTTTGCATGGTAGGGACTTGGAAATGCCAACACAGGCATAGGCTCTCCGTGGGTTGACATGCTGCTTGGCCAGGTGCCAGGGGTGCTCCCGAGCCATGGCCTGCATGGGGTCGGGTAGGGCAGTGTCCAGCACCCCGACTCTGGCAGTGGAGGGACCCTGCTCAGGTGCCTGCAGCAGAGGAGGCTCATGGTGGGGGCTGCTCATTGTGTGGCCGAGAGACGAGGGTCCAATGCGGGGTCTCAGGGGCCTCAGGGTCTCTGGTGGCTCCTGTGAGTTGTCATAGCTCCTCCTCTCACCTTCCAGGGACAGGGCAAGTGATGCCTGCTGCCTGGGGGCAAAGTTTGCAAGGCTCTTGGTGGTCGAAACCCGGGCGGGCCTCGGTGGGCAGGCCAGCCTGGGGAAGGCCCCGCACGGCCCCTGCACTGCTGGGGACATGCTGGGGACTCAGAGGGGCAGCATGGGGGTGCCTGGGGCCCCCCCGAGGTCCACGCCAGGAGGTCAGTCGTGAGGCCTGCGGGGAGGAAATGTCCTGCGGTGACCTCCAAGAAGGGTTCTCTGAGGCACGGTTCTGGCCTCCGATGTGACCCAGTTAATTCCCAGCACAAATGTTAACTGAGATCTGCAGGCCCTCGGGAGCCGTTCAGGACCCTGGACGTCAAGGTCAAGGTCATCTCTAAAAATGTCAAGGATCCCCTGTGATTCCCTGACTTGCTGGTATTGGGGGCAGAGGGACATCCACACTGTTCCGGTAACCCCCGGCTCCCCTGCTCTGTGCCTGCCTCACTTGGGGGCCTCTCCCCTGCTCTCCGCCCCCCTCCAACTGCCCCCAGCCTAGCAAGGGGCCGGTCACATTGCTCCAGCCCCAATGTCCCTTCCATGCTACCACCAGCCGCCCTATCCGAGCCCTTCCCCTGCCCCCTCCCACCATACGTGGAGGCTGCCCCAGCCCTCTCTGGACCGCACCACCCGTGCTGACCCCAGACACTCCCCTCTGTCCACTGGGGGAGGGTCCCGGCAGGGCTGCCTGTGTCCCTCACCACTTGGCCACGTTCCCTGGCCTGGTCAGATCCCCAGCGAGCCACAGCCAGTCGAGTCTGGTCCTCTGACCCTCATGGCCATGGTGCCCCCTGCAACCCTGCACACTTGTCCCCCAAATCACAAAATCCCCCCATGGAAGTCTGTTCCCCGAGGCCCAGAGGAGATGTGGGTAGTGATGGCCTCGGGTGTCATGTCACCCAGGGTCACCTGCCGGCCACCTGACCTGGTGGTGACCCAGCATGGCCTGGTCCCCCTTCAGGCCTGGGTTCAGACCTGAGCCTGCTCAGCCAGGATCGGAGGGAGCATCTTTCTGTGGGACTAGGGTTTTTCAAACCCAAACATGCTCAAGACTGGGGGTGTCCCTGTGGAAATGAGGGCCCCGTCCTCGTCTGTACCCGCCGTCCCGGGGGGGCCTCGTGTGTCTCTGCTGGGACAGAGTTGAGAGGGGTTTAGGGGCCACCAGGCCGAGCCTGTGAGCAGAGGAGAAACTGAGCCCCCGAGAGAAGGGCCCATCGGTGCCACGTAGGCCATAGTCCCTGAGTGCGGAGCTGGCCGAGCCGCCCCGGGTGTCAGCGGGCCTGTGGGAGACACACGGCGGGCACAGCTCAGGGCTTCGGGGCTTCCTTTCCTGTCAACGGCTCCAGACGGCTCTGGCTGGCGGGTGAGCCTGGGCAAGCATATGCCTGCCACAGCGGGCGACAGCTGTCAGCAGCCCGAGAGCTGCCAGAGCCAGGCCCGGGGCGCGGGAGCCACAGCCAGTTGCCATGTAGGCCTGGAAATCGGAGGCGTGCCCCCTGCCAAGGGTCCCGGGCGGCAGGGGCGGTGGGGGGGGTGCGGTATTAAGTGCTTGTGTGGGTACTCACCCCGGGGAGGGGCACGGGCTGTGGCCAGGGCCTGCTCTGTCCCGGCTCAGGAACTTGGGTGGCCCCCACGGCTGGGCTCTCTGCTGCCCGATGGAAGCAGAAGGCGGCTGTCTGGGAGGGAGAGCACCCCAGAGGTGTGCGGCCCAGGCGGGTCATGCTGGATGGGTGGCCGGGTGGACGGGGCTGGAGGAGGCAGGTGCTGGACGGGTGTTGGGTGGACTGGGCTCCAGCGGGTTGCTGGACGGGTGTCCGGGGGGACAGGGCTCCCGCGGGTGGTGCTGGACGGGCGTCGCGTGGACCAGGCTCTGATGGGAGGTGCTGGATGGGTATCTGGGCAGACTGGGCTCCGGCAGGTTGCCGGACGGGCGCCCGGGTGGGTGGGCTGGAGGCGGCAGGTGCTGGAGCAGGATGGAGAGGCCAGAGCGTGAGGAGTTCGGCCACGTGCTGGACTCAGCTCTGGCGACTCAAGGAAGGCCAAGCTGACCCCTGGATGGTAGCCGCTCGCTCTGGCCTCATCAGTAGCCCTGGGGGCCCAGGCTTCTCCTAGACCGCCGGCTGAGCCCCAAGCCTGTGCTCCCCCTCTTCCCTCTGGGGGTCCTTCACACCCTCCTTTTAAACCCAGGGTCTCATGAAGGAGGGAGGAACTCTCTCTTCCCCTTTTCAGAGGACCCATCAGAGGCCCAGAGGGTCGAGGGGTGTGCCCAGGGGTGTGCCCAGGGATGCACCGCGAGAGGCTTAGCCCTGGGGCCAGAAGCAGGGCCTCCCCACCCTGACCCACACCCACCCTACAGTGGGGAGGAGCCAGGCTCTCCAACGTCCAACACTCTCAAGGCTCTGAGCTGCCCTGTGACCCCAAGACAGGGACAGCAGGGCTTCCTGGAGACTGGGGGACATGCCATGAGCCTGGACTCCAGACACACGGAGACCTGGCTTAGGTGTGAGCTTTACCTCTTGCTCTGTGCCCCTGAAGAGGCCCTGCACTTGGAAGTTTGGTTCTGTCGCCCCCATCAAGGGAATTGAGATGTCTGAGATGTCTGAGATCTGCACCTTTGCAGGGCAGAGACTGCAGCAGGGTCCATTCAACATGCAGATTCTAATGTGGGACATGAGGCATCTGGTACCACTTGGAACAGCCTGCCCAGAACCGTGTCCTTAGCGCTCAGAAGCCCCAGGCAGGGGAGTCAGCTTCTCTGTTCTTCTTTTAGGAGAACCTAGGAGAGTTGGGGCAGACATTGATGATGGCATCATAGTGTGATGCCCACGGTGGTTCTGATGGTGATGGCGATGGTGGTGATGATAATGGTGATGATGGTAGTGATGGGGGATGGTGCAGATGGTGGCAATGGTGATGATGGTGATGATGATGGTGGTGGTAATGGTGGTAATGATGGTGTTGATAATGTAGATGGTGGTGTTTATGATGGTGATGATGGGGTGATGGTGGTGGTGGTGATGGTGTTGATAATGATGATAGTGGTAACGGTCATGGGAGTGATGCTGATAGTGATGATGGTGATGATGGTGATGGTGATAATAGTGATGGTACTGATGGTGCTGGTGGTGGTGATGGTATAGATGGTGGTATTATGATGGTGTTGACAATGATGATCGGGATGATGGGGTGATGGTGATGGTGTTGATGATGATGGTGATGGTGATGATAGTGATGATGGTAGTGATAGTGGTGGGGGTGATGGTGATGAGGGCAACCCCCAAATCCCTTACATCCAGCAGGGTTTTGTTATGTGTGAGGGATACCAGTGCCCCACAAGCCTTCACTCACACCGTGTGCTCAAACCAGAGCTGGCCTGGAGCAGGGACCCACTCCTCCACCTGAATTTCTGTGGACTGCCCGTGAACGCATCATTTCATTTGAAGCTGTCATCCTTTATTCACAGACAGAAGGTGTTGCACCCAGGACAAAGCTCAGAAATCAGTCAAAGTAACCTCTTACTCTTCAGTGAGGGACAGGCTTGACCCAGTCACACAGCCAACTGGGGCCCAGCAAGGCCCAGCACAGAGGTCCCAGGCAACCTCCCTCCCACCTACTGTTTCTGCTGTTGCTGCTTAGGGAGAGCTAAGGGGATGTGAGCCCCCTTACGGCGCATTTCTCAGGGGCCAGGGGAGAAGGGAGAGAGGGTGCCAGCTGCAGGCCAGGTGCCACGGGACCAGCCTCTGGGGTAACCATGTTCTATATGTGAGTGATACCTGTCCCGCTGGGCATTCTCCCCAGCACCTGAGGATGGAAGAGCAGGTGCAGGGGGCAGGGGTACAGAGTAGAAGCTGGCTCGGGCTGGTGTGCTCCTGACTGTCGGGAGGCTGCATGAAGGGCTGAGGAGCCAGGGGACCCCGTCCTGCAGGAGACGGGAGTCACAGACAGGGAGACCAGGAGTGGACCATGGCTGTCACTGACCGTGTGCCTCAGGCCTCAGGGTTCCCTCTGATGAGCGGGGGGAGGGCTGAGAGCACAGTGACTGCTTCTAGAGGGTGCAAGGACCTGGGGAGCCAGGCGCCACAGGGCATTTGTCATGAGGATTCAGAGCCGGAAGGGATGAAGGGGAGGGCTGGATCAGGGATGAGGTGAGGCAGACACTGGGCTGGAGAGGCTAGCCTGTGGCCGGCAGGGTGGGGACAGGGCCAAGGGGATGGACATGGAGGACACAGGAGGCATTTGGGGTGACACAGATTCCAAGTTAGTGCCACTAAGTGAAGCAGGGAAGGAGCTTCGTGGAGGATCGGGCTTGGGGGAGATAATGAACTTGGCTTTGGAGCCAGCTGGGGTGGGAGCAATTAATCCACGCGGAGAGGGCGGGCGCTTTGCTGCTTTGCTGGCTCAGTACCTGCGCCGCTTGCTCTGAATGTCCCTCTAATCGGCTTAGAGATTTATGCAAATCCGAGTGTGCAGGCGCCCTGATTGGGTTGCGGGGGAGCTGTCCGGGCGCCAGCCCTCAGTTTCTCCACAGCACCCTGGCTCTGAGCTCCCGCTCTCTGATGAAATCCCCCAGACAAAATGGGGGTTTTAAACATGATTATGCTGGAACCTAAGGGGATTTCCACAGGAAAATGTGCACAGGTCTGGAGGCCAGGCCACCCTGAGGCCGGGGCAAGATGCGAGGCCGTTCTCAGGGGGACGAGCAGGGCTACAGCAGGGAGGGCCGGAGCGCCCGCCCATGGCTGACACTGAGCCCTGATCCCAAGTACATACTGAGCCCAGACCAAGGCTGCACACTGAGCTCAAGTTCCAGAATCCTTGCCACACACTGAGCCCTGATTACGGCCACACATGGATCCCTGAGCTGGTCACTGGGTGGTCTGAGATGGAGGGCACATCCTACTCACAGCTGGAGGGCTGACCTCTTAAAGATTGAGCCTTCATCCTGGCCACTTACTCAGTCTCATGGTGGTTCCAGACTGAGCCCTGACCCCGGTCACCCTCTGAGCCCTGACCCTGGTCACACTCTGAGCCTTGACTCTGGCCACACACTGAATCCTGACCCTGGTCACAGCCTGAACCCTGACCTGGTCACACCCTGAACCCTGACCGTGGTCCCACTCTGAGCCCTGACCCTGGTCACACTCTGAGCCCTGACCCTGGTCACAACCTGAGCCCTGACCCTAGTCACACTCTGAGCCCTGACCCTGGTTGCACCCTGAGCCCTAATCCTCCAAAACGAGAACTTTGTCGTGGATACCACAGTCCCCTCCTGGTCTGGCCATTCTGAGGTCCTCTGGTTTCGAGACCGGGGCTACCTATGAGTGGTATCTCATACTGTCATTTGAATGGATGAGTCTGAGAGTCTCCGATCATCACAATTATCATACTTTATCACACTGTCCTTCTGTTGGGTCCTCCCAGAGAGATCATAAACCAAAGGGGCAGGCTCCATGTCCATCCTGCTTGCAGGACATCCCAGGGGTCAGGCACTGGGCACTACTCAGTACAAACTCAGGAACAAAGGAGTGAGTGAATGAGTTATTTAAACTCAAAACTACTTGATTCTTCTGGGAAAGAGGGAGTTTTGTCAGGTGAGGAGTGCACAGTGTCCTTGAGCATCCAGAAGATGGAGAGGCAAGATCGGGCGGGGGCGGTGTGCGGCGGTGGGGGCACTTATGCTACAGTCAAAGCAGAGCTTCCTAATGAAGGTAGCAGTGGAATTAGGCCCAGCATGTGTGTAAACATGTGTGTGCACGTGTGCATCAGGCATGTGCGCGTCTGGGTTACAGTACATGTGTGTGTGTTGTGCGTCTGGGCCGTGGGTGCTGTGCACCCATGTGCATGTGCGATGTGTGTGCTGCTGCTGGACGCTCACAGCCGGGTCCACGGGGCTTCCTCCGCCGGAAGCCGGGAGTGAGGTCGGCCCCCTCCGCCCCGAGCTGGACTGGGAGACGCATCACCCTGGGCCCTTGCCGTCCTCGGGGAGCCGTCCGGGCTCAGCGCCCCGTGAAGGAACAGCCCTGGTCGTGGGTTCAGGGCACTAAAATCTTTGGCTTCAGAGACGCCGTAGAGCCTGGGGGCGGATGGCAGAGGGGCAGCGAGGGGCACTTGGCCATTCACAGGCTGGGCGGGGGAAGCCCTGACCCGCCCTCTAGCCGCAGCCAGGGGCAGTGCGAGCCAGGGGTGCCGGTTTGCTTTCCGTGCTGTTAATTTTTTCTCTGATAAGAAATTAGCAAACAGGACATAAATCCTAGAAAACGTTGTGAGTGTAAGTAAAAGCACAGCAATGACTCATAACCCACCCCAGCTTGGCGTTAGTACCTTAGGCCGCCCCGTACAGCTGTGCATGTTGCCCACGGCTCAAAGGGGCTGCGAGAGGAGGCACTTTCAGCCTGTGGTGCCCTCACGAGGCCGCGCGACCCAAGGAGGGCTGTATCCAGACCTGGGGGTCGGAGGGCACGTGGGTGACTGCTGTCCAGGAGGACGCCCCGCGGCGTGCCCACTGCCCGCCTGCGCTCAGGCACCGCCTTGTCTCCAGGCGCCAGTCTCTGTGACTTCCGTGCTGACACGCGTCTCTGCACTGCTTGCACCTCCCTCGCGGTTGCACAGGCTGACTGCTGGACACGTAACCGCAGGATGCCAGGCATGGGATGTGAGTGCCAGGGCCGCGGGCGGCTGGGTCCCGGGCTCTAGGGCCATAGAGCTGTTGGCTCTGGCATCAGCAGGGCAGGTCGGCGGGCTGGAAACCCGGGCAGGGCTTCCATTACAGTCTTGAGGTCTCGTGTCTTCCCCACGAGACTTCCCTTTCACTCGTAGGGCCACCTCCTGATGAGACCAGGCCCACCACACCCCAGAGGGCAACCCGCTTTCCTGAGAGCCCACCAGCTGTGGACTCGGTCTTACCTTCAGGGCATCTTCACGGCGGTGTTGACGCCGGTGTTGGAACATGCGTCCGGGCCCTGCAGCCCGGCCCAGCCCAGCGGACGTCGCGGCGACCCCTGTGGTCACTTTGAAGCGCATTTACTGCCAGTCAACAGACACAAATGCTAATCTTGACTTATCTTCACCCAAACCAGGATTTACTAAGTGAATATTGGTATCAATATCTCATTTAAAAGCAAATGCATCCTGTTAATAGAGAATCGGAGCCTCTTTTCATGTGCTTCTGGGTCATGAGATGTTTGCAAGAGCCCCGCAGGGTCAGGCTGCCATGGGGCCTGTGGACTTGAATAGAGAGAGGCTGTGGGTGGGGGGCGCGTCTGGGGGGGGCACCCTCCCGTGTGCAAGATGCTGTAGGAGTCCAAGGGCGGCGGCAGGGCACTGACAGCCTCCACTTATCTCCCTCCCGGTTCCAGCAAGGGGGAGGGTCCCAGGGCCCTCGGGGCCTGGCCGTCCCGCGCCCCTGCGAATTCGGGGCCCCTTGGGAGCCAGCGTGGAGTGCTTGAGTCCCCAGGTGGTGGGGGCCGAGAGCCGCACGGGCCCGGGGCCCACGCAGGCTCAGCGTGGCTCCTCACTGCTGGTGTTTTATTGTCACTGCTTCCAAGAACGGACAGGACGGCTGCCAGAGGCCCAGCGCGCAGTCGGGGCCCCGCGCCCCCCCCCCCCCCCCCCCCGCTTCCCTGTCATCGCACTTGCGACTTGTGGTTAGAGCGGTTGAAGGAATTGGGTCAGTTCCTGTATCTTCTAACTGATTCTGATAGTTCAGGCAATTGCTCTGTCATTAACCCAGATCATCGCGCCCTTTGATCAGCTGCGGAGAGAGGCGACACCCCTGCGTTCAGCAGGGAGCCCGGCCACACGCCGACAGTCATCTGGCGTTTGCCACAAGTCCGCCTGGGACATGTGGCGTTTGGGAGGCCGACAGTCCAAGGCGCGTTTGTCCAGGTCACTCCGCTTTCCAAATTTGTATTAGGCCTGGCATTGGCCTCCCGGTTCCTGTAGCTAGTCCAGAGCTCTGGCGCGTGTGCACGTGTGTGAGCGTGTGGGCACGTGTGCAGGGGGGCGGGGGGGATTTCAGTTCCTTGGAATAACAATGGACTTGTTATGGAGGAAAGGTACGGATGCGAGAGGCCAAGGCCCTGCCTGGCGAAGGCTCTGTGCTCCACGCGACGTGTGACCTTGGAGTGTCTTTGGCCCGTGTGTGCTCCAGGGCCTCTTCCTGTAAACTGGGCCCCAGGGTCCGCGTCCAGGGCGTTGCAGGGTAAGATCCAGCACGACGAGGACACGGCATCGGGCAGGTGTTCCGGAAATACCCAGCGCTTCCTTTTCCTTTACACCCTCAGGCTCCCTGCGGCCTGCGTCCCCGGGGCACCATCTCCCCGCGAGTCACTCCAAGCTCCTGGATAAAGCGCGGCCCCATGCTCTGGCCGCGAGGCCCCCGTCCAGAGCGCCGTCCTCGTGTCCCCCGGCCCATTCCCGTGGAGCCCAGGACCGGCCGCTTCCGCCACCACCGCTGCCAGTGCCCCAGAAAGGCCAGGCGGTGGGCACTTGGGTCACTGTCTCTGTCTGCGGGAGCCACTGTGCTGCACGCGGGACGCTCACGGGGCTTCTCTGGGGGCCGAGCCATGGCACCAGGTCCCGAGGCCCGTGGTCGGCATAGCAGCTGCTGCCCCCCTGCGCTCTGGTGTCCTCATGGGTGCCCACAGGCCCCGTGTCCGTCAGGCACGTCCTTGCCAGGGCCTTCGGGTGTCTCCCCGAGTGGGCGGAGGAGTGAGCATGTGGGGATGGACGGCTCCCCTTTCCTCTTAACGGGGTGTGCTCCTCCCCACAGGCTGTGCGACGGGTCACTGTACCTGTCACGCTGCCTGGTGGGGCAGGCCCCGGAGGATTGGGTCTGGGCGTAGGATGCTTTGTGTCGTACACCTGACACTAGCACACCATTGTGCAGTAATTATTCTTCAATTAAAAAATCCTAACAGTAAAAAAAAAAAAAATGCTTTTATTTTTATTTCAACGTCAAGTGAATACAGCCCTTAGACCAAATCACCCAGTCCCTTTCCTCGTAGGAAGTGCTGTAAAACCTGACACGGGTCGTGTCACGCCCCCGCAAGCCTCCATCTCGCCCGGTGCTGGTGCCCGGGTCCCGGGGTCGGGCCCGAGCTGCAGGACACCCTGCGGTCACCACGCCGGCGCTCCCCGCTACGGCCGTCCCCAGCTTTCATAGAGGAATGTAATAAGAAAGACCCATCTGAAGGCTGTCCCTCTATGCTTTGCAAAAATGTAACCTAGAACCTCATCTGTGCTGGGGACAGAGGTCCTCATGGGAAGGCCCGCGGCGTAAATTCCTCCGAATGGTTTTGTTGTCTTAGATGTTTGTGCAGGACCCGGAGATGTAGAGGGACCCCGGGCCCAGACCCACCTGCCGTGTCATCCTGGAGGCAGAGCCGTGACCCCAGAAGCTCCTGAAGGAAGGAAGGAGGCCCCATGGCAACTGTTTGATGGCCGTGCATCGTGGCCTTGGGAGAACCCTCTTGGAGGCAATTTGTTCTCTGACCATTTAAGAGAATCTAAGGACTTTGAGGGTCCAGGAGGCATGATGCACTGTCGAACGGGACCTGGACCAGGCTCCGGTGTGTTGTTGCTTCCTTGGTGTCTGAGCGGAGGCAGCCATGGGCAGCCCTCAGCCCCCTTTTGGGCAGATTCTCACTCGAGGCCTGGCCCCACCCGGGTCGGGTGTGAACTGGCTGGACAGTGGGCAGGCGGAGGAGGCAGGAACGGCGGCACAGGAACCCGTGGACGAGGCCTTGTTTGGACAAAGGGTCCTTGCAGGTGGAATTAGGGTCAGGGCCTCCACGTGAGATCATTCTGAGCGCCTCGGGGGACCCTGACCCAATGGCAAGCGTCCTTACAGGAGGCGGAAGAGCGGAGGGCTGGAGAGGAATGGCCCGGGGGACGTGGAGGCAGAGGCGCGGGGACCCTGGAGCCTCCCCTACAGCCCTCAGAGCAGGTGCGGCCCCGCAGCGCCTTGATCCCAGGCTTCTGGCCTGCAGAATGGTGACCGGGGTGTTGCTGTGAGCCCCCCACTGTGGTCACGCGTTCCGGATGCTGACCTAGGGTGCAAACAGGCCCCGCGGTTCCTGGCTGGGAGTCCACCTGTAGGCTGCAGGAGAGGCCAGGAGAGGCCAGCCCCCGTGCCCGGGAGGCCTCTGAGCAAGCCTGAGCGCCGTGGGCCTGGCGTGGGCAGCGCATGGGCGAGAGGCTAGGCCAGGGAGGGCCCAGGTGACACGCTGGCTCGCAGGGGATCCAGGGGGACCTTGGGAGTGAGGAGTGGCCTCGTGAGGCCGGCGGTTCGGGCCTCGGCAATGACTGTTCCCCTTGCTGAGTCAGGAACTCTGCCAAATGAATGATCCCACTTAATCCTTGCTCTGTGCCTGACTCCCGTTATTATCCCTAATCTGCCCCTTAGAAAACAGGCTCAGAGAGGTTAATTTGCTGGCTCGGGTCACACAGCTGATGTGCACCCGAGCCAAGGCTGGAGGGGAAGCTGTGATCGTGTTCCCCAGAGTCCCGCATGCCCTTCTCGCCTCCCGCCGACACCTTCCACCTTCCACCTTCCGGGGGTGGGCCAACAGGCCCGCTGGGTCCCTGGAGGGCCAGGCAGGCCACCCCGCTCACCCTGCACTCACACCCCCGAGGCTCGCCAGAGACCCAGAGGCCCCAGCAGCATCGATTGCTTTGCTGCTCGCAAGTGCCCTGGAGAATCAGGCTTCGAAGCCCCCAGCCTCCATCCCCCAAAGTACGGGCCTCCAGCGGGGGCCCTAGGGGAGTGGGGACCGTGGACTCCCCGAGGACCAGAGGCTCTGGAGAAGGAGCAAATCCTAGGTGACCTTAGTCACCCCTCTCACTGCCCCTCAGGAAGGAGCCGGGGCTCCCAGGTCCCCTGAGAGTAGCAGGTGGAAACCCACTTGTTTCTAACTGATTGGTGGATGGCAGCGTTAGTTTTGTGAACTGGGAATAAAAGCAGAGAATCCTCTAAATAATCAGGAGCTCACCAGGAAAATAGCCACGAGGCCCAAGCCCTGTGAGGCACACTGCAGCACGTCACAGGGGCCGAGCATCCCGGGCTCTGCCCATGAGCAGCCATCACAGCCCGTCCCCAGTGGGTCCTGCATTCACGTCTCTGTAACGGCCGCCTGCTTGCCCTAGGTCCCCCTGGAACCCTCAGCCCTTGAGGAGCCCGGGTGCACCTGAGGGCCGCGCCATGTGTGTTGGTTCCCAGGGCACCAGGACCGCATGTCATGTTCTATCCCGCAGACGCGGACACAGTGGCCAGTGGTGAACCTAAGCGAAGTGGTCCTCACCCTCCCCGCTCCCGAGGGCCCAGGAACCCCTGCCTTGTGATGTAGCTTCCTTGCCTTTCTTCCTGCCACCTCCCCTTAGTGTCCAGTGATGCTTCACAGGCCCCTCGGCATTCTG
The DNA here is from genome assembly GCF_053574225.1 of Canis aureus. Lineage (NCBI taxonomy): Eukaryota > Metazoa > Chordata > Mammalia > Carnivora > Canidae > Canis > Canis aureus. The sequence goes on along the minus strand of NC_135624.1, from coordinate 39,433,234 downwards.
GTCAGTGTCCTCTACACACACCCATTTGTTCATGTCCCCCCTAAACTCTGGGTCCCAGACCAAGTGCTGGGTCTCAGAAGTGGCCTGGGCAGTTTGGGGGTCAGCCATGGTCTCTACTCGGACAGGAAGAGGCTGGCACCTCCTCTGGGAGGTCACGGGAGGGTGGACAGTGGCGATCGCCAGGAGGAGTGGAGGGGAGAGTATGTGCGGTCCAGGTGGGGCAGGGGCTGCAGCCCCCAGCTCTGGCCCATCAAGAACTGTGGGTGGTGGGTTGAAGCCGTCACCCTGAAAATCAGGTTGGAAATCAGAAGAACTGTAAGCTCTGTGCAGTCTCCTGCTCAGTGGGGCTGACACCTGCCCGGGGAATTGGCATGATGCACGGGCCTGTGGGTGCCTTTTCAGAGCCATGACTGCGAGAGAGCCAGGGGCCTGGGCCAGCCTTCCTGAGCAGATCCAGGGCCTTTCCAGTTGGGCTGCCGCCACACTGGCCTGGCGCATTATCACTCACAGATGGTCTGCAAATAGTGAGGGTGGCAGGAGGCAAGCGGGTGATGTGTGTGAGGGGGGGATGGATCCCCCAACAGAACCCAAGCACCCACTCATGCCAGCCCCGAACTGGGTGCTGGAGGCTGAGAGGTGGGCAAGACACATGTACCCCCAGGCTCAAGAGGCACCAGCAGCAGCCGGTGGTTCACCCATGCCCACTCTCCACCCTTAGAGAGTGTCTGGGGGCTCTCCTGCCTCTGCCGTCAGACTATGAACTCATCCAAGCCCATCATCTCCAGCATTCCGCCTGTCACGGAATGCTTCATCCCTGTCTCCTCGGCGAATGCCACTGAAGTGCTGGCACATAAAGAGTCTTCTTTAAAGGTGGTGGGGGTGGTGTGTGGGGTCAAATGGTGATTCCCAAAGTCATGTCCGCTTGGAACCTCAAAATGTGGTCTTATTTGGAAATAGGATCTTTGCCAATTCCTGAAGATGAGGCCAACTAGAGTGAGCAGACCCTTAATCCAGTCACTGGTGTCCTTGTGAGAAGAGGAATGAAGACCGTGTGAAGACCGAGGAAGAGATCGGGGCCGTGTGGCCACGAACCAAGGATCACCAAGGACTGTGGGGCCACCCCCGAAGCTAGGAGAATCCACAGATTTGACCAGATTTAACACAGACAACACATTTCAGGCTTCTGGCCTCCAGAACTATGAGAGAATGCATTTCGGTGGCTTTAGGTGACCCGCCTGTGACCTCTTGTGACAGCAGCCCCAGGAGACTAGTACAGAGGGTAAGTGGAGGCCGAGACCTGCAGATGGAAGTTCGGTCAGGACAGGCTGAGCTGTGCTGTGCCACGGCTCCCACATCTCCGCGGCTTAACGTCACGACGGCTTCCTTCTCATGCCCGCGTAGGCCAGCAGGGTGCTTTGCTCACCATAGTAGCTTGGTACCCCAGCTGACAGAAGAGCCACCGCCTCCGAGATCCTGCCTACTCCAGCTGGAGGAAGGCAAGGAGGGTGTCTCACACCAGCAGGTCCATGTTCCAGTCTATACCCCACCTGCGTGGCTCTAGCCAGACACGAGGGGATAGGAAAAAGGCAGATCTCCTTTGTGCCCAGAAGGAGAGAACACCTGGGAATCCCTGATGAGGACTGAATCACCATAACCCCAGCCTGGTCTCAGGACCACTCAGCCCTGAGCCACTTTCACCTGTGTGTCTCAGCTCAGGACTGTGGGAAGAGCATGGGGTTAGAGTCAGATGACTTTAATCCTGGTTCTAATGAACTTTGTCACAACCTTTGGTGCAAATTGGCCTAGGTCTGATCCATGAAGAGATTGAGGAGGGGAAGAAAGATAAGTAGACAGATGTGTGGGGGAGAGATTGATAAGTGGGTGATTTGATAGATGGGTGGGTGGGCAGTTGGGTAGATGTATGAATGGGCAGGTGGATGGGTGGATCAATGGGTGGGTGGGTGGGTGGATGAATGGATGGATGGATTGTAGATGGTGGATGGATGGTGGTTGGGTGGATAGATGGGTGGGTAGGGGATGGATAGTTGGGTGGATGGATGGATGGATGGGTGGGGAGGGGGTGGATAGATGGATGGTTGGATGGTAGATGTGTGGGTGGATAGATGGGTAGGTAGGTGGATGGCTGGGTGGCTGGGCGGCTGGATGATGAATAGATTTACTGACAACTTTGCTGTGAACTAGATGCTTTATATAAATGAACAGCTTTACTCCTTGCGCCCCACCTGTCATTGTGGTTCCTAATTTACAGTTAAGGAAGCTGACCTGGTGATGTCCAACGTGTTTCCAGGGTCACACAGCTGATTGGTGACTGAAGTGGGATTCAAACCCTAACAAAGCCAGCCCTGTCATCACGAGTGCCAGGCGGCCACGCGCCAGTGCTGAGAGCAGAAGGGCTGGTCCAGGTGACGGCTCCCTCCCCACCAGGGGCAGCTCCTGCCCACAGGGAGCCCTTGCCCCTGGGAGCGCCCTCCTCCCCCGAGCGCTGCCCCGGCAGAGCCAGAAGCTTGCCAACCCTGGACTCCGAGAGCGGTGGCTGCTCTGGTGGCCCGGGGAGGACAGTAATCCCGACTCAGAGCCGGGGATCTCCACGCCGCCGACATTCGTCCTCTCGGGGTCTTTGTGCGCGCCAAGACTTCTTCTTCTGATTCCATTCTTTTTTATACAAAGAAAAAGTATCATAAAAGGCCCAAAGCCACAGTGATTCGTCTCCAACTCATTTCAGAGTTTCAATTATCTAAATTATTGCTTTGCCCTGGCACAAAAGGAAGAGGCTCTATTTTTAAAGACACTGGGAGATAAGTGCCGGTTGCCTCCCTGTCAACAATGCATAATAATTCTGATCAGGCGCTCATCACGTTTCAATAGCAGCAACAATGGCAGCCATCGGGGTCCCCGGGTGTTTTATTTTTAGCCTGAAAATCACAAAGGAGGTGCCAGGCGAAGATTTCACGCGGCAGCCCGGGCTTTTGAATGTCTCCTCCATCAGGCCGGCCAAAAATCCCGTTTGGCTCCCGGGAAGCGGGGAGAGTCCCGGGGGGAGGACCGCTTGGCCGGGCGCGGGACGCGCTGTCGGGAGCAGGGCTCCGTGCATGCAGCTGCTCTTGCTCCAGCGAAGGGACGCTCCCGGGTCCTCTAGGAAAAGGCCAGCTCAGGATCCCTGGGTGGCGCAGCGGTTTGGCGCCTGCCTTTGGCCCAGGGCGCGATCCTGGAGACCCGGGATCGAATCCCACGTTGGGCTTCCGGTGCATGGAGCCTGCTTCTCCCTCTGCCTGTGTCTCTGCCTCTCTCTCTCTCTCACTGTGTGCCTATCATAAATAAATAAAAAATTAAAAAAAAAATTTAAAAAAAAAAAAAGGAAAAGGCCAGCTCGAGAGCCCTGGCCCGCATCACCGTGATAGGCCCCGGGAGAGAGGTACAGGATGCTGCGGGGGGCTGGAGGTCAGAGGGGAGGCTTCATGGAGGCGGTGATCAGCTCTGCTCATCCAGGCAGGCACACGCAGTGCAGCAAGGACACTTTGCAGGGATGTCTTCCAGCTTCACTGAGATGCAACTGACACGACGTTGTGTGAGTTTGAAGTACAGGAGGTGCTGATCGGACCCAATTATAAGGCCCCACACGCCCCCTGCTGCAGAACCAGTGGCCACCTCTACCTGGCCATGGTCATGGTTTCGTGAGGGACCGTGCTCCAAGCGGAGTTAGGGGGCTCTGGAGGGGCTGGCCACGTGGAGTGGAGAGAGGCGGGGGGCAGAGAGGGGCAGCTCTAGGGCCCCGGTGCTGGCCGGAAGGGAGGAGCAGAAGAGGGGACTTGGCGGATGTCCCATCCAGGCGACGCTTCCTGTGTGTCCAGACCGGCAGTTCCAACCTCCTCCCGGCCCCAGCTGGCAAGTCCAGCCGTGGCCTCGCACCAGTCACTTACTGGGGACCCTCTTTTTCCTGACCGGAGTCCTGGATTCTGGTCACCTCACCTTTCTGGACCTCAGTGTCTTCGTGAAAACGGGATGAGCCTCCTCACTTACGGGCTGGCTGGGAGCACCTGACATCATGGGTGTGGAGCCCTGGACACGGCGCCCTGGCTGAGGCTGTTCCTTCCAGCAGATCCTGTTCTGCCCTCCTGGGTCTGGCTCGGCAACTCGGCCCAGACCTGAGGGCTTCTCTCGTCCCCCAGCCTCCCCTCCCCTGGGGCTGTCGAGCCAGAGCAGGAGGAAGCCCTGTCTAGAGCACAGCGCCGGGTGCTCCGTGCTTTGGCCTCCTGTAGACACAGCCACCAGACATGTCACACATCACTGCACAAGCATACGGCTCAAACCTGGCTGCTCATGGTAGAGATGAGGCACCCGGTTGAGGATGGGCCAGCGTTGGAGTCGGCGCCCAGAGGAAGGGGCAGGTGATGTGTGCCTGGTGGGCTGGAGGGCAGGCGGGTGGGGCAGCTGCCCTGAACTAGACGGATCCATGATTGAGTGACCCCAGCCCAACACCTGACCGCAGGATCCCCTCCCCTTCTGCCCCTCTGCTCACGACAGCAGACAATTCATGAGTCAGACCGGGAAGGGACTTTGGGCCCAATTCCCCCCTTTATTGAAAAGGGTACTTAGCACAGTGAAAGGTGGGAATTTGGTATTGAGCCTGGTTAGGTGCCACCGTTTCATTGGAGGATCTTGGGGAGTCAGGTGAGGCCCCAGACCAGCCTTGAGGGGCTGGACTCCTCCCCAGGCCCCATCTGTGGGAACACAGAAGCAGATGCTGTCTGCTGCCATCAGCAGAATGGCAGTCATAGCCTTACCCCACAGCCCCAGACACGAACACGGGGCGGGGCTTGACCTTCTGCACTTCTGACCTGCCGGGGAAAGTCACTAGCTATGAGGTTGACCAAGCAAGCTGGATTTTTCCATAAACGATCAAGATAAGAGATTTGGACTGTGGATGGTCCATGAGGGCTGTGAGTGGTCCATGCGGGCTGTGGGTGGTCCATGTGGGCCATGGGTGGTCTATGTAGGCCATGGGAGGTCCACATGGGCCGTGGATGGTCCATGTGGACTGTGGATGATTCACATGGGTGGTGGATGGTCCATGTGGACCATGGGTGGTCCATGTGGACCGTGGATGGTCCATGTGGGCCGTGGGTGGTCTATGTGGGCCGTGGATGGTCCATGTGGGCCATGGGTGGTCCATGTGGGCCATGGGTGGTCCATGTGGGCCGTGGGTGGTCCATGTGGGCCGTGGGTGGTTCATGTGGGCCGTGGGTGGTCCATGTGGGCCGTGGGTGGTCCACATGAGCCGTGGATGGTTCATGTGGACTATGGATGATTCACGTGGGTGGTGGATGGTCCATGTGGACCATGGGTGGTCCATGTGGACCATAGAAGATCAATGCAGATCCAGGATGGAGCAGACTGTCCACAGTGGACAGTCACTGTGGACCATGGATGGTCCATATGGACTATGTATGGTCAGTGTGGATGGTCAATGTGGCCCTGGGAGGGACAGTCAGTGGGATCCATAAAGACTACGGATAGCCAGTATGGACGGTCACTGTGCACCGTGGTCCATCAATATGAAGAGGGAAGTCATGGGGGACATGGTCACTGCCTCTGAACTCTAGAGTCAATCCTTTGCCGGAGAAAAGAGACGCATCTTAGGGCATCAGGGCAAACCCAGCCCCAGAGGATGGGAACCCAGCAAGGCAAACTTGGTCACAATATGCAGAACAGCATTCTAGCACAAGAGCCATCCTGAGTCGTGGGAGTGAGCTCCTCATCGCTGGAGGTGTTCAAGCAGAAGCTACAGAAACATGGGGTTGCTGAAGACATTTCTATACAGAAAACAAATGTTGAACATTTCTAAAGAAAGTTTTTAAAATTCTGGAACTAAAAGGATCTGAGTCTTTCCCCGCTCGCCTACCCCTCTGGCGCTGCTACTGTTCTGTCCTTACTCCTTCTGCCTCCCCCTCCCGCCCTCTCCTCTCTTCGCCGTGAGTCTCTGCTCATCGTTTTTGCATCCTCTTGCCCATGAATTCGGTCGATCTGTTTGTTAAGGATTCCTCCCTGCGGCCTCAGCCTCTCTTCCAGGCTGTGCCCACCACAGCCCGGAGCTGCCGCCTGTCGGGTGTCTTCTCTTAGATGTCACAAGGGCATCAAAAATTGAAGTGCCCAGGGGATCCCTGGGTGGATCAGCGGTTTAGGGCCTGCCTTCTGCCCAGGGCATGATCCTGGAGACCCAGGATCGAGTCCCGTATCGGGCTCCCTGCATGGAGCCTGCTTCTCCCTCTGCCTGTGTCTCTGCCTCTCTCTCTCTGTGTGTCTCTCAGGAATAAATAAATAAAATCTTTAAACAAAAATTGAAGTGTCCAAACTGTAGTATTAGTCGCCCTAAATCTGCTCCTCTCCCAGAGGCACCACCTCCGGGAGGGCCGCATGATCCATCCCTGCACCACGAGCCGGAGTCTGGAGTCACACGCAGCCCCGCGCTGTGCATCACCCACAGCCCCTCCATGCGGCGACGGGGGCCAGGCGGGTGCGTCCTTGCCTCCTTCCTCCTGCACCTGCTCGCCTGCCCTCCCACGGCCATGCCCTCCTGCGTTTGGCCGCCCTCACTCTCCTGGGTGTCTACACTGACCCAGGACCCCAGCACCCACTGAGCTGACCCTCCTGTCTCCGAACACGTCCCAGCTCTGCCTCAAGGCCTGAGGCTTCCTGCGGGCAAGGATGAAGCCTGCCTTCCTGCTCTCAGACCTGGTCTTCCATTTGCCTCTCCTGACGTTCCTCCTCTAACCCAGAGGAGCTACCGCCTATGCCTCGAAACATAGCGGAGCCATCGGCTTCCCCCTCTGGAAAATGTTCCTGGGCGTGCGCGTGCAAACCCTGGGTTGTGCCTCCTGCACCTTCTTGGGTTCCCCTCTTCACTCTGGGACCGCCCTGCCCTGCAGAGCTCCTAGCTCTCCCTCAAGTGTGAAAACTCTTTAAATGCCCCTTCTGCATCTCATCTCAAAACCTCCTTCGTGAACAAATGTTCCTAAGGTTTTGTGTCTGCTTTCTGTTCCCTTCTTTTAGAGGACAAAATGGAAAAAAGGAATTTCCCTTTGTTTCTGTACCATAGAAACATCTTAGTGTCTAAGATGAAGGTCATCAGATAGGACTCTCAGGGCCCTTGGTCCTGTTTCTCAGAAAACAGAGCCTGAGGCAAGGGTTACGTACTATTGCTTTTTTGGGCAGTTGCAATCTTAAGGCAGCCAGGGTGAGGGAAAAGGGATGTGAGTCAGCACGAGATGGGAAGGAACACGTGGTGCTGGGCTGTCCCCCTGCCATGGCTCCAGGACAAGCTGCAAGGAGGCTGGGTGGGTCGGTCTACAGGCAGCCCAGCCAGCCAGGGGCACCTCCAGTCAGCTCGTCTGGGGAAGCCATGAGCCAGGGCCCTTGGGAGGAAGGGAGAGGGGTGCCCATGTCTCCCTTGTGTCCTGCCTCCCATTGGTTGGTGCAGGTGCACACCTGGGGCATCGTCCCCCTCAGGGCCCAGGCACAGTCCTGCCCACCCCCATGCTGTGGCATCTCAACAACTCTGGGAGCATCAGGGGTGCAGCTGGTTGGCTGTGGCTTGGATGAGGGAGAGGCCCAGGTGTCGAGGCAGATGGAGACGAGCGAGCCTGGGGCGGCCAAGGTGTGCACGCGGGCAGACAGTGGATGGGCCCTGACCCTGCCCCAGGCCCGAGTGGCCCCATGTCACGGAAGGAGCCCCCCTGGGCAGGGCTCACCATGCGGCAGGGTTCCGGCTTCTCACCTCCTCTGGCCTGACCGTGACGGTGGCTCGTATCCTGGTTTGGCCTCCGGGGGCGCAGAAGCCGCTGTGCACCTGCAGCCCAGGCTCCCGTAGTGGCCCCTCCTGCCCACGCCCCGCAGAGAATAGGGTCCTGTGTCTGACCATTGTCCCTGTGCATGTGGCCCTGGGGAGACCTCACCTTCGTTCCTCAATCTTCAAGTCCTGTCACGAGTCCACGCGTGCTGCCAGCATTTCCAGCCGGCGGCACGTGGGGGTCGTGGACAGATGCCTGCTTCTCTTGGGGCGAGGTGAAAGGTCACCAGGAGAAGAGCACACCTCCTTCGTCTGGTGTGCAAACAGGTCCCCGGAATACCCCCCGCCCTGTGCCCCAGGCCCAGTACTGCAAGGGGACCCCGTGTAATCTCCCTGCGGCCCCTTCTTGTTGGGGGGACACAGAACGACGAGAGAAAGTCTCACTAGGACACGGAGTAGCCTGGCGGGAAGGTCACGGCAGTGGCTTCCAGTTACTCCGTGACATGCCAGGCACGGGGCAGGACCGCGACCGGGGTGCCTGACTCAGACGTCACCCCAGCCCCGTGAGCTGGACGCGGGGGCGGCTCAGGATGTTGCAGCGACCGGCCCACCATGGGAGTTGGCAGCAGGCCGTGGGATCCTGGACGCCGCTCGCCGTTCCATCCACGTGTGGCACGTGGAGGGTGGGTGCATGCGGCATGGGTGTCGCGGCTCACCCACTGAGGCCTCCGCCACTGCCCGCACCTCCGGGGGAGGCCTGGTGTCACGTGTGAGGGGTGCCCGGAGCCGGGGCCCAGGCCCGCAGGGGAGTCAGTCCCCTGAAGCCTGGGGACGAGCAGCTGCACACTGACCACCCTGAGTGACGACCTGGGGCGAGTCACAGAGCTCCCAGGGTCTCGGGGCCCCTTTCCACCTGCCCTGTGTCTGGGCCTCACAAGAGCCCCAGGAAGGCGGGCGGCACCTGTGATGCTCACGTGGGACAGAAGTGCAGGCTGAGCGGAGAGAGGCCACAGGCTCGCTGCTGGGAGGACATCATGAGAGCTCTGCGGGGGAGGAGGGGTGCCTCGACCTTGGCCCGTGTCCTCAGCCTCTGGAGGGAGACCCCTTCGAGGACCGGAAGTCCCTCCCTGAGGTCCCCCGAGGGGTGCTGTGATCTGGCCCCTGGGGACGGCCGCCGCCTTGGGCCCTGCAGCTCAGTGGCGGGAACACGGACAGCCCAGCAAGCCCGCAGCCCCTGATGGATGAACCTGCAGGACATGCCTGCTCCCAGATCTCACCTCACGCAGAAGCAGATGACGGGGACAATGAGGGGCCGACGGGAGCCTCAGAGCCGTACTGGCTTCTCCTGGCCTCTGAGGGGGGCAGAGCCTGCTGCCCGCCTGGTGCGTCCGCAGCAGCTGAGGACGGGGTGGGGGGCAGGTCAGGGTGTGAAGGCTTGGCTGGGGCCCACGGTGAGCAGCGCCTGAAACCCAGCCTGGGGGGTCCTGGCCGAACGCACAGTGAGCAGCTCGGGTTCAGTGGGAGGCGCGGGTTCGGAGTCCGGTGGGGGCGGGGGTCGCACACGGTGTCTGTGGCATCTCAGCTGTGTGCCCTTGGGCACATGCTCAACCTCTCTGGCTTTGGGGGCTGCTGTTTCCCACCTGGGGGTGTGCAGCTGTGCATGACATCACGGAGGCCAGCTGCCAGCACAGGCTGCGTTGCATCTAATCTAAGACACTGTCGATTTTAATACCCACTGTTATTTTTGGGGCATTACTAAAAAGAAGAAAAAAAAAAAAGATTGCCATTTATCTCGAAAGACATCGTTGATGGTGGATGCACCCTGGTTTCAGAGCTGTTCAGATGGGAACACATGTGCCCCTTCGATGGACTGACTGGGGACTCGGTAAATGCCTTAGTCTCCAAAGCAGGGTCTGATGGGCGAGGAGCGAATGTGGGCTGAAGGTACCGGGCACCGAGCAGCTCGGTGTGGAGGAGCACATCCAGCAAGGGAGTGAGCTCCCCAGCCCCCGGAGGTGTTCAAGTTAGGCTCAGCGGAGTCCAAGCAGCCCACCAGCCGGACAGAGGCTCCCAGAGCACCCTTCAATGCCCTTCCTTCTCTGGATCGGTTCCCTGGAGACACACCCGCCTGCGTGCAGGGGGCGCGGGTCCACCAGATGGCCTCTGGGTCCGTCTCAGCTGGAGGCCCCGGAGCCCAGGGCTACCTTCCACCTTCCAGCATCCTTTGTTTCTCTTGCTTTTTTTTTTTTTTTTTTTTTTTTTTTTTGCTCAGTGGGTGGTGGCTGGTGAAGGAGCTACACGGGGCCTTTCTCGGAGGTGCTGGAGCCTGCTGCCGTCCAAAGAGACAACTGGCACCCACGGGCCCCAGCTGGCAGCCTGCAGGGCCACACCCAAGGGAGTCGGATGGCACTACTGGACTCCCGAGGCCCTCGCTCACCTGAGTGTTGGACGGGGCGGCCAGACCACCCCCCTGGTGCCCCGTCTGCCCAAGCCCGGCTGAGGTCACAGCAGAGCTGCTGGACCCCTCTGGCCATGGGCCTCGTCCCATCCCCACCGGGCACCTGACCTCAGCCGCTCTCCTGCGCCAGCCCACGTTTCCTCCCCGGCACCCAGGCGCTGTTCCTCGTCGCTGTATGCCCGTCTCTGGTCTCATCCCCGTCTATGCCGGCGGTCCCCAGCTTCTGCGGGACTTGTTACCACCCCTTTGGACATGAGGCAACAGCCACCACCTTTCTCCCAGGAACCCCTGCTGTGGGCCAGCTCCAATGCAAGGCGCCCGGGGCACACCCGCACGTGGGGTCTAAGGCACGGCTGTGAGGGGAAAGGAGAATTCTTATCACACAAACCAGGAAGCCAGGCCTCGAGGGGTCACGTAGTGGGACTTGACAGCCCTGTCCTGACCCCTGCCCTGCTCGTGTTCCCGCTCCAAGCCCAGACACTTGCCTGCCGCCCAGTCCCCTGTGTGAGGCCTGATGAACCAGCCGCAGCCTCTCCCAGCAGGTGGGTGTGCACGCAGCGTCCCAGGCCTCGGCGGGGGCATCACTGGCTGGACCTGCTGCCCTCTCAGGGCCTCGGGCGCCCGGCTCCACCTGCACCTGGGTACCAGGGGTGCCCACCGCCCAGCCCCACCACCTTGGGGGCCCAACGCAGGCTCACCCCACCTCTCCCTCTGGCTTCGTTGAACCGGCCCCACTGCACACATGTCCTGAACGTGCAGGGATGAGCATATGCTGCAAACCTGGGTGCAGGGGGCAGAGCCGAGTGGCCGGAAGATTCCTCTGGACCCCAAATCTTTCCTTCACCTCAAAGGTGCCTGAGGCCCTCCCCTGAAATCCGAGGCAAAGGAGGGAGCAGGACCCCATCCCCTCGGCCTCCTGTGCTGTCTCCCGCAGCTGCCCTTGCAAAGGTCCACAAAGTTGGCGGCTTGCAGGCACCAACACGTGTCCTGTCGTGGCTCGGGAAGCCCGTGGGTCGGCAGGGCCAGCTCCTTCCCGGGGCTCGGCCCCCATGGCTCCGTCGGTGGCCGGCAGTCCTTGGCATTGCTGGTCTGGGGTGCGCAGCCCTGTGACCTCCGTCCCCACTGGCGGCGGCCTTCCCCACGTGTCTTCCCATGGCCGCCCTAGGATACCAGTGGCGGGACCCAGGCCCACCTTAGTGCAGGGTGTCCTCACCTGAGCTCAGTACATCCCTGTTGCCAAACAAGGTCACATTCTGAAGGTCTGAGGGGACATGCGTTTGGGGGGACGTCCTTCAGTCCTGGACACCCTCAAGGGGCTGGGACCCGGAGAGGGACTGTCCCCACCATCGTGGCAGCCCTGGGACAGCCCTGAGTCTCTTACCCCTTAGTCTGGAAACTTCCACACTCTGCTTATGCCCTCCGCGTTCCTGTTTCGGAGAAGGGACCTACCGTCCAAGTAATGAGGTCTCCTCACCGTCTGCTGAGTAGCGTGGAGACACAGCTGGCTGCTCAGGCACGACGAGCTCAGAGGGGCTGCGTCTCCCACAGAGGGTGTGCGCTCCTCCTCCATGGACAGAGCCCGAGGTGAGAGAAGCCCTTCCCTGGCCTCCCAGAGCGAGCTGCCCTCGTGCACCCATACCCCCTTCCTCGGCGACCTGTCCCCCTTGCTCCACAGCAGGCACAGCGCCTGGGAACCACTTTACTGAGGCTCCCCTGTGGAGCCCCTGCATGGGCCCATGTGTGTGCACCCCACACGCAGCCCAGTGGCCTTGTGGTTTTAACGCAAGTATCTGAGCCCCTGCCTGTGGGCCCCACCAGCTGGGCTCGAGGGAGCCCTGCAGATGCCAGCACAGGCACCCGGGCCAGCCCAGCCCAGCCCAGCCCAGCCCGCACCCACTCCGGGCAGCAGCCTCCCAGCTCCCATGCACCACCCCCAGCAGTCAGCAAGAGCCCACGGCCGAGGCCCCGGAGAAGTGCTGCATGCCTCTGCATCATCCAGGGGGCTTGGAGAGGGTCCGAACGCTCTCAGGCTCCCTGGACAGACGGGCAGTCAGACAGGAGGCAGGAAGAGAGGGGCCATGGGAAAAGGGCGGAGAGCCGCGTGGCGCTGGGTGTCCCTGAACACCCCGTGAGCTGGACAACCGGCAGGTGGCCGGGCCGACCAAGCCTCCTTTACCCACTTGCCAAATGGGGCTCCCATCTTTCTCAGCTCCGGTCCTCAGAGCCCAGTGACGCAAGTGTGGGGTGGCTCACGGGGCCCCTGGGGTGGGTGAGCCGTCAGTGAAGGTTGTGGCCGCTGGGGGACACCAGCCCTCCCTGGCTTCCCAGCGTGAAGAGGACAGTCGCGGAGTGTGCCCTGACGTCAGCGCGGAGTCTCGTGACGCCCGGAAACCTCGTGGCTGTCCTGTTGGCTCGTTGGCCTTTCCTCAGCTCTGCCATGGAGACACCGTCAGGAAATCCGGGCAGGCGGGCAGCCCTGTCCTGTCCCAGGACCTTGAGAACTCACCGGCCGTGGGCCGGGCCGGGCCGCACTCGGGCTGACGAAGGGGAAGCAAAGCCAGCTGGGGTGGGGTGTCCCCCAGGCCAGGCGGTTCCTGCAGGGCGGAGCCTGCTTTGGCTCTCTTCCCAAGCGTGGTCGAAATCCCTCCATCCATGTGACACAGGGCCCCCGAGCCCCAGAGCCAGCTCTCCCCCAGCACACGCGCCGCTACCCTGGGCCCTGGGGCCCAGATCCTTCCCTTTGCCACAAGGGGAAGCTAAGAGGGTGGTGGGAAATCAGGCATCATGGGCAAGTAGTGTTGCTTTTCCGGATAATTACCCACACCTTGTATGATCTAATGAGCCGTCCAGGGCCCGGATGGCATGGCTGGGGGAGCTGCTGGATGTGTCCCCACGGCTCCCACCGTGGGAGGAGCTCACTGATCTTCGGGTGGAAGGGGGAGTGTGTGTGTGGGTGCTCACGCTCTGTGGATTTTTGCCTCGTGCTGGGGAGGAGGAGAGGAGTGGCTGCTGGCGGCCTGGGCCGGGCCGGTCTGCAGGGCTGGGCAGGGAGGGTGGGCGGGTGTCGTCCTTGGATGGAAAGCTGAGGCCCATCCAGGGGGCCGCGGGGTGCACGCGTGTGAGCTCGCCCACAAACACCGTGGCCTTGGCCCCGTCCGGCACCTCCTCCGTGCTGCTCAAACCTCAGTCCCATGTCATCTCAGAGAGCACTGCTGTATCCAGACCCTTAGTTTTTTTTTTTTTTTTTAAAGATTTTTATTTATTTATTCATGAGAGAAACACACACACACACACACACACACACACACACAGAGGCAGAGACCCAGGCAGAGGGAGAAGCAGGATCCATGCAGGGAGCCCGACATGGGACTTGATCCCGGGACCCAGGGGCACGCCCTGGGCTGAAGGCAGGCGCTAAACTGCTGAGCCACCCAGGGATCCCCTTAGTTTTATTTAAATTTGTTTGTAGTTCTTTTTTTTTAATAATAAATTTATTTTTTATTGGTGTTCGATTTGCCAACATACAGAATAACACCCAACGCTCATCCCATCAAGTGCCCCCCTCAGTGCCCGCCACCCAGTCACCCCCACCCCCCGCCCTCCTCCCCTTCCACCACCCCTAGTTCTTGTTTATATTAAGTATGTAGAGATGCCATATTTACTAAAAAAAAAAAAAAAAAAAAAAATCTGTTAAGTCTTAGATTGGATGCATTAAAATGATCGTGTAACCATTCACTGAAAGGCGTGAACCTGTCCCCCGACCCTCCTGACACTGGGGACAGGACAGGACAGCAGTGGACACAGTTGTTGAAGCAGGAAGCCGGGGGCGACCAGGGCAGAGAGGCTGGCTCAGGGGCCCGCCCGGCTCGTCCAGTTCCCGAACCCCATCCTTCTTGCCCTGACAGGTGGATTCTCTGTGCTTCTGTTGTACCTTCAGCTTTCTTGTCTTATTATTTTCTAAAGAAGATTTTTTTTTTTTTTACTTATTTATTTGAGAGAGAGCTAGTGTGAGTGCTCATTTGGGGAGGCAGAGGGGCAGAGAGAGGGGCACAGGCAGGCTCCGTGCTGAGCGCAGAGCCTGATGCAGGGCTCGATTTCACGACCTTGAGGTCAAGACCCTGAGATCATGACCTGAGCCAGAATGAAGGCTCAGATCCTTAACCCACTGAGCCACCCAGGCGCCCCTCAGCTTCCTCATTTTAAGATCTCCCAAGTTCCTACCACACCTGAAGCCTTCCTGGCAGGACCGTGGAGACACCAGGGCTCCTGCCCCTGCCCAAGGTTTCTGGGGAGCCCCTCGGCCCTCCTGCAGAAGGACACACCCCTGCTGGCAGGCCGCCCCTCCTGCTGCCCTGAGTGGTCAGGAAGGCACATCTGCCCCTATATAGCAGTCCGGGGGTGCTCTCTTGAGCCAGAGGAGGTGGGCCTAGGATAGGCGCACGTCGGCCTAGGACCTTCCCCACCTCCAAGCCTGACGGTGGCCCCAGTACCTTGGAAGGAGCAAGCCTGCACAGCATCAAGCCGGGGCCCAAGCAAGGGTCACAGTAGACAGCCACGGCCCTGCCTGCTGCCCTGTCCTGGCCTCCACGGCCCCACTGAGGTCAGGGCGGCGTGGGAGGGCTGGCCCAGGAGAGTCCCCAGCAGCACTGGACAGACGGCCTGGAGACCTCTCGGCCTGACTCAAGACGCTGCTGCTGCTTCCAGAACAACTGGCACATGGCGGGGTGTGGACGCTCCCCATTTCCAGCGGGACCAGCCTGCTTTTTCCTGCACACCTGGGCACCCCAACCTGCTTCTGTCTCTGTCTCCCCTTGCCCTGGTTACTTTGGCCTCTTCTGTTAGTTGGCAGATTAAATGAAGGGAGATTTGCATAGCAATAAAAAGGTAATTAAAATCACCAACACATGAAAAGCCCATTATAAGATTCCCTGGGAAGGACGCCTCCACTGGTCAGGAAGACACAGGAAGAGGTGGGGGTGGCAAACCAATTAACCGAGCCTGTTAGCTGTCCATTATCGGTGCCGGGGATTGCAAATATAAATATTAATCGCCGCAGGGCCAAGTTGTTAGCAGCCAAGCAAACTCATAAATATCCTGCTCACGATTAATGGTGACCGAGCGCGTCTCTGTGGGGGGGTGGGCGGGCCCGGGGCTGCGGGCTGTCGCACGCGCGCCTTGCCCTCCATGCACTCCTCTCACACGTGGTTGCCACTGCCAACATCTGACTGCATTTCCAGGTCTGGATGACGGTGTGTCCGTGTGTGGGTTTACTGGTTGTTTACGACCACTTAGAACGTGTGTGTGTGTGTACGTGTGTGTGTGCGCGCCCATGCATTTGCCCTCTGATCAAACTAATACACCCGTGCAGTTGCTGTCCGGCTGATAACTCCATCAGGGCTCTCTGGGCACTTAACGACCAGCGGGAACCCCCAGCAGCGGTCTCCTTTCTGCGGACGGCAGCTTCTGTGTAATGACTTCCATAAACGACACCCCATTGGTCATGAATGGGCGCCCAGAGCTCAGAAACAAGGGCCCCAGGCAAGGACCCAAGTGGGGGATGCCCCCACCCCACGCCATGATTCTGCTCTGGAAAACCAGTAGAGAAATCCCGCTCTGGCATCAGCCAGAGATCACTTCTGTTCCACACACTCTTTCCACACTGAGAGGAATGAGAGCCTTGGACAGAACGAGACCCTGCCTGTGGCTCTACTGACTGCCTCCTGCCAGATGCTGTTCTGGGCCGGGGGTGGGGGGCGGTTGTGGAGAGGCTCAGGGGCCCCTAGACATCAACACTCTTCTGTGGGAACCTGGACCCATGACCCGTGCATTACCTGGTTGTGCTTTCTGACCTCTTAATTGATCCTGAGAAGGACCTGAGCTAGACCCCCCCTCCCCATCCTGGCTGCTTGGGTTGGCGACCCATCCATCCATCCATCCTTCCATCCATCCATCCATCCCACAGTCTGCTCACTGAGCAATCATTTCCAAATCTATACTATATATCATGTAGCAGGTCCCAAGGGGATGTGAAAATAAGTCAGAATTGGTCTCTGATTTCCTGGTATTTGATACCAAATATCGGAGTCGACCTATGCCAAAATTCATTTATTCCTCTTCCTTCTTTCCTTCCTTCCTTCCTTCCTTCCTTCCTTCCTTCCTTCCTTCCTTCCTTCCTTCCTTCCTTCTTCCCTCCCCCTTTCTCTCTCTCTCTCTCTCTTTCTTTTTTTCTCCTCCAACAAGTGTTATGGACCAAGTGCTGAGCCCAGGATAGTGAACAAGGAAGACAGTCTTTGCCCTCATGGGGTTTGCGTTCAAGTGGGGAGAGCAAAAGGTAAGTAAAGAATATGCCAGGTGACAAATGCTATAAGGTAAAGAGAATAATTGTGGAAGGTGCTATGTCACAATACGGTGCTCAGGCAAGGCATCTGAGGAGAGAACGTTTGAACATTGTCTCTGGAGACAGAGAGGGAGCCATGGACGTTCAAGACAGAGGCCAGCAAGGAAAAGGCCCTGAGGTGGGAGTGTGGCTGGAGAGGAGAGGGCAACAGAAAGAGTGATAGGATATGATTTTGGAGAAATTACATGTGCAGGAGCCGGCATTTCAGACCATGTAGAACTTCTTAAGTAGTTGTAGGGACTTAGGGTCTTATTGTGAGTGAAATGGGAGCCATTGGAGGGTTTGAGTAGAGTGAGATGAGACGTGATCATCCTGTGTGGAGAATAGACTGATGGGAGGAGAGGATGCAGATGCCATAATCCAGGTGCAGTGATGGTGGGATGGGCAAATGTGCTGGCAGACAAGTAATGGGCAGTGATTTCACATTTGGGATCTATTTTAAAAGTAAGGTGGAAACATTTTTTTCTGAGTTGGATATAAGGTGTGATGTGAAGAGAGGAATCAAAACCACCTCTACGGTGTTTAAGATAAGAAAATGTTGAACGTAGCTGCCCTTTACAAAGATGGGAAAGAATGTAGAACAGATATTTTGGTGATGGAGACACACTGTGTGGCCACGGTCACTTTGGGTTTGAGTGTCTTTTAAGACACCGAAGTGTTAGACATCTGGACATAGGAATTGCATTTAGAGAAAAAAAAACAAAACAAAACTGGGCTGGGGCGATGATTTTGGTTAGGAAGTGAGTTTGGAGAAAAGAACCGACCTGACGGTGAATCCAGGAGAACGGCAGTACCTACAGGCAGGAGAGTGGAGGGAAAGCAGGAGAGGACGGTGTGAGAGAGAGACCAAGGAAGGAGGAGGAGGGCAAGTCTGCGTGGTGCCCTGGCCGCCATAGGAGGAGAAGAGGCGGGCTGCCTGCAGCGGAGGTGAGAAACCATCCTTGCATTTCGCCACATGAAGACGTCACAGGGGCTGCTCTGGCCCAATGGGGGGAGCAAACTCCGGGTGGATTCCAGGTGATAACGGAAGGAGGAGGAGTGGAAACAAATAGAGGTGATCGGCGAGGGGCGTCCTGGACATGGAGGGAGGGAGGGCCCATCTTGGTGTGCATGTGCACGGGGATATTCCTATGTATTCCACATTCACACACTCATTCCGTGTATAAGAAAGACGTTTATAACAGAATCTTGTGATTCAGTCGGGTGCAGAAATGTGATGATGATGATGGCGGTAGGATAGAGGCAAGATATGGCCGGGTGGCCCCAAGAAACAGAGGGCTGGTGCTCAAGGACAGTCAAATGTAGCCCTGCCTTGGCCCCCCGTCGCACACCTGGGCCTTGGCACCGCCCGGGCGCGCTGTCCATGGTGCTGACGCGACTTGGCTCCCGCTGAGATTACACTCCACACTCCTGTGCCCAGAGGAGGTGTTCAACTCACGATTTATGGCTTGGCATTTAACTACATCAGTCTGTATATTTAATTGCTATTTTATCACCCATTAAATCATGAACATCACCTGATTTATTGGATGTCGTCTATACTGGGCAGAATGGAATATAGGGGAAAGGAGAATGGGAGGACGGGAGAGGTCAGTTCTCTCCACGCAGAGCTCACCACACGCCAGGTGCGCTGCGAGGCAGTGCTCATAGGTCATCGGGTCTAGTGATCAGGGCCACCCTGGAGGTGAGTGCTGGGAATGCCATTCTTTCCACGTGACTCGGGGGAGTTTGGTGCATACAGGTGTGAGCAGTCCGTGAGGGGAAGGGGCTGAGTCAGGATTAGAATCCAGGTCTCCTTCGTGCCCTTCTGCACTTCAAGACCTTAACCACCCGCTACAGGAAGGTCACTTCTCCCGCCCCCTTCCTTAATGGCTTTCCTGAGCTCTGCAGGGAACAAGATAACTACAGGGGTCAGTCCGCCCAGCTGGAAGAGACGTGGGGAAGCTCCATTTTGTGTTGGGTGCCATGGAAGGAGGTTTAATGCAGGGCCTCAAATTCACCTCGAAAGAATCAATTTTCATAAAGTGCAAATGTGCTCAGTCCCTTTGCACATTAAACATCATCAATAGCTTTCCCCCAGCTGAATGCTTTTTCATCAGCCACTCACATCCTCTGTGGGGACCAGTGAACTTCTTCAGGGGAGATGGGGTGATGGCCATAAACTGTGCTGCTCAGATGTCCTGCTGCATGAAGCATGAGTGATGCATCCGGCAATTTCCCTCTTCCCACTGCATTTGCACTGAGGCGCCCTATCCTTTCACATCTCCCTTTTCCTTTACAGGTGACAAATCTGCAAAAGAGCTTCTGTACCCCTTCTCTAACCTTTCCTTGGCCAACAAAAAGATCTTTCACAGATGTTTCCCCCAATAAATGTCCTGCACATCTAACCCCATCTTGGTGCCTGTTGCTTAATGGATCCAAACAAGCTCTGACAAGTAGAGCTAACCTCTAAGTGGGGCTGCTACCCCAGAGATGCTTGTTATCGAGGTCTCGATGGCTTTTTCTCTGTGTGTCGTGTTGTGCATGTGTGCACATACACACCCCTGATCAATCAGGGACTCCCAT
Source organism: Canis aureus (assembly GCF_053574225.1). Classification (NCBI taxonomy): domain Eukaryota; kingdom Metazoa; phylum Chordata; class Mammalia; order Carnivora; family Canidae; genus Canis; species Canis aureus. The sequence continues at coordinate 39,414,010 of NC_135624.1, read as the reverse complement.
TCTAGATCAAGGTTCTTTCAGCATCTGTGTTGCAAGCATCCCACTAATTACCAAAATGGGCCTCCCCATTATATGGCAGCAATAATTGGGTGATCATAAGGAAAGAGACCTCTTACCACCCCATCTGTGCCTGCCTTTGGCCCAGGGCATGATCCTGGAAACCCGGGATTGAGTCCCACGTCGGGCTCCCTCCAGGCCTGCTTCTTCCTCTGCCTGTGTCTCTGTTTCTCTCTCTCTGTCTCTCATGAATAAATAAATAAAATATTTTTTAAAAATGTCACTCAGAGGTCTCTACTTCTCAGGATCGGGCCTAACATGTGCAGAATGTTGAACGTCACCTGACCAGCTCCCTCTCTTTGCAAGCATACCGTACCATGTGGCTGGACACAGGGATGAGGCCCCAAGAGCTTAGGACGAGAAGGAGCCTGGCGTCAGCATCTGGTCCTATGTGATGTTCTATATCTGCCTTTTACCAGAGAATCTGCAGTGGCTTCAGTTAATTATAAATTATAAGAAATCACTTTGTTTCCTCGCATATATTAGGCTGCAGTCCATGCAGTGGTTTCCTGTGGCTCACTGTGGTGTCTTCCTCGAGAATCTTGTTGGGGGAATGAACTGAGGAGGAGGTTGGCATGGCAAGATTCAGACACTCTTGGGTCTCTGGCCCTAATACTGGCAAATATCATCCAAATCAATCTTTTCCCAACCAGGTTTGCACAAATCCTACTCACCCACTGCGGTGAAGACTCAGCATTCACTGTATTCCTAAATTCCAATCACAAAAAAGACCAGATGTTTTCTAAAATAAAAGGGCATTTGTGAGACTCCTGAGGACGTTCCTAACTATGCCAGAAGGCGGTACCCAAAGGGACAAAGGCAAGCCTCGATTCAGAGGAATAAAAGGGAGGAGCCTGGGCGAGGCGGGGAAGGATCAACTGCATACACATGCCCCTCGCCCCAGGGGCCAGGATTGCTCCCCCAAACCACTCCTCCTGCGTCCACCGAGTCCCCAGAAGCCCCTGTCTCCATTCTTCCTCTTGAATCCCAATCTCATCCCCTCCCACGCACGCACCCACTTGTCAAGTCAGAAACCCAAGTCTCTTCCTTCTCCCTCATCCCCAGGTCGGCTTCTCACCCAGATTTCATCACATCGACCTCTGAACTGTGCACGGAATCCGTCTGCTTGTCTCCACCCGCTGCCTCCACTGTGGGCAAGGCCACCACTGACCCCCGTCCTGACGACAGCGACGGCCTGCTCACCGCCCCTCCTCAAGTTTTATTCCCAAGAAGAGTACTCCCCACACCAAGGCCAGTGTGGCCGTCAAGTGGTAATTCTGACTGTGCCCTCACACCGATGAACGCCTACAGTTTTTCCTGCTTCCAGAACAAAGGCTAAGTCGTGGACCCTGATGGCAGCTGTGGCCCTGCTCTCCGGCCTCCCGTCTCACCCGCCCCAGCTCTTGGGCACGGTGCGCTCTCCTGCCTCCCTGCCTTCCTGGGACCACTGATCCCCCTTCCCAAAGAACTCTTTCTCTCCCTCACTTTCCTTGGCTGGCTCTCATTCGTCCTTTAGGACTTCCCCACGAAGGCATTTCAGGCTCCCGCATCTCGAACCCGATTCCACATGACCCGTCATCATTGTGTCCATGTAAGTGCTTCCCTTCTTGAACAAACACTGAGGGCAAGGGCCATTCTTACAGCCTTTGTGCTTCTAGAAGCTCTTTCAGTGGCAGAAGCACAGACGAGCTCTTCTAGAAATTATGCTGTGAGTGGGTATTATTGTGTCGTTGCCCCGGCCCTAAGACCGTGGCTCCCCGGCTGCACCCCCAGCACTGCAGAGCCAGTGGCCGCCTTCCCAGCACAGCCCTTCTCGTGGACGTGCAGGTGACCGAGGGGAGGGGAAGCTACAGGAGTACATGGCAGATGGTACAGAGTCGGGCATCAGGTGTCAGCTGCAGGAGGGATTCATAGGGGCTCTGAACCCTCCAAATCAGCCTGGAATCTGTTAACTGAGGGTTAGGCTGGGGCTGACTATGTGGTGGAAATGTTTCCTAGAGGAAGGGCTTGCACTCTGTTCCTCTCTTCTCATATTGTGGTCAGAATCAGTTTTCTGTAGGGAGATGGGAGGTCTGTGTGTGTGTGTGTGTGTGTGTGTGTGTGTGTGTGCAGAGAGTTGGGAGGTGTGTGTGTGCATGCATACCCTACTTATAGGGAGAGGACACCGTCCTCGGGTAGAAAGAACCGCATCTGGTGCTCCTGTGATAAAGATCTGTGACCCCTTCCCCAGTCCTATGACTTCACTGGATGTTGCATCATGGAGTTTGAGCTCCAATTTGAGCAGAGTCCGATCTACCTCTGCTCTCTGTGGCCGCGAGGGCCCCATGTGCCACCTGAGCTCTGGGCTTTGGGTTCTCCGTGTAGGAAATGAGGTTCGCTGCAAGGTGCTGGAGAGACTGAGTCTGAGTCCCTAGATTCAGAGGGCCTCCGTGTCCTGGGGGCAGGGGCGGGTGAGGCCCATCACACTCACACCTGCTGGTGCACGTTGCCTGCAGACGGTAAGTGAGGCGTCACTGGTTAGACCACGTCTCGTTCCCTGTCTACGGCTGGCACCCTGCCCAGCAGTGAGTGGCCCTGTCGATGTTTACTGAATCTTTTCCTATGGGCTGATTTATCTCTGATGCACCACGTCCTCCTGGCATCCCCGGGCCCCAGAACTTCAGACAGAGGGGATCTGCTGACGGCCTTCTCTTCTGATTAGCTCCGTACGTCAGACTGCAAATTGGCAAAACTGTCAGACAAGCAACAACAGAAAAAAGTTTTTAATTAGTCCTTCCTGAAGATCAGGAAACGTGGTAAAAGAAAAATGCTTAAATCGGCACGTGGTTCTTTGAACTATAATTAGTATGTTGGATGTGAAGCTGCAAAAGCCCATTAGCTCCCATGCTCTCTGCTGCAAAGTTGAGTGGAAAAGAGGAGTCTCGGGGAGGCGGGTGAGGATCGATGTTTTCGGGTGGAGGAGACACGTCGTCTGGGTTTAAGTGGTTGGGATCTATCCTGTCACCTGCATGCGCTGACCCCACATATCAGGGGGCCTCCGCGAGGTGGGATGCTGCACCTGGCGAGGAGACCAGTATCTGCTCCAAGGCATTTATAGCAAACTGAGGAAACAGGACTCTCCAGGCAGCAGCTTCTGTCCAGGCTGGGAGCGGGGGGCTGGCTCCAGGTGCAGGGGGCTGGCTCCAGGTGCTCAGGGAGCAGAGAAGGAGCCACCCGACCTGGGTGCGTCTTGGCCCCGCTGTTATTTTAGCACGTCTAAACACCAGGCGTTGCATTTGGAGCAAAACTGAAGGTTATCTACTCAACCTCAAACCACCTTGAAATGGGGCAGGAAGACGGGCCCCTGAGATCAAGGAAGCCCCCATGGCGTCCCCACAGTTTGGGGCTAGCGACTGCAGAACCAGAGTTTGAACTCAAATCTCCAGATGGCAGTACGCAGCCCCTGGTGCGGCACCAGCGCTGCCCAGATGGGATTTCCACGGTCGTCTATTTCGCACACCTACCTGGCATTTTATGTAAGTGGAATACACACACATTCAGAAAAAAAGAAATGCGTGAATCACAAGTGAGTCACAGGTTGGTAAGACTTCACAAAGCAAATTCATGCAGGTAACCACCAGCCAGATGGAGAAATAGAGCTTCACCAGCACCCGGAAGGCTTCCTTCCCATTACCGCCCCAAAGGCAGCCACCACGCCGGCATCACATACTAAGTTAGAACTTCGGAACTTCCCATAAATTGAATCCTATAGTATGTAGCCTTTTGTACTGGCTTCTTTCTCCCGACATTATGTTTGTGAGTCATCCGTGCATTCAGACGCTCTTCCTTGTTTCACTGTGTTACTCATATATGACTACACAGAGGGTTATTTATCCAGCCTACTGTTGGACAATATTATCATTTCTATTTTGTGGTTATTATAATTAGAACTGCTATAAATCTTCATGTGCATATCTTCCGATAAATATACACAACGTCTCTGCTGGGTAGATATCAAGGACTGGAAGTGTGGTCACAGAGGATGTAGGCTCAGCTGCCGTAGGCACCAGCAGATACTTCTTCAAAGTGGCTGTACTGATTTACCCTCCAACGGGCTGTGTATTTTTAGTTACTTCACATCATTGCCAACATTTAGTATTTAAAAATTTGACCATTCTCAGGGGCGCCTGGGTGGCTCAGGGGGTGAAGCGTCGTCTGCCTTCGGCTCGGGTCATGATCTCAGGGTCCTGGGGTGGATCCCCAGGTCGGGATCCCTGTTCCGCATGGAACCTCTTCTCCCTCTCCCTCTGCCCCTCCCCCTGCTTGTGCTCTCTCTCCCAAATAAATGAATAAAAATCTTTTTTAAAAAAATTGGCCATCTTGTGTAGTGGTACTATTTTGTGATTTTAACGTACATTTTCCTGATGACTAATGAGACCGAGTATACTGGTTTATTGTCCAGTTCAGTACTATCTCTGTGAAGTTCCTGTTGGAGCTATTTGTGCCATTTTTTTAAAGGAAAAATTGGGCTGTTTGTGTTTTTCCACTTGATTTATAGATGTTCTCTTTTAAATATATTCTGAATATAAGTCTCTTGATGGACGTAAATTCTTCATTCTAACAGAATATAATGCATTCATCTTTTCTTTTATGGTTAGTGGCTGCTCGGGGTCATGAAGAAAGTGCCCTATGTCACTTTCTGGAAGTTTTACTGCTTCATTCTTCACATTTATGCCCGAGATACCACTGGAGCTGGTGTTCTGATGCAGTTTGTAAACAATGTTCAAAACGATGTCAGGGGAGGGCCAGCGTTTTCGCCCAATATAGGCATCCAATTGGCCCAGCATCATTTCTTAAAAAGACTGTGTTTCCCACACTGAATGTGGCACTTGGTCCAAAATGATAAGTTTTCTTTGTGAAAAGACTCTTGACCTGCAAATTCATTTTTTAAAGAAAGAGATAAAGGGTTGTGCCAGTTATTTTCTCTTCAGAGAATTTGTGTGATTTGTGTATTTAAAGAATTTGTGCATTTTATCCAAGTGGTCACATTTATTGGCATCCTGTTCACAGTATTTTTTGATCATCCCTTTCATATCTGTGACATCTGTAGTGATGTCCTCTTTCTCATTTCCCGTATCGATAATTGCCTTCTCTATTTTCCTGATCGGTCTGGTTAGAGCCTTGCCGATTTTAATAATCTTCTTTTAAAAAAAAATCAGTGTTTGGTCCCATGGACACTCTCTACCCTCTTCCTGCCCCCAACTTGGTTGATTCCTTTCCGTACCTCACTGCCTGACTTCTCCCTAATTCCCAGTCTCCTCCACGCTCATCTGCTGGCTCTTTCAGGTGAAAACAGAGAGCTTTGATTCGAAAGCCCTCTCCTTTTCTAATGTTGGTCTGTAAGCTATAAATTTCCCTCCTCCTAACATGTTAGTGGCATTTTACAGATTCTGATGTGCTCTGTTTTAGCTTTCATTCAGTTCAAAATACTTCCTAATTTCCCTTTGGGTTTCTCCGCTGATGTACGGGTTATTTGCAAGTGTGTTATTTGGCTTTCCAAATATTTGGGCACGTTCCAGAAATCTTTTTACTATCGATTTCTAATTTAAGTCCATTGTGGTCACAGCACATACTTTATATGACCCGAACCCTCTTAATGCATCGAGGTCTTGTTTTAACGGCCCGGAATGCGGTCCTTCTTGGTAAAAACATTCCATGCGCACTTGAGAATGTATTTGATAAATGTCACTCGGGCCAAGTCTTTCGCTTTGCAAGTCTTCCGTGTCCTTACCGATTCACTGTGCTCCTTCCACCAGTAATTGAAAGGCAGGTGTTTAAAATGCACCGTTTTTGTGGATTTGTCTATTTTCCCCGTGTTTCTAACGGTTTCTGCTCTGTGCACTCTGAACCTCTGTGAGTAAGTGCATAAACATGCAGGACTGTTATGTCCTCTTGATGAGCTGACCCCTTTATCATTTGAAATGAGGTTTTAAATCGCTAGCAACACTCTTTGCTCTGAAATCTGCTCCGTCTGATGCTGGCGGCTACTGCAGCTCGTTTGTTTGGACGGGTGCCAGCGCGGCATGCCATCTTCCATCACCTTGTTCGTCCTTTTGCTTCTTTCTACTTAGACCGGGCAGCATGTTGCGGGCAGCATGAGGTTGGGTCTGTTTCTTTATCCAATCTGAAAATCCTTGCCTTTTCATGGGGGTGTTGAGGACATTTAGTTATTGATAATATTAGGTTTAATCTGCCTTTTGAAGGATGCTGTCTCTCTGCAGTTGCTTTCTGTGTCCCCTCTCCCACCCTCATTCGACGCAGCGGTTTACACCTCTAGAGGCTCAGTGTGGTCCTTCCATATCGTCTACATCATGACTTGCTATGTTCAATCTTCTCCTGGTCTCACTGTGGATTTCAGGTTTTGGGTGCTGAATATTTTGGTGTTTCTATAAACATTTTTGAGCTTTGTCCTTGTTGCATTATCAGAAGTAGTTTCATACTTTCGGGTTTTTTATTTTGTTAGTCTGGACCAGTCGGTCACATCTGGTCTAGAGATAATCATTCTCCATGACTGAGGTCAGATTTCTGGACACCGATGAACCACGAGGTCTTGCAGGCTGACTGTTGGAACAAGAAAGACGCCCAACTTCCCCTGCCCTGGGTGAGCCCTAGGAGCTGTTCTAATTCCCATTCTTGCCTCAGCCTGCATTTCGGTCATTTCCCCTAATTGCATGCATGCATGTCATCTTACTTGTACACAGGGTTTAAACCTGCACTAGATTGTTAGTACTTCTATTTTTATTTTTTTAAAGATTTTATTTATTTATTCATGAGAGAGAGAGAGAGAGAGAGGCAGAGAGACACAGGCAGAGGGAGAAGCAGGCTCCATGCAGGGAGCCCGCTATGGGACTCGATCCTGGGACTCCAGGATCACACCCTGGGCTGAAGGCAGGCACTAAACCGCTGAGCCACCCAGGGATCCCCTGTTAGTACTTTTATAAAGGTAGTTTTATTGTCAAACAAAATACAGATACAGAACATCACACAAAAGAAATGCATAGTTCACAACGCGTTCCTAGATAAGCGCCCCGGTCACCACCGCCTGCCAGGCTGAGAGACGGAACGTGGTCAGCCGCAGGGAGCCCGGTCCCTGAGCCCCGCCTCAGCCACGTCTCCTGCTCCCACAAGTAACCACTACCCTGATTTTCATAGTAATGACATCTTTTATAAAACCCAGTTTTATCATTCAAAGGTGAAACCCTGCATGTTATAGCTGAGTCTTGCTGAATTTTTAAAATGTGACATGTCCTTTGTGTTCCTTTTATTCCGTGAGTCCCTCCTATTTTTCTCATTCCCCTCCCTTTGACTTCCAGACTCTCCCGCAGTCTGGATTTTGCTGATAGCATCCCCAGCACGTGGCCCTGCCCTTTGTACGTGCTGCATATTGACTGCTGGACTCAGAGATGGGGTCAGACTCAGGCTTAATCTCTGTCTGAAGACATTATTTGGTGTTTGGACAGACACAAGGTCCATGATTTCTGATGGTATCTCCCTTCGCCACGTCAGCGGCCACAGATGCTTAATGCCTGTGCCCAGTAATTCATTTTGAGTTGCAAAGGATAATATTTTAATTCTGTTGTCTCTTTTGCTTACTATCTGCCAACTGACGTTCCAAGGATTTAAGGAAACAGTCGCCTTATTTACCTACACGCTGACCACTTGCAGCGTGACCTCCTTTCCTATAGCGGGAGGACAGCTTCTCTTCGTTCCGGTGGAGACGCTCAGCTTTCATCTGTATGAACGTATCTTTCTCTGACCCCCACCTTGGAAAGCTTTGGAATTCTTGGTTGCCACTCAAAGGTGGCATCCCCATGAACTCTGGCCCCAGTGTTTCTGCTGATGCTCCAGCAGCATTTTTGTCTTTGCCTTTGTCTCTAGTGTCACTGTCTCCTGTCGGGCACCTTCTCCACCTTCCCTTCTGCCATGATGCTCTTCGCCACAGCGTGCCCGACTGCGTTTTCCTTTGTGTTTAATTTGCTTGGTTTTGAGCAGCTTCTTGGTTGGATAGAATGATGTCTTAATTGCATTTAGAAAATTTCAGATACTAGGGACCCAATATGTCTTCTTCTCCACTCTCAGTCACCCACACTGCCTCACTTCCTGCTGCCCTGTAGGTGAATGGCGGTCCGATTTTTGTTTTCCACCATACTTTAGTGTATTCAAACCCATAGCAATTCTGAACAACGACAACAAAATTCCAAACAATAACCCGACTTCAAGTTTGATGGTCTTCCCCCCATCCCCCCTGCCCCGTTTTTAGAGTCAGGTGAACTTTTCCATGGGCTTGTAGAGTTTCGATAGCTCTCCTAAAAACTCCCAATCTCTTCACTCATTAGATACACTTTTACCTACAGATATTTTAACAGTTATCACAGATATTTTAAAGCTCTTTCTTTCTAGCTTCAACATATAGACCACGCATGGATCTGTTTTTATTAACGATTTTTTCCTTTTGACCTCGTATGACAAAATCCTGCTTCATCTCATGTCTGATCACTTTGGTTTGCTTTTGTTTTTTAATTGAAATACAATTGACACGTGACACTGCGTACGTTTGAAGTGTGCAACCTCTTGGCTTGATGCATGTATGCTTTGCAATATGATTACCACCGTAGCATTAGCTAACACCTCTATCATGTCACGTAATTATCATTTCTTTTTTTGTGCCAGGAACAATTAAGATCTAGTCTCTTAGCAACTTTGAAGCTTAAGATACAGTATTGTTGACTGTGACCCCTGTGCTCTGCATTTGAGCTCTGGGACTACTCATCTACCAACTCCAGGTGTGTGTGCCTTTAAACAACAGCTCCCCCATTTCCGCAGCTCCCCTGCCCCCCACTTTGGTAATCTGTTTTCATAATTGACACTATGGATGATGAGCCGTAGATTCTCCAGATTCTGTTATCTCGTCTAAGAGTGTTAAATTTTCTTCTGGAAGGTAATCAAATTACTGGTATACCATCTTGGTCCTATGGTTGTGCCGTTGGGTACAGACGTCAGTGTAAGATGTGGTCCTGAAGCCCAAGCCCCTGCTGGGGTCTCGGGCGAGAGCTCAAGATGCTCATCAAGACCCTCAGAGGGTTCTTGTCCAGCGCCGGGCGCTCAGTCCCTCCAGCCTTGCACCTCTGGTTTAGGTGGTGCTCCTTCGACATGCGGTGAAGGAGTCAAGGATTTGATGGGAGTTTGCATACAGAGAAAATCAATTAGGATTTTCTCCTTCAATTTCCAGCCTCCCTGGCAGGCCTAAATGTTGACGTCTGACTTCCCAGCCCAGTAAGACCTAGGATTTCCTCTTGAGCTCTAATCCGATTGTGATTGTGCCCTGAGGGCTGGGGATTCATTCCCGCAGGAGAAGAGCCAGATGGACTGTGAGCCTGTCCAGGTAGATGCCCTTACTGTGGGCTGTGTCTGGTCGGTTCTGCTTTGGGTGCCTCTCCAGTGCCCTCCAACAGTGGTTTCTGTATTTTCCCTGGATTTAATCATTGTTGCTCACCCATCCCGTGGGTCTATACATCTGTCTTTATGCCAACACCACGCTGTTTTGATTATTGTAGCTTTACAACAAGTTTTGAAATCAGGGAGTCTGAGTCTCCAGTTTTGTTTTTTCTGTTAAGGATTGTTTTGACTGAGATTCTGTATGAATTCTAGGATTAGATTTCCTATTTCTGGAAAAAAAAAAGTCATTGGGATTTTGGTAGGCTTTGCACCCGATCTGCAGATCACTTTGGGTAATACGGACATTTCAGCCGTACTTAGTCTTGTGATCCTATGACCTAGGGATGTGTTCCCACTTATTTGGATCTTTAATTCCTTTCAGCAGAGTTCCAAAGTTTTCATTGTACATAACTTTCACCTCCTTGGTTAAGTCAATTCCAAGGGTTTTAATTCTTTTGATGCCATTTTAAGTGGGATTGTTTGTGTGACGTTCTTTTCAGATTGTTCATCGTGTATGGAAATGAAACTGGGTTTTGTGTGTTGATTTTATTTATTTATTTTTACTTTTAGAGAAACAGTTGCTTACATATTTTCTCTAAGATTTATCATTGTTAGGACAGAAGGGTTAGTCAAACTGGAGCTATCCTGCCATTGGGGGAAGTTGGGAAGTCCTCCTATTTTTATTTCCCGTACATACTAAGCACACAGTTTTCATGATCGCCCCCCACACGTTTCTCCTCCGTGTCGCTTTTTCCCTTCCTGAGTTACCAGGTTTCCACTCCAGAACCTTTCCTTCTGAATTTAGAACTCCTGGCGTGAAGCTCCGCGGCGGCTTTGTTGGTAGCTCAGTGGATGCTGGTGGTTCGCGCTGGTGGCTGTGGCCCCTCCGTGGACGTCTACACCTCGGCCGCGGCCTCTCCAGGGTGCTCGGGGCCACAGGCTGGCAGGCCGCTCCTTCATGTCCTCGTCCCCAGAGCTTCCTCCCTATTATTAGTGTTCTCTGGGCATCTTGGTGGCTAGTCCCCTGGAAACAGTGAATAACTGTCTATATTAAGATTTCTCGGTTCTGATTCATGGTTTATGTCTCCTGACTGAGCCTCAACTTCTAGAGTTCTCTTTTTTTTAAGATTTATTTATTTATTTATTTATTTATTTATTTATTTATTTATTTGATGGGGCACCTGGGTGGCTCTGTGGTTGAGTATCTGCCTTTGGCTCAGTTCGTGATCCTGGGGTCCTGGGATCAAGTCCTGCATCGGGCTCCCCGCAGGGAGCTTGCTTCTCCTTCTGCCTGTGTCTCTGCCTCTTTCTGTGTCTCTCATGAATAAATAAATAAAATCTTAAAATATTTATGTGAGAGAGAGTGTGTGCATGAGCAGGGGGAGGGGCAGAGGGAGAGGGGCAGAGAATCTCTGAAGCAGACTCCCCACTGAGCATCTGGGAACACTGGTGTCCGGACCACGGACCACACGTAGGTCAGTGTCTACGGCCTTGTATTTCTTTCCAGTTGTGTTGTCATGCCTGACACATTGCAACATCGTTGCGGGGTCTGGGTGAGGCCGTCTTCTACCCGAGTGGATGTAATGTCCTCCTTCCCAGCTGTGGGAGCAGGATGCCGTGCTGGCCAAGCAGGGACACGAGGCTGGATCTCAGGTGTTGCAAGGTGGCCTCGTTCTAATTGGTCCTTGGTCCCAGCCTGCACCGTAGGGGCCCCTATAGAAAACGTGGGGTGCTTGGCGGGCTCTTCCCTCTGGCGTTTTCTCCTATGCTCTAGGGGACTCTGCTCCTTGGCTTCTTGGCCCGGAGCCACTGCTTTGTGCCCTCTCACGACCTTGTGAGGCTGGGGTTCTGCAAATTCTCCAAGGGAAACATTTGTTCAAAGTGGTGGGCTTACTTCTGTGAGCTTCTCTTTTCTCGTGGACCTTGGCTCCTCCAGAGACGATGGCCTGGAAAGTCCTCGACTCCTCTCTGACCTTTCCAGACCCACAAGACCCCCTTCCACAGCTCCCTGCCCAGCAAATCGCCAATGTCCCCGGAGGGGCAGCTTTCCCTTACCTGCTCTGCTCCTCCTCGTGGAGACGAGATCTTGGCCGTCTTGGTCATGTGCCAGTGCCTTCAAACAGCAGTTTATCTTCCTCTCATCCAGCCCTAATGGCCATTATTTGTGGGAGTTGGTCTGGCATAACATATTCTGTAAGTAGAGGGCATCTGTTTCCTATAATTGACGTTTCCCCATAACCAGCCTACATGCTTCCATGGTCTGGTTTTTCCCATATTTTCAATTTCACACAACCTAGTTTGGTCCTGAGCACCCTCTTGGGGTCCAGCAAACATGATTTTATGTAGAAAACAAAAACGAGAGCAATTACTTGGATAATTTCAGTAAAAGTCGTCTGGGTCGTGTTTATCCAGGCTGCCTGCATCAAGTGCAGAGAAAGTGAGGACTCGTTTGGCAGCAGCCTGGAGTGCGGACAACACACAAATGTTTTCAGTTTCCATCACGGCCAACAGCACACGAGCTCCACTTGGCTGGCTCTGTTCTTCACGGGAAGATGAGCGTCCCCGTGTGTGGGCACCCCAGGCTCTCCAAGCTCCGGTGCACCCCATGCTGGGAGTCCCAGGAGGTGGCTCTGACGAGAAGCAGGAGCGTCACCATCCAAGGTGAGTGAATGGGCTCGTGAGACAGCCAAGTGCTGCTGATATCACACGATGGGCCTGTCCTTCCAGCCTCATCAAGGCCATCGGGTGCTTGGAGGTGGGACACACTTGGTTTGAATTCCCGTCCTGACCTGAGAGGCTCTGCAGAAGCCACCAAACGTCTCCAGGTGCCCGTTTATTTATTGGTTCCTTGAAGAATGACTGTCCCCACCTCGGATGCTGGTCATGGAGATAAAATGGACCATGAGCAAAGCATAAGGCGTGACCAGCACAACCCAGGTGCCAGTTCCCCTCCCTTCTCTCTCCCTAGCTGCTTTCACGGGCCCGTCCTTGTCTTGCTGGCAGGGGCTGGGCCAATCCAACCTCAGCCGGGGGGCCTGGCGCGGAGGAGGTGCTCGTGCAGCTGCGGGGCGAGAGCGACCTTGTTTGTGCACATGGCTGGGCTGTGGCCGTCGGCGGGCACCTTCCCCGCGCTGGGCTGCAGGCATGCAAGAGGCGATGGACAAAGGCCCGTGAGTCCTCCCAGGGAAATGTGGTTACCATGGAAACATGAGTGGTGCTGGGGGGGGGCACTGACCTTTGGGCGGCGGAAGGGGAACATCCCCGCTGCGGTGGGTGGGCATCCATCCGGAGGGGTTTCTCTGAGAATCAAGAGAGGACGTGAGCGCCAGTCGCGGGTAAGCAGAGCCCACGAGAACCTCAGGTGTGAGCACCGGCCCGCAGCCCCAAGTCCCAGGCCAGCCACCGGAGGACGGCGCGCGTCCCACGTCCCTTCTGTCTTCCACACAATGCTGGCCTCTTGACGCTATTTAGGGGATCTTGAGCTTCGGAATTCATCCCTTACCCTCCGGTCTCTCGTGGAGAACGCCGGGCGGGTACTCGCACGCGCTCCTGAGGGTTGCTAAGGGAGTCGAAGGAGACTTGGCACGCAGGCTCCTCAGTACAAGCTGGGCATCTTTCTTATGAAGAATCATTATCCCTTTCTCATTGTCATTACCAGCCCAGGGGACACTGCCCTGGCTCCCCCACCCCGCGCACAAACACACCCGCAGCCCCAGGGCTCCCCTCTTCTGGCCCACGACCTCCCCCTGCCAGTGGGGAGGGGCTCTGAACTCCTTCAGGGTCAGGATGGGGTCCTCCAGGCCGTGCTGTGCTTGGGCCCCCGTGAGCAGAGGCAGGCGGGGAGCTCCGTGGGGGCGGGCGTGGAGAGTTCTCGTGGCGCTCAGGGTTGCTCTCATGGGACCACCTTAACTCCTTGGGCCAGAAGAGAGAGCCGTAAGCCTGACCCCGTCCTCCCCAGGTTCCCCAGGGGCCACGCCAGTAGCTGTGGCTGGTGAGGGGCTGGCCAGAGCAATGACACTGGCATCAGACCCCAGTGTTCCCAAGGGGGCGGCATCCCCCAGGCTCTGCCCCAGAGGTGCACCCTACAGGGGGTCCTGGGGCCTGAGCATTTAGCATGAGTGAGAGAGCACTTGGTTTCCTGCTCAGGAGAACGTGCTGGGCCAGGAGCGAGGCTCAGGGGCCCCTGGACTGGCGTCACTCCTCTGCTCTGTCCTTGGCACTGTAAGGAGGCAGGAGGGGTCGCTGCCCTCGAGGCGGGGGCACTGGTCCATGTCCAACCCACACTCGTGCACGGGCAGCCCGTGTCCTGGTTGGGGTTCCACCGAAGCAGAGCCCGAGACGAGGACTCCGGGTGCACACTCCTTCTTTGGGAGACAGTCTGGGAACCAGCTTGGGAGAGGGGATCGGAGGCAGGGAAGGAAGCGGCCAGCCAAGGGTGTGTTTCCACGCAAGGGGCCGTGGAAGTCGCGACTCTGGGCCACGGTATCCTGCACACACTGTGACATCAGCTCAGCATAAGGGCCAGAGAATCGGGGTTTTGCTATGCTAACGGCCACTGGCCAGTCGCCCAGGGCTGGTCCTCAGGCTGCTGGTTCCTCAGCACCTCTGGCCTCTGTGCATGTGGGCGGGACCCCCTGGCCGCCAGAGGGGGGGTCAGGTAAGGCAGCACAGGTGGCGGAGTCCAGTGGCGTGCGCTGGGGTGGGGAGTCCAGGGGATGGAGCAGTGTGAGCACGGCGCCCCTGCCCTGAGCCCTCCCTGCTGATTGCCCTTCAGAAGGCCAGTCCGCAGCTCACTGACCTGCCCGGGCCGGCGAGGGCAGGGAGCAGAGAGCAGAGGGAAGGCCCAGAGGCCAAGTCCTGGGAGTCCCCCGCCCCGCACCCACCGTTGGCTCCAGCCCACCTGGGAGACCCCGGGGCCGGGGAAGGACGTGGAGGCGCCCCGGGCTGGGGTCTTAGGACACTCTGCCCGCCAGCTCTGGCTCCGGGGAGAGGCCTTCTTCCTCCCCGCCCCCCCACTCCCCGCGTCTACTTCGTGCTGTGGCATCTCCTCGGATCACCTGCGCCGACACCTAGTGTGTCCCAGGGTGTCGGCCCCAGAGCTCGTCTGCCCTCGAGTCCCTGCCAGAAGGAAAAGCTCAGATCCAAGAACCCAGCAAGGGCTGGAAGGATTGGAGGGTCTCCTCCTCCGTCCCTCTCCTTTCTGCCACCTCCCTCCTGCCCCTGCTGCCCGCCCTGGCCCCGGAGCTCCTCTCTGCAGCCCCTCGAGGCAGACCGTGCGGGGGAATCTGATGCCCAGGTGTCTGGGACATGGGATCCATCAGGCTGACTCCACCGCGGGGCCCCTCTGGCAGGGTTGGGGGTGCATTCAAGGGGAGAAAGGGTGAGGAGAGGTGCCGGGATGTCTTTTGCTGCTGGACCTAAAGGAGGAGTCACCCTGGGGCGCCTGGGGGCCTCCGTGGGTGAAGCGTCTGCCTTCCCCTCAGGTCATGATCCCGGGGGCCTGGGATCGAGTCCTGCATCATCGGGCTCCCTGCTCAGCGACGGGTCTGCTTCTCCCTCCCTCTCTGCTGCTCCCTCTGCCTGTGCTCTCTCTCTCTCTCTCTCTAATAAGTACAATCTTAAAAGGAGAAGAGTCACCCAGAGGGTGCATTTTGTCATAAGACCAACCTTGCGGGTCAGAGCCAGTGCCCAGGTGCCCTGACCAGGCCCGGAGCCCTCGCCGCACGCCGAGGGAGCCCGCTTCATCGCTGGGGAGCCCTGCCTGGGAGAACTGGCTCCCCGGATTGACTTGAAGTCTGTTCAGCACGTCTTCCAGACACTGGTTCCGAGTTCTGACATTTCCAGCCACAGAGGACCGTTCTGCTCTTTCCGCCCCATTACTTCTCTTAAAAACTTGAACACGGTGAGCCTTCCTGCCTGTCCACCTCCCCCAAACACACACACACACACACACACACACACACACACGCCACTCCCTGGATGCACAACCAGGCCCCCGCCGGCCCTCATCTCTGCACCCCCCACCCCACAGCAGCACGTTTCCTCACTCTTTTCCACGCTGGGACTCTCCTTCCAAAGACTCAGAAACCACAGATGCATGAAGTGTCCTAGATTTGGGAAGGGCCTCTGGAAGTCGCCGGGTCTGGAGCTGGCACTCACATGCAGGAGGGCTGGAGGCCCAGGGCTCACGTGGGATGTGCGGGGACGCACAGCAGAGCAGAGTGAGCCCTGGAACGGGCGCGGCCTGACTGCAGGACCAAGCTCCATGCGAGTCTGCTCACTTCATGGTCCTGAAAACGTGGCCCCGAGCTGACGGAGCAGAGCAGGGACCCGGGTTTCACTTCCCTGTGTAGGTGAGGTGGCCTCCGGAGCCGCCGGGAACAGGGACAGCTGGCTTTTCTGCCCCTGCCCACAGCAGGTGAGCCATTTCAGCAATGGGCAGGGTCTGGAGGGTAGGAGTCACGGGCGGCTCTCGTGGTTAACTTGCAAATGATCTGGATAAATAAGGAGGTGCACCTGTGCAGGAGATTAATGGCTGTTTTCAGATCTTGGCTCCTTACAGTGAGATCGGACAGGGTTGCCGTCACCGCCCCCTCTGGCTGGTGTGGACGTGGCCACTCGGCTGGCGGGAGCAGCGGGCAGAGCAACGGTGCACCTGCCCTGCTGAGCCGAGGCCTCCAGAGGCAGCGCAGGGGTCCTGCTCCTCTCTCCATCCTCCCAGGACTGTCCACAGGTGCGGAGAGAATAAAGAGACCCATAAACAGCCCTGAACGCAGCAGCGGCCAGGCCCAGGCTGCCCAGGCAGGGTGAGCCCAGCAGAGCCCCGGGCTCCCCACGTGAGCAGGATGTGAAGGGCCTGTTGCTGTGAGCTGCCGGGGCCGCTCGTTATGCACACCTGCCGTAGCCTTTGCTGACCAATACGGCCGTTCTCGGGAGCGGGATAACCAGAGACTGCACAGATGCCGACTTTTCCTAAATTCATTTATGGATTCAACACATTATCTGATCAAAACCCTCAATAGGAGTTTTTGGAACTTGGAAAATGGATTCTAAATTTAATTTAGAAAAATAAACCCTATGAATAGCTTAACACATTTTGAAAAGGATGATGAAGTTTTGAGCATGAGGGGAGCTCACTTGCCGGCACTCAGGGTACGGAGCAGGGGGGAGGCATGTGGGCTGCAGGGCTGTGGCGTGTGGGGCGTGGGGGCTGCGGAGGACACCCCCAGCGTGGGCGAGCTGCTGGCGGAGGCGGCATATTTGGGAAGGGGGAGGTCGGTTACTAAATAGCATGAGAAATATGGGAGTTCTTTATGGGGAAACATAAGCTAGGTCTCCCACTTGCCGCCATATTAACTAAATTAACTCCAGATGAATTCAGTACATAAATAAGAACAGTAAAATGATGATTTTAAAACATGCAGGAGAATATCTTTGTGGCCTTGGAGGGCAGAAGCATGCTTTTAATCAAGGCCAGCCTAGCAGAAGCCGTGAGGGAAGTGACTGATGAGCTCCCTCACATCAGAACTGCCTCCTGCCCTGAACGACAGCGGGGACACTGGCGGCCACTGGCGAGGCCGGCCCCAGAGCACGGGCCACACGCGGGGCGGTGTCAAGGTGCTTTATGACGTCCCGACGGGCGAGAAGCAAAGGATGGGAAACGCAGGAGACTATGGGCATCGGATATGGAGAGGATGCTCCCAGGGCGGGGGTGGGGGGCTGCTGGGCGGTGGGGACGAACCGGCAGTGAGCACCACTAACCAGAAACACTGGAATATGTGCCACCCCGTCGGCCGCCAGGTGACAGTCAGAGGCTTGGTAAGCCCGGAGGCTGAGCGTCTGCAGGGGTGCGCAGGGCGGAGGGCATGGCCGGCCGAGCCCCGACACCCACCTGGATGTTCCCTGTGAGCTCACCCGCCTGCGTGTGCCACGGCCGCCCAGTTCCTGGTCGGCGTCACTAGCGGGCGTCCCAGCTACGTGAGAACCCTGTAGGGGTGGCAGGGGGCTGGGGGCACTGGGGTGCCCTCCCCTAGAGGAACGGCTGAGCAGATGGAAGGCTGGGACGTGGCCAGAGCGTGGACCTGGCTGGAACCGCTCTGAGACACGCGCCCAGGGACCCACCTGGGATCTCCAAGGGACTTTGGTCTCCGGAGAAGGTGCTGCCTCAGTGGGTCCTGGGGGGGGGCAGTGCCCCTGTTTGCCCACTTCTTTGGTCTTTCAGTCCAGCCCGGGTCAACGCCCCCTGCCCCTTGTTGTCACATGGTCCCTCCCCGGGCCAGCCTGCACCCTGCAGGCCAGGAGGAGGGCCTGGGGTCATGTGTCCCTCCCCCACCTGCTCTGGGTGTTTCAGAGCCCTGCCGGGCCAACCAGAGGAGTCCTGCCTCAGTTTCCTCACAGCGCATGGTTGGGATGGTGGTGGCTCTGAGCCCCAGGCAGCTTGTCTGGGGACCTGTTTGTCGCCCGCCTGCTCAGCCCCGGCGCTGGCCGTGCAGGCCGCTCTGGTTGCAGGCTGCGCCCCCGTGCCTGGCAGCGGGATCTTCTCCGAGGCCAGGACCTGCCCGAGCCAGGCCCTGGGCGTCCCAGGCCGTCCTCACTGAGCCGCGCCATCCGGGAGCCTCCGCAGACCAGCCCTACCTCTGGCTCTGCCTCCAGCCTGGCGCTTCGGAGGCTGGGGCGTCCCAGGGGACCTCTTGCGAGAGGCAGAGGCACAGGGCGGGTCTGGAGCAGGAGGTGCAGAAGGGCGGCCACGCGGCCATCGGGTCAGGAGGCGTCAGGGAGCGTTTCTGGTTGGAGACTCAACATGACACCCGGCTGGGCTGGTGACACCTGACATGGACTTGAATGCCTCGGGAGCACGGATCCTGCCACTCCGACTCCACCGCCCATAGGTGACATCGGGGTGTGCTGGGCTCGGGGCTGACGCCTAGACCCACTGGGCTCACGGCCTCCGGCCTCCTCCCGCTTCCTCCTGCCAAGGGCCCAGCTTGGGATCCGCCCTTTGCCCGCACCAGGGCCCCGTGGGTGGTCCGCGTGGCTTTGGACAAGACCAGCCCCGACGTCACCCCTGCTGCTGCTCCAGGGATGGGTTAGGTGCGCTGCCCCAGGGACGTAGGCTCAGGACGCAAACATTTAAGAGGAAGAGACTCTTACTTATTTTCCTGTTGAATCTGAACCTGAAGAAGAGTGAGCCTGGAGGGAGCTGCTGGGGCACCTTGCGCTCGTAGATCCTAAAAGTGGAGCAAACACGGAGGAGGACGAAACCAGGGACGGGGGAGATGACATCATCTGAGCTCCTGGAGCCAGCTGTGCCTGAAGGAGGGACATCCTTGACTTTTCAGCCACTGTCTGAGCCACAGTGTCCCTCCGTCCCTCCCTCCCTGCCTTTCATCCTTCGTGTAGGAAGCAAGGAAAGCCGGTTTTACTTTGATTACTGTCCCTTACGGCAGACGGAGTCTTGACTTGTTCACCTGGTAAGTACAGCAACTGTGGCACGGGCTCCTGGTTGAGGCTCCAGCCACACCGCCCCTCCCCAGGCCGAGCATTTCCTGGCCGTGCTGGGGTGTCCGGGGCCCCATTCTGACCACCCCCACCATGTGCCCCTTACTTTATGTGGGTGCGCGAGGCAGGAAGGGCAGGTCTGTGCTCGTGGGAAACAGCCAGCAGGGCGTAGGTTTGGCAGAAAGAAGGAATCCAGGGAGGTGGCGCTGCTCCACGGGGCGGCTGGGCTCCCGCCCTGGGGGGGGTCTCCAGGGGGGCCGGAGGGTGTGTCGGGACAGGAAGTGGAGCCGGACCCCTGGGAGGGAGGGGATGAGGGCCCCTGAGCACCCCCAGCTCGTGTGTTCTCAGGAGCAGCGTGGCTTAGTGGGCATTTTGCACGTCCCCCCGCCGTGTGTTTTCTGGGTTCATGTACACGCGATAAAGTCCCCGTGTGCTCGCCCTGGTGGAAAGGAACATGTCACAATCAGACAGTTGGCAGCAACGACAGCCCACGAGGGTCCCCACTCAGAGCTGGCATTTTACAAAATGCTGGTGTGGCCAAGTGTGTGGATGGGCGGCCGGCAGGCGGGGCGCTTGGCGGAGGACAGCTGGGCGCAGGCCCCCCGGGCTCCCTCCCGCCACCTGCCGTGACGGCTCCCCCAGGCTTCTGGAGGCAGGTCTGGGGGTCCTGGTGAGCAGGGGCGTGTGCGCGGGGGACGGCGGCATCAACGGCCAGCCCTGATCCGCGCACGGCACCTCTCGGCGGGCGGGCGTCTGCTTCTCCTGTGAGAGCATATTGTTGCCCTGCTTCCAAGATGATAAATGTCACAGAGAGAAGCGGAGAAGCCAGGACTCCGGTCCAGAACTTTCTAAGATCCTCCCGTTCGCCCCGGATGGATGCCCAAACACCTGTGCTCCCACTGCCTGGGGCGGGCGGTGGCGGGGGGCGTCTGCCGCAGGTGCTGCTGCACATCCAGAAGGCGGGGCTGAATGGGCATCTCGGGTACCAGGTCCTCAGGGAACAGGAGCTCATCGGGGGTCCCTCCCGCCTGAGCTGTCGGAGGCAGGTGTGCGGGACCGACGGGGAGAAGCCCCGAGTGTGCGCCTGGTTTAACATCAGAGGAATCCTGGGTATAGGATGGAACCCCGGGGCCCTGGGGGACGTGAGCATACTTGAGGGAGTGAATGTGTGTGCAGGCGTGTGCCTGTGTGCTCACGCTCATGTGCATGTGTGTGTTCGTGTCCATGTGTGGGGGGCACATATGTGCACCTGTGGGGATGCACACATGTGTGTGTGCATGTGCATGTGCATGTACATGTGGGGCATGCACACATGCATGTGTGTGTTCATGGGCATGTGTGCACATATGGGATTGCACACGCGTGCATGTGTGTTCATGTGCGTGCCCACATGTGCATGCATGCTTATGCACATAGGCGTGCTCATGTGCACATCCGTATGCACACTTAGGGGCATGTGTGTGCATGTGTATATTCATGTGTGTTAAAACAGGGGCCGGAGCCCCAGTGTCCTCATGGCTGACAGGCAGGTGATCCCTGGCTTCTGTGCGTCCCCCGGTGGAGTCAGAGCCGCCCGCCTCCAGCAGGAGACGCTGTGATGTGAGTCCCTCTGACATGCCTGGTGCCGGGCACAGGACACAACGCACGGTCATGGAGTTGGGGGCTGACTCTGGGTGTGGAGTCAGCACACTCTTGCGTGCTCTCCTGGGCTCTCGGAGCCCTCTGGGGGGTCAGCGCCCCCGCAACAAGACTGATGCCCCAGGGGCTCATGGTCCTGAGGGCTGGAGCTTCCAGAAGGCTGCCCTGAGGCTGGACGCATTCCGAGTCCAGGGTGGTGTCCAGATGGTCCCTGACTCGCTCTGTGATCTCCAGCACGTTGTTGCCTGGTCTCGGTTTCCCTGTTTTTACACAAAAGGGAGGATAGATTGGCCTGACCTGCAGTGAGTCCCAGAGGCTGGGCAGGTCTCCAGCCAAGTACCCCGCACCCCGCTGCCCCCGCCAGCACCCGGCGGTGCCCCAGCAGCGGCAGGGCACAGTGAGTGTGCAAACGCGGTACTGCTACCTCCGTGGCACCTCGGAGCCAAGCACCGCCTCCCAGCACCAGGTGCCCGACTGCAGAACCTTCTGGATCTTTCCTGTATGGCTCTGGGCAGGGGTGAGTTTGTTACTGAGAACACAGACTTGCAGACACTAAGGAAGGGGGGATTTGGAGGCTGAAAGGGCCCATTGCACAGGGAGCCCATGACCTGGCCCTCCTGCCAGCGTGGCCAGACCACAGCAGACGACTGAGTCAACCCCACGAGCAGCCTGGGGCCTTGGCCTAGGGCAGCGGCGGCCTCCCCCGGGGTGGCGCTTGGGGCTGGCCTGGTGCCCACGTCCGTAGCCCCGATGCGGGGTATGCAGCCAACACTTCAGTCTCTTCAACATGTTATTAAGTATTCAAATCTCTGGGGGACAAGGCTTCCTAGCTAGGAGCACAGGTGCCTTCCGGGAGGGCAGCCTCCAGGCTCCGGGGAAAGAGGCCCGTGATTTCCGGAAGCCCGCAGGTCCTGTGGGCGCTCCACGCAGCACGGGCTCTATCGTGGGGACGCCGACCCACCGGTGAGGACGCTGAGGGCCCCGGGGGGGTCGGGAGGCTGGGGTCACGTCTGTCTGCCCCTCCCACCTCTGATGCTCTCTGCTGTCATCACCGGCTGGGCCTGAGGGCTGGGGGTGGTTGGTGCCGGGTGGCCTGAGAGGTCCAGGCCCCTCGGCGGCCCAGCACACAGAACCCACGCCCTTGCCTCGGCGCACGTTCCGTGGCTGCCCTGACCTGATGAGCATCGAGGGACCCAGGAGCCCCGGGGGGCAGCTGATGGTGAGGCCGGGAACCAGCTTGGGGTGCCCCCCTCCTTCCTTGCATGCATCTCTGAGCCTCATTCATTCCTACCCACCCCTTCCTTCATTCACTTACTTGCTGACCTCTGAACCCTGCCCCTAACCCAGGGCCCCTCTTCGTAAGCTTTGGGGTCCAACCGGCTTGGCTTTGCGGCTTCGTTGGGCAGTTCCCAAGCTGCATGACCTCGGGCCTGTCCTCTGCACCGCCAAGAGCGTCGGCTCCCCTGCTGACCTGGGGCCGGCGCGACGGTGGAGGGTTCATGCAAGGGGCCCTCAGCCTGACCCTGGGCGCGGGCTCCGCAGAGGCCAGCTGGTCCCTGTGTCTGGGGGCACGTCCAGCTGGAGGGATGGTGTGACGAGGTCGGCGTGGGGACAGGAGGCCCATGGAGCCCGGGGCCGCGTGAGGCCAGGAAAGACGTGCTGGAAAGAGCCGGGCAGTGAGCCCGGGCGGCAGGCCCACGAGGACCCCGGGCAGCGGCACAAGCTCAGGACCCGGGGGAGGGGCCCCTGGTGCCCCCCCTCCCCATGCACCCTGACCCCCCAGCCCCACGTGACTGTAAGGGCTGCCTCGGGCCTGAGAGTCCTCCCTGTGGGCAAGGGGTGGAGGAGCCGAGGGGCAGGGGGAGCAGGGAGGATGGGAGAGAGGGCTGAGCGCCTCCACCTGCCACCCAGCCCTGGCTGCTGGGGCCCTGCTGTGTAGACTCAGGCCGGCCGCTGGGCTGAGGGCAGTTAGGGTTCTCCCCACCGCCAGTGGCTGCGGCAGAGGCAGAGGGGCCAGTCCCCAGGCACAGGAAGTCAGGCTTGCCCCTCCCAGGGGCGTCTCCTTCGGCAGGAGGGAGGCTGGTGAGGGGGACCCGTCAGGCCCTCCCCGATGTGCATGGGAGCCGCGAGGTGAGCGGCCCAGCCGCACTGGGATGTGCAGAGCTTCCTACAACCTCTGGGCCTCCGGCTGGTGCTGAGCTCTTGTCCAGCCCCTGGCTCTCCGGCGCGTCCACAGAGGCCAGGTGGGGGGGCTCTGGGCCTGGCAACTGGAAGGGCCCCCTCCAAATCCTGGAGCCAGGCAAAGGTGAGGGGCACGGCTTGCCCAGACCTCGGGACAGCACGGGGGCCCGGGCTCTGTCCTCTGCAGCCTAAAGGCTTGGAACTTGAGGCCCCCTTGAGGCCCCCACGTCCTGCCTCTCCCTACAGGTGGACAGATGCACGGCCCAGAGCAGCGCCCCGCTGTGCAAGCCCCAGGCGGAGGGTCCCAGCCCCTGGGTCACCTGCACAGCCCCTCCTGTGGTCCCAGGTCAGGCCAGGTCCGAGCTGCGGGACCTCAGGCATGTTTTGGCTCCCAGGGCTCATGACCCTCCGTTCCGGGTCAGTCCTGGCCATGAGGGGACCACAGCAGGTTCCCGCCAGTGTCTGGCCCTCTCCGTCCGGGTGGACGGTGTCCAGAGCGGAGGCTGCAGACGGACGGCTGGACCCCACCCTGCAGGTTGGGGAGTGGGCTGTGGGTGGGCTGCAGACTCCAGGCGGCAGATACAGATGGGTGGTGGGTGACACAGCAGGACTCGGGGTCCCGAGGGCAGGAGAGGAGGCAACCCCTGCCCACCACTGTGCCTCAGTTTCCCTGGCTGCAAGGAACAGCGGCTCCGCTGGCCGGACGCATCCTCCCCACGTGGGCTCAGCATCCTCGCCATCCCCTGGCAGCGGAGGCCCGAAGGCTCTGGCAGGCTCGGAAAGGCCGAAAGCCCCTGGGGCACCGTCTGGAAAATGAGAGTGGGCGGGCGGGATGGAGCCACGCTGGACGTGGGTGCCGCAGGTTCTGCTCCCAGCGACACTCTGGAAGCCAGTGACGGCAGTGCTGGGCCCCGGGGACCTGGGCTGTCAGTCGTCGGGAGGAGAGGCTGGAGACAGCTCTGGGGGGCGGTCTGACCTTTGCAAGGGGCCCCCCTCGCCCGGGCAGTGAGCCCCACGGCGCCTCCCCTCCGGGGGCTGCGACTGAGCTGTACCATGAGAGGACAGATGGAGCCTGACTGGGTGTTTTGGAAAGAGAAAAATCCGTGTTCCTGGGACCCTGACCTCGCCCTTTGCTCAGGGTCACTCTGACGGGAAGGCGGGGGTGGGGGTGGGGTGGGGGTGGTCCCTCTGTGCTCTGCTCCACCAGTCAGATGCCCAGGCCTCACGTGAGATCTGTGGGCGCGTGCGAGGGCACCTGTGTGTGCGTGTGCTCAGGGTGACGGAGCCCGGGGGTCCCACCCCTCCCTCCAGGAGCACGAGGTGGGGGGAGTCGGGTTTGCAGGAACAGGTGCTCGGGCTCCCCCGCCGCCGCGAGGATGGATGAGGCCGCCGCACCCGGAGCCTCGGCACCGTCGGTCACCGCACCAGGGAAGCGTCGGGGAAACAGGCGTGGATTCCATTTCAGGTAAAAAGCAAAAGGAGGGCAGCCTGGGGGGCTCAGCAGTGGAGCGTCTGCCTTCAGCCCTGGGCATGATCCTGGAGTCCCGGGATCGAGTTCCGCATCGGGCTCCCTGCATGGAGCCTGCTTCAGTCCCTCTGCCTGTGTCTCTCTCTCTCTGTGTGTCTCATGAATAAATAAATTAATTTTAAAAAATCTAAAAAAAAAAAAAGGTTAAAAGTGTGCTTTTTTGTTTTTGTTTTTTATTAAAGCAAAAGGAGCGGCATGAAATAAAAACATAAATACTTGGCCGTGTTTGTCTAGGATTGGAGAAAATCAGGCTGGAGAGGTGCCATTCTGTCACCGCAGGCGGCCGGCAGGGCCAGCACGGGGAGTAGATTCGGGTTTCTCTGCACACAGGCCTGTTGTGTCGGGATTCTTACGAGTGCAAATGACCTTTGTCAGAGAGAAGCCAACCAAGGGGCAGAGGAACGGCAGAGTTCGTTGTGGGGGACATCGGGGCCCAGGGTAGAGCACGGGGACAGGAGGCTGGGCACTCGGGGGACTGCCGGCTGGGCTGGAAGGAGGCTACTGGGAACCGTGGCCCCAGAGCAGGAATGCAGAGGGCATCGGGGGACTCCCAGGGCCACGTGGGTGGAGGACCTGGGCCCAGACCGCGCAGGCCACCGGGTGGGGGCCGCCCGGGGCCAGGATGCCGCCTGTGGGCAGGGCTGTGAGCCCGCTGCTGGACGGGCCAGGGCTCCGCATGCAGGGCCCTCCCGGTGGAGCCTTCTCGTGGACTCTGTTCATGGCCCACTGGAGCCTTCCAGAGTTGCCCCAAGAAGATCCAGTCCCTGCTCCAGGCTGGTCTTGCCGCAGCCACCAAGTCAGAAGGGGGTCATTGGCTTATTCTCACCTCATTTCAGGACACACGGGCAAATCTCCAGCCAAAGGCCCTTTGGCAGACATTGTAAAACCACTGAGCTGCGTCCTCCACAGGTCACCCCGGCTTTGCAACATCTGCAGAGGAAGGGGCAGTGGTCCAGCAGGGGCAGGGGTCCAGCTGGGAGGGCAGGGGTCCAGCTGGGGGAGCAGGAGCCTGGGTCCAGCAGAAGTGGGGCCTGGGTCCAACTGGGGTGGGGGCTGAGATCCAGCTGGGGCAGGGGTCTAGCTATGTCAGGGGGTGGGGTCCAGCTGGGGCAGGGACAGGGGTTCAACAGGGGCAGGGACAGGGGTCCAGCAGGGTCTGGGGTCCAGCTGGGGTAGGGGCAGGGGCCCAGCAGGGTAAGGGTCCAGCTGGGACAGAGGCAGGGATCCAGCAGGGTCCGGGGTCCAGCTGGGGCAGGGGTCCAGTGAATTGTTCAGACTCTGGGCTGTCTCCACCACTGTTCCGGGCAAGTTCCTTCCC
Source organism: Canis aureus (assembly GCF_053574225.1). NCBI lineage: Eukaryota > Metazoa > Chordata > Mammalia > Carnivora > Canidae > Canis > Canis aureus. The sequence goes on along the minus strand of NC_135624.1, from coordinate 39,388,316 downwards.
CATTTGGGACCTCAGTTTCTCCATCTACAAATGCAAGGTGGTTGGAGGGGACATATATGGGTTCCATTGTAGGCAGGTCAACCCACAGTGGAGGTTCTTGATCTTGGCCTCCATCCAGGGACTTCCGGGCCGGGGTCATGCCCACGAAGAGCTGACCTGTGCACCGTGGGACGCCGAGCAGCATGGTCTCCACCTGTGAGATGCCAGCCACCCCTTTCCGCAGCCGTGACAGCCACACATGCCTCCAAACACTGCCAGGCTCTGCTGGGGGCATGGCTACCGCGGCTTGAGAATGCCCACGCCACACGGCCTGTGGTCCTGACCACGGCTCCTGGGGACCCCGGATCTGTGTGTAAACCCTGAACATACAGCCTCTGTCTGGAGAGAAGGTTACCGGAGCTTATGACCCTAAAAGGGGAGCCAGTGCCCCCCCCCGCCCCCGACCGTAATGGTGGTTGATGCACCTGCGGAGTGCTGCCCGCGATGTGGCCCCGGTGGTCCTTGACAGGACAGGCCCATGGATGGTCTTTTCTTCCTCATTCATGAGCTTTTCCTTGGGGTTTCTCTGTGTTTCTCGACCCCAGAAGGTCTCTGGGATGTGCCCCCCTCCCCCAACATCCTTCATTGTCTGTAGAGAAGTCTCTTCCACAAATTGCCACTTTATCTGAAGTGTTCCTACCGGGTCTCTAAGCCCCGTTGATGGAAGAGGGCTGTTACATATGCAATCACCCACATTTATTTACATATCAGTGGCAAAGGGGGGAGGGTCCGGGTTTTCATCTCGGTGACACAGCTGCACATGTAAAAAGGGCGTCTATTAAGAAGGCCGTCGCTTGGTACAAGCTGCAGCATCTAATTGGCTTCTCGGGGACTTTTTTTTATTATTATTATTTGCTCTGGGAACTGTTCATTTGAGCAAACGATATTAAATGCCTATTGTCTCCGTCTTTAAGGAATTAGCAGCTGAAAACCAGCACCGGGACATCAGTGCCGTGTGACAACGGCTCCGGCGCAGTCTGGCTGCCGACCGGGGTCTGTGGAGTTCTGACGGATAATAAGCTGGTTTCGGCGGTGGCGCGCTACAACTCGGCTTTCGCTGAACCTACAATTAGCTGAAATAGGTTTCCCCTCCCCTTTACGACTGCTCGAGGAGATGCAGCACGGCTGGGAAGGTCTATTTAAAGCGGGTCAGGTTCGAGCGTCTCTACAGAGGGAGGAATAGGCCGGACCTGGGGAGGACGGGGTAGGGCACCTCACCCGCGACATCATGAGGAGCCCCGCGCCTTCCCCCGGATGGTGACTCTCGGAGCTGGGCTTCCGATCCCTGCAGTGGGGTCTACTGGGCCCCCCAGGACCTGGCGAAGCAGAACGCCGGGGGGTGAGGCTGGCGGAGCTCAGCAGTTAAGATCACAGAGCACACAAAATGGCTCGTGGGTTCCAAATTCTGTGAAGTGGCTGACGGTGACGCCCAGCTCACAGGGCGGCGTGAGGCCTACGCCCATTAACGCCCAGCACGGGCTTCGGCTCGTGGGACCGGCCGCGCGCTTACTCCTGTCATCAGCAGGCGGGCCCACCGCCCCTGACTCTGTGCAAGGGTCACGCACGCCTGGGCCCCGAGAGCACCATCCGACACCCAAACTGTTGGGGCAAGGGGTGCCCAATGGCATGACTGCGCCCCCAGGGATCGCCAGGCCACGTCTGGAGACGCCTCTGCGGGCCCAGTCCTGCCAAGTGCTTGCTACAAGCATCTAGCGGGTCGGGATCAGGGTCGCCGTGGCTCAGCATCTGCCGCGCACCGGGTGGCCCCAGAAGACAGTGGTGCCAGGGCTGGGAAGCCCTGAGGTGGGGGACGGCGGGTAGCAGGACGGAAAGAGGAGGGGCCGTGTCAGAGCCGGAGCCAGAGAGATGCAAGGGCCTTGGGCGCCCTGGGCCTTGCCTGTCCCCTCCGGGCTGTCACACCTGGCCCACAAGCCAAGGCCCCTTGGCTCCCTGACTCCTACGGGGACCCTCTGGGACCAACATCTGGACCTCACAGAAGGGCCAGATGGACACGTGGGCCCCCGAGAAACAGAAGCTCAGCTGGGTCCCCGGAGGTCCAGTGCAACCTTTGTCCGCTGCCTTTGCCCCCGCCCCCCACCCAGCCATCCTCGCTGGCACCAGCGGAGCCCCGTCAGGGACATGGATGCTGGGGCCTGGCACAGGTCAGGAGGGGCAGCACCGTGCACAGAGAAGGGGTGGGAACGCCATCGGGGGCAGGTGACTCCCCCCACCCCCGCCTCGAGAGGACCTGTGGCCGCTGGGACACACTGAGCCTTCACACGGAGGGCGCGGGTGCAGCTTGCAGCTGCCTGGCTTCGTAAGGACGCGCACCGTTAGCAACGCTCTGCAGAGTACCTGCCGTCCCGGCGCCGGGAATGCCTGGTGCAACTGGTGTCTAAGGACCTGGCCCTCCTCAGGAAGCCTGGGGAGCGGCTCACCCTGAGCAAGGCGGCAGCAGCCAGGGGTCCAGCCAGGCCCGGGTGGTGCAGCAGGACCAGGGGTCAGAGCCCGCGTGGAGTCCGCCCTGGGCCGGGCAGCCGTCAGGGCCGAGGGCGGAGCTGAGGGTTTGGAGTCAGGAGGGTACAGCACGCCTGTGGACGACCCCCGCTCCCCCCTGCTCGCCGTCCGGGCCTGAACCCAGAGAAGAACCCCGTCCCAGCCTCCCCAGCTCCCCAACCTCTTGGGTTGTCAATGGGGCTCTAATTAGAGGCCTCCGCAGGTGACACACACATAGAGCAGCTATAACTTCTCCTCCACCGACGCCTTCATGAGCCACGGAAAGCCCCGGGGTGGTTTTCATCATGATCCCGAGGCACCGACCCGCTGCCAAGCTGCCTCTGGGGAGAAAATCTGACATGTGGGATGTACTGACAAGCGGCAGGCTTGGGACCTGGCTGCTCTGCAAACAGCCTGGAGGAGCAGGCGGGGGTGGAGAGGGCTCAGAGGCTTCACATGGGGACAAGGCGTGTGTCATCCACGGCATGCTCATAGAGGGGCCATGCTTCCCCCGCCGCCCCCAGCCACCCCGTCAGCTCAGGTCAGGAAGGGGGGCGCAGGTCGGAAACCCTGGAGACGCTTCCAGAACCGTGGACTGGTGTTCGCGGTCTGCAGAGTAGGTTATAAAGTTCAAGGAAGAACAGAGCTGAAGTGAGCCTCCCAGAACGACAACAGCGATTCGGCGCCAATTGCATAAAAGGAGCCGTCAGGCCTCCTCGCCACCGTGCCGTCTAACTGTGGGTTTAAACGGCCTTTGCCGTGACGTGTGCTCAATTGCGGAGGCCGCCGGCATCCAAAAGATTACAGATGAGTCTGCCTCGGGTAGCCCGAGCTATGACGGACGGTTCCAGACCCAACAGGAGGGCATCGAGGGAGGGGGCGGCTCACAGTGGACATCTTATGCTCCGGGCCGTGTGGGGTGCGGTCTGGGAGAGCCAAGTCCAGGGGCACCTCCTGGGATGGACGTTGGTCAGCGAGCACTTGCCAAGCATCCACCCTGCGCCCACCCCCGAGTGGACGCTGGAGGCTGGGAGACAGATGGGCAACAGCCCAGTGCGCGCTGGGAAAGGGAGCCCGGGCTAGCATGGAGACGAGCAGGAAATGGGGACCTGCCATCAGTTCTCCACCTGTCCACCCCGGCAATGCCCCTGGGGACCCCAATAGTAGACCCAACAGACGGGACGGGGTGGCCGTCAAGTCCACGAGCTCCTGCACGGCACCTGCTCGCCCGTTTCAGCGTCTAATCCCTTCTAATAAAACTGAATGTGTACGCCTTGCGGTAAGACGGCCCTGCCTCTGCCACCGGGGTGGCCAGCCCCGCTCCACCCTGGCCTTGGGGACATTCACTACTTCCTGGAGAGGAAACTCCCCTCTGGCTCATAGTCTCCTGGCCTGCTCACCGTCTGAGTAGGACAACCTGAGGCGAAGGGCTGGGACCGCACCTGGGGGAGGTTGGGGAGCCCCACAGCCGCGTCCACTGAGGTCGCTCAGGCAGGATGGGTTAGGGGTCACACGGGGTCCTTGATGGTGCCCTCCCATCACCCAGAGAACGAGACTCCACTGGTCACTTGGAGTCGGGTCCCAGCTGGAAACATGCTTTGGGCACCTGTTTCGAGGGACCCTCTGCTGTGCACGTCTGCTGGGGACCGCGGCGGGCAGCGGGTGGGGATGCAGGGGCTCCGGATCCAGATCCCCAGCCATCTCGCCATCTCTTCCTGCTGGGAGACAGAGTGAGCTAAGAAAGGAGCGGCGTGCCAATGAATTAATGCACGGGGAACTGAGTAGGGAAGATGAGAAAAGACCGCAGCACAAGGAGAACCGTAACTAGTCAGCTCACCAAGCGGCTGTTTCCTACTCTAAGCTGTAATTGCACAGGACTTAAGTGCCTTGAACGTGTGAGCCGCCACGCCGGGGGCACGACAGGATGGATGGGCTGGATCCTGCTCTCCCGTGCAGACAAGCAGAGGAAGCAAGGAGGTGAGATCAACAATCCTGGGGTCCCGAGGTCCCGTGTCGGGTGCTGGCCGCACACACCCCACCCCTCCCTGTCTTCACAACCGTGTAGGACCTGGGCTCTGGGCATCTGGGGGCTGGTCCCAGGATCTTGTGAAGTTAGTGCCCTTCTAGTGGGTCAGTCCATTTCACATGCTGGCTGGAAGGAACCCCATGCTCCAGACCCCGCTGTCTAGGGCTCCTGGGACCTGCTGGGGGGACTCGGGGCTCCTTCCCCTTCCGGGGAGTGTGCTTCACGTCCTGCCTAGAAGCACTTACTGAGAATCACCAAATAAGTTTTGGCAAGTGCAAGCCCATGGGACTGCGGAGCACTTTGCAAGTGGGCTCAGCAAAAATCATGATTTCTGTAAAGATTTTTATTTATTTATTAGAGAGAGAAAAAGAGTGAGCATAAGCAAGGAGAGGGGCAGAGGGAGAAGCAGACTCTCCACTGAGCAGGGGGCCCGATGTGGGGCTTGATTCCAGGACCCCGGGACCACAACCTGAGCCAAATGTAGATGTTTCACAGACTGAGCCACCCAGGGGCCCCAAAATCATGATTTCTAACCGTAAAATGCATCACCCTGTGGCATAAGAGAGGAAGGGAGCGTCTTGGAGCACCACACAAACAAGGAGAGGAAAAGGAGACAGAACCACAGGGATGCACACCCTCACGGTTATGGAAAATGTGCCGACGGACCAGTATAAGGAAATTGAATACAGTTCTTAAATAAATGAGTTCATCATCTTTAAGGTTTTACAGAAGGAAGAAATTAGGGCAAATCCGGAGCTTAAGGTCTGTTTGCTGAAATAAGCAAAAAAAAAAAAAAAAAGGAAAGTTTTATTTCTAACAGTATGCTAACATATTTTCATTCTTTCATTCTGCACAAATGGCCCTAGGTCCTTGCATAAATGAGACCTGTGAGGACCATGGCAGGTTTTATGCACTAGGACAGTACAACACCGCGCATGTTATTTTACTTTATCACATCCAAGGCATCAAGAGTGAGACTTCCAGCCTCCTGAACTATGCTTTGGCTTGTGCTGTTTCTGGGGGTGTCCTGACAGCCGCCTATCACAGAGCCTGGGTGACCCCGGGAGCAGTGACCGAGACAGGGGACAGGACAGGTCCCTGGCTGAGGCCTGGCTCCTTCCCATGGGCCTGGACCTCAGTGAATAATTAAAGAAATAGGGATCCCTGGTGGCTCAGCGGTTGGGCACTGCCTTCAGCCCAGGGTGTGATCCTGGGGTCCTGGGATCGAGTCCCACGTCAGGCTCCCCACGTGGAGTCTGCTTCTCCCTCTGCCTGTGTCTCAGCCTCTGTCTCTCTCTCTCTCTCTCTCTGTGTGTGTCTCTCATGAATAGATAAATTTTTTTTTAAATCTTAAAAAATAAAATAAAACATTTTAATTAATGTTATTTAGTATTAAAACCCTTAAAGTGATCATTAAATATGATGTTGGGACAAACTCTCTGAATTTGCCTGTCCGGTAGGCAGCTGTGCGTCAGCAGAGGCTGGTTCCCGTGCTCATCCTCCATGTAACCTTGGACACAGGTAAATGTCCATGATTGTTCCCGTTTGCAGACACGATGAGTCTCGGAGGGAAGGCACTTGCCTCCACTGCCTTCGCTGTGACCAGCGCGGCCAGGAGCGGCGCTGAGCCAGGTGGGTGGGCATGGCCGGGCTTCCTCCACCCTCTGCTAATCCTGCACACAGAGACTTGGCTTGCTTGGACCATTAGCCTTGTTAAATCTGGCTCAGAAGCAAAGAGCTTTAATTATTCCCCCAGGGGAAATTGGTGCTCCCCTCCCTACCCCAAACCCTGCAGAGGGCAGGCGGAAAATAAAGTAAAATAAAATAAAATAGAACATCACCAATCCATCAGCCTCGCAATGAAGACAGACTGCTGACACCAAGAGGGGCTCGGTGCGGGGAGTTATTAAGCGTGGAATGGGTTGGTTCAAATTAATTGGTTCAGCTGTGACCTCTGGTCCCCGGGAAAGGTTGGGAGTGTTGACTACACAGGACAGGAAACCCAGCCAAGCGGACACAGTAATTGGTGGTGAACTCAGCACCAGCTGGGTGGTCCATGAGCAGAGCCCTTTCCTGCCCACCCCAGAGCCCTTCAGTGAAGTCTGTCTGCTGCTGCCAATCTGGGGAGGGAACCTGGAAAATCAGTCCAAGGGGCTCCAGACAAGGGGGGCTGCTGGGAACGAGGGTGAGAGCCAAGGAGGCTGTGGGAGCCACAGCGAACTATGGTAATCACCTAAGGAATGGTGGAAATGAGTCATGGAGGGCTGTGGGAGCCTAGGGGTGGCTCTGGGAGCCTAGGGGGAGCCATGGGGGATGTGGGAGCTATGGGGGGCTCTGGAAGCGATGAGGGAGCTGTGGGAGCCATAGGAGGGCTGTGGGAGCCATGGGGGTGCTCTGGGAGCCTAGGGGTAGATGTGGGAGCCATGGGGGGTGTGGGAGTCATGGGCGGGCCCTGGGAGCCATGGGGGAACCTAGGGGGAGACATGGGAACCATGGGGGATGTGGGAGCTGGGGGGGGGGTTCTGGGAGCCATGGGGGAGCTGTGGGAGCCATAGGGGCCTGTGGGAGCCATGGGGGAACCTAGGGGGAGATGTGGGAACCATGGGGGTTGTGGGAGCTATGGGGGGGCTCTGGGAGCCATGGAGGGCTATGGGAGTCATGGGGGGCTGTGGGAGCCTAGCGGGGCCGTGGGAATCATGAGGGGTCTGTGGGAGCCCAGGGGGAGCCATGGGAGCCATGGGGGGGGTATGGAAGCCATGGGGGGTATGGGAGTCATGAGGGGCTGTGGGAGTCCAGGGGGAGCCATGGGAGCCATGGGGGCACTGTGAGAACCTTGGGGTGCTCTGGGGGCTATGGGGTGGTGGTGGGAGCTGGGGGCTGGCATGGGGATGCAGGAAACCCAGAGCTAGGGAGACACAGCTCCACTGGGTGTAGGGAGCCCCCGGGCTTACTCCTGGGTCGGGTCCAGGGGGCAGCACACCCCACTACCCAGGGTGTCCCCCACACAAGCCCCAGGGTCTGTGTCGCTGCAATGAGGCGTGCACTGGGTCACTCCTGGGTGGCCCCCTGTGCCGGTCTGGCCACTTGGACAGCTCCCCGGGACACTGTCCTGAGGCTGAGCGCTCCCTCTGGCTGGGACGTGGACGTGGCTCCCCCGACTTTAGCGCAGAAGAGGGACAACTTTCTCGTCCCCACAGCCGATCCATGGTCCTCGCTGTGGGGCGACACCCGGGCCCCCCCTGAGTACCGGAGACTGTGGGGCTCTGCTGGCTTGTGCCCTGTACCCCGTCCACTCAGCATCCCACCTCCAGAGCCTGCCCCCCCATCCGTGCTCTGCGGGGCTTGGGCCCTGCTTGCCTCTCCTCTTCCTCAGTGGTCCTCAGGGAGCTCCTGGATTCCTCCCCAAAGCGGGGTGTGGGGGGGAAAGAGGCACATCCACTCGCCCCCTCCCTCTCCCCCAGGGGAGCTGCTGTAGCCCCTGCATGGTCTCTCTGGGCTCCCTACCTCACCTCGTGGCCCCGCCCCATTCTCTCCCTGCCCAGGGCCCCTCCCTGGAGCCCCCGCCCGCCCAGAGCCTCTGCTGGCCCCGCACACCCCCACCCCCACACCTGTTCAGCTCTCTGTCCCCTTCCACGGCAGGTCACCCCGGCCACTGGCTGAAGGAGCTGGGCTCCTCGTCCTCACAGCCTGCTGTCCTATGACTCAGCGCCCCGGCCGCCTTGCTCTCTTCCCCAGAAGCGACAGCGGGGTCCCTCCCCTCCTCCGGGGACCGGGAGGGCCTCGCCTGATTCGGGAGCAGGCCCGCCTAAGTCACTGCAGAGGGTCCATGTGCGAGGTGCGATGGGGCCGAGGAGCAGGACACACGGTGTCCTGCTGTGCCATGTCCCCTGCTGAGCTGGGCACGGCCGCCTGGCCTCCGTGGGCAGAGTAGGTGGGAAGCGCCTGTCTCTGTCCCCCAGCAAAGCCGGACGCAGCAGGTGGGAAGCGGCCGCGTCCTCGCATCCTTTCCGCGGCCCTAGGCCAGTGGCTCGGAGCGTCCTCGGGCCTCTGGGGGGGTCGGGGCCAGCTGCCAGGCCCAGGGCCTGCATGGGGCGGGGGGGGGGGGGGTCAGCGCCAACAGGAGCGCGCCTTTCCTTGCAGGGTCTCCTGTGCACGCTGCTTGCATGGCTCCAAAGGATGGAGGGGGCTGTGGGGTCACAAGCCCCCCTGAATGCTGACCTGAGCTTGCTTCCCTCTGGCCTGTGGGTTCCTGGAGCCCAGGACCGCTCCTGTGTCCACCCCACACTTAGAGTCGCTGGCCAGTGTGTGCTTTGGAGCTTCCGGCATGTTCTTTCTGCCCACAACATCTGACCCGTCTGTGGGTTACCAGACTTCATTCATCTCCCCTGGAAACCTTTCCCGAACTCGAACCTAGATTTCCTTCAAATACGTGCGCACCTGGCTCCCGTGTCTTCTGCATTCATTACTGCCGGCGAGAAACCGGAGGACAGCCTGATTTTTGTCCCTGTAATGTTCTCCTGCCAGAAAGCTGAAAGATGACATTTTCAGTCTTGAAATAAAATAAACGGAAACATAACTGCCAGACCCCGTAGCTGTTTCTCTGATTTCATTTGGGGAAAGGGTGTCCTTTTGACCTCCCTGCTCTGTTCTTATTTCATCCAGGAAAGCTTTCCCCAGTGAGGTTTTGTTTGTTTGTTTGTTTAATTAGGCTCCACGCCCAGCGCAGAGCCTGACGTGGGGCTCGAACTCACAACCATGCGACCGACCTGAGCCGAGATCAAGAGCCGCCGGAGGCCCCGGGCGCGCCGTCAGCGAGGTTTCGGACACCTGCTCCTGCTCCGGGCTATCGGGTTTCTTCCTTAGAAACATTTCCAGGCTTTGGCAGTTTGGGTTCCTAGTCTCCATCTTCCCAGCTCTTCTCACACAAGACTCAAAGAGTTAGGATTTTTCTTTACACTTGGGGGAAGCACCTGAAGGTGGACATGGATGCGATGACCCTGGCCCCCCTGAGCCCGCGTGGGTTGCGGTGCAGGAGGCGTGTTTGGTGCTCCCCACCCCCACCCCACCCCGCTCGCCGTCTTATCCAGCTTTCTAGGTGCTTCCGTGACATTCTGCGTCCAACCCAACCAGTTTCCCAGTATGTTCTGGCTCAAGTGGCAATTCTTTTCCTAAATTCTTCTGGAATCTTCCAGAGGATGCTATCTATTTATCGAAGTAACAATCGCAAAATTAATGCACAGAGATGCGTGAAACACACATGTGTGCGTGGTGGCGACAAGCGAGCGTCTCTAGAGGATCACCGCCTCAGTGCAGCCGGCGGAAGGGGGGGGCTCCCTCCTTCACCCCAGCCTCTCCCGCCCACCCACGAGGGAGCCTCTGCCCCCCCCTTTCTGAAATCGTTTTCCTCCGCCCCTTCCTGACTTTAGCGTCCGCACGTGCATCCTGAACAATATGTTGCTGCCTCCTCCCTGCTCTGGAAGCCCACACAGGCCTTCTTGGGGACGTGCTTTTTCACCCCGCATTACCCGCATTATGCTTGTGGGATTGACCTTGGGTTGTGTTAGCCGTGACCCAGGCACAGAGCGGGTCCCCGATGTGAATGCACCATACTGTGTTTATTCACTTTATTTTGATGGAAGCTTGGGGTTGTCAGGGTTGGGGCTACTATAAACAACGCTGCAGGGGGGGCATCCCGGTGCGGGCGCCCCACGTTCTGAGTTCCCAGAGCTGCCCGTGGCATTGCCAATCCTACACGGTATGGGCGTGCTCAGATTTCCCAGGAAGTCTGGGTTATTTTTCAAAAGGCTTGCCTTCCAAAACGGGGGGAGATTTTCATGGCTTCTCATCCCTGCCTCATCCATTATTTGACATTGTCTGTTTTTTGATTTTTTGCCAACCTAGGAGATATGTAGTGGTCAATTTGCATTTTCCTGGTTACGAGGGCATGTTTTCATATTTATGAGGCTTTGGGGATTTGTGTGCATGGATGAGATGTCTCCTAGAGTCTTCCGCCCGATTTTTCTGTTTGAGAGGAGTTCTTTCTATGTGTAGAACCGTGACTTTGTTGGATTAACTGTAATGCAAATGGGCTCCTCGTTTGTGACTTATTATTTTATTTTTGATGATTTGATTCAATAATTGAGAATTCTTTAATTTTATGCAAGCAAATTAATAAGACTTTTCCTTTGGGTTTGTGTGTCTTGTGCTTATTTTAAAATTCTTCTTAACACTTTCCAACGGCATTATAGCTTTGCATTTCCTAAGTCTTAAATCCACATAGAATTATTTTTGCATGTAGTGTGAGATGGGGATTCAATCTTATTTGTTTTCTGCCTGGACACCTAATTTCCCAGCACGATTTCTTGGAAAGCCCAATTTTTGCCCTCTGGTCTTCAATAAAAATGGTGATATGCAGAGATGTCTATACAACCGTGGCCTCATTCTGTCCTCTGTGTGCAGTTGTCCAGTCGTGCACCGTAGCCACGTGTCCTAACCTAGAATATAAAAGCCTTGTTGACTAAAAGGACAAGTTCATCTATGTTATCAGCTTTCAGACACGTTGGTGATCCCTGGCCCTTCACATTTTCTTTTTTTTTTTCTTCACATTTTTATATGCATTTTAGAATTAGTTTATCATGCCTCACACCCCAAAATTACTAGGATTTGTATTATGGCATTGAATAATTAAATCGGTTTTGGGTAATGGGTATTTTCCATACTCGAACTTCCAAGACTCGCAGGAAGCTGGTTCAATTTTCTCCGAAGTATAGGCATTTCTCCAAATTTTATCCAAAAAGTCCTTGCACATCTTTGGTTGTATTGCTGGTATGTAGGAATGCAATCAGTTTTGATAACTGGTTTGTATCTAGAAAGACCGTTAAGAGAGCATACTAAGTCTAATGACATCTCCACAGGTTCTTTCGGACCTCCCCAGTATTCCAACATGGTTTACTCTCCCTTGCTCATCTGCACACCTTCTACTTCCTCTCTTGGCTACTACATGGACCTCAGCCTCCAGCATAATCTTGAACAGAACAGTGATGCCATGTGTAAATGTCTTTCTCTGGGCCTCAAAAGGAATGCTCTATCCACGTAACCATCAAATGTGTTTCTGCAGTTCGCTATGAATTTTAGTGATGAATGAATGTTGAATTTCCTGAAGTTCCATTTAAGTGTTCCTACCAGTTGCGAGCTCCAATGACTTCTCTTCAGGGTCCCTGCATTCACTTGACTCAGTGACTCAGTTTTGGGGGAAGGCAGGTTGCAGCTTGTCCTGTAATGTCAGCTTTCTGACACATCTAAGAAAAGTCATTGATTTTCTGTTTATTCAAGCTTTTCTTTTTTTTTCCTTGTGGCACAAATGGGAGCAACACTTCCCAGATCTTACATCTCCGAGCAGAAAGTGGAGGTCTTTCTTGCCTTCATTTTTGAAAGATATTTTTGCTGGGTATAAAATTTTATTTTGATCTTTCTTATCAACAATTCAAAAATGTTGCTTCACTCTCTCATTGCTTGCATGATTTCCAAAAAGTCCACTGTCACACTCATCTTCTGTATGTGATGTGTCCTTTTTCTCTGACTGCTTTTGAGATTTTTCTCTTAATGGCTGGTTTTAAGCAATTTGATTATAACGTGTTGTTTTCTTCATGCATCTTGTTGAAATTCATTGAGCTTCTGGGATCTGTGGGTTTTACAAGTTTCATCAAATTTGTAAAATCTGCAGGCATTTGTTTTACAAATGCTCGCCTGACTCTTCTCTTCTTCAGGGACTCCAGTTACACGTGTATCAGGCTGCTCAATATCACCCTGCAGTTCACTGAGGCTTTGTGAAATTTTTCAGTCTTTTAAAGAAAACCAAAAACCTCTGTTTTCTTTTGCATTTCTTTTCTCTGTCTTCCAGCTCACTAATCTTTGCTTCTGCAGTGTCTTATCTCCTGTTCATTTTATACAGTGTATTTTTCATCTCAAGCAGTTTTCACCTCTAGAAATGTGACTTGGATCTTTTTTGTACCTTTCATGCCTTTGTTGGCACACTCAGTACTTTCTATACTTTTGGAATATGCTGGATACATGTATAATAGTTATTTTAACATCCTTATCAGCTTTTTAAAGAAGATTTATTTATTTATTTGAGAGAAAGAGCACACAAGGAAGGGTGGGGGACAGAGGGAGAGGGAAGAGCAGACACCTTGCTAAGCAGACTCCTCACGGAGCCCAACATGGGGCTCCATCCCAGGACCCTGAGATCATGACCTGAGCTGAAGGCAGATCCTCAACGGACTGAGCCACCCAGGTGCCCCCTTATCAGCTTTTCCTAATATTTGTGTAAGTTTGGAGTGAGCCAATTGATTCATTTTCTCTTCCTTATTGATCATACTTCTCTGCCTCATAATTTTTGGTCAAATTTACTACCCTGTGAGTTTTACCTTGCTGGGTGCTAGATATGTTTTGTATCCCTATAGACATTCTTAGGTTTATTCTGGGACCCAGGTTATGAGGAAACAGGTTCATGTCTTCCTTTGTTAAGGCATCAACAGAGTAGCACTTAACCTAGTGCTAATCAATCTGCACTCCTGAGACAAGACCAGTCTCGAGTGCTCTGCCCAGCTAGAAGGAATCATGAGGTTTTCTGTCTCGCTGGTGGCAACAGCTATTCCTAGTCCTGGGTGCATTTGATGCTGCTACCCCTCATTCTTTCTGATGTTTCCCGGACTTGGGCAGTTACCTGTCATGCACACAATGACCACTGAGTGTACAAAGGGAACCTGCTGTTCATCGCCAGGGCTCACCCTGCATGTAGCCCTCTCCCCTCTGGTACCCTGAGCTGTGAACACCAGCTACTAGGTCTTCCTCTCGGCTCCTCAACCTAGAGAGTCTCCTGGGTTGTCCTTGGTCCCTTTCCTGTGCCATGGCCTGAGAACCAACTGCAGGCAGCAAGCTGGAGAAATCAGGGGGCTCATTTTGTTTCTCCCACTCTCTCAGAGATCCCTGTCCCTATCTTATGTCCAATCTCTTAGAAACCATATGCCATATATGTTGTCTACTTTTTTTTTTTTTTGGTCATCCCTGGCATATATGCCATTTTTAAATTTTTAATTCAGTGAATTAACATACAGTGTATTATTAGTTTCAGAGGTAGGGATCGTGATTCATCAGCTGCACATAACACCCAGTGCTCATCACATCACGTGCCCATCACCCACTTACCCTATCACCCCAACCCCCTCCCCTCCAGCAACCCTCAGCCTGTTTCCTCTGATTAAGAGTCTCTTATGGTTTGCCTCCCTCTCTGATTTCATCTTGTTTTATTCCCCCCCTTCCTCTTATGCTCCCCTGTTTTGTTTCTTAAATTCCACATATGAGTAAGATCGTATGATAATTGTCTTTCTCCAACTGACTTATTTCACTTAGCATAATACCCTCTAGTTCCATCTACATCATTGCAAATGGCAAGATTTCATTTTTCAATGGCTGTGTAATATTCTGTTGTGTATAGACTGCATCTTCTTTATCCTTCATCTGCCGATGGATACCTGGGCTCTTTCCACAGTTTGGCTCTTGTGGACTTGGCTGCTGTGAACTTTGGGGTGCAGGTGCCCCTTCAAATCACTATGTTTGTATCCTTTGGGTAAATACCTAGTAGTGCAATTGCTGGGTTGTATGGTAGCACTATTTTTAACATACTGAGGACCCTCCACACTGTTTTTCAGAGTGGCAGCACCAGCTTGCATCCCCACAACAGTGCAAGAGGGCTCCCCTTTCTCCGCATCCTCGCCAATACCTGTTGTCTCCTGAGTTGTTAATTTCAGCCATTCTGACCTGTGTGAGGTGTATGTCGTCCACTTTTTAAGTCATCTTTCAGATGAGGCAGTGCATGTAACCCTATCCTGCACCTGAAGCTCTGCTCCCTCTTCATTCCTATTACTGTTTGTGTATGCCCTTTCTCTTCACGGTCACTTTCACCAAAGATTTGTTACTTTTACTGATATTTTCCAAAGGAAAATATCTACTTTGTTGACTCTCTCTTATCCGGTTTCCTATTTCATCAATTTATCTCCTTATCTGTATTATTGATTTTATTGTTCTATTGTTCTATGTTGGGTTTATTTTGCTATTCCCCCCCCTACTTCTAATGATGGATGCTTTATATATACATTCTCTCATGGTGAAAATGGGTTCCAGAGAGAGTTTGAATTTGCTACTGTCAGGATCTGGAGGACCCTATCAATCCTTAAGTTATTGTCCTGAGGTTTTTAAGACCATGGAGGTAGTATGAATCAGGCTGTAAACCCATGTTGGGGCTGCTTGTGGTTCAAGCAATTTCCTTTTTATGCCATAGTCTGAGTTGGTTGACTTTGCAATATGCCAGGGAGAGGGCCTGGGTTTGTGTCTGGCTCACCTTGACGCTGAGTGTCAGGTGGGGCATCCACTGCCTGGCTCTCTCTTGGGTGGACCTGAGCCTTGCTTCCTGTCCCCCTAGACCTTGAGGTCTGAAGCACAAAGTCACATGGGCCTGTGCCCTCTGCTCACCTCTCCACATCCCCCTCCACATTATGTGAGGAGCTGAGGGGGTTCTTATGCACCCAATCACAGATGTTCTCAAGAAGGGCTTTTCTTTCTTTTTTTGGTATATATTTTTAAATATTTAAAACAATTACCAAGTTTGCCATTTTACCAAAAGTCAAGGTGACTACATTTCTTTTCTGTGAGCATTTTCATGTTGTCATTTTGTCTTCTTGACTCAGCCTCAAATTGTAAGAATCTACTTTTTCTGCTGTATCTGAAATGTCTTGCATTCTTTGATATCTGCATTTCACAAGCAATCTTGCTCCCTCTTAGAAAGTAAGGCGAGGCTGCTGCCCGCCTCACATTACCGGAGAGCTAGCGCCCGTCTCCCTGCTCACCTTCACTGTGCCGCGTGTTCTGTGCTGTGTCTTCATTGACCATTCATCCCAAATTCACTGTAATCTTGCTTCTTCCTGCAGAGCTCCATGAACCTCCTTGGTCAGACCCCAGGAGGCTTCTTGCTGAATTGCTGAATCCAGGAGACTTTTCCATTTCTGCCTCGGCTCTTGGCAGCACTGGCCCCTTTGAGCACTCTCTCTCTCCCTCTCTCTCTCTCTCTGCACCGTGGCTCTCTCCCTTCTCCTGGTTCTCCTCCTACCTCTCCGAAGACTTCCCCCTCAGGCTCTTCCTCTGATAGGCTTCCCTGCTGGTCCTTCCCTGCTGGCCCTTCAGAGTGCCATTCCCTGGGGTCCTGCCAGCTGTCTCCAGGGCTGCAGCCCCACCAGACCTCTGCCTTGCGTGACTCATGTGCAGCCAAATCCTCAAGGCTGCCCAGAGTCTCGTGTACAGCAGAGCAACCCTGTCCAGTAGTGCGTGCCTCCCATGCCCACTATCACCATCTGACCTGCCTGTCCAGTTACGTTCCCCTTCCCAACAGTGGGCCCTCTGTCTCTGGCCCAAGCATGCCAGGAGCCCCTGGACGCTTCTTCACTCTCCAGCTCCATGTGCCTCTATCACCATCACATGCCACCGACTCGCCACCCACTTCTGGCCTCCCCTCCTTGATGAGCTTCGCATCAAGTCAGCAGCCTCCTGAGGTTCCTGCTGTTTAACCAACCACACGGATCCATTTTCTGCAGGCAGCTCTGCACGTGGCAGGACTATGAGTCCCAGAGACCTCTGGGCACCAGGGATACAGGCTGTCGCTGTCCCCGCTCATCCACTGCGATGGTTCTCAGACATGTGTGTCCTTGGCAACCTGCTGCCTTTGGTCTTGGCCTTTTCCTTGGTTTTCCACATTTTGCTCCTTGTCTGTAGACCCTAGTCACGATCTTGGGCTGTCTCGAAACACACATCAGCTCACCCACCAAAGAGCCCTGAATTCAGCTGTGATGTTTGCCTGTGTCCTTGTCCTTCCCGAGAGTGGTGCAGGATCCTTTCCTCCAGCAGGGAGCACAACTCTTGATCCATAAGAGGTGCTTAATAAATACTTGCTGCTTGCACGAGTGAGTGGCCCAGAGCCCCCCTGGAGCTGGGGGTGCAGCTTGCTGCTGACCTTCCTCCCTCACCTCCCCAGGCCTCCTCCCAGCTCATGTCCCACACGGCAGCTGTCAGAAGACCAGCAGTGTTGTTTATCGAGGTCCTGCTGTGAGTCAGACTCGCCACACAACCTGCACATGCAGTAGTTTATTTAATGATTTCTAACACCCTAAGAGGAAGACGCTCCACCCCTGTCACCAAGTGGCCAAATGACCTGCTCCGGGTCCCACGGCAGTGAGCCTGAGTACACGTCATGCACCGCCCGCCCCAATGCTCTGCACCTGTGGCTGCCCTGGGGCCAGGCATGGGCAGGATGCACACCTGGGCCTCCACAAGCTGAGGTGAGAGCATTTGGCTTCCTGTCCACCTCTCTGGCTGGTCGGGGAGTTTCACACAGTCGTCCATACAGGCTGGGATCCCAGCACCATGATGACACACAGGGGCCCCCAAGCTTCCGTCATGAAACACACCAACGAATGGAACATTCTACGAGGTTTCGGGAATGGGTCTGAGAGACCAAAGAGACAGAAAGCAGCAGGTGCGCGACACAGACCACATCTTTAAACCTCCCACCACCTCCCACAAGCCCCAGAAACTGCCCTTCGGCTATTAAGTCACCAGAACGTAATCCATACAACAGGCTCATTTGTAAAACAGGCAACAATAGACGACATCGGTGTCTAATAAAAACAGCTGCCCTCCGCCACGGTCTCCCCCGTCCTTGCCTACCTCCGTCAGCCCCCTGTAGCCCGGGTGGCTGGATCTTCCAGTAACTGCATTTATATTTCAAATGAAATTCTTCGACCTCTATTTATAACTTGTGTTCTCAGTTCTATGCATCATCAATTGGCCTCTACAAGCAGAGATGAGACATCAGCCTCCCATCCCCTCTCTCCCCAACCAGATCATCGGTATTTAGTTCCTGAGACTTCACATACGTAGTTAGGCTTTGGGTCCTTCTCCACCAGACTCAGAAGGCGCCGGCTGACTCCCAGGGCACAGAATGAAGATGCTAGCACGCGAGCCCTGGCTTGTCCACAGCGACCTCCGTGAGGGCTGAGGGTGGGGCTGCGTCCAGGCGCTCGCCGAGCTGCGATCGAGTCCCCGTGCTTTGTCCCCAGGTTGAGTCTCAAACTGGAAGCCAGGGTGCAATGCTCCCACTGTCACGGCCACTCAGACGCCGCCTGCAAGACTCCGCATGGGGCCCACGGGCTGCATCTCCTTTCCTGGGAGCTTCTCTGTTCCTCCTGGAATTTTGATGTCTTTTTCTTTAACACGTCTTCATTTTTCCCCCCAAATCTTCATCCGTGAAAGGTTCCTGTGGAGTTCTCCTACCTGCCCCTCGTTACTCCCATCCGGGGCCTCCTGCCGCCCCATCCCGTGTGGACGGCCAGCTCTGGGTGTCCAATGGTGGGACTGCGGTCCTGGGGCCTGCCCCCTGGCGGTCCCGAGGTTTCTTGGAGAACATCCTCGAAATGCAATAGAGAGTGTGTGGGACGTACATGGTCACGGCTTTACTCACTTGAATATGGCAGGAAAACAGGAGATAACTTAGAATCTGTGTGTTTCAAACCTTCCCATTGCCCACTAGCTGATAGGCGGGAGGGCCGCCCGCGGAGCGCAGGGTTTCTGGTGGCCTGGGGACGCCGCCCCGTTGGCACCTGCTCTGTGGGGAATGTGTCACTGGACACAGCTGTGCCCACCAGCTGATCTCTTGCCTAGGACCTCTCTCCTCTGCAATGGAGTTGAGTTGTTGTGACCATCTCTACAGCCCACAAAGCCTAAAACAGAGACCACTGGGTGCATTGTCCAACAGAAATTCTAGACAATGGTTAATGTCCTTTGTCTATGTCGTCCAAGATGGGAGCCACTGGCCGTGACTGGCTACTGACCACTCGCACTGTGTCTAGTGCAACTGAGGAACTGAGCTTTTAATTGCAGCCAATTTTAATTAATTTTAGTTCAAACAAACTCCACATCTAGCCAGAGGCTGCCGCGTGGGACGGCTTGCCGGTGGTTGAGACCGGGGGCAAGCCTTGGGGAATGCTGGGAAGGTGCCTTCACGCAGGGCCTGGATCTACACTCCGGGTGTGCAGCCCCATCCTGCGCCCCGGGGGACTCGGCTCCCTGCCCAGAGGTGTGGGGAGAGCGGGTGCCCACCACCTGGATGGAGGCAAACGTCAGGAGGCCGGCGCAGCCCCCTTCCCGGGCCACGCTGTTCCAGACGGCGGAGGTGGTGCCTGAGCTGGAGAGCTGGTCGTGTGGAATTCTGGGGAGTAATGCTGTCTGTCCACCACCCCTGAGCAGAGTGACAGTGCACAGGCCACTGCTGTGACCACCAGTGTCCTCCTGGGCGAGACGCAGACACCCCTCCGGAGTCCTGGGGGCGTTGGGTAAGATGTCGGACGCGCCCTGGGCACACAGTCGGCACACAGGGCTCCCTGGGCTGAGTTTTCCAAGATTCAAGCCTGGTGAGGTGCACGCTTATGTTGTTGTGAAGGTGAAGTGTGATGATGACGCTGAGCAGGTGGCTGCTGGTGCTTGGCGCGGATGTGTACAGGCCGCGTCCACTTACAGAGGCAGGTATTTCCTGCCTCCTGCTCACGGGAAGCTGTGGCCTCGTGAGGCTCCCAAGCACGCAGGTCAGCAGTGGCCTGGCATCTTGTGCACACGCGCACACGCACGTGCACACACGCCCACCGGGGGACAGGATGCCCACCCCTCGGGCTCTGCACTCCGCCCCTCTGCCCACCACCCACACGGCGTACGCCTCTTCGCCCCGCACCCGCCAAGCCGCGCGGCTCTCGCTCACCGCGTCCCACCTACGGGTCTCCGTCCCTTTTGTCCTTCGCCGTCTCTCGGGATGAGCACAAAGGTGAGTGACAAGCGTTTTGCTTTCCATTTCCAAGAAGCGGAGAAAAATGAATAAACAGGCAGCAAAACTGACAAGGCATCTGTCCCTGGCGGGTCTGTCTGTAATTAAAAATCACCCAATTTGAGTTTTGCCCAGTGCAGCTGCTTGCTCCCTGAAACTTTTACGGAGCACCCGCGCACTAATGAGGATGCCAGCTAATTACTTGCAAAATGATTAAGAAATCACACTGGGACAATTGATGGGTCTCTGCAGGGAGCCCGTCAGACTCCGCTCAGGCCTCTCACCCGTGGATGGCAGCTCCGCTTCTGGAGGGTGGCGCCAACGCGGCCGGCAGACAGCGCGGGAGGCCCGGCCCAGCCGCGGGGTGAGGCCCCTGCAGGCGGGGGCTCAGAGGCCCGGGGGGGTAGCCCTCAGATCCCTCCAACCCTGCAGACCCTCATGGGTCCCCACCCCGGGGGGATCTGTGCTCCCTCGGCCTGGCAAGACCACCCCTGCTTATTGCATTTCTGGTAAGTTCCAAAGCTGCCGTGGGGCCTGGTGGTTGGCTTTGCCGTGAGGCCGCTTCCTGCCCAGGCGCTGGCTCACCCCGTCCAGGCCAGGCCGTCGGGCAGGGTGGGGGAGGCCGGCAGGCCATGGGGCCTGGGTCTTGGGGCTGCGGGGGAGGGCAGGGCCCGTGGAGCCCCCAGCCTGAGGCAGGGCCGCGTTGTGAGCCATCCGGGGGTGGTGAGGGGGCCAGGGCTGGCTCCTGGGGGGGGAACTGATAGGTTCGTGACGTGCAATCGTGCTCATGCCCTGCAGTCTGCTCGACCTTGTCCTTTTGTAGAGGAGGAAACAATTCTTGCTTCTGCTCTGTGGGGAACTGCCAGGCGGCTCAGAGTCTGTCTCTCGGGGTCAGCCAACCTGACGTGCCCCCGCCTGCCCCGAGGAGCTCCTGATGCTCTGAGCCGCCCCAGGCCCTGCACTTCCCTGTGTGGCCCTCTCCCCCCCCCCCCACCAACCCCCGGCTCTGCAGCCTGCGGCTGGGGGAGCCAATGGCCACTCAGGCACCAGCCCTGCCCCTGAGCCCCAGCTGCTCAGCTGGTCCCGCCAGGTGACAGGGAGCATCGCTGAGACTCAGTTTCCGGACCAGCTGGGAAGAGCCTCATGGATCCCAGGCTGCACGTCCACAACACCGGCAGCTTCCTCCAAGACAGTCGGTGCGGGGAAGATGCCAGGGACCTTCGGAGGAGCATTAAAAGCACATTTGCACTCGCAAGCAGGCACGCACACGCGCACACACCTTGCACATGCACACCCTCACACGCAGCCCCCCCACGTGCTCACACACACGTGGACCCACGCTCGCACACGCATCCACATGCAGTCACGCAGACACATGCAGACACACACACGCCGCATACAGACTCACACTCACTCACACACACACCTTTCTTTCCAATCAGCACCCCATCTGACAAGTCCTGGCACTGATTCCAGAACAGCCCTGTTTGAAGCCATCACTGGCCGGGTTTTCTTTGATTTTGCTTCTAATTATGAAACTTCTCAGCGGGAGGCCTCCAGCTGTCCCGCGCGCCCTTCCCGGCTCTGGCTCTGGGAGGCTGCGGCTGTCACACCCCCCACAATGACTGTGTCGCTCCCGGGGCACCTCACCCCCCTGCTGCGGGGCACCCCCAACGGGTGGAAAGCGAGGTGACTCTCCATCCTCTGACCCCCCCGGCCTGCCTTGATTCCCAGGGGGTCCCGGGGGGGAGGGGCTGCGGTGACACCACCTGGGGTGTGTCTAGAGTGGAGCTTGTCTTGAAGCCTGTGATGTCGCTGATCATACCTGCTGGTTCTAGAAGCTTCTCCGTCCTCCTTTTGGGAGCTTGCGGGTTTTGGGGGAAACCGCGTTTGCACACTTGTGTTACTGGACAGGCCCGGTTCCAGGATTCCTTCTGGTCTGTTTTCTCTGGCTACACCGCTAGGGCCAGCCGGACGGCGGAGATGGGGTGGCCTCCACCTGGTGTCTGCACCCAGGGGAGGTGCTTGCTCCCTCACCACTGCCGGCGAGGCCCACTGGTGCAGATGGCAGTTGCAGGGGCGGGGGGGGGGGCTCTCATCCCACTACTCCGTTTTCTGTTTCTGTCATGAACGAGTGCTGCATTTTGTCCAAATAGCAAGCCCGAGTCGTGATTCGAGGGAGGGCACAGGGTTCCCTGGGGAAGGAAAGGAAAGGCCCAGAGGGGCAGGATGAGGTCATGGTGGGGACGCTCGAGGGTACAGGGACTGAGGGAGGGGTGGAGGGGGCACAGGGATGCAGAAGGGAGGCCAGCGGGACGGCCAGCAGGCAGGGGAGGCTCCCCCTCACCAGAGCCCACGTGAGGGCTCGGTCTCTGTCCAGCGGCACCCGGTTGAGGGCCTGGGCTGAAGGCAGGGGCGAGGCTCAGAGGCCACTGGTGTCCAAGCTCAAAGGCAGAGGTGGCAAGACAGTGGAGGTAAGAGTGGGTATAGGACGACCTGGAGCTCAACTCCACCGCTTGCTGATGGCTCACACGTCGGGACGGCTAGGGAGGTGGAGGCACCCTATCAGCTCAAGGGAGCTTCACAGCACCGTGACTTCCTCTCACCCGGTACCTGGCACGCTCAGCCCCATGGGCACCTTATGTCTCAGACAGCACCGAGAGCTTCCATCACTTCCATCCTCCCAATCGCGGGTCCTCAGCGGGTCCCCAGCAGCTGTGGGGCCCCCACCCCACCTCCCCCATGGGCCACATCCTAACCTTGTTTGGCTGAGCTGCCCCTGCCTCACCCCCAGCATCCAACCGCGGGCCGTCGGGGCCTCAACGGCACTGGGGACCCACCATCCCACATGCTAGTTATAGGATAGACTTGTTTGTTGTCCTCATGATGGCTGTGATGACCCTAGAAGGTAAGAACTGGCATATTCCTTCCTGTGCTCCTGCCCCAGTGGACCTTGCTCTGCTGCTGTGCCGAGCCAATGTGCTTTTGCTAAACCAGATGTTATGGACATCAAAGTGTGTGGTTCAGTGGAGCATCAGGCCCAGGAGAGATGCAGAGACAACGGCGAGCTGACCCCGGGTTGGTGGAGGAGGTGGGTGGGCTCACTGGGTGGGCTCGGGACTAATTGATAGCTCCTTTTTTTTTTTTTTGAGATAAAAACAAACACCTACAATCTACTCACCCAAATTAACATTTTACCATTTATGCGCTCCGGATTTTAAAAATATAAAATATAAAGGAAATGAATGGTTCTGCTCAAGTCGAAATCTGCTGAGTTGTGTTGGGCTCAGAGAAGATTGACTCTTCTTCATTGCAGACAGATCTTCTATCCACACAAGGACGTCCACGTCGATGGACTGAAATAAAAAATGGGCCTTCTTATGAAGCTATAATAATTACACCCTCAGGGATCCTGGTGGCTCAGCGGTTTGGCGCCTGCCTTCGGTCCAGGGCGTGACCCCAGTCCCAGGATCGAGTCCCTCGTCGGGCTCCCTGCATGGAGCCTGCTTCTCCCTCTGCCTGTGTCTCTGTCTCTCTCTCTCTCTCTATCATGAATAAATAAATAAAATCTTAAAAAAAATAATTACACCCTCACTGTGCTTGTTCCACTTTTAACTTTGCTCAGTCAAAATGCGCTTTTGAAATCTGGCCACATCATTCGTTACGTATATAGTGCCCTCACGCCTCCCTTGCGGCTGTACCAGCTTCCATCAGACCCCCAATATTTGGATTTATTTCCAACCTTTCTGATACAAACGCAGCCACCGTGAACATTTCTCGGCACTTTTCCCTCGGGTTTCTGTAAGACTCTCTAGTCCTCTAAGTAGATATGATGAGTCAAATACTTGACCATCTACATTTTTATGTGCTCAAATGTATTTTCCATTTACGTGCAGTAACATTCATTCTTTATGGATGCCGTTGATCAAGTTTGACAAATTCTCAGAGTCACAGTTGGGGTACGGAATGGTTCCACCACCCGACATTTCCCGGTGCCGCGTCTCTGTGGTCAATGCCCCTTCCCTGCCAGAGGCTTGGCACGTCCCTTGCACGTAAGTGGAATTGCAGAGCATGCGGCTTTTCGGTCTGGCCTTCTTCACTCGGCTTTGAGCCTCTGAGACTCATATATGCTTCTCTGCACTTTGCGCTGGCTCCCGCGTGCTGCCGAGGGGCATCCCCCCCGCCTAGGTACAGAGGGAGCCGGTACGTTCATCCTTGCACCTGCTGGAGGGCATCTGGGGGTTTCCACAATTTGGTGATTGCAGTAAACATTGACATGCTGCGTTAGCAGAAGTACAGGCTTGCACTTCTCTCGGGAAAATGCCCAGGGGTGGGATTGCTGGGGCATACCATGAAAATGCCACACCGTGTTCCGGAAGTTTCTACTGCATCATTTTGCATTCCTACCAGCGACGTGTGAGAGCTTAGGTTGCTCTGCATCCTTGCCACCACTTGGTATGGTCAGATATATAGGTACACACACACACACGCCACACACACACTCACACACATATTCATATATATTCACACACACACATAAATATTTTAAGAAAACTCATGGTGGTTTTGATTTGCATTTCCCTACTGGGGAATAACGGTCAGTATATTTTCATCTGCTTATTTGTCAGCCCCATATTCTCTTAGGTAAAATGTATGTTCGGATATCTTGCCCACTTTTTTTTTTAGTTTACTTTCTATTAAATTATTATAGTTCCTTATAAATTCTGGATACAAGTTATTTGTCAGATACATGATCTTCTGCAAATACTTTCCACCAGACGCAAATATATCTCTCGTGAAAATGTCTTTTCGTTCCCTTTCTAGTGTCTGTCACCGAGCAAAAGTTTTAATTTCGATGAAATCCAGTGTGTCAGTGTTTTGCCTTTACGTATTGTGCTTTTGGTGTCATATCAAAGAAAACCCTGCCAAACCCAAGACTGGCGAACTATGTCCGAGAAGGGCCGGATAATTAAAATCAGAGTCATTGTGGATGTATGATCTGCAGCTCATTTGAATATTCTGGGTTTCTGCCTTGTTTTGGCATGTGTGTGAGGCTCTCTGGCTTTCTTTCTCTTTCTCCCACAAGGCTTTACAAATGCAAAGCCATTTGTAGCTCCAGGGCCATCTAACACAGGCCTCGGGGGCTGCGGTTAGCCGTGGGTCATGGTGTGTTGAGTCCTGGTTTAATCCAAAGTCACAAATATTTCTTGAGTTTTCTTCTAGAAGTTTTATATTTTTCCATTTCACTTTCAGGTGTGCAATTCTTTTCGAGGTATCCTCTCTGTAGCACGTAAGATACAGATCAAGACCTAATGTCTGACGTCCAGCAGACTGAGCACCGTTTGTTGAGAAGACTACCTTTTCTCCACTGCCAAGGTGCCTGCCTAACATGTTACTAGCGTGTTACCAGCATGGTACTAGCGTGTTAGTAACCCTCACTGATGGTGTTTGTGTGGGTCAATTTCTGGACTCTATCCTACCCCCATAATTCAATGTTTTTAAGAGGTCGTTCTTAGTCGCCCATCTAGTTTTAGCTGAAAGGTTTTTTATAACCACTAAGCCCACCGTCCCTGGAAACAAAAGTCTGTAGGTTTACTTATTTTAACTGCTGGTTGGTATTCCATCACACGTGGTTGTTTTCCAAAAGTTCATTGTCACCAACACGGTGACACGTGTTGCTTAGGCTAGCCTAAGCCACCGTGCGCATGGCCCCCGTGGACACACCTGAGGGCGGGCTCCCGGCCTTGGTGCATCATAGGGTGTTGCCATCCCTGCCACCACCTATTGTGGGAATGCTCGGTGCTTTCCTGGTGCTTGGGGTCATAGCACTGGCGTTGAGAGGTCAGAGGGCATGCGTGCGAGGCATCCTACAGCACGTGGGTCAGTGTGCATGGGAAGAATTGCCCTGAATCATTCATGACTTTCAAATGTCCCATCTGAGCACTCATGCTGGCGAGTCTGTTTACCTAACTTAAAACCTACATAAAGATATTTTTGCATGGATTTAATATAAACTGAACATATATGCAGAATTTCTTAGTAATGCCATTACCTTGTAAACGGAGGCTAGACTGAAGAGTGTTTTGTTCAGATCTTTATTAAGACTCACGCACCGTTTCAGATTATCATGTCAACAATGGCATTTGAGCAGTACCACCGTATCAGACCGCCCAGGGGGCTCATTCTACCCCATGTAAATGTCCCCCCGCATGGGATTGTGCAGCACGTAATCCTCTCTAGGCACACGCACGATGCGTCTCTGCTGGTCTGCACTCACACTAACAATTAACAGTGATTATACACACACACCTAAGTATTTCTGAAAGTCTTATTTCAAAATGTGGCATGTAGAGAAAAGTGAGACGATGTCCAGCTAAATATTCCAGATACAAACTAACTTGTCAAGAAAATAAAAGCATCTGACACCTTCCACTTAGCTGTGCCTAAGCATTTCCATACTGAATTACATATTGTTTTACCGTCAATTACTCTTTTTATTTCTACCCTATATTGTAGGTAGGGCATCATATTGATTTTTAAAAAAACAATGTGTGCTAGCGAGGTTATATTGCCTGTGATTTTCATGTCAAGAGAGTAGAGAGGTGAGACACGGTATTGGTAACAGGCAGGGTTTGCTGGGTCCGAAGGATGGAAGTGGAATTTCTGGAGCTCCGAATGCCCATGGTTCACCCTCCTTGGCGGTGCCGGGCCACTGTCCACGGTGCTGAAACAATGACTTGCTTTCCGCACAGAAAGCTTCCTGCCAGTGTCCGCGTCCGCATCAGCCCCTGTGCTGCTAGACGTGTTGATTTGCTTCTGTGTTGGCCGTGAAGTGCTGTCTACTGTTTAACTTGCAATTCCCTGAGTGCCATTGCCACTTGGGAATCCTCTTTGATGAATTGAGGTTCACATCCTTTGTTCATCCTTCTATTGTGTTCTTTGCTTTATTCTTATTGATTGGTAAAAGCTACTTGTATATTCTGGACACTAGTGTTTTGCTATATGTACTGAGAATTATTCCTTGCCCTTTGTTGCATTTCTAGGAATCGTGTTGATGGGCTTTGCGGGGGGGAGGGGGGGTGTCGTGGTGCCAAAGTTTTTCATTTGTTGTAGTTGCATTCATTAATCTTTTGCTTTGGGTGTTGTTCTTTTTGAGTCTTGTTTAAGAAATTATTTCTTACTTTAAGGTTGTAATGAAAACATCCTATAATTATTTTGAGAAAATTTAAAGACTTTTAAAAATTCTCATTCATGTCTTTAATCATGTGGAATTCATTATATTGAATAGGGTGAGGGAGG
Organism: Canis aureus; assembly: GCF_053574225.1. Classification (NCBI taxonomy): domain Eukaryota; kingdom Metazoa; phylum Chordata; class Mammalia; order Carnivora; family Canidae; genus Canis; species Canis aureus. Next base: position 39,361,536 of record NC_135624.1, on the reverse strand, counting down.
AAATCTAATTAATTTTTTTTCTGATGGAAAGTTCCCATATTAAATCATCCATCCATTACTCACTGATTTGAGTACTACCTCTATAATTCATCAAATCGCCATATACATGTCATTCCGTTTCAGGGCTATTCCGTGTTGTTTTTGTTCCATTGATCCATCTGTAATTCCCTGTACCAATATAGTCCAGTTTTATTTACTATGACTTCCTAATACTTCTTATATTGCAAGTACTCCCTCCTTAAACTCATTTTCTTCAAATTTATTCTTTAACTTGACTCCTCCATATGAATTTTGGGATTTGTGTGTCAATTTTCACATAACAATACTGTTGGGATTTTGATGGGGATAACATTGAGTTTATTAATTAATTTGGAAAGAATTGTAATCTTTATGATATTAAATCTACCCATCCATGAAAATCTCTTCATTTATCCAGGTCTTTTTGTCATGTCCTTCAATAAATTTTATAGTTTTGTAATTTTCTTCATAAAAATTTTTGTGCATATTTTATTACATTTATTCCTAGGTAACAGTTTTTGTTGCTCTTGTGAATGGGTTTTTTTTCTCTATTATATTTCTTATTTGTTATTTTATGGTACAAGGGAAAGCTATTGATTTTTTTAAATGTTTATTCTATATTCAACTACTCTGTTTTTATACATTGATCACTGTATCCAGGAACTTTGCTGACTTCTCTCTCAGCTCTAATCACTTGTCTAGATTTTCCCAGACAATTGTATAATTTGCAAATAACCAGGTTTTTAAATTTTTTTCTATTGTCTACCTTACTTTGCTTTCTTATGGCACAGCTTTCAGCCTTCAGTGAAATGTTGAGTAGTAGCACTGATTGCAGATAATCATGTCTTATTCCTAACTTAAATGGAAATGCTTCTCCTATTCAACCATTAATTTTCTTAAATTCAATTTCACATGATATCAATATTGCTAGCTTTATTGTCATTAGTGTTCTATGCTTTTATTTTAATCTTTCTATATAAATACATACAAATTTCATTGATATTCCAATTTTATGATCTTCTTTTTAATACATTTTCATTTATTGTAATTGATTACGACTGTATTGGACTTATTTCTCTCATCTTCTTTTGATTTTACTATTCTTTTTGTTTTTCATCCTTTCTTGTCTTCTATGGATCGATACCTTTCTCTTTTATATCTCAGCAGGTTTGGGAATGATGAATTACATTTCTAACATTTTAATCGTTACTTAAAATGGTGACACAGAGAATTAACTTAAAAAATTCCAGACATTACAGAGACATTCAGAACTTCCATCTTCCTACTGTGCATGACTAGGACCTTCCTATGCCTTAAGCATTAAGCATACGTTCTCATCATTAATTATTATGTAAAATTTGATCTTAGCTTCTTTTTTTGTAAGCATGGAAAGCTAGATTTTTTTAATAGTAGTGAATTATAATTGCAAACATATCAATCAATGCAACTTTTTTGTTTCCTAAATTTTAACTCTTTCCCCTGGGTTTTTTCTCCTTGCTGAATTATGTAATTTGTTCCTTCAGTGAGAATTCAGGGTCAGTAATCTCTCTCAATCCTTGTATATTTGAAAAATATTGATTTTTTTGCCTCCTTGAACATTATTAGTCTTGCTGGGTATAGAATTGTAGGTGAGATATTATTTTTCCTCAGCAATTTGGATGTATTACTATATCATCATTACTCAGCATACTTTGTGACTGGTCATAGATACACCTTCATCTCTTCTCCCTCACAGCTTTTAAGATTTTCTCTTTGATATTTTCCAATTTCATTAACATACGTTTTATTCCTGCTTGGAATAAATTGTGGTCCTTCTAGTTGGGGCCTTTTATCTTTTTTTGTCTCTAGAATATTGGTAGTGATGATCTTCAAGGATATCATCTCTCTCCAATTCACTCTGTCTTCTTCTGAAACTCGTATGATACTGTGCTGGACCTTCTCAACCCACCTTCCAAGGCTCACCCTCTTTTTAATATATTATACATTTCTTTAAAATGATCTCTTGGTTTTATGCTTTGCCATACATTTGTTACTAAGGGGGAGAGCCTCAATTTTTTTTAAAAAAGATTTGTTTATTTATTTTAGAAAAAGAAAGAGTGGGAGAAGAAGCAGAGGGAGAGGGAGGGAGAGAATCTCAAGCAGACTCCCCACTGAGTGTAGAGCCTGACACAAGTTTGGGTCTCACGTCCTGAGATCATGACCTGAGGCGAGACTAAGAGTCAGAGGCTTTACTACTGAGCCACTCAGGCGCCCTGAGCCTCCATTTTAATCAGCTTCTTATGTGTTTGAAATGGAGGGTATGTTTTCCTATGGCAGTCCAGACTGCCATATGGAATCTTGGTTCTTCCTTCATGCTTTGAATCTCATGACCAGGTTTTCACCATAATTTTTAGCTGGTGATGTTGTAGGCTTAGGACATGAAACCGTTAAAACTTCATCTTCTTTTCTCTAGAGAGCTATTGATTCATACCACTCCATCCTGGGAGCACCAGGAGTAGTAGCACAAGTAATAGTCATAGTGGTATGGTACAATGACTATCTGTAAGGCCAACCCCCAAATGCTACAGGCCTTCAGTCACCATTTCTTCAAAAAGCAAACACCTGTCCATCACTGCACCCAGCACTTTCTACACATCATCTCATCTAGTCCTCAAAATGACCTATGGGATGGTATGGTTATTTGTCCTTTTCTAAGAATGAGAAACTGAACACAGAAAAGCTATGACAGTGAGCAAGGTCACAGGGACAGCAAGTGGCTGAGTCAGGATTTGAAGACTTGACTGCAGCCCCAGGACTCAAGTACTTGAACATAGTGCCTCTTGAGCATCTCCAGAAAGGACCAGAAAGAAAGAAAATCAGGCATATAGACTCATGACTATATTAACTCAGCATCTTTTTCCTGTGCTGATAACAGAGCATGGTGGATAGGAATCTGCCTTTGAGAGGTTCTCCTGATTAGAAATGGATATGGAAACGTAATTAGAGCACATCAAAGCAAACAACATCCTTAAAGCTTATGATACCTGAGCCGAGTCTTGGACACAAGAAGAATTATCCAGATGATGGGAGCAAGGTGTGGGTTTCCAGGATCGACTGGGTATGAGCTCGCTGCAAAGAGCTGGTGCTGCAGGTGGGGAAGGAGTGAAGGGCAGTGGCTGGATTGAGCCTGGGCAAGTGGGCAGGAAGTCTTTTCTTGCCACATCAAGGACAGAATGCTTGGGCCCACAGGAAAGGTAGGGGAGGGGAGGGGGAGTGTCAAGTATGCAGAGAGACCTTCAGGCCTAGCTGATGATTAGGGGAGTCATTTTTGCAGATGTCTGGGTCATTGAAAGTCCTGGGAACAAATATTTCAGGCTGAGAAAGGACCGTGAATATCCCATGCCAACATTCTGCATATTTGAACATTCTGATTTTTGGTAACTGGTGCATGGAATCCTCTGAATTGAGAGGAAAAGCACCAGTTCTGAGGCATAAGTTCTTTAGAGCACCCACAGCGCCTCCTGAGGATGCAGGCAGGGCTCCTGCTATTTGTCGGCAGCATCTCAATTCATGGAGAGGGGAGAAAGATACCGTGGGCAGCAGCAGCTCCTCCAATGTGACGAGGAACAATATGAATGAGGGACTTAATTTGAAAAGAGATGTGGCTGTGATTTAATTTAAGCCACCAGGTTAATGCATTTTTTTTCCCTAATTTCAACCTTGGGTGCACCGCATTCATTTGCACTGGCCCGCGTGGTTCTCAGTCAATGTTCTCAAGTCACTTTCATGCATAAAGTTGTTTCTCCTTAACTAGATTATGGGCTGTAGAAGGCTGAGGCTGTGCCCTTTCTTTAGGACAGCCATTTTCAGTGTGAGGGCTGCATCTCGCCATCAGGTCAGGGGTTCCTTGGGATGGAAATGTCCAGGATGCCTGCTGTGTACCAGGCACAGAGAGGAGTGGGGCTTCTGAGCTGAATGTGATGTGGCCTGCCTGTGAGTATATGGTCATGGGCACAGACAGTGGTGGGACAAGGGGCGATGAGCTCAATGTGACACGTGGGCAGGATGTAAAGAGTTGTGGAGCTGTTTACTGGGATGCCAGGAGGATGCTGGGGAGAGGCAGTGAGCATGCCCACTCCCAAAGCATGACTTAGCTGAGACAGACAGAGAAGACAGGGTGGTGGCTGGGCTGTGGTTCTCAGTGAGGGGGTCTGCAGCCTTCACTTCAGAGGGGACAGGAAGCCACGGGTGGGGATGGAGATGATTTAATCTCAAGACTCAGAGGCAGATGTTGGTGTCAAAGAGCAGGGCTTCCCCATGTAACCCGGGAGCCAGTCATCTGCAGATCCCCATTCTACAGACCTGGGGTGGTGTCAGCGAGTGTGCATCTCTACCGCTCCTGGGTACTGCTGGTGTAGGAGGACCCCCTCCTGTGGCCAGGCTGGATGGAGCAGAGCTGGAAGGAGGCATGACCAGCGGGGAGCTTGCTCCAGCCCAGTTGGGATGGTCCAGATTCTCTTCCCTGCCTGCCCTGGAGCTCCAGAGCAGGGGTAAGTGCAAGGGCACTGCATTTCTTTCCTCCCACCTGCTGCTCCCTGCAGTTGGTTCCCTTACCTATTCCTTCCTTCATCCCGACATAACCAGGACAGAAATGCACCGCCATGGCGTCCCGTGTCCAGGGTGGGTGGACGCCTTGGGGAAGACACGGGGCAGAGGTCCGCCTCATGCAGGAGGCCTGTCCTGGCTGCACGGCCTTTGCACACACCCGTCTCTCACCTTGACTACACTTGAAGGGCCAAGTCATTATTTCTCACTAAGGCCCTGAGCCTCTGCCACCAGGAAGCACATTTTCTGCTGTTTCTCCCACGGGGCTCAGCTCATCTGGGCCCCCAAGGTGGGGCAGACCTGTGCCGAGCACTGGGGCCCTGTCAGGCAAGGGGGGGCCTGGCCGGAGTGGGCGATGCCCGGCTCCCGAGCTGAGGGCTCCTGGGGGGCAGTGCCATGAGGCTGGCACAGAGTCCAGCCGGCCTGGGGAGGAGGCCGAGGGTGGCCGGCAGCAGTTGCCGTAGGCTCTGGAGCGGCCGCGTGCATAACTCTGTGCCTTTAAGCCAAACCGTAAAGGCTGGTTCCCGGGGAGGGGTCTCTGGGAGAGTTAATGAGGCCACCACGCTTTGTGGAGACCATTCTAACTGCTTAACGGTGCAAGACTCAATAATGAAGGAAGAGTCTACCGGACCCAATATAATCTGAAATTAAAGAAAAATGGAATGTATTAAAAATGTATTGCAGCATTAATGGAAGATGTCAGGCTGACAGCCCCGCGCGGCCCTTGCTGTGCCAGGATCAGCGCTTGTGCTCTGGGGCCCGCGGCCCCTCCCCGGGGCTCCACATGCAGGCAGACCCTCCGCTGCACCCTCCCACTTCCCGGGGGGCGCCACTCCTCCTGGGCCCTCTGTGTGCCCTCGGCACCCCTGCTTCCCGAGCCGGGCCCTCTTGTTCCTGTTACCCGGCAGCTCCGACCGCTTTCACCGGGGCCTCTGTGGGCCGCATCTGACCTCCCGGGAAGGCCACCCCGGGCCGTAGGAGAAATGTGGGGGCCTTGCCAAGGCCTGAGGCTGGTGGGTGGGCCCTTCAGAGGCCCCAGACCAGCAGCCCCGTGGAGACCTCTAGGAGGTCTCCGTGGCTGTCCCTCCCCCAGCCCAGCCTCGCTGCAGGAGCCCCTGCTCCCCCATCTGCCCTGTGGCCTGGGGGTCCTCCCTGACTCCAGAAATGAGCCTCGATGCAAGCCCAGCCAGTCACAGATCCGCATCTCCCTGGTACACAGTGGACTCAGGGATGAGCACGGGACCCAAGCTGGCCCAGCGGTGTGGACGGTGGTGCTGTGGTGGGGTCTGGGGCCAGAGCGTGCTCCTCCCCGAGGGCGTGAGGCTGCAGCCATTTGGTGGCCATGAGGGATGTGGAGGATGACCTGAGAAATGGGGCGACTCCCCTCACCTGACATTCTGTTGCATGCTCACTGACTCACACCCCCCATCTTTTTCTCTTCAGCCAGCCTGGGTTCATCACTCTCCCTGACCCCACCCGCCCTCATGGCAGCAAGCCCCAGCTGTCACTGAGGTGGAGCAAGGCGGGTGTGCCGGAGACTGACGGCCCGATGGACAGAACAGAGGGGCAGGCGCTCAGGGGGTGAGGGTGTCGGGCAGGACGAGAGGCAAGGATGGCGGGCACAGCAGGGGCTGGCTGGAGACCACCACGGAGGGAGTAGACGCCTGGTCAGTGTGGTGGCCGTGGCAGCAGCCGTGATGACGCTTGGCTGGGGGGCTCTGGAAGAGAGAGAGGGCCAGGCCACATCCAGACTGAGCCTGGGGCGGCTTCACCGTCTGCGAATCCCACACCCCCTCAGAGGGTGACCCCCCGTGAGTGTGCACCGTGCTTGGCCACCCATTTCCCACAGAGGGAAGCAGAAGCAGGCTTACAGCCTGGGCTCCAGGGTGTGCGGCTTCCTGTCCCCCTCCATCCTCCCTGTCCCTTCTCTCTCTCCCTCCCCCGTTCCCTGGGGGGAAGCTGGCTGCCACGTTGGGAGACACCCCAGCTGCTGTAGGGAGAGGCCTCAGAGGCCCCTGTGGATGGCCCTGGTCAGGCCTCCAGGTGATGCACCCTTGCTCCATCTCCACTATTCCTCCATTCCCATCCCATCCACCCCCATCCCTCTCCACCCCCATCCTCCTCCACCTCCATCTCCCTCCACCTCATCCCCCTCCACCCTATCCCCCTCCATCTCATCCCCCTCCACCTTATCCCTCTCCACCCCATCTCCCTCCACCCCATCCCCCTCCACTCCCATCCACCTCCACCCCCATCCCTATCCACTCCCATCCCCTTCCATTCTCCCATCCCCCTCCACTCCCATCCACCTCCACCCCCATCCCTATCGACTCCCATCCCTCTCCATTCTCCCATCCTCCTCCATCCCCATCCCTCTCCATCCCCCCACCCACCGCAGAGACTTGGGCTAGCATGGCCCAGCTGAGTCGCCCCAGATTCCCGAGCTCAGGAACAATGTGGAATCAGAAACTCATGTTGTTTTCAGCCCCAAAGTCTAGGAGAACACGGACATGGAGCCTTAGCAGCTGTCCCTTCACGCGGGCGGCTGACTTCTCAGGGTTCAGGTCCCAAATACGTGTGCCAAGTGGAAAGCCACGGGCAGCACCCTTGCAGGGACCCGGCAGTCAGAACACCCCGCGCTGCCCCCCCACGGCCCTGCGCCTGGCCGGGGTCAGCCCGGAACGTTGCCCTGTTGCTGTTCCTGGGCGAGCTTACAAGCTTCAAAGCGTCTTTGCTTGGTCACGGGCAGCGGCAGAAGGACGCCCGGGGCGCCACGAGTCAGCACATCTCAGATGGCGGCGCTGCACGCGGGCCAACAGCTCGGGGCAGGTGACCATGCGTAGGATGCCGCACTAAGCCTCGGGGTCTTCGGTCATAAAGGAGCGTCAACAAAAGTGGGGTGCGGCAGGGGTTACTTGGAGCGGGGGGAGCCTCTCCATGGCACCTAGCCGGGGGGAAGGAGTGCTGTTGCAGGCACCCAGGCGGGAGGGCCGGAGAGCGAGGGCGCAGTCAGGGGCCGAGCCCAGGGGCGTCCGGCTGGAGTGGCAAAGGGCAGGTGGCAGAGGGGCCCCGGGGACGCGGCCTGCAGGTGAGGACATGGCTCTTCCACGGCATGAGCGTATCTCAGGCTGGTAAAACCAAGAAGCAAGAAGGAAAAGCATGGAGAGAGCGCGGGAGGCTTCAGGCTCCGCTTGGAGCAGCTGGCGTCCTGCCAAACACGGTTTTACGTGGTCTTCGGGGCTTCCTACCCCCCTTCCCCCCGGGAGGCCATGGCCAGGAGCCCTCTGTGCAGGCCTGGCCGGGGGTCCTTCATGCTGGGGACCTGGCCCCGCCCTGGGAGCTGTCCCCTCAGTGGTTTCTGACCCAGGTGGTCTCACGAGGCACCCCAGAGAGGGGAGGACACTCACCGGAGCCACAGGGCAGGAGGCAGGCGGGAATCTTCTGGGCACCCGGCTTCCGGCCTTGGCCAGAGCCCACCGCAGCCGGGGACGGGAGGCCTTTGCAGAGGTCACCTAGGGGAGCCAGAGGGCGCCCCGTCTGCCCTGCAGGAGCCTCTGGGGTACACAACCTGGCCAGCACCAGGTGCATCTCATTTGCTCCCTGGGCCTCGGTGGACACAAGTATGAAATGGGGACAAGTTCTGAGACGTTAGTTACATGAAGGCATGGAGCTTCTGCTGCAAGGAAGCGGTCGGCCGCCAACGCTTCCCTTCCCTTCCCTCCCTGGTTAGGCCCTCCTGATGCTGGAGCCGGACTGTGGAGGGGCAGGGCCCAGGGGGACTGGGAGAGGCATGGGGGAGGATATGTTGGAGGATAGTGTATGGCAGCAGATGGCACTTCCCTGGGGGGCCAGGAGTTCTACCCAGGATGCAAGCTCAGGAGCTCAGGAGGGTGGAGCTCAGGAAGGTGGAGGTCAGGGGCACGGAGGTCAGGAGGGCAGAGGTCGGGGGTGGAGCTCAGGAGGACAGAGCCTGGGGGGCGGAGCTGAGTCAGGGACGCCTCTGGCCAGCCTGCAGGTGCTCAGAGTGCTGCCCGGCAGAGCCCAGCAGAGCCCAGCATCGCCCGGCCTCCAGCAGCTACCCCCGCAGGCCGAGCTGCACCCCTCCCCACCCCCACCTGTCCCCCGCTGCAGGCCCAAGGGCCGCCAGGATGGTGGATGCTACTGAAGCTGGCTCTAACGGGGCTCTGCCCCCCACTGGGGGTGTGCAGCGGGCGTCTCGCTAGCCCCTCTGTGGTCAATCTCCTCATCTGCTCACAGGTACGTGACAGCGCACCGTGGGCTGGTGGCTGCGAGCCCCCGGGCCACATTCCATGCCTTCTCAGAGTGGCTGTCCCCTAAAGGGCGCCCTGGCCCCCGAGCCAGCCCGAGGCCTGACTGAGCCCCGGGGCCACCGCCCGGGCGCCTCTCCTGGCCTGGCCCGTGCCCCCAGCCGCCCGTCCCCGCGGCCCGCCTCTGCCCCGTGCTGCAGATCTCCTCTAGCCCGGGCCCGCGGCGAGCCCGTGAAAACGTGCAGGCGATGTCGCTTGTCCTGCTTAACCGTGGCCCTGGGCGCTCTCCGCCTGGCGCCGAGGCAGAGCCGCGCAGTTTGTTCTCCGGGCAGGCGCCTGAGGCTCTCCTGCGACGCCTTTGAGGATGGGGCTGTGTGTGCAAGGATGCACAGCTCCCGCCAGGGCCCTGGATACGGGGACGGCCCCTCCGGGCCTCCGGGTCTCTCTTCTCGAAACCGCTGCATGACATTCCTCTTGTCACAGAGGTGGGGACGAGACAGGGCCTCGTGGGACCCGACTTCCCCGCTCAGCGCCTCGCCGCTCATTTTTTTTTTTTTTTTTTTTTTTTTTCACCGCTCATTAAGGGCTGCCGCCGGCACGGCCACGGACCAGGCCAAGCAGGGCCTCGGGCTCCAGGAGCAGGGCGACCTCGGGCCAACGCCTCAGCCTCTGAAGGTGGCGCAGATTCGCCCTTGGGACACGGCTCCGTGGGGAGGACACCCCGGGCCAGGGGAAGTGCCTAGGGGACCCTGTCTCTCTTCTTCCTTCCTCAGTGATGTGTCTCTTAGGTGAGTCTCCCATCTCCACCAGGTTGCTCTTTGTCACCGGAACCCGGGGCTCTACTGTGCAAGAGGTGTTTGAGGGAGAGAATGCTACTGGTGTGTGGTCCTCGCGAGCTGACCCGGATGTGCCAGGCTCGTGCCAGCGCCGCGGGAAATGGGAGGCTGCGTCAGATGTTCGCCGGCCGGCCGCCAGACTTCGAAGGTTGAAGGGAAGGAGAGTGTGGGGAGCCAAAAACCATCCCCAAAAGATGCCCACCTCAAACCCCTGACACCTGTGGGAAAAGGGCCTCTGCAGATGTGATTTAGGATCTTGAGACCACCCTTGGTTATCCTGGTGGGCCCTAACCCAGCGCCAAGGGTCCTCATAAGACGCAGGCTGAGGTGGGGGGAGGCCGCGTGACCACGGAAGCAGAGCCTGGGTGACGTGGCCACATGCCAAGCCCTGTCCAGAGCTCCCGGAGCTGCGAGAGGCAGCAGGCGTCCGCTCCTCGAACGTCCAGAGGTAGTGCAGCCTTGACCGTGGACAACTGGCCTCCAGATCCGTGAGACGGGAATTCCCTTGTGTGTGTGTGCAAGTCTGTGGCACTTTGTTACGGCGGCGTCATTGACCACGCGAACGTCTGCACGTCCGTAGACCGTGCTGCCCTCCCGAGCACAGATCCTGCCCAGAAGCCACTGGGCGTGGAGCAGCATCCCCCATATGCAGCTGGGGGCTCTCTGAGCTCCATCCCGGGGACCCCAAGGGAGAGGCACCCGGCACAGGGAGGCCAGGCATGTCAGAGCACACAGCGAGGGTGGGAAGGGAGGAGGCCCCAGGCCCAAGCGGGTGCCCCCGGGATTTGTGTTCCTCCTGCAGTCCCTGCAGACTAGGGGTGCGGGCCCACGTCCTTGCTGCAAAATATTAAAGGGGACGGAGGGAGAGATGGCAAAGCCAGGAAAAATTCCCTTCGAGCGCCCTTGTCTGACGGCTTCCTGCCCACGTTGGAGGGAGCCCTTGCCGGGTCAGGGCCCCCCTGCAGCCCTTCTGTGCTGTACTGGCCCGTCCGCACAAAGGCACACACACTACATGTGATAGGACATGTCAGAGCTGGAGCTGCATCTATAGACACGGGTCTACCTCCTTTTTCCTGCTGCTTCCACTGGTGTTCCGTGTTCCAGGACATTCCTCTGCTGGTGAGCACTTAGGTGGATCTCCTGAGCAGCAGGGCGCCAGCCACCCATCCCTTCATACGCTGTTGTGCACACTCACTCACGAGCGTTTCTTCCTCTTTTTTTTTTTTTATGATAGTCACACAGAGAGAGAGAGAGAGAGAGGCAGAGACACAGGCAGAGGGAGAAGCAGGCTCCATGCACCGGGAGCCCGACGTGGGATTCGATCCTGGGTCTCCAGGATTGCGCCCTGGGCCAAAGGCAGGCGCCAAACCGCTGCGCCACCCAGGGATCCCACGAGCGTTTCTTCCTGATGGGATTGCCGGTCAGTCCTGCTTTGACAGATTCTCCCAATTGTCTCTCAAGGGGCTTTGATAAGGGGCACCCAGGTGGCTCAGTGGTTGACCGTCTCTGCCTCCGGCTCAGGGTGTGACCCGGGGGTCCCGGGATTGAGTCCTGCATCAGGCTTCCCGCAGGGAGCCTGCTTCTCCCTCGGCCTGTGTCTCTGCCTCTCTCTCCGTGTCTCATGAATAAATAAATAAAATCTTAAAAAAAAACCAGGCTTTGATAATTCATATTCTTGCCAATAGTGTATGGGTGCCTCTCCTGCGTGCTCTCCCTCTGGCACCTGGTATCATCAACCTCTTATGGTTCCCACACCACAGGGTAAAAAAAACTCTCAATGCCTCTTGACTTTATATTTCCCCAGTTTCTGTGAAGTTGGGCACCTCCGATCAGGTATTCTTCTGCCCTGAGCATCGTTTACCTTTTATTGTTGGTGCATGGGTACTCTTCACATATTATGGATGTTGAGCCTTTCTATTTAAAGACCTAGCAAATATTTTTTTCAAAGTTTTCCTCTTTACAACCTTGCTGATGGTGACTTTATCACATACAGAAAATTGGGGGGGGGCCTCAAATATTTCAATACTTCCTTTATGGTTTATGAGTGTGTCTTTCTTAGAGGTATTCCTGAATACCAAAATTTTTAAGTATATCCTATATTTTAAGATCTTATGCTTTTTTTCCCCAAAGAATAAGTTTAGTTTTTTAAATCAGCCTGGAATTTATTTTTGAGCATGACATGAGATATACATTTAACTTAATGTTTTTCTCCAAATGCATTGCCAGTCATCCAAACAGATTTTTGAAGAACTCCTCCTGCCCTCATGCATTTAAGAGAACATCTCCTGTTATAATGTGAATTCCCACGGGCACAGGGGCCTGATTTTGTATTTCTAGCCTTTCTTCTTCATCTATTACCAGTTTCTGCACCAATACCGTCATGCTTTGATTCCTGTAGCTCCCGAAGGTGAAATTCCTCCGTGTCCTTTCCCTTTTCCCAAATTCTCTTGGATCTCTTGGCCCTTCCCAGCTCTCCCCATGTCAGTGCCACCTGTGTGGTCCCCCCAGAGGGGGCAGGGCTACCCCACCTGTGTGTTATCTACAGAGCCTGGATGAGGATTCATTAATGATGGGCACACCACACCTGAGATGAAAGAATGGCCAGACGGTCAGGCTTTACTCCTGATTTCATGACCAGGGCTCAGAGAGCATGCAGTGCTTTCCCCAGGTCACATCAGTTGTCCTGATGCTGGATCCAGGACTCACATGTCTCCACAGCCCAGGAGCAGCCCTCCCACAGGACACTTCCAGACCCACCAGCCTGAAGGCTTGTTCTGCTCATAATCTCCATTTTACAGACGAGGGAACTGAGGCTCAGAGTGGCTTGCGGAGGGTCCCAAGTGGAAAGCAATAACTCAGACTCAAACCTGCATCTGTTCAATGTTTGAGGCTGTGTCTGAACCATGAAACAGCAGTCCTTTATAGCAGCAGGCCAGCAGCCCCTAATCCCAACCTGGTCTGGTGAACAGAGCAAAGTGGAGTTCTGTATAAAAAGACATGGAAGGGAGACTCAGAGGCTCAGAGGTCACCAAACCCAGATGCCCAGTTGGGTGGAAACGAAGCCCAGAGTGGGGGGTGTTGTCAGGAGCACTTCCAAAGGGACAGAGGCTCCACATGTCAGCCTAGGGCCTTCACCTTCATCCATCTGGTCCTGAACCCAGATGCCTATGGCATAGTCCTTGAGGGCCCAGAGTCAGGTGTGGCAGTGCTTCCCATCCATGTGGGCTCTGGGTGGGTATGGGGCATGTCCGTAAGTAGCAACCAGAATGGCATTGTCCCTGATGCAGAGAGAGAGCACATGGTCTCTCTATGCCCCTGAGGGAAGAAGTAGTGCTGCCCATGTGGTTGGCAAGGGAACAGGACTAGCCGAGGAGAGGCCCCTCATCCCCTCACCTCAGCATCTGGGCTCCTCAACAGCCATAGACAACAGCTAGGTGTGATGCCTCGAGGCCAAATCCAGTGCAAACGTCATTTCCCTCCTGCAAGAGAAGATACCTCCCTCCTGCCCTGATGAAGGTGTCTGCCCTTGAGATAAATTTGTTGGCTCCTGCACAGCCCTGAGCCCAAGTGACAGCGCTTTTATTGAATCATGCCTTTGGTATCATGCTCATTGGATGAGTGGGGACTAAACAACTTTCATAGTCCTTTCTCTTATCTTATGGGGCTCATGTTCAGATATCACACACACAATGGCCACAGAGGTTACAGCTGTGTCCACTGGCCAACATCCCAGAGTGATCTCAGAGTGGCAGAGATGGCTCAGATAATCACTAATGTCACTATGCTCAGCGGGCATTACCATCGTACCATCCCAGTCTGCACCAAGACTGTCACCACCACCCTCACCTGCCCACTGTGTCACCACCATGACATGCATGCAACCTTGGGAAAACCACAACCATCTTTAGCCTTACATTTATAAGTTAGCTCCAGTATATCCTGCCCTCTTTGTTCCTTATTGTTTCGTTATGACATAACATATTATTTTACCATGTCCATTAACTAAAGAATAGATTATCAAAATTGTGGTATAGTCATACACTGGAACGTTATTCAACAGGAAAGGAAAATGAGCTATTGATACATTCTGCAACAATAACGAATCCGCCAAAAATGTTGAATGGAAAGGTCAGATACAACAGAGTACATTTTGTATAATTCCACTTATATGAAGTTCCAGAACAGTTGCAATTAACATATGGCGGTAGAAATCCTAACAGGGGTCGCTTCTGAAGGAGGAGAAATAAATGCCAAATGGTATGATAGAAATTTTGGGATACCAGAAATGTTCTGTATACAATTGTCCAATTTCATCAAACTGGACTCTTAAGGTCTCTGCATTTTATTTGATGGACCTTATATCTTGATAATAATAACAAAATTAATAAATGTTGTCCTAAAAATCTCATGGGTTGGAGGAGCTTACACATCTGACCAGGATGTAGCAAGTGGTAAGGATTGTCCTTCTCACCATCAACAACCATAACACTTGTCAAAATAAAGGAAACAAGTCTTTTTAGCAAGAATGCAATCCATGAGAGAAGGGAACTGTCTTAAGATGAAGCTTACCATTGCCCAGCAATCCCCCTGGGGATAATATCCAGCCATGGCCTGGAGAGTTGGGTTTGAACAGATGTGGGTGTCCCTCTGAGCTCTGAAGGCATAAATCAGCCTGTGGGGTAGAGATACAGAGAACAGGGAACTGAGCAAAGAGGGGGCACCAGAAATGCCGTAACTCTGGAACAGGAGCCAAAGCCTAGAGAAAGAGCTATTCAGGACTCCCGTCTGACAAAGCCTCTGATGAGCTCCTGCCAGAGCTACAGGGCACACAGAGTTCATGGGTTCTAACCCTCCAGGTCAGAGGAGTTTGTGAAATACCTTGTGCTTCCTTGGATCTGCACCAATAGCGAGTGCCACTCAGCTTCTATGGACTTCAGGTCATCAGCCTGCAGTTGAATCACCTGCCAAAGGAGAACCAAGTCTCATCAGAGAAAGAAACAGAATCTGGAGTCTTTACCACAAACTACCCACAGTGCCTAGAATTCAATAAGGAAAGCAAATCACTCAACAACACAAAGGAGTAGAAATAATGGGATTCTTGCTCAAGAAAACTGAAGCATTCAATAGGAATTGAAAGTGAGATGGCCCAGGTGCTAGATGCAACAGATAAAGGCCTTGAAGCAATTATTGTAAATCTATGCAGAAAGATATCTTCAAAGATTTAAAGGAAATGTAATCTTATGAGTAAACAGATAGGCAATCCCAGCAGACGAATGATAACCATGAAAAAGGACTGAGGGCAATTCTTGAACTGAAAGCTACGATTGCTGAAATTAAAACTTAACTGACTGGGCTTTATAGAAACTTGGAGACGTCAGGAAATTCACTGAACTGGAGAACAGATCAATAGAAATTATCCAGTCTGGAGAACCAAGGGGAAAATGAAGAAAAGTGAACAGAGCTTCAAGGACAGGGTGATAATACCAAACAAAATACAGAGGGGCAGAAATAAATACTTGAAGAGATAATAACTGAAGCTTCCAAGAGCTGATGGAACTATCAACAGTTTAAGAAAAACTCACATTGGGACGCCTGGGAGGTTCACTTGTTGAGCATCTGCCTTCAGTTCAGGGTGTGATCCCGGGATCTGGAATTGAGTCCCACATCGGGCTCCCTGCATGGAGCCTGCTTCTCTCCCTGCCTGTGTCTCTGCCTCTCTCTGTGTCTCTCAGGAATAAATAAATAAAAAAAATCTTTTTTAAAAATTAAAAAAAAAATAGAAAGAAATAAAAAACTCACATTGGGGAGTTTAAACATATTTGAAAGTAGGAGTGCCTGGCAGCTCAGTCAGTTAAGCATCTGACTCTTAATTTTGGCTCTTAATTTCGGCTGGGCACTGAGCATGGAAACTGCTTGGGATTTTACCCTCTTCCTCTGCTCCTTCCCGCCCCCATCACGTGTGCACGTGCATGCTCTCTCTCTTTCGCTCTCTAAAATAAATACATAAATAAATAAAATCATTAAAAATATTTAAAGGCCACAGTAACTTCTTGCAAGATACATCCATGAAGGCAAAAGAAACAAAAGCAAAAATGAACTATTGGGACTTCATCAAGATAAGAAGCTTTTGCACAGCAAAGGATACAGTCAACAAAACTCAGACAACCTACAGAATGGGAGAAGATATTTGCAAATGACGTATCAGATAAAGGGCTAGTTTCCAAGATCTATAAAGAACTTCTTAAACTCAACACCAAAGAAACAAACAATCCAATCATGAAATGGGCAAAAGACATGAACAGAAATCTCACAGAGGAAGACCTAGACATGGCCAACATGCACATGAGAAAATGCTCTGCATCACTTGCCATCAGGGAATACAAATCAAAACCATAATGAGATACCACTTCACACCAGTGAGAATGGGGAACATTAACAAGGCAGGAAACCACAAAAGTTGGAGAGGATGCGGAGAAAAGGGAACCCTCTTACACTGTTGGTGGGAATGTGAACTGGTGCAGCCACTCTGGAAAACTGTGTGGAGGTTCCTCAAAGAGTTAAAAATAGACCTGCCCTACGACCCAGCAATTGCACTGCTGGGGATTTACCCCAAAGATACAGATGCAGTGAAACGCCGGGACACCTGCACCCCGATGTTTCTAGCAGCAATGGCCACAATAGCCAAACTGTGGAAGGAGCCTCGGTGTCCATCGAAAGATGATGGATAAAGAAGCTGTGGTCTCTGTATACAGTGGGATATTCCTCAGCCATTAGAAATGACAAATACCCACCATTTGCTTCGACGTGGATGGAATTGGAGGGTATTATGCTGAGTGAAGTAAGTCCATCGGAGAAGGACAAACATTATATGTTCTCATTCATTTGGGGAATATAGATAATAGTGAAAGGGAATAGAAGGGAAGGGAGAAGAAATGGGTAGGAAATATCAGAAAGGGAGACAGAACATAAAGACTCCTAACTCTGGGAAACGAACTAGGGGTGGTAGAAGGGGAGGAGGGCGGGGGGTGGGGGTGAATGGGTGACAGGCACTGAGAGGGGCACTGATAGGATTAACACTGGGTATTATTCTGTATGTTGGAAAATTGAACACCAATAAAAAATAAATTTATTATTAAAAAATATTTAAAGGCAAATGGTATTAAAAAGCATACTAAATACTTAACAGTAAACCCTAACTCTAAATGCACTTAGCAAACAATGGAAAGTAGTAAAAGTACGTTACATTTTCAGCTAAAGAAGCTAAAAGAAAGAGCGATCGCAACCCTCCCCCCCCCCAAAAAAGGAAGAAAATAAAAAGGGATAAAAGCAGACACTTAAAAACAGAAAACCAAAGAGCTAGATCACAGTTGGATTTTTGTTTTCATTTTTTTGGTAAAGAATAATATGACAGGACAGTCTCTGACAAGCTGGATGAAGCAGACAATGCAGAAATGAACATACTGGAAATGCAAAAGAAGAAGTACATTGAGTTACCTTATGCTAATAGATTTGAAAGCTCAGAAGAAGTGAGTAATTTCACAGAAACAAAGCAGAAAAAATATGTCCAAATATAAACTGATAAGCTGTCTTCTGGGAGGAGGCACTTTTAATGCATATAATCAACAAAATATTAGTATTCATAATATACAAAGAATCCCCATGCATCAAGGAAAAGACAAAATAGCCCAAAGAAAAATATGTAAAAATATATCAGTGTGGATTTCACAGAAAACAGACACATAAACGGCCAATAAACTACATCAAGTAATCAGGGAAATGCAAATCACAACAAAGAGGGCAGCTCACCCGCAGCAGACGGGCAGGATTTGCTGGGTCCAGTGGGAGCACTGGCTGGGGAGGACATGGGGGGGATGGCGGAGGTCACGGCTATGGTCTGAGCCCACGTCGGTGAGACCCGTGTGAAGAGCAGTGCTACGGCCTGAACACGTGTGTCCCCACACTCACATGTTGGAGCCCCGACCCACGGTGACTAGGGCGTGAGGGCGGAGCCCCCGTGATGGGGTTGGCAGCCTTACGAGAAGAGTCGGGGACACCTCTGTGTCTCGGCCATGCAAGGACACACCTCTCAGAAGCGAGCCTGCCAGCACCTCGGTGGCCGACTTCCGCGCCCAGACATAGAAGGGAGCACGGCTGTGGAAGCTCCCGGTCTGGGGTGTTGTTATGCAGCCCGAGCTGACCGAACATGCAAGCACCGAGGACGTCGTGATGCCGAACCTGTGCCCAGCGCCAAACCCAGCAATCCCACATATGTGTGTGCACACGGAGGTGTGTCCCCAGGTGGGTCACCGCCTCAGAAAGTGTGGCAGGGTAAACGTGGAAATGGCCTAAATGTATCCATAAGAGCGTGGGTAGAGCAACCTCGGCATGCTCCCACAGCTGCGCACAAGGCCAGGGCCACCAGGGGCAACCGCGGTCACACGCGGCCCCCTGCATCAGCTTCCGGACTGCAAGGTGCAGCGGGAGGGGCCCACAGCAGATGGGGGAGCAGAGCGCAAAATCACCCACGGGGAAGGGTGAAATCCCCCAAACTATGCTGCTGGTGGGTGTCGGCAAGTAGAGCGACAGATGACATCGCCCGCTGGGAGGGACTGCCCAGGACGGCCGGGCCAGGCGGTGACAGGGGATGCAGGGGCCCAGGGCAGAGTGAGCAGGGAAGGGCGGAGAGGAGAACCACGCAGCGCCGGGCAAGCGCCAGGGTGTGGGCTCCTCACTCTATCCCCTTCTTAGCGCAATTCTCACGAGCTCGCTTTGCCTCGTCTGCAGGAGCCCAGGTGCCCCTCGGGGACACGACTCCATGAAGCAGCCAGACCAGAGGGATGAGCGTCCGGGCTCGGGCTGCAGGTGGTCCCCTTGCAGGGCAGTGCTGGCTGGCGGGGTGCCGGGGGGTGCCGGGGGGTCGCGGGGATGCCCTCTGCATCCGTGCATGCGCCACGGTGGAAGCGTCCCTCCCGCAAGCATGTGAGGTTCCACTCACCGTGTGGGAAGCACCACTAGTGTAACAGGGCGCCCCGCGGGAGAAGCGCGCCGTGGAAAGGAGGAAAATCCGAGCCGAGGAGGAACCCTGGCGGCTCCCGGGCCGGCGCGGGCTCCATGGGGTAAGTGCCGCCCGCCAACGGCAGATGGTACTGGGGGCGGCGGCCGTGCCATCCGCAGGAAGCCTCTTCAAAGGACTCTGCAAATCATCAAAAATGGGCCTAAAATAAAATTTATGTAAAAAGTAAGAGGAAAGTAAGCACACGCCCCTCCTTGTCACGTAACTTCCCCTCCTGCAGGCTGCAACCCCCCGGCTTCGGAGGCACGGCCAGCCGGGTGGACGTGGAGGTCCCGCACGAGCTCCCCTGCCCGCCCCAAGCCCCCTGGAGCCCGGCCCCAGCCTCCGGCCCCTCGGCGTCCCCCTGACAAAGGGCTTCGGGCTTGCTGTGCAGGTTCACGGACAGACGCCCCGCTGCTGCCACGCGAGGCCAGCTCCCTGCGAGGAGTCCGCGGCTTCCGATGGCCCCCCCGCCTGACCACTGCCCCTCAGGTTTGGGAGACCCCGAAGCAGTTCCTGCCATGACGGAGGCCCTAGAGAGGCCAGGTGGGGTCCCCTGGGCACAGACCCAGAACCCGGGACACAGACGCAGGCCTGCACCCCAGTGGCCCCCCAGGGCACCACGCTGCTGGCAGCAGCTGATGCCAGGACCAGCCACCACTGCCTGTGGTCACAAGAGAACGCTCCACCTCCTATCCACACCTTTCCTCGCTGCCAGTGGGCGTCCTTCTCGGGGGGCTCCGAGGTCAGGACCCCCCCGTGTCCTCTGTCCCCCTAACACCCGGGCAGAGTGGTGCTGCTTCCGAGGGGTGGGCAAACTTGCTGCCCGGTGGAGACCCTCAGAGCTGCCCAGACCCCCCGAGTGGCACCTCTGACGGGGTTGGGGACATAACGGGGTCCCCCCGCCATCCCGCCGCCGCTCCCAGCCTCACCATGAGGCCTGACGCCCAGTCCCCGAGGCCCACGGCTCCTGCTGTCTCAGGGGAAGGCGGTGTGCCGGAGTTTTAATTAACACCAGACAGGAGTCATTTGTATTCCTTCTAAGACCTGGAATGTTCTCCATGGAAATTTTCTCCCCTCTGGGAAAGACATGTAACTGGCTAATATTTTTATTAATAGACATAGAGGCTGTTAAAAATAAAGTTCTCTCCCCATTAAGGGTAAGCCAGGCAGGACAGGCACCTGTCCATGATTCAGCAGGTGTCCCCCCCCCCGTGTCCCGCCTGTGCATCCCCCGCCCAGGGGTCACCCCGTGATGCCCCAGGAGGCCTGTGCGGGAGGGCTGACCGTCCCAGGAGGGACCGGCTCTCCCGACACCAGTGCCTGCAGTCTCCCATCATGGAAAGGCCTGCGTCCACCACCGAGGGGGGCGTGAGAGCCGAGCCAGCGCTGGGTGCAGGCCCCAGAAGGCCAGCCGTCCCCCTGACGTGCAGGAGCACCTCCGTCGCAAGCCTGCCGGGGCCATTCCGCTCCTCGACGGGCTTGCAGGCCTCCGTCCAGCATCTGCGTGTGTGTGAGTTCCGTGTCCTTCCACCGATTTAACGGTTCCCCCTTATGTGTCGGCGGCCTTCTGCGCTGTCGGGCTGGCGCTAGTTCCTGGAGGGTGGCGCGCCGCAGCCCGTGGACGCAGGCCCGAGGCTGTCAGCGGGGCCCGTGCTCGGTGCGCATCAGTGACGGCTCCACTCCCAGGGCAGCCGCCCCAGCCTGGGCTGGTTCTGCTTTTCCCTTGGCCGCGCTGACCAGCAGCATTCGGGGTGCTAGGAGCGAAGTCCGCAGGGTCCCTGAGTGTCGGCGCGAGCTGGGCTCCTGCTGGCCCCGGGGTGGGGGGTGCTGCTTGAGGTTCTGAGCCCCTGAGAGGCTGAGCCCTGCCTCTCCTGACGCCCGCGCTCCGGAGGCTTGAGCTACCTTCCCGTTCCCCCCGATGGCTTGAGGGTACTGGGGGGTCATGCGTTATGTAAACATGCTAGAGCATCAGCACAGCCCCACGGATACACGGACACGTGTGCTAGCACTTGCCCCCCCGGCCTGTGCCTCCTGCCCGACTGCTCCCCCCGCGCCCTGGCCCTCAGGGTCCTCCTCTCTTGCAGGGCCCATCCCCTTCTCCTACGGGGCTCTCCCTTGACCCTACACACAAGCGCTCTCTCCCTCCTCCAACCGCTGGGGGCTGATTGTGGAAAGCACAGATACTTGGTACGTATGTTTTATACTCGTATGTTCATGTCGATACCCCCTTCTGAGCGCTTACTGTATGCCTTTCCTTTCCTAGGCACTGGGGCACGATTCTGTCTCTGGAGCAGCAAGGTGGTAAGGTGCCCTCACAGAGCTGGGCGTCCAACCTGCAGGGGGGCGGGCTGGGCGCCGGGGTGTAGACGAGGAGCAAGCGGTAGGCTGGTCCTGCAGTGGGTGAGGAGGGTCTGGGGCAGTCCTCTTGGAGGGGCTGCATGGAAGTCAGCAGGGGGCTACCCTGGACTTGGGCCCAGGTCTCTGGGTCTCTGGGTCTCTGCCTGGCACCCCTCCCACTTAGGAGGCAGGGCAGCCTGCAGCCCCAGGGAGGGAGGGGCCGGCTGATGACGGAGGTCTTGAGCCCCTTGGGCTCCCCCTGAGCCGCGAGGAACTTGGAGCAGACGCCAGGGAGAATGTGGGCCCTGACCCTGCCGGGAGAGTCTTGTCCCTTGGAGGCCTCACCCAGCCGCCCCTGAGAGCACTATGGAACCACAAAGCCCTCAACTGGAGGCCTGGAGTTCCACCTGGCTCAAGGGTTCACAGGGACAGACAAGCTCCTTCCCAGCCTCCCTTGCCTGGCCCACCTGTCGGTGGTGGGTTACTCCCAATTCCAGGGATTTGCTGGCGATCTGCTGAAGAGGAAGCTGGGCATTGGATCTCTGGATTCCCATTGGGAAGTCACCCACGTCCACTCTTGTCCATCACAGCCCCGTGCCGCCCCAGGCTCTGCTTGCAGACTTGTCCCTTCCTACTCACCCCTTGGATCCAGCTGGGTCCTATCTGGGGAACTGGGTCCATCTGGGTCCTATTTGAGGTCCTATCTGGAGACTTAGGTCCAGCTGGGTCTTACCTGGGGTCCTATCTGGGGACCTGGGTCCAGCTGGGTCCTACTTGGGGTCCTATCTGGGGACCTGGGTCCAGCTGGGTCCTACTTGGGGTCCCATCTGGGGACGTGGGTCCAGCTGGGTCCTACCTGGGGTCCTATTTGAGGACGTGGGCAGGGCCAGGAGTTAGGAAGGGGGGCTGGTGGGCAGCGGTGGCCACCCCAGGCCCCATCTCCGCAGCTACCCAGGGACTGCCGCACATACCGAACCAGTAACCCAAGGCCCACGTGGAGGTCATCCTGATCGTGTGCACCTGCAGTGGAATATTGCTCTTCCCGGAGGCCCAGTCTTTCGTCCTAACCCACCCCCTCACTCAGCCTCCCTGAGATAATGACCAGGACACAAGGCCTCGCCCTGCAGCCCGGCTGTGGCAGCGACTCTGCTCTGGGGCTGCTATCTGCTGTGGCAGCTCTGAGCCCAAATTACCCAGCAAACGGAGACGGATGGCAGGGCCTTCCTGGGCTTAAATTGCTCCTCCACTCGGCGCTGGCGGTGTCTCCTCTCCCGGTGATCATTGAAAAACACTTTTCTTCCCCATAATGGCCCAATTCACGAGCTTCCTGATAGGAACCAAAGATGTATATCTAATAACAGATTAATGGGACAGGGAGGAGATGGCAGCCAGCAGAGGGTGGGCCCAGCACGACGGAGGGCTAAGGGAGGGAGGGCACAGGGCCCTGCTACGGAGCTTCCCCACCCCTGCAGCCCTGGTGACTCTCCCAGGAAGGCTCCGTAGAGGAGCTTAAGCAGCAAATGGACGGACAATGGATTTACAGAGCTTATCTGTTTTCCTCCTGGCTTTGTTTGTCTCTACAGAAATAGAGGCACAAATAAGAGAAATTATTCCAAAGTCACACAGTAGGTGAGACACGCCATGGTGTTGGGTCCCGCACCGTGTTGATGATGGCGGTGATGGTTGTGATGACAATGGTGGTGGAATTAATAATGACAGCGTTTATTGGGACACACTGAAGCTCCATGAGGCTGTGCAAGTCCAGTTCCCCTCTAGCCCTCTTCGTCCTCACCATGCAGGAAAGGACACTAAGGCCTAACATGCAATGTGTCACTGTACGCAGCTGTTTCTAGAAGACCTGGGGCTTGCATAGCTCCCAGTATTAAAAACAACAATAATAACATAATAGGATGATAGTGGTGATGGCGGTGATGAGGATGGCAACGGCAGTGATGTGACGATGGCTATGATGGCGATGGTTATGACAATGTGGAGGTGGGATCAATGATGATGGTGATGGTGATGACTGTCATGGTGGCGGCGGTGATGATGGTGATGGTGATGGTGGTGGTGATAATGATGGGGATGGGGGTGGTCATGGTGATGATGATTAGGGTGGTGGCAGTGGCAATGATGATGATGGCAGTGGTAGTGATGGTGGTGATGGTGATGGTGGTTGTCACGGTAATCGTGGAGATGACAGTGGTAGTGGTATTAGCAATGAGAGCACTGATGGAGCCCTAGGACCAAGCAGTGTCCCGAATGCCCAACACTCTCCATCTCACGGCATCCCCACAACCACTCTGGCAGGTGTGCGCTGTTAGTAACTCCATTCTCTAGGCGGAGAAAAAGAACACGTGTCCCTTGGTCCTGAGCTGCAGCCAGGATTGATGCCCCACTGTATAACTCTGAAGCCCGCCTCCCCCCAGGGCTCCCCTTGCCACCCCCAAGTGGGTGAGGGCTCCCAGCAGCCCCCTGTGAGCTCCCCACTCGTGGTGTTTCGGTGCCTCTCATCACAATCCCTGGCAGCCAGCGCTGTACGTCTGCTAATTACATGTTTTATTGTCTCGCTTGCCATTAAATATTGTCTGCGCCCACCATTAAGCAAATCTACCTCCTTCGTGGATCTATCCTCTCCGGAATGCCCGTACACAGCCCTTGGGGTTTGCAGCCAGCCGGCCAGCCGGGGTCTCAGCCTTGGGGCCACCCTCCTCTGTGTCCTCCCGCTGAGTCCTCGGCCGCCCCCAGTGCTGGTGTCGCTGCCCCCACAGCAGTCACGGCACCATCCAGAAACCTACAGATCCCGCCCTCCACCCAGGCCCCCAACTGCCCAGGCCTCGGTTGCTCCACGGCTGGGTGGTGGGCCTCCAGCCTCCTCTAGTCTCTTGACCCTTCGACCTTCTCTGAGTCCCCCCAGCCCTGGCTTTGCTTCCTCCCCCTCCCAAGCTGGGGCCCTCCTTGCACTCCGGCCCAAATCAGATATTGGTCATCACCTTCCTTCGGTCCGGCCTCCCATTGCACCTGCTGGAAACCCAACCAGATGCACCCGCTGGTCTGCTTCTCTGCTCCCGCCCCCGGCCCACTGCTGGCCCCCTGGAGGGCGTCTGCATCTGTGCCGTGCCGGCTCTCCCGCCCCACGGAGCCCTGCACCCCCCGACACCTCTCCTGGCCCCCCGCCTGCTTGGAGCAGCCGTGCTGAATCCTTACCTAATGCCAAAATTTCAGCAGCTTCCGTCGGAGACTTGCATCCCACAGCATTGTCTCCGCTTCCCGGAGACGCCCCCAGATGTCCGCCTAGACACAACCTCACGGTGGGAGGTCATTGTGTCCTCTGGGCTCTGGCCTCAGGTCCTAGCCACAGTTTTCAAAAGTCTACTAATGTCTAGGGAGGACTCCTGCTTGGTACAACGGCGAAACCTCGCACAGATGGAGACTTTTCGTGTCTCAGGTCCTCCCTCCAGGGAGAGCCTGCGCCCAGGGCATCAAACCGCACACACCGCTCCTCACCTAAGAAGCCCCGAGGCCGCGGCGGTCCGGGAGTGAGTGAGCCGCATCTTTTTGGTTGCTCTCTGCTGCTTCCTTGTGGGACGTGCCACCACTCCAGTGGGTGGGGCCAGGTCTCCTCCACGCCTCCCGAGAGCCTGTGGGGACGGACAGAGGCAAACCTGTGACATTGGTGCCCTGTTCCAGACATCCCCCCACCACCCTGCAAGGCTGGAGCTCTCGTCCTCAAAGCAACAGGGCCTCATGCTTAGGACCCAGTACCCTGCCCCCATCCCAGCATCCTACTCACGGAGCCCCAAATGTGCCTTCTGGCCCAGGCCACCCGGCCCTGCCTGGGCCCTCCTCCTGCCAGGGCACCAGGCTTCCCTTCCCAGCAGCCACGGGCCTCCTCTTCCTCACCATGCACCTCACCTCTCATGTCTCACCGACACTCTCAGACCCCAGATCCCTGTGCACCCCGGATCCCAGGTGCTGGCCTTGAGCCCCTGCAGCCCACAGCCTCAACCAGCTAGATCCGCTGCCTGTGACCTGAGCTTCCCGGTGCTTCAGACGTGCAGCGCCGCGGGGCTCCCTGGGTGGGCCCGGCTCATCCTCCCTGGGCTCCTGCGTGCCTGCAAGAGTGCCCAGCCGTGCAATGGGCGGTCAGGTCAGCAACCTCCCCATGTAAGTCCCACTGGGGTCGGCACACCTGGTGGACAGGTGGACTGAAGCCCACCCACACCCAGGAATGCCCGGACAGCCGGGAGTTTAGACCCAGCAAAGTGGGGAACAGGGAGCCTCTGTGAGGTACTTTTATCTTTTTCATACCACTATTTTTTTTAATTACTAAGTCAATATTTGTTCAATGCAGAACACTTGGGAAACAAACAATGGAAGGGAAAAAATTGCCCGTAATTGCACAGCACGGAGGTAACCCCCAGCAACTGTGGGCTTTCTTCTTTCCTCCTCCCACCTTCCTGTCTTTCTTCTCTCACTGTGCCCCAAACAGGATCCTTGTGTGTGTGCACGAGACACACGTGAGCATGCACACACACGCACGAACATGCATGTGCACACACGAACCCACACATGTACTCATGAGCACACGCCCTCCTCCCCGCACTGGGCTCGCCCCCTCCCCGGGCCCCACTCTGCTGACAGGGGCACGCGTGGCCCAGAGCACAGCCTCGCCACACCCCACGCGCTCCCGCCTTAGCAACCGATTGGTTCTCTGTCCCCATGACGCCTTGGGCCCAGGGGCTCTCTGGCTTGGAGCCTGGGGTCAGGGTCAGGGTCGGTGCTGCTGCGGGCGCACCGAGGGGCCGTCTCCGTGGTTCCCTAGTGAGAGACCACTGCACGCAGGCAAGGTGAGGTCGCCACAACACACACCTTTGAACACACGGCCCCGTGCGTGGCCTCGCCTGCGTCTTGAGGTGAAATCCCTGCCCACGGACTCGCAAGATATAACGGAGCACGTGGTCCTGGGTGGGGTGGGGGGGCTTCGGGCCGTGCGGGCCCCGTCGGAAAGGCTGATGTCAGCCGCACTTTCACGGAGTGGGGGGGTGGGGGTTGGCACACGCACCTAACACCACCCGGCGCGGTGCTTCCGCTGTGCACATGGTTGTGCCCCGTTCTTGCTCGCTCGCGGCCTTCCGCCGATGAGAGCAGACGCCTTGGTCCGCGCGCTGAGCATTTCTGCGACCTCGTGTGTGGCTCCGGCTCAGACCCGCGTCTGCCTCTGCCGGGCGCGCTCTAACTTATTCACGGGGAGGGTTTATGCCTTCGCTCACGTCAGACCCTGTCTAAACAGGTGGGGAACTACTGTCCTGGCTCGTGCTCGGCTCTGAATGGCGCTGCAGCTCTCACCTGAGCAACGAGGTTTGCGTTTCAATGTAGTCGCGGCCACTAACGAAGCGTGGCTCTGCTGACGGGCGAGACCCCCGCGCGGAGGGCAGGTGCTCCCCGGCCGGTTGGTGGGGGGAGGGCCGGGCCGGCCGCGGAGCGAGCTCGCGCACCCGGGCCCCACGTGTCCACCGCAATCTGGCCGAACTCTAGGAAGGCCGACTTTAATATCTATCTTTATAACGTTTCTCAAACAGTGCGAACGCCCTCCCTTCTAACTTTGATTTACTTGTTTTTTTTTTTTTTTTCCCTCTTTGGAAAAGCCAAGAGGCAGACGTTCCAATTCATTAAACCTCCTACATGTGCTTTAAATTTCATTTTCAAGATAAAATCCAAAAGGCTACACGCAGAAATCAGAGCACACACCGATTAAAACGTACTTTCCCCGTCCACTCCTTTCTGCAGCTTCCTGGATTTTTAACTCCTCCGATCCCGGAGATTTCTGGATTAATTAATTCTCCAGGCGAGGGCGGGCAGCATTCCTTCCCTTGAGGCCTGTCCTTGGTGTGTGGATGGCCTCTAGGCCCCGTGTCCTCACGCGGGCGTCCTGGTCGCCTCTTCTGACAAAGACACGGTTCACAGCAGGTCAGGACCCCCAGTGACCTCATTCTACCTCAATCTCCTCTTTAAAGGCCCATCTCCACGTCCCCCTGTGGGCCTCTGGGAGCTGGGACCCCAACGTGTGAATGTCAACCCATCACAGCACACAATTGACATTTTCAGATGCAAGAAACCTCCCTATGACTTTATTATAATTTTTTCTAGAATTTTTTTTTACTATATGTAAATACAAACCCGAAAAGTTTCAAGTGTTTTGCTCTCTCGTTAAACCAAGCAGGAGCTGTTGTTTGAAGTGTCTCCAGGGCCTACAGGAGGGTTTCCAGGGCGCAGCAGCAGCAGCAGCAGCAGCCGTGGTCAGATCCGCACCGTCACTCGGGGAGGGTCACTGTGCGCCCAGGGCCCGGGTGCCCACGTCCGTAACAGGGGGAGGGGGGGTGGCCCGGCCAAGCGGGGGCTGTTGTGCAATGAGCCGGGGAGGTGCACGAAGCCACTGGTTTGCTGCCACCTAGGAGCACAGCAGACGCTGTTTCCTTTCCTAAATTAGAAGCTTTAAATTTTCCCCTACATCTTCACTTTCAAATGCATACTCATTAAAAACAAACAGTGCAGACTGGAGGAAAGAGCAGGAGAGTGTGCGCAGACGCTCAGGCGGCCGCATGACAGCCGCTCGGGGCCCGGCGTGACCTGGGCCCCCTCCGCCCGTCTCTGGCTGAATCCCAGAACCCAGATTCACAAGGAGGAAGGAGCCACAAGGGGGAAGAGGCCTGGGCTGAGCGGAACCCCACCCCCCCAGACCAACTCACGTCAACGGGAAAATAAACTGTAATGTGCCGCGCCATGGAGCCCGGGTGTCCTTGTTATCTCTGTGATCTGACCCTGCTGACACCTAGAAGTGTTTCTCAGCACCCTCTGCTCCATGACTTCTTTTTTTTATGTGGCAGGTGTGCCATTCGTGGGAAATGACGGCTCCCAAGTACGTGTGTCAGCTACAGAAGTGTCACAGACGGTCCATTGCACGACGGCGGGAGCCGCGGGGCTCAAACCCAGAGCCAGGACCTGGGTGGCCATCCGGGCACCGCTGGCCGTGGTCCTCGGGTCTCTTCCCTCTGTTGCACGTTTCCAGGCCTCTGTATTCCTCTATTTGTATTCTTCGTGTTTGGTGTTTTACTTCCTCGTTTGCCTGGAGCATCCCCTCACGTCGACTCCGAGGAAGTCCAGCGGAAGGCGGGCTTTGCATGTCCCTCCGTCCCCCTTGGCGTCTGATCGCGGGTTTGCGCCCCGCAGGGCTGCGGGCTGGGCCCACACATGGTAAGCGGTCGGCCAGAGGGCCCACACCAGCCGGGGATTCCTCTCCTTCCTGATGAGTGTTTACCTTCCCTCTGAAAGTTTTTAGGATTTCTTTTCATCCTAGGTGTTATGCATTTTTATGGTAATTTGCCTTCTGTCATCGTTTCCCCAGCTTCTTTGGCCTCTTCTTGCAGGAGGCCAGGGTGTGAAGGGTGTCCTCCCCTCGGTGCTGCAGCTCCCCCCGCCCCACCCCCTGTCCACGTGCTCTGGCCGGTGCCCCCCTGCTCGGCACCTAACTCCAGCCTCTGTCCCCTCTGGGTCCTCTGACACTTACCTCCTCTGATTTCTCGTCCTGTGCAGCTTCCCGAGGGGACGCCTCGGATTTCAGACTCTAACTGCTCACCCTGCCTGCCTGACCATTCCCTTCCAGAGCACGCTGGTGTCTTATTTTATGGATATAATACCTCCTCAGACATCCCTGAGTATGTTAATTGGAGTATTTTTAGAGGACTTTTCACTTAATTTGTTCTGTTTCTTCTGGCTTTTTCTTTTTCTTTTTCCTTTTTTTTTTTTTTTTTTAATGTATTTGTCTTCATCTTTCTCTTCGGCGCTGCTGGCTTTCCTCGTGGGCCCAGCAGTCCCTGGCCATCCGCTCTCATGTGGGAAGCACGATGAAGGGGCCGGGGTGCCTTCCTCAGGTGCTGGTCAGCACTTGCTTTTCTGCTCGGCCTCCCCTGGCTCATGCTTCCCACCTTGGGCTCTGAAGAGCAGGAAGACAGGGCAGCTACGAGATTCTTCTGGAGTGAGGGGGCTGGGAGCCCCTGTGTCAGAAGGGCAAGGGTTTCATGGTGGGGCCTGCCCCAGCTCTGGCCTTCCCCGTGGGGCTGATCCCGAGGCTTTGGCCACCAGCTGCCA
This sequence comes from Canis aureus, assembly GCF_053574225.1. Lineage (NCBI taxonomy): Eukaryota > Metazoa > Chordata > Mammalia > Carnivora > Canidae > Canis > Canis aureus. The sequence goes on along the minus strand of NC_135624.1, from coordinate 39,332,290 downwards.
GGCTGAGTCTGCAGGATGGCATCTCCGCCCGCGCTCTGACCCCGTTGGTGGGAAGGCGGGGGACTCCCCTGCGGGATGGCCCCAGCTGCAGCTCCCCATAACCTCTCTTCCCAGCCTGGCTCCTGGCCCCAGACCACCCACGCCCGCCGCCTCTGGGACCTGGGCGCCTGGAGTTCCCGTGGGCAGAACCCTGGCTGCAGGGCTGCTGCCAGGATCCAGACTCCAGCTTCCTCCTGCTTCTCCTGTTTTATAGGTCAGCTCACATCCCTCTGCTTTCTGTCTCCTGGAATTTATTAAAATCTCTTAGTCATTGTTGTGAGGATTAAAATGCAATTATGTATGCAAAGCACATCTTACAGTACCTGGCACATAAGGAGGGCTGGATAAATGTTAGCAATTATTATCACAGTTGGTTAAGTGATTTCCCCGAGATGGTGAGACTCTCCCTTCAAGGAGCCCACGGTGGAGACAGACAAAGACACAAGCAACCACCGATAATGATTCCCCCCACCCGGACCTGGTGTGTTCGTGTGTGGCTTGGTCATTCCTCACAACCCGCAGGAAAAGTGGGGAATGCAAGCTCACCTTTCCACCCACCGCCGGGGCTTGCAGACTCGACCTCGCTTCCAGATGGGGTCACAGGCAAGGGAGGAAGAGGCTGCTTCAGCTTAGGAGGTTCACAGATTCCTGGTCGGGCTTTGGACAGGCAAGGCAGGTGGGGCACAGGCATCCTCTGGAGGGCCTCTCGGCCGAGGCTGTCTTCGATTGTCTCAAAGTCCAGAGTCACAAGCAGCACTCAGGGGGTGCGACAGAGTCTAAGAGGTGCCCACGGTCTCTGCATCGTGGCGCTCATGCTTTTGTGGGCTATCCTGTCCTGAGTGTGGGCCAAAACATGACTTGCTTCTAACAGATACAATACAGCACAAGCGATGGGGTGTCATGCCCGTGACTGTGTTACATAACATAATCAACAGCCCTTACTAGCTTGGTGAAGGAAGCAGTCATGTGAGGAGAGCCCACACAGCAAGGACTTGTCAGCATCTTCTAGAAACTGCAGGCAGCCTTTAGGAACTGGGGGTGGCCTCCACCAAATAGCCAGCGAGAAGCCAGGGTCATACAACCATAAGGGAGTGGACTATGCCAACATCCTGAGTGAGCATGGAAGGGGACTCATCCCAGGTCGAGCCTGCAGATGAGAACACAGCTCTGTCAACACTCCAAAAGCAGCCTATGAGACCCAGAGCAGAGGGACCAGCTAAGCTGTGCCTGGGCTCCATCCTGACCCCTAGAAATTGTGATAATACATGTGTGTTGCATCAGGCTGTTCAATTTGTGGTCATTCATTACACAGCCATAGACAACTAATACACTATGCACCTTGTAATGTGCTGGACCGTGAAATACCACAGGGCCCACTGAGGGGTCCTCTCCCTGGAAGAACAGCATGCAACTAGAGAAGTGAGCATCCTGAGCAGTGGTGCAGGCACCAGCCTGACAGGTGGGCTGTTTGTACCACAGGGTGCAGTAGTCCCTGCAGGCTAACTCACCGGCCCTGCTCTCCCATGAGGAATCATTGAGCAAAGGCTCAGGCAGGCGGCCAAGGGAGAGGGGACAGCACCCACTCACTCTGCCCTCCAGAACACCTTCCTTTTGCCCTACCTGAGCAGATGGGGGACTGTGCTCCCTGGAGGACCCTATTTTGCACACAGGGCCATTGGAGCTGATACAACTGAGATCCGAGATAAGTGACTATGTTCTGCTGGTCCCATCTCATGGCCCACAAGGCAGGCTCTGGCTCCCACTGGGCACTCAACCCAGCCCCAGGCTACGTGCTCATCACTGAAAACTGCATGCATGATGAACTTGCCTAAACTTCACAATAGCCTCGTGAAATAGGAATTGAGGGGGAAACAGAAACATGGAAAAGTTTGATCACTTGCTCAAGGTTGCATGGCTGTGATAAGGGAGCCAGGATTGGAACCCTGCTTCCAGAGCCTGGAAGCTTAGTCTCTGCACTGTGCTCCTCTACGTCTTACCATCACCCAGACCTAGGCCCACACTGGTTCTGTGACTCTGGGCAAGTTCCTAACCACTTTGAGCTTTAGCCTACTAATCCAAAAAGTGAGTGCTGTACTAATATCTACCTTTTCCCGTTAAGATAAACGTGGCACCTGGTGGTGTTCAGTCAGTGTGAACTCACCTCACAGCACGTCTCTGGTGGAGACATAGCAGGAGACACTGTTCCGAGTGCTCCCAGAAAACATGCTCCTGTGCACTGGAATGCAGACAGCTGCCTCCCCCAGTGGAAGTGTAAGCCTAGGCACACAGGAAAGATAAAGAGCTAGGCTAGGGCCAAACAGATCAGTTTTATGCCCAATGGCAACCTTGGGAAAGTCACTTAAACTCTGACCTTCCACTGATTCATCCCTCCAATGGAAATACTGTAATCCCCTCCATGTGGTTGCTGGGACCACTCATAGAACACTGAATCTGGGGCACTCAGAGCAAGGCCTGGCCCAGGGGAAGGTCATTCTTAGGAGCAGCTGAGCTCTCAGGCTTCCATGCCCTGGGGAGGAAGCATGGACCTCCAGTGACCCTGAGCAACACTACCATTACCTTCTTATTCTTTGACGTTCAGTTGTATGGCAATTCACGCCACCAGATTTTTCGGTGCTCTTATTAGGTTTCAGGCCAGTATTGGTTTTTCCAAGGAAAACCGACAATTGAGGTGCCACCCCATAGGCCTTTCCTGGGGAAGCTCAGAGTGTAAGGCAGGCAGGGTTGGGGAGGGTGAGCACAAACCCTCAGTGTGCACATACCATATGTCAGAAAATTTGCTGTTTTTGTCTTCGTGGCAACACGTTGATTTGTGTAAAATTAGCTGTGTTTTATAGACGGAGAAATTGAAGTTCAATGAACCTAAGGAATTTGCTCAAGGTCACGCAGACGGAGAATTTTCTCCCCAAAGACTGCATTCAAATAACCATAAATCAGGGAGAAAATGATAATTATCAAAGCTATTTAAATAAGACAAGTCACTTGGCCTCTGAGTCTTTTATCTTTATTGGCTAAATGCCTTGAGAAAAACCTACTTTTCAGAGCTTTTGTGAAAATCCAATGATCCATCAAATGTGAGTGTTTTTAGCATGCTTAAGGGCACATAGTAGGTACTTAGTAAATGTTTATGAATGATAATCTTAATGAGGGCAGATGAAAAAAATTTTGAGACTATGAAAGAGGAATATAATGATTTTGACTAAGAAGCAGGAATCAATGATTGATAGATGTTTCTTTTTTAAAGATTTTATTTATTTATTCATGAGACACACACACACACACACAGAGGCAGAGACACAGGGAGAGGGAGAAGCAGGCTCCATGCAGGGAGCCCGATGTGGGACTCGATCCCAGGTCTCCAGGATCATGCCCTTGGGCTGAAGGCAGCGCTAAACCACTGAGCCACCAGGGCTGCCCTTGCTCAATGTTTCTGAAAGAAGTGCAGAATAGGGATGTAGGACTCAGGCATGAAACCTGTAAGCATGAAAGCATGGTGTCTTCTAGAGTGAGAGATTCTCTGAACCAGAGAGGGTGGAGGAGATGGGGGGATGCATCTTGTAAAGAACATCTGGAATGCCGTGCTGAGGTGTTTACAGGCAAAGGAAACCAAAATGGACTTTGAACCCAGGATGGCAATGAGATTTCTGTTCTGGTTGAGTTCACACATATCTCCTGAACTGTCTTATTTCCAGTCCCCAGTTGTTTATAACTCAGGTGATTTTTCTGACCAGAAGTGATGTGGTAAGTCTCATCTTGAACCACGCACTCTTGTAACAGTCAGCACCCTACATGGAATAGACTCTTCTCAGGTACCAGAATTTAACCAGGTTGGCCTTAATGGAACAAAGCTGATATGGGCATAAGATCTGGAAATCCTCACACCCAAACTGACCAGCACTAATCTGTCTACCTCATACAGGGACCTCTCATGAATAAGAGCTCAGAGCATGATGGTCATCCCGGCCTTCAGAGGACAATATGAAAGGTCAGTGATGAAGAACAACCTTTTCTTTACACTTCCAGTCATGAGGGAGTCATAAGGTCTGGAATTGCCCTCCTGTCATTACAAAAATAAACCAGAAAACAGCACTAATAAATGGAACAACTGTTTACAGATATTGAGTCTTGGGCAGCTCAGGAATGTGGATCCCAGAGGAAAGGGAAACAGAACAATGAGAGGCAACATCTGGACTGTGACACCAGAGGGACATCCAAGCAGAGAAAAAGTGAATAGAAAGAGAATAGAGTCAAGGAAGGCCAAAGCAGCTGGAATTTATAGAACAGAGTTACACAGAGAAAGGAGATATGAAGAAAAACAATTCTAGAAATTCCAAGAGGTCCTCTAGAGTCTGGTTAAATACCAATAAGCATATGTGTAGAACAAGGAGGTTTAAGTGAAACAATGCCCAGAGCTCACAGAGCTTGGAATTACCTCCCCCATAATGGAGAGACTCCACTGAATGCACAGGACACTTAGTACAGTGCCCAGGAGAATCTGTGGTGGCTAAATTAACTCTAAATTAAAGGCTACTCCAGACCCACCCAAAAAGAGTCAGAAAATGAAAACTATTATCACCAAAATTATACACAGGTAACAGAACTGGCTGCCAAGGAAGCCCAAAGATTTTTAAAAGAATACAACAAAATCTAGCACTCAAGAAGTCAAATTCACACTGCTGTGATTCAGTATTTTAAGTAAACTTTAATAGAAATAGAAAATCTGATCCATATCCAGAAGGAAAATCAGTTCAATGAAGTAGGCTTGGAAATAACAGAGATGATGGAATTATCAGGAAGGTCATTAAACAGTATTATAAAACATGACTTATATGCCCAAGGATATGAAGAAAAACATAGGAACAATGAGGAAATGAATGAGGATACAAAAATAATCAAATGGGACCTCTGGAGATAAAGCTGTGATCAATACCTGAAACAGTAATATCAACAGATAGAATTAATAAACCGGTTAGACACCAAATAAAGAATACCAGTAAACTTGAAGGCATAACAATAGGTCCGGCTTGGAGTGGAGCAGAGAATAAAAGAACTGAATAAATGATCAGAGCCTCAGCAGCTATGGGTTAATACCAAGGGGTCTGATGTCTGGTCATTGCAATTCTAGAACATGGAGTGTAGTGCTGGGGGGAAATAAAAAACATATTTGAAGAAATAGTGGCAAATTTTCTTTTCAAGTTTCTTTCTTTCTTTCTTTTCTTTTTTCTTTTTTTTTTTTTTTTTTTGCAAATCCAAGAATCTTATTAAACCCCAAGCAGAATAAACACACAATCACCATCATTACCACCATCACCACAACCATCATCAAGACACAAGGTTAAAGGAAAAACCAAAAATCAGCTAGAGAAAAAAACATAATGTGACAAGGAATATAGATAAGAATACCACCCACTTCTTGTCATAATTTAAACAATCTGGAAGACAATATAGCATCTTCCAAGTGCTGGGAAAACTCCTGTCAATTTAGAATTCTATATGCAGTAAAAATATCCTTCAAACACAAAGCCAACATAAAACTCTTTAGACAAACAAAAGCTGAGAAAATGCATTGCCAGAAGAACAGCCCTTTAAAAATTGCTAAAGGAAATTCTTCAGGTAGAAGAAAATGATGCCAGATGGAAACCTCAATCTGCATGGACATGAGGAGTGCTGGAAATTGTAAATAAGTGTGTAAGAAAAAGTCTTTTTTTCTCTCATTTTAAATTTTATTTAAAAGATAATTTAAAATGAAAGTAACAACAATGCAATGTGGGGTCATAAAATGAGTAGATATAAAATGTATGAGAAGAAGAACTCAAAAGATGGGACAGGAAAATAAAATTTGTAGGGGTTTTGTATTATATGTGAACAGATATAATATGATTTGAAGATAGACTGTGATAAATTAAGCATGTATATTACAAACACCAGCTCGAACACAGAAAGAAACATTAAGAGGTAGAGCTAAGAGGCCAACAGTAGAGATATAAAATAGAATCCTAAAAAAGACCTGGTATGAAAGAAGGCAGGATAAGAGGGAAGAGGGACCAAAGAACAGATGGAACATACATAAAACAAATAGCAAGAGAATAGATTTAAATCTAACCACATGGATAATTACATTAAATGTAAAGGATATAAACATTCCAATTAAAAGACAGAAATTGTTAGACTGGACAAAAAAGCAAGATTTGACTATCCGCTACTTACAAAACACCAACTTTAAATATAAAGACCCATATAATTTAAAAATAGAACTATCTATGCCATCCAAATTCTAACCTAAAGAAAGCTGGAGTAGCTATGTTCATATCAGAAAAGTAGACTTCAGGAAAAAATATATACATTACCAGGGAAAAATAAGACATATCATAATACTATAGGGCTACATTAATCAGGAAGACATAATAGTCTTAAGTGTTTATGTGATAAGTTATAATGTTAATCTTGAATAAAATATGAGTAAATCAAATCACAATGCATGAAAAGGGGAATATACCATGTTTAAATGGGGTTTATTCCAAGAATCCAGGGTCAAGTTAAAATAAAAAAAGATTAAGACTTGAAAATAAATTGATTTACTGTATTATAGGAATAAATGAGAACATGATTTTCTTAGTAGATGCAGAAAAAAGCACTTAATGAAAGCAATTCATAATAAAAGTTCTCAACAGATTAGATATATAAATAAAATTCCCCACTCTGACAAAGTATGTATATGAAAAGTCTAGGGATCCCTGAGTGGCGCAGGGGTTTGGCGCCTGCCTTTGGCCCAGGGCGCGATCCTGGAGACCCGGGATCGAATCCCACGTCGGGCTCCCAGTGCATGGAGCCTGCTTCTCCCTCTGCCTGTGTCTCTGCCTCTCTCTCTTTCTCTCTCTGTGACTATCATAAATAAATAAATATTAAAAAAAAAAAAAAAAAAGAAAAGTCTATAGCTAACATCATCTCCTGAGATGGGTGATGGATGAACCCCACCACTTCTATTCAGGAAGGTACTGGAAGTCCCAGCAAGCATAAGAAGGCCCAAAACAAAAATGAAAGCATACAGATTGGTAAGGAAGAAAAAAAAAACTGTCTTTATTTGCAAATGGCATGATTGTGAACAAAAAATCCAAAATAATTCACTAAAATATCTAAGAGCTGTTTAACAAAATCAAAGAATACAAGACCCCTACACAAAAATCTATTGTATTTGTATATACTAGCAATAAATAAGTGGAAACTGAAGTTTTAAAAAACAAGGTCAATTAAAATAACATCAAAACCATCTCCTATGTAGACATAAAGATAACAAAATTCATCTGAAGTGAATGAAAGGAGACCCAGATAAAAGGAGAGAGATACACAGTTAAGGGATATGATGTTCAAGAAATGGGCCACTCAATATGAAGTCATTGATTATCCCAAAGCTGATCTATGGCTTCAACACCTTTTTAATCAAAAACCCCCTTTTTAGAAATCACCAAGGTGATTCTAAAAAGAACATGGAAATTTAATGAATTTACACTACTCAAAACAATTCTGAAAAGAGAAAAACAAAGTTGGAGACATACATCGCCTTAATTTCTGATCAAAACCATCAAAAAACGGTGGTGTTTGGTGTAAAAATAGATATTTAGATTGAACAGGATGGGGAATCTAAAAATAGAGCCATACGTATATGTCCAGTTGGTTTTTTACAAAGATGCCAAGGTAATGGAAGAAAGAGTTGTCTTTTCAACAAATGATATTGAAACAACTGGAGACACATATGGGAAAAAATGAGACTTGACCCAGCTTAGGCTTTTCCAAAAAATTGACTTGAAATGGATCATCCATCTAAATGGAAACCCTAAAGCTGAAAAATTTCTAGACAAAACCATAGTATAAAATATTTACCATCTTGAATAAGCAAAGATTTCTTAAGTAAAGTCTAAATAAGCACAAACTATAAAAAAATTGATAAATTGGACTTCATCACAACTCAAACCTTCTGCCTTTTCAAAGACATTGTTAAGAAAATAAAAAGGCAAGAAACAGAATAGGAGAAAATATTTATGGTACATAAATCTGACAAGGGTCTTGTAATCAAGATATGCAAAGCTTTTTTTTTTTAGCTCAATATAAGAAGATAAGAAACCCAATGGGCAACAAACAAATAAGTGGGCAAAAGATTTGAACGGAACTAGACGTCCGGAAAGTGCAGGTGAAACCACCGTGGAGACCAGTGTGCACCCAGCAGAACAGTTAAATCCAAACAGACTGACAATTTGAGGCGTTTATGAGGATGGGAGCACGTAAGGCTCTTCTCATACGTTGCTCGGGGGATTCCATGACGTTACAACAATTTGGAAAACGGTTTGGCAATATCTGAAAAGTTAAACATATACTTATCAAGAAACTCAGAGATTTTACTCCTAGATATTTACCAAACATAAGTGAATACATATATCCATGTGAGAGCTCACGCACTAATGTTCACAGCAGCTGTATTCATAACAGCCCCAAACTGGAAATGACCCAGCCATCCATCAAGAGGTGAATGGGTAAGGGCCAACAACCAAAGAAACAATAGCCTGGTTGAACTCATCAGAATTTTAAGTGCTTGTATTTCGAGGGACATCTTCAAAAGAGCAAAAAAAAAACCCTCAGAATGTGAGGGTTTTTTTGTTTTGTTTTGTTTTTTTTCAATCAGGTATCTGATAGGATCTGGCATCAGAATAAATACAGAACCCTTACAACTCAGCAATAAAAACACAAACAACACAATTTAAAAATGGGCAAAGGATTTGAATTGACATGTCTCCAAATGATACACGAGGGGTCAATAAGCACACAAAAAGCCACTTCATGTCATTAGTCACCGGGAAATGTAAATCCAATCCACTTCACACCCGCCTAGGATGGTCATGATCAACAAAATAGACAGCCGCAAATGTTGGGTGTGGAGCACTTCGAGCCTCATCCACTGCTGGCGGGGATGCTCGGTGATGGAGGCACTTTGGAACACAGTCTGGCAGCTCTTCAAAAAGTTAAATATAGAGTTACCATCCGACTCAACACTTCTAATTCTAGACATACACGCAAGCAAACTGAAAAAAACATGTTCATCCAAACACTTGTACAAAATGTTCATAGCAGCATTATTCATAAAAGCCCAAAATGTAAAAACCCAGTGTCCAGCAACTGGTGGATGGATAAACAGAATGTGGTCCATCCACGCGATGGAATATTACTCAGCCCCCAAAAGGAACAAAGTGCTGACACCCGCTACTGCAAAGGCAGACCTTGAAAACACTGCGCTAAGTGAAATAGGCCAGGCATAAAAGACTGAATTTTGTGTGATTTCGTCAATTTAAAGTCTCCAGAGTCAGCCAATCTGTAAGAGACAGGGGTTTGGGAGAGAGAGGAATGGAAGGTTGACTCCTAATGAGTTTCTGTGGAGGTCATAAAAATTTTCTAAAATTAGATAATGGTGTTGGTTGCGTCATTCTGTAAACATACTAAAAACCATTTAAATACATTTTATTTATTTTTAAGATTTTATTTGTTTATTCATGAGAGACACAGAGACACAGGCAGAGGGAGAAGCAGGCTCTATGCAGGGAGCCCGACGCGGGACTCGATCCTGGATCCCAGGATCACGACCTGAGATAAAGGCAGATGCTCAACCGCTGAGCCACCCGGGCATCCCTTAAAATACATTTTAAAAGGACGAGTCTTATGGTATGTGACCTATATCTCAAATAAAGCCGGTATTAAAATGGAAAAAGATGAATAGATGAACAAAGTGTAGTATATTCATACTCCGGAAATATTACTTAACGATAAAAATGAACAAAGTACTAAAATACAGAAATGCTTACGTGAACCTCAAGAGCACACTGAGCTTCCTAATCCAGACACAGCAGTGTGTCCACTTTAGTGTTCCGTTTATACGACATCCTAAATAGCGAATGGAATGTGTAGTTACAGAGCAGCTGCTGCGGGGGGCTGGGGGGGCCTCGGACTGTGATGGAGCTCAGGGCACTTGCGGGGCCAGTGGAGATGTCCTCTGTACTGTTGTGGTGGTGGAGACGCAGGTGTATGAATCTGTCAAAATTCACGCACATGCGTGCACACATGGGTGCATTTTGTCCTATGTGATCTATGCCTCAATAGCTGACTTTCAAAAAAAGAATAAAGCCTCATTGCATGTGAATAAATCATGTAGTTTATTAACAACCAGCCTAAGAGGCATGTACATGCGTATTTAAAACATTCATGACGAGGACTGTTCTGTGCGGTTCTTGCTGCCCCCAGTTCCATACATGACAGAATTTGCAATGCTCGCCTGCCCTGGGCATCGCAATAAAGGGGCGGGTAAGACAGAGTCCTGACTTCACAAGTTTCCATCCCCATCGTGGAGCCAGATGTACCAATGGCATTTGCATAAGTAGTTGTGCAATCGCGTTGGAGAAGAGCCTCCAGAGTCAAGGAAGAACCGCTGGAAACCAGAGAACACGCAGAGTCCTGTGCGCTGGGGGGGGGGGGGGGGGGAGCGCAGGCAGCCCCCCAGGGAGGGGCTCCCGGAGGACTCGCATTCCAGAACAGCCTGCAGGAGGAAGAGGGCTCAGCCACTGGCTCGCTGGTGGGGCCTGTAGGAGAATCTGGCAACGGGGAGGGGGGCCCCCTGCCAGGCAGTTTCTCCATTTCTTTACCCGCCACCCTGTGTGTTAGTCAGGACATGCTGGGCTCCGCTGCAGTAACAAGGAGCCCTCCGCGCCCGAACGTTTCTTCCTTCCGCCGCAGCTCCTTCCCCCACATACTCTGCCATCTGGGGCCAGCATCCTCGTCACCGTGGGCTGAGTCATCGCGAGTGCTATTTGTGGCCAGGCCCGAGAGTGGCTGGCAGCGCTTCTGCCCACATTCCATGGGCCTGGCCTCGGCTGCAGGATGACAAGCTAACTGCAAAGCAGGATGGGAAACGTAGTCCTCCCTCACGCCATGCAGAGCAAACGGGGCGATGGATGTTGCAAACCCAGGGGTCATGGGGCGCTGGGAAAGTTCTTACCTTTCTTTGGCTCAGCCAGGGCGGTTGTGCTGCTGAGGTGTTCTGAAGGCCACCCCCACAGCAAGCCCTGTGCAGCACGCCCCTGGGACAACTCTGCCTTTCCAGAAGGCTGGTGGCCATGAGGGTCGGTTTTCAAGAAGGCAAGAAGATGACGTTTGTGCTTTCAGACACGCAGGCTTTGCCATCCTCAGCGCTCAGACCCTGTTGCCTGTCAGCAGCCACCAGTGCCACAGGGTGGGAATTGCAGTGCATTTGGGATCGGAGAGAGTGCTTCCAGTCCTGCTTCTGCTTCTTGTTCTCCTTTCTGAGACTTGAGTTCATCTTCCTGGAGAGTGGCCACACCTCAGACCTGGGTTGAGTGGTTTCTCTGTCCCCTCTTACTCTCCTTTCCCCTTGTATGAGGGGACTGCTCATCCCGCCATCTTTATGGGGCCTTGATGAGGCCTGAATGAGACAATAGCAAGGTGACACGTTAACACTTCAAGGCCATTGTCTTTTGTTACTATTATTGCTGTTGTTGCCATCAACGCAGGCTGTCCTGTAGGAAGGTTGTGCCCTCCTCTGGCCCCAGCACAGTTCTTGAATTTCTGTTTGGCTCACTCAGCTTGAACAGATACTTCCCTCCCCTCCTTTTAATGAGGAAAATATAAGTTAATGAGCTTGCAAATGGGCACCGGGGCCATTTCTGGGAGTGAGACACCGGCGCAGTCTGCGTGGAGCATAGTGAAGACGGGTCCTTAATAGGGAAGATGGAAAGGACGTCGTGCTGTCCTGAGCACACGGCCCTCACCAAAGCCATAAAGCTATAAACTGGGATTGTCTTTAGAATTGAACTTTTCCCCTCTCTCCAGTGGCTATTAAATATTTCCAGGGAAATTACTCTGAAGGAAAGGTGTTTAGCTTAGCTTTCATTTAGAAAGAGCTGACTCGTGGGAGTTTGGATTCATGTGAGGGCCTGCAGGAAGCATCAGGAAACCTGGGCTCCAGCTTCCCCCTGCTCCCCCCCTCCAACTCCCCACTGTTGCTTCTGGTGAGATGCCTGGCATTCCCAGGCCTCTCATTGGTTGCAGAATGGGTGTAACAGGATGAGCAGTGACATTTATTGTGTTCCTTGTATGGACTGAGCCTTCTTACATGTATTATCCTTTTTAATTATCAAAAATAATTCACAAGGTAGGCATTATACCCATTTTGCAGGCACAGAATCGAAGATTTAGGTCATTCGTGCAACAGGTATTGCAACCATGCCAGGAGGAGTTCCCATATTTGTGAGGATTGTTAAGATGCCCTACTGTCTCCCAAAGGCAAGAAACGGTGCTATGGGTGGGCCCAGCGTATTTGTCTGTATTACATGACCTGTGGCTCTATGGTAGAAGAGCTTGTGAGGTGTAATTAGAGTCCAATTTAACAAATGTTAGGGATACGTTGCTAAGTGCTAAGGGAAACAAGGGGATGAGTGAGAGGTGTGAACTTGGCCTTCAGCATCTCTTGATTTAATTGGGCAAGGCATGGGGTAGACATTCCTTGGTAAACAATCACAGCATGTTGGATATGGATGGAGCCATAGAACATCTTAGAGGGACTTGAGTAAACATGGCAGCTTGAACCCATGACTCTACCTTGGCTCTCAGACAGCTCTGCTAAAATAACAGGAAAGGGAGTGATTGGGCACAAAACTGCAAGCATGAAGAGGAGAATGTCGGGGACAAGACAACAAACCTCATTACAGTTGCCAAAGGTGGAAACGTGAAGGACAGGGGTAACTGAGTTAAGCCAGTAGAGTCAGGTGAATTTAAGAGTCTGGCAAGTGGGGAGATGGAAGGACAGGCTGACCCATTCCATAGAACCGTAGGAGGCCTCAAGAATCGGAGACCCCAGCTATCTCTAAGGGAACAGTAAGAGTGTAGGTGAGGCTGAGAAAAAGGAAAGTTGTTTTAAGGTCTTTATAAATAGAAGACAGACTGCTGTCTTTCCTCTTCTCACCGCTAAGCACCAGGCAACTACACCTACCAATCTCTAGCAGAAAGCTTGAGGTTTGCTTTCTGGGGCTGTCACAGTGGATGGGTTCTTGACTGGACACTAGAAAAAAATGAGGTTAAGTGTCTCACTGAAAATGGAAGAATAGTTAGGTGAAGAGATTTATATTAATTATGTAAACTAGGCCCCTCTTCCACACTCAAGTCTTACATTCTGGAAGCCAGGCTCCTGCTCCCAAGCAGATTAGAGGCATCTTCTCTAGGCGTGCCCACTGGCTGAAGGGGAGAGACTCACTGGCAATTGAGGATTTCCCAATAACAAAGATATTGTGTGTCCATATCACCATACATTGGAATCCCTCCAGCACAAACACATTGAGTATCCAGTTAACTCTTCATGATCTACTCACAAAAAGTGAACAGACTTCCATGGGTACTTAATCTTGGGAAGAACTTCAAATGTGAGAGAAATCAAAACCAGCCAAAAAGAGTGAACCCAAAACAAACTAAATGAACCAGAGATAGGAATAAATGGGCAGGAGTGACAACAGAGACAACACTAAGTTCATATCTCCAGCAAAATAATAGAAGATATTACCTCATTCCAGTATGAGGATGTTATGAAAAAAAATTCAGAAGACACAACAAAATCTCTTATCAATTAAAAATCAGAGAATAGAAAATTATTTAATTCAAAATAATATTTTGAAGATAAAACTAAAGGAATTTTCCAGAAAGTAAGGCAAAATAAGGAAGAGATAGAAAATAATAGAGAAAATATAAGAATGTGAGTGACCAGCTCAGGAGGTCCAATGTCAAAATAATTGCATCTCCACAGAAAGACAGAAAATGAAGAGGAGAGGAGGTTATCTGAGAAACAATTCCAGAAAGCTGACCAGTTGAGTGGGTGCAAATCATAGCAATATTTCAGACTCTCAGGAATGAAGAGAAAACTCTGAAGACTTTGGGGGAAGACAAAAGGTGGAAAGCAAGCGATAACAATTTTCTCAAAAGCAGCACTATAAGCTGGAAGACAGAATTTCTGAATATTCTAAAGAAAAATAAACTTTAAATAAGACTTGTAGACCTAGCAAAGTACAAAACATTTTGATGACGTAGTGAAGACTTTCTTCAAGCTCCCAAATACTTTTCTTTTTGCATATGTTCTCAAAAGCTCCTGGAGAATTTGTTCCACACGAACAAAACACAGACATGAAAGAGGAGTCATGGAATCTAGCTAAAGGGGTCCAATGCAGAAAGCAGATGGAGGGTTCCCCCAGACTGATGGAGTGGGAGGGGCTCAGGACAGCAGTCCAGGGAGCAGTCCTTTCATAGGGAAGCATGGGGATAGAAGGGCCAACGAGGAACAGCTCCAAGAAAGCTCATAAGCTGATGGATTATCCGACATGGCTGAAACATGTTGAGAGGAACTCATTTCTGCCAGAATGTCTGGCTAAATCAGGATATGCACATGGGTAAATTAAATAAGTTGGCAATTATTAACTCCAGGAAAAATAAAAATGCAGAAGAATAGGCATGACTCAGATGCTGCACAGTCACAGCAGCCTAAGCCTTGAATGTTGGTTAACCAGACTGAGAGGATGGGGAAGGGCAAGTATGCATGCAGGTTCATGAGTCAGGAGAGCTACATCCTTATTGCCTAGTGTTAGAAGTTAACACTTCTATTATCTATTATCTGAACCTGGGAAGTCAAGAAGTGGCAGTATAAGTGTGTGATTCAGAAATGGAGTTAAGTGCCAGAAAAAAGAGATGTATGTGAGGAGAGTGGCTTCTTTGGGGAAATGGAAATGGTGAAGACTCGAACGAGGCCAGTAACCCATTTTCCTCTTCCTCGGTCAAGTCCTGTATCAGTGAGGAACATGAAGAAGGAGCCAGCAGACGCTACTAACAAGGGCTAAGTTGAAGGCGGTCATTTGGTGAGAGAGCTCAAGTGGTTCTGCTCACTTCCTGACCACTGATGTAGCCCATCGGTCTAGACTCGAAGAGTATGTCCAAGGGTTAGTTCAAGTCTGTACAGCAAGACCACTGTCTCCCACTGTTCCTGAGAAGAAGGGAGGGTATGAGACCAACTCCTGCCTACTTGAGCCCTCTAATGGTGTGATTAAATCCATTTAACAGGATAGACCAATGGTTGTTGCCATCAATCAGATACCTCATTTCATCTTTTGGAGTGGAATAAGGGCCGGGAGTATTTGGGGAAGCAGTCTTTCTCCTGAAAACTAGAAAAGTGAGGAGCAAAGACATCCTCTATCAAGACCTGGGAGCAGGCAGGATTAACACAAATGGCTTGTTTTCATTATAAGTTTTGTAGACTGTGTGCAAGTACAAAAGATAACATATTTTGATAAGAATAAAATCAAATGCCGAAGATTGATTTGGAGAAAAGCATTTAAAAAATGGAGTACAATTCCAGTTGGTTCAAGGGATACGCAAGACTTCTTCAGACCAAGATGTAGGGAAAGGTGTTCCTTTTCTCTGAAGAGCCTGTGTCAGGGCACAGAGTTGTGAAAGTGCATGGCCTACTAGCTTTGGCACCCCAGGAGGGGTGGTGTGACTGGACTGTGTGGTTCAGGGAGGGAGGGGAGACTCGAGTTGGGGCTGGCGGGGGCTGGAAGCACACCAGGAAGGACCATGTTTGCAGGACAAGCTGAAGACCTTAGATTCTATTCTCTCCCTAATGTATGTGTAGAGGGCTATGGATAAGGGGCCTAGTCAGATCTGGATTTTAGAAACTGTCATCTTCAAACATTCCGGGGTATCAGAGGTCCACAGGTGGAAGGCAGGAAGGCAGATGAGGAAGGTGGTATTCCTCCAGGTAAGAGAGGATAATTTTTTCACAGCAGCAACAGCAGGCTTATCAATGATCCCACTTGTTAACAGCGTCCAGTAACTTCAGAATGTGACTGACCATCCTGAGCAGCATACTCTAAAAGCAACTTGGTGCCAAGGAGTGGATTTCTCCTTCTAGTGAATAACAGGGGTGACTTTATACCTGGCCGATACAGTCACGGCAGTTCCAGATGCAAGAAGACACCGGTGCACTGACCATGGTAGGTCACTATGGTGTGGCAGGGTACCAGCTGACCATTCTCATGGGTTTGTTCCTTGAGCCAGGCTTTTGGGGATCAGCTGGGAACGTTTATTGCTGAAAAAAAGTCCTCTGGAGAGAGTATGAAGACTGGTTTAAGAATATCCAGAAAGCCTTTGAAGTGAGGGCAGCTCTTTAAGTCAATGTTGGAGGATGAGTTTGGAGCCAGCACTGGGCGAAGAAGGGGTAGAGAATGCTAAGACAGGAGTTGGAAAGTTAGTGTGACAAAGACAAGTAGCAAGGTCCTTAGAACACAGAACACAGGGGATAGTGTGGAAATAAGCTGGATATAAAGAGGTCTGGGGCAAATTGTGAAGGTCCTTGAATGTCAGAATAAAGAGCTATGGGTTCATTCTTGGGTAACGAGGAGTCATTGAAAGATTTGAAGCAGGGAAGGGATATGGCCAGATCTGGGTTTTATAAATTATTGCTCACGAAGCAGAATGGAGTTAGAGGTGAGAGATCCAGGACAGATGGGAACCATCTGGGAGACGTTCAGCCGTCCAGGTAAGTGATGATCCAGGCCTGAATTTGAGCAGCAGCCATGCTGCGTGAGATGGAGGTTGGCAGGAGAGATAGAGAGACAAATACCAGGCAGAAATAGGACTCGATTAGGAAAAATCCTGGAATGTAAGTGGTGGTTTATTGGAGGTATTTGGGAGTGGGGAGACAGAGTGTGGTCAAAAAAAAAAAAAAAAAAAAAAAAAGAAAAGAAATGACTTGCTCAAGGTCAAATCTAGAACTAAAGAACTACTGAAAGCCCTAATTTAGGAGTCTTTGCCAGCTGACTCCTGAATCAAGAGAGTTTTTCATTTTTGCATTGCTAGGCAAAGAACCAACTATCTGTTTCATTGTGTCCCGGCAGCACTGGAATGATTAGTGTTGGTTGGGACCTAGAAGCTTTATTTCATTACTGTTTGACATCTTCAAAGGACAGAAACTCCAGCCCAGACAACGGCCCAGGCTTATAAATTAGTCAATTTAGTTCCATTCCAGCTGGAGAAGGTGGCTTTTCTCAGCCTCACATCCTCTCTAAAATTGGAGAAGTAAGAAGCAACACCCTCTCAGCCTGGAAGGAACGACTAGCTTGAAGAAGATGAACTATTTTCAAGGTTCTCTGTCGTGCCATGGTACTGCACCCAGGCGAAACAATGAGCTCTTCACATTGTGCTATTCCTGGGACTTGAAAAAGGCATCAATGACCACATATTCGCTTTATTTTTTAATTTATTTTTTTAAGAGTTTTTAAAATGTATTTTAGAGACAGCGAGCAAGAGAGAAAGCGCAAGCACAGTGGGGAGGGCAGAGGGACAGGGAGAAGCAGACTCCTCACCCAGCAGGGAGCCTGATGTGGGGCTCCATCCTAGGACCCTGAGATCATGACCTGTGCCAAAAGCAGACGCTTAACCAACTGAACCACTCAGGCGCCCCCACACATTCACTTTATTTTGAATCAATTTATCTAGGAAGAAAACCCACCAAAAAAAAAAATCCCTGAAGGGAACATGCCCATATGTGTTACTAAATTAATGCATTACCAGGGTTTGTGTAATGAACTCATTGACTTGGAAGAAGAAGACAAAGGAAGTATTTCTTGAGCACCCACTATGAGCAGCCAGGCACAGGAAAATATGCCTACATAATATTTCATCGATATCTACACACAGAAGGCAGATATCTGTGTCCTCATTTTACCAAAGAGGAAATTAAGATACAGAAAGTCTAAGTGATTTGCTCAATTTCAAAACTACTGAGGAGCAAAGTTGGGATTCACCCCAAACATGATTTGGGGATTAAAAAAAATCTCAGAGAAGGACATATCCTAAAGATGCAGAACACAATGAAGCAAAGTCCTAGGGAGAGGACGATGGAACAGGAAAGACTTCCAGAATCACAAAGATGTTCCATATTGTAATCAGGGTTCAGGAGCAGCTTGGGGAGATGAGGCAGTTCTGCAAAGGGATGGGGATTACAGAATCAGAGAATCTTAGTGATTAAAAGGGATTATGGTGGCCACCTAGTCCTTGCTCCTTGAAAATCTAAAACCGTCCAAGCCAGTATTCCTCCCTCCTCCTTGTGTGCGGTCTCTTTGCAGATTCTGAGCAGCAGCTGCAGCATTGAAATGGTGTTTATTCCCCTCCTTTGTGTGAGCTGCAAGTGAAGAGTGAGAGAGAGTGGGGGTGGTCTGAGAAATGACTCACTGAGAGAGGCAAGTTCATAAATGGGTTGGCATTAGGATACAAGATGCTTGAAGCCCTCCTACTTGCTCATGGTTAATGTTGGAGTGCACAGAGTCCTCGGCTTTATACACTTGGCTCTGACGGCTGCGTTTATGAGTTGTAAATCTACTGGGGAAGAGTGAGTTCAGAGCAACAGACGGTTGTAATACTTTCTCTAGTTAATGCGCTCGGAAATGGAGTATTCCTGCCATTTGGGCTCATTGCAATTTCTCCTTGGATATGTGGGAAGAATGCAATCAGAAGGGCAGAACCATGGACAGAGCCCCTGGTCGACCAGGGAGCTGCTCTGAAGGACAGCGCCCCTAACCCCAGACCCGCACATCTATCCACCCTAGGTGTAGGGCCTGCCTACAGGACTGAGTTGTTCTTTTGGGGAACCTCCTACCGCAGAGGACTTGTGTAGTGGTAGGAGCTTGGGGGGGGGGGTGTGCAGGAGGAGGAGCACGGTCCCTGTGCTTCGGTCCTCTGCTCTGTAGGGTGAAGGAGGTCAGAGTGGATGGTTGTCAAGCTCCATTCCTGTCCAAAATGTGATTCCCTATCAACATATCCATTTCCCTTTGTTTGGTAGAGAGCTTCATTTTTTCATAAAAGTGACATCTATACCTACATCTATGAAGCCAATAGCAACTGAAAATACTTTTCATGTCGTTTTGGTCATCAGACCCTAGCAACAGGCCACCAGATGGATAGGATAAGTGCTGATTCTAGAGGTGGGGAGCCCGAGATTCACACTCCTGTCCAAGACCACTCAGGGAATCAGAGACAGAACAAGAATCAGATTCCAGTCTCAAATGCGGTGCCTCCTCTCACATCACCATGACAGGATGGAAGTGGGCTGGGAGGGAGGCTGGTTTAAGACATCCCTGCCTTCTAAGCTTTCACGGCAGGGAGTTTTGCATTAATAATGGAAATCTTCTGCCAGAGGTATCTTTCTAAAACACAAATTTCACCATGCCACTCCTCTTGTTTAAAGCCTTTTAAGGGCTCCCTGTGGCCCTCAGGATAAAGTCAAATAATCCTAGTAAGACGCTCAAAGCTCTTCAAAGTCTGACCCCAACCCACCTCTCTAGCTACAGTGCCTGACACTCCATCTCAAGCAGCTTAGTTTCCAGTCCCAGGAAATTAGTTATTGTTCCACAAAAATCTCTTCTGTGGCTCTGGGCTTCTGCATACATTGTCCTTTCCGCCTAGAATGTTCCTCCATCCCTCCGCTGCCTTGGGTTGATGATGAGTGAACTCTGACTCATCATCCAAACTCACCACCACCAAAGTTACCTCCTCTCTGAAGTTCATGCCAACTCGATAGGCAGAGTTTAACTTTCTGCTCCTCAGTTCCACACAGCTTTGTTCTTACCTCAATTATCACATTTATCACACTAGACTCTAATTATTTGGGCACATTACTTCCTTCCAAACTAAACTGTGAGTACCTCCAGGGCAGGGACTCCAGCTGATTCATCTCTGTTTACCCTGCCAGTACTGAGTTGCAAACATTCACAGGGAATGTTTGTGAAATGAGAGCCTGGGACCATGAAAACTAGTTTACAGAGATAAAATTATGACAGACTACCTTGGTCTTTAGTGGAGGGCCTTCGGAATAGCTGGAGGGATCTGGAATCTGTGGGCCAGTGAGAGAAGAATCCAAGCACCAGTAGGAACCATTAGCTACCAGCACCGTCTAACCCATCCCAGTGTTCTGGCCCTTGGGGTTGGGTTGTTTCTTGTGGAATGAAGGCTGTTGTTTCTAGTGGAGGATCCAGTTACCCAATCCTCTCTGGTGTCTCTACCAGGGGTGGGGCTCACTGAATGATTCATCCTACTGCCTTATCTTGCCATAAACACAGTCAATGTTGGTGGTAAGTTTAGATCCTACATTACAGCTAAGATTCATCCAATAATTCAACAAACCTTTACCAAGCACTTGCTAAGATTTGGATGCTGTGCTAGGTGCAGGGAACACTGAGATAAACAAACAAGCCACAGCCTGTCCCTTCACAGAAAATACCCCAAGGGGAGGACCACGCATAATCATGACCCAGATGAAAGAGGAAGGACATGGCGGACACTCCGCACAGAGGTGGTATGGTCTGGTTAGGGGGTCAGGGAAAGCTCCTGTAGGGGAGAATATTTATGCACAGGGGGTGGTGCAAGACTCACACAGCTCTTGGGTATCGAGATGCTCCCCATTCTCTGAGGACTGCTGGGCTCCTGTTTGACTTGCCCTCATAACCTATGGCTCTAACCAGACAGTGAGACAGGCAAAGTCGCTTTCACTGATTCTGAGAAGTACTAAAGAGAAATCTTGGCTGAAGATGGGAGTCAGAAGGGGGTTGCTGAGTTTCCGCGAGCTCTTGAAACCAGCCCCCACTGCCTCTGGGACCCGGTTCTAATTCCCATCACTTTGAGGGTGTCACGCCCTAATGCCTCCATCGTGACGAGACTCTGCTGCTAATGGGTGTGTAATTTGAGGGATAATGCAAAATCTGTTAACAATTAGGGCTCGGAGTGTGCTACCAGCTGAATGGGTGGGTTGCAACTGGGTGCCCTGCTGCCCTGCCCATGTGCAAAGTCTATGATAACCACTAGCATCTGCGGGTTGGACAGACTGCCCCATTGCACATGTGTGGGGTTGAGCTCTTCCAGAAGTCTTCTGTGTGCAATTTTTCCAGGTCTGATCTTCACAAAATCCTGTTAGGTAGGTGGGCCATGCATTATTACCTCCATTTCCTGGACGATGCACCTGAGAAGTAAGTCGGCCAGAATGAGAGGGTTCAGACAAGGTTTATTTTCTCCCGGCTGACATTCAGGTCACTGTTTTCTATATCAATATGTGGGAACACCTGACCTTCTCCCAACGGGACACTTAACGTACCTTCACGGAATTGCTTATTTAATGACTCTGTTGGCTGTTGGACCATGTGTTGAGGACAGGGATTCTGCTTCACGTTCATTTCTGCACACCTGGCACATTGCTCGCAGCACGCAGGGCCTCCGTGAGCATCTGCAGGTGATGAATTCCAAGGAGTGGGAGACCCAGGCGCAGCCCCAGAGCCCCCTCCCCAATCAGCACGCGTCTAGGAAAGCAGCCTCCTGTGCCACCACTCCTCCGTCCATAACATAGGACGTGGGGTCAGAAGACCCCCAAAAGCGCCTGCCATGTTCGCAGGTTCAGGTTCCTGCTCCCCCTCTTATTTCTGAGTAACCATCGGCAGATGATTGCATACCCCGTAAGCCTCATCCAAACACGGAGAGAACGAAAGTACTCCCATTGGGTGATTGTAATAATCACATAAAACAACACATGCAAATCGCTTAGCACAGCGCCTGACACTCCTTGTTTGCCAGACTGTAGCTACTTTTAAGCCCACAGCAGCCGTGCTGGGAAGGCTCGCCACCCCTGTGACAGGCAAGTCCCACGAGGGCACGACTGCTCCTTTCAGCGCTCTGCCCCCGTGGCGCCCGCGCTGGGGGACGTGGGGACGGGCGCGTCTCCCGCCTGCCGCCAGCCTCCTGCGGGAGATAAGCAGCGTCCGCAAACAACCTCATCACTCTCCCTTCTGCCTTCCCCAGTGGAGCAACTGAACCACAGAGATTGGGAGGCAAGGAATAGGGATGGAGGAGAGAGGGCAGGCCGGAGACACGGCCGCGCCGGTGTCGCGAAAGAGGACGATTCAAGTGGAATGCGGCACTAATTCAAATCCAATCCCAGAATGACTGACGTATTTTCCACGGTGTTTTATTAATCAGCCTCTGATGGAGCACAATTTGCAAATTTCATGTGGCAGCTATTAAACATTTTCTCCTACGTAAGTAAATGAAAGGGGTTTACTAATTCCAGCAGACACTCCATGAATTGGTAATGGGGGTGAGAGCCCAAACACAGGCGGACACGTCGAAGCGGCACGAAACGCGCAGCCCTCGCCCAGGTCCCAGCTAAATGGATTCGATCCCTGGCACAGGTTTGGCGCCCCGGCGGGCTTGGTAAATATTGCCGCGGTGGCAGAGGGCAGTGACGGCTGGGAGAAGCATCCAGTTTGAGCGTCAGCGTCCCTGCATCCCCCTGGGGAGGACAGTCCCTGAGGGAGGAACCAGGGCATCGACACCACTGGGTGGTTAATTTGCCGCTGACAAGGAGCGAGCACCCCTGCACCACCCCGGGTGCAGATGGTTGTCTCCATCCGATGAGGAAGGAACCAGAGGCCTAAGGAGGTATAAAGCCTTCCGGGGTCTCTGGACGGAAACAGAGCAGGAAAGAAGCCTCCTGGCCATATGGAGGGCACGACCCCTGCCACACCCCTGCCCGAAGACCCCTGGGAAGCCAAGACGGTGGGGAGGGGTGCAGGGGAGAGGCTAACCGGTGCCCAGCTGCACGGCTGACCGGCCGGTCATGCCCCCTCTCTGGAGTCAGGTCCACCCAAGCAGAAGCCCCCAAGCAGTGTGCGTGTGTCTCTGCAGAAGGACATTTTGCGGGAGAGCGTGAAGACGCCGCCGTGGGCAGCCCTGCCCTCCTGGGAGGATCTTCTGAGGCTCTGGAAGCCTCTGTGTGGGGTGCGCTGGGCGCAGGCCCATGCTCTCTCCTGCTTCTTTATCTTTGATTACTTTCAACTCCATCAAATTCAAATCCCCTCCGTGACTTCACGGATACTCGTTTATCACCTGCTCTGTGCCGGGCTCCCGGGGACACAGTAGGGGCCGGGCAGGCTCTGTCCCCCTGGGCCTTGGGGGCAGGTGGGCTGTGGGTCACGCAGGAAGGGGGGCCTCCATGTGTCCCCGCGAGGCTCCGTCTGGCACCAGCTCTCATGATTCACATCACAATTTCCTTTCAGTTTAAATAGAATGTGTGAAAGGCCCTTCCCGTCTTTGGCTTCCTGAACGACTCCTACACAACCTTCAGTGCCTCTTCTGAGCGTTGCCTCCCCTGCAAACCTTGTGCCTGCCTCCTCCCCTGCCGTCCGGGGAGGGAGTCGCCCTCTCATCCAGCGCATGCACAGCACAGGTTACAGGTATACAGTGGAGCATAGGCAGTATCTCCACCTGCCGTGAGCCCTTAGGAAGGAGCAAGGACACGGCTTCCCCATCGTCACCGAATCCCAGGCCTACAGGACTTCTTGGCCTTGGGGAGTGTTTGTGGAATGAGTATTTGTTTCCACTGGGGTCTGACCCCAGAAGGTAAGGAGAGCCTCGGCTCCTTTACTTGTGACAAGTGCTAAGCGCGGCCCCGCTCTCAGCCAGATTGCCACGAATCCTCACCACAGAGGCCCCGTTGCTTCGGCTCCCGTGCCCGGCACAACACGCCAGGCTTTCAGCAAGAAACTACAAGGCGTGCCAGAGAAAAACACATCTGAACAAAGAAATAATCCGCACCAGGCTCAGACGTGACACAGCTGTTGGAATGATCAGTCAGGGCGCGTACAATAACTATAATTAGTACAGGAAAAGCAAACAACCTTGAGGCCGACGGGTACTGTGAGCGAGAGATGGAAACTCCAAGGGGGAATCAAAGGAACCGCTGAGCAGAGATGCACCCCCCCCCCCCATCCCACGGGCTCTTCCGCAGGCCGCGCGGCTGAGGGAAGAATCTGCGAGCTTGAGGACAGGTCACTGGAAACTTCCCAAACTGAAACCGAAGGGAAAGATGATGAACAAATAACAAAGTGGAAGCAAAACCCCCAAGAACCGAGGGACAGTATCACAGGGTCTAGCGCACATGTGACAGGGAATGGAGCGGAAGAAACATCCAAAGTCACGACGACCGGGAAGTTTTCCAAGTTAGTGGCAGACGCGGGAAGCTCGGAGAGCAGCGGGCGGGACCAGCATCCACCTGCTGCAGCGGAGGGCGCATGCAGACCGAGGCCTCACGCTCCCCAACCGCCCGGCGCCTCCCGGCTGTGACTCGCGCCGACTGCTAGGGTGCTTTCCCCTCAGTCGCTGACCCCAGACCCCACGGTAGTGGGCCGGGTGACCGGGCACGCCGCGGGTGACACCACCCACGGGAGGAGCGCCTCCGAACACGAGCCAGGGGCAGGGGTGCTGGTGGCAGCAACAGAAACTGTGGGTTGAGAGCTTGGTCCGCATGGCTTGGCTGACTCACACACCAAACAAGTTTCCTGGGCAGATTTTTGGCAGCTGGAGAGCCCCAGGAAGGCCAAGGAACAGACGGGTAAAGGGGGCTGTGCAGCCACAAATGCCACCCACGTCATCCCTCCAGTGCAGAAGGATGCTGTTGCCTCAGGAACTTCCAGCCACGCACCCCGCCTGGCCCTCGGCTCACCCCGGGGCTCCCGTGGCGCAGCCCCAGGGAAGAGGTGCTCCAGGGCATCTGTTGCTGCCTGCTTCCAGGTGAGCCCGGAAAGGTGATGTTCGGGTTCCATCAGCTCTGTGGTTGGGAAGCAGTGTTTGCACGCTGGGCAGCCCACGAGGGCGCCGTGTGCGGAAGTCCACAGGAAGAGAGGGAACAGGTCCATTTGTGCTTCACCCCCTGGCGGTGGCAGCTATGGCCCTAGCAAAACTGGGAACCTGCTGCAAAGAGGTGGGAAAAAAAGTCCCAGACGCGACCCTCACATCGGAGCGTTGCAGCCCTCCCTTGCCAACACCGCGGCGTTTTCAGCAGCCTGCGGCGCATCCAGCACCCCGTCCGTGGACTGAATGCCCGTGTCCCCCCCCACAGTCACAGGTGGGTACCCTAACCGCCAGTGCGATGCTGTTAGGAGGTGAGAGGTTGTGAGGTCAGACCTTCCTGACCTTCCCGACCCTCAGGGTCCCCGGGGGTAGAGGCCCCACGGGGCTCCCTCGTCCCTCCCTCCACATGAGGATGCAGCTCCAGATCCTGCCATCTGGGAACCATCTCGACGGTGGATGTGGGACGCTGGGATCTTGGCGTTCCAGCCCCCAGAACACGAGGGGGGCAGGTTTCTATCGCCGGGCCCTGCTGCAGCAGCCCCAAGAGCAGCCTCCCGGGGAGCAGACCCCCACAGGCGCCCGGGGTTCAGATGAGCACGCTGAGGGTCGGGGAGCACACTTGAGGGGCTTGGCCCTCCCTGTCACGGTTTGCACGACCACCGGGTCTCTGTTGGGTTTTCACCAACCCTCGCCCTGTCGACGCCAGGTCTCTGGGGCCGCCGGGCTGGGCAGGGCATGAGGAGCCGCAGAGCCTGGGTCTCTGCTCCCCTGAGATGCGCTTCCTCGTCTTACTAAACTTTGTCGGCCGTAGCGTTTTGTGCTGAAAGGGCTCTTTCTGCCGCCCGCCATCCAGCCTCATGCATTATTTACCAGCTAATATCACAAAAGTGAGGTCTCCAGCCGCCTCGGCAGCCTCGTGGGCGCCGAGAACACCGCCTGCCCCTCTCGTGCTCTGCCATGGGGTCGAGCCATGGTGTTGAGCTCTCCAGCCCGGGCTGCGCCACCGCACTTACCAGAATCCAGTGTAAGTGGCAGGAGAACAAAGACACGGTTCATCAGCAGCCCGTCTCCCCAAGATGAACCAACAAAGGGGTTTTGTTATTTACATATTAAATCCTGGTGCTTCCTCTGCCCTTCGAAGCCTCCCTCCTGCGCCTGCCCCACATCATGTTCCCCCTCCGCTGTCAACTCCTCTGCGTGCCCGGGAAGGACAACCTGATTTGCCCGCCTCTCTATCATGTGCTCCGTCGGTCTGTACCCCCGCCGCCCGTCCACCTGCCATCCTGCTTCTCCTCCACCCCCAAGGCTAGTGACACCCCTGACCTCACGAGGTGTCTGCTCTCCGCTCCGTCTCGGCGCCCACTGCAGGAAGCAGGGGGCGGTGCGGGGGGGCGGCCTCCCTGGGCAGAGAGTGGGGCGGGGGGGAGGGGGGCACCCGTGGGGGCGGTTTCGGCCACCCAGGCGGGAAACCGAGCCCCTGTGGACTGACGGGGTGAGCACAGGGCTGCATGCCGGCCCGGGGGGCGAAGCTCGCATGGACCACTTATGGAAAGCAGGAGCCTGTTTGCAGCAGGTTTGTTAAATATCGACGAAGCCAGGAAGCCCGAGGGTCGTCCTACGGAGAATACGTGGAGGCTGGTGCGGGAGCCCTTGAGAGAGGCGGGAGTCAGGGATGCGGGGGGAGGAGCTGTGTGGGCACAGGACCCTGGAGACCAGCAGAGGTGAGAGGTGAGCCGGACCGAGGGGAGGGGGAAGGCCCGCGGCCTGCAGCCCACCCCGCAGTAGGACAGTAGGGAGCAGGGGGTCCTCCCCTGCATGGCCCACTCTTCAAGCCACCAAAGCCACTTTTGTCATTTCCAGTATGGAAATCATACTGCCTGCCTCGCCTTCTGGCAGAGCGGCCACGGGCATTCTCTCCGATAAAGGGCAGGGAAATGCATCTGCAAAGCTCTGAGGGGGTTGGGAGGCATTCCTCACAAAGACGGCTCCCTGTGCTTCCCTTGAAGACCCAGTTCCCCTCACAAGATTCATGGCTCTGCACCCGGCTCCCCCAGCCTTTCCAGCACCCCCCCCCCCCCGGCTGTCCGGCTCCCTGAGCCCTGGGTGGTCCCGCCGCACCCCTGCTTGTAGGCTCCACCATGGGGGCGCCCGCCCCCTCCCCCGCCCCCAGAGCAGGTAAGTCTTCAGCAGCTGCCCCAAGCCCGAGGCACGTCCTGTGGCCTCCCGTGACCTCCCGGGATTCCCGAGGCTGCACGTCTTCTGCACCCCTGTCTCATCACCACGTGGGAGATCTTGTCGGCGGCCAGTGGAGGAGATGGCATGGAGATGCTGCTGGTGGTGACGGGGGTGATGACGGGAGGCGGCAGCTGTGGCGTCTGCAGTTCCGGGCCTTGCCCGCCCTTCTGGAAAGCCCATATGTTAACGTCTGGGAGCCCTCGGGCAGGAGCAGGAGCACATCAGGGGATTAATAGCCACAAATATGCTAAACTCTCCTCCTCAAACAGCGTCTAACCGTCTCATTAGGGAGGGGCCGGGATGGAGAGCTGACTAATCGGGAGCAGATTTCCCAATCTCTCCCTTCTCTCCAACGCGCAGAGGCACATGACACACACACAGGTGAACACTCATGCGCGCGCACACATGCAAACACACACGTTCCACCTCCCGCCCCCTCCAGCCGCAGGCAAAGGATAACGCCCCAGAAATCACGGTGCACTGAGGGCAATCTTCCAGGAATTAAAGAAAGTGAGACGAAGGCCCAGCTCAGGGGCTGAACAGGGGAGGTGTCTCCAGGGTTTGCTCCCCGCGTCTGAGGCCATGGCAGCCGCTGCTTTCTGAGCTGGGAGAGTTCTAAGGGGATGGGGCCCAGCACGCCCTCCAGGAGGCCCGCCTGGGGGGGGAGGGAGCCGGGCCGCGTGGATATGCCATTCCAAGCGTCCAGGAAGACGCACACTCGCAGGAGGTCTGAGAACGGGCCCTCGTCACCTGTGCTTCCTGTGGCCCTGATCCACTTCAACTGGTGTCCTTGTAAAAGAAGAAATTCAAAGGCGGACAAACAGGGAGGATGAGGACGCCGTGTGATCGTGAGCACAGCCGTCCACAAGCCGAGGGGAGAGGGAACAGACCCTCCCTCACGGCCTCAGAGGGGCCACCCCTGGCTTCCAGGACCACAGGCCTCAGTGTCAGCTGCCTTGGACACTGACCATGGCGACCGGGGTGGCGGCCAGAGTCCTGCCGGACACTCAGGTGTGCATCCCCGGCCACCCAGGGGACAGCCTGTGCCCCTGGGAAGGACAGCCAGGTGTGACCGTTCCCTCTTCCATCCCTTGAGGGACAGTTCTGAGCCCCATCCCTCACAGGGTCCTGGCCGGGCCGAGCCCCGGGGCGGCAGTGGGGGGACCAGCTCAGCCATGCGCCCTATGGGTAACAATCTGTTTCCTTGTCCTTTCCCTCCCCAGCGTCTGTTTGTCCCCTGGGATGGGTCTCCTAAACCCTCTGCCCGCAAGCCATGGCCTGGGGCCCTGCTTCCCGGGGGGTCCTGGCTGGGACACGCGGACGGTCCCAGAAATGGCAGCGCCACCTCGGGGTTCTGCTAGTCTGAAGAGGGAAGGGGATTCTGGCTGCAGCTGCGATGGGATCACATTTGTCACGGGAACTGTGGGGCGGGCGAGGACAGGCTCTCCCACGTTCTTAGGAACGACGGCGGAGCAGGGCCCCGGGGTGGTGCCGGCGCTCTGTGGCAGCCCCCGGGCTCCGTCCCCGCCGAGGAGGCTGAGGACCACCCCGCGGTTCTGTCCGACGCTGGGCGGCGCCTTCCGGGCGCGGGGCGGGACGCGGGAGCTCAGGGTGACTCGGATGTGGGCGGGGGGGCGGGGGAGGGTTTGCTGGGTTGACATCTGTCGACAAATTTCATACAGTCTTTTCTTTCAGAAAGTATATTATTTTGACTCCTATGTTTGCCAGATTATCAGATCTGTTAAAAAGAGCTGGTCGAGGGCTCGAGAGGAGCGTCGGGTTTCATTCCCAAGGGGAATGTCTCCTGATGAGAGCCTCTGTGGCCCCCACGGCGTGTTCTGAGCGACGGCACCGGGCGCAGGCATCTCTCAGGGCCCCAGGGTCACAAGCCAGGCGACCGGCTGCCTCCACGCACATGTGACGTTTAGGTGGCACGTTTAGGTGCCACGGTGTGATGACACGTGGGCGCACCTTGGAGACTCTGCCCGGGGGCGGGGGGCTCCAGACACAGCGGCGACGCCGACGTGGCAAGAAAGGAGTCAAATGAATGTTTGGATTCCCGGTGGCGATCAAAGTTGTGTTTACATCATATTCTAGCCTATTAAGCCCGCAGCAGCATTAGGTCTAAAACAGGGCGTATGTACTTGAATTAAACGGTATTTTATTGCTAAAAAATCCTAACCACATCGACTGACGTTTCCTCTTCCTTTCACTGAACGGCCTCTCTGTAGCATGTGATGCTCTTTCACAGTATTTCACCCACAGAACTAACTTCCTCCAAAACTGGCGTCAGTTCTCTCAAACCCTGCTGCTGCTTTACCAACCAACTAGAGTCATGGAATGTTCTAGATCCTCCGTGTCACTTCCCGTCTTCCCAGCATCCTCACCAGGAGCAGCTTCCATCTCCTCCCCGAGCAGCACCTCCTCGTCCTTCGTTCCAGCACAAGATCGCGAAGATCGCGGCCGTGCGTCCCGTGTACAGGCTTCACTTCGGATTCTGGTTCTCCTGCCGCGGCAACCACATCGGCGGGGGCGTCCCCGCTGACGTCCGGGACCCTCCGTCTGTAGACAACGCACTGTCTGGGAGCAAGGTGGTGTGCCTCTCCGTGGAGGGTGATGGGTTTCTCCTCGATTCCATATTAGGTGACCCTCAGGTCCTCTTTCTCTTCTGCTGAAAAAGAAGTGCTCCTCGTAAATGCACGAGGACCAAGTGGCAGCCCGGGGGCAGAGGCGGATGGAAGGCCTGGGACCCCCGTACCCATGGTCTATTGCCGCAGAACAAATGTTTGCATGAGGAGGGAGAGGTTTCACGCAACGTGGATTTCTTATCTGCGGGTTCCCTCAAGTCGGGGATCCAGGAGGGGGTGGGGGTGGGTGCGGGGTGCTGTGCTCAGGGCCTCGCCAGCCCAGTCCCTTGTCCTCTGGAGCTCAGGGCCTCGTTCGGGTTCATGTGCAGTGTTGGCACAATCCAGTTCCTTCTGGTTTGGGATCCCTGCAGCTGCCCCGGTGCCGGTTCACCCGGGCCTGTCCGCTTGCCCCCCGGGCTGGCAGGAGAGGCTCCCTCTGTGGGCTTCCATCCGGGCTCCGACCACACGGATCCACCCAATCCCTCCCTGCATAAACCCCCAGTCATACACAAGGGGAGAGGATTATTCAGGGCGAGAACCCAGGTGGGAATCCTGCCGACCGCACTCCCTCCCGTCCTGCCAGGCTCTCCAGCGTGGGTTGGAGCCTGGGAGGGTCTGCAGCAGGCCCTCTGCTGTTTTGCACGTTTGGGGGGCCCTGATGCAGAAAGGCCTTATGGGGCCAAGGTTCCAGCCTGTCCTACTTCCCCTCGGGGTACGTGCGGCCCGTGTGCAGCCCTGCATGACGGGACAGTTACTGGCCAGCGTCCTCTGCAGGCAGGACGTGGGGGGCGAGACAGGAGGCTTTCTCTAACCAAAGATCACAACCAAGAGTCATGCAGCTCTGTATGCCTTCCGCCCGGCTCCCTGCAACAGGTTCTCCACCAAGACCCTGAGAGATGTGGCCACCAAGCTATGATGGTGTCCCCCCGTCCGCTGCAGGCGGTGCCAGCAAAGGAGCAAGTAAGAGAAAAATGCAGGGCTCCGCACAGCCCCTGGGGAAGGATAGTTTGCCCGCCTCTTAGTCTTGCCATCGAATCCCAGAATCACGCCTGCGCATATTTACTAGTTTTAAACTAGTTTTAAAAATGTGCATCCACCTAAAAACCTGCATGCAGATGTCTGTAGTATCTTTATAGTCACCCCAAATCGGACGGCGTTAGGACGTGCTTCAGCAGGTGAGCAGGTCAGCAAACCGAAGCACATCCACACAGTGAGCTACTGCTCAGTGATAAAGAGAAAGAGCTGTGAGGCCACCATGGACATGACGAGCCCTGACCACCCACGGCAAGCGGCAGACGCCAGCAGGAAGGGCTGCACGCTGCTCAGTTCCCCTTATAGGACGTCCTAGAAGAGGCAAACTACAGAGACGGACGGTAAAGAGGTCAGCGGCTGCAGGGGAGAGGGAGAGCGGGGAGCACGCGTGGGGTCATATTCTGTGCGAGGCCGTGACGCGCTTACGTGACACCACGTGTATGCCTCACAGCCCTGAGAGCGAACCAGGATGGACACACTTTTTAAAAAATGTTTAGAAGTTCAAGGGATCTCAGGATGGGATGAAAAATGCATCACAACGATCCTGCCATATTACAAAGTGAAATCTCCACGTTGAGGGGGTGGGGACAGCCGGTGGCCCGAGGACCTTCAAAGGGATCGAGTCTCCCGCCAGAGGCCGGGTCGCCACTGTGACTCTGCCCCCCCGGGGATCACGGTCCGGGGGGCTGGGGGCCCGGGTCAACCAGCTGCTGTGCCGCGGCCTGGCCAGGACCCTCAGCGAGCAGACACAGGTGGGGAGTTGGGCTCTCACTGCAGGTGGAGCCGACCTCGGGCCGTAGACCAGGAGCGTCAGGTGCGCTCCTGTCGAGGCTGTGCAGACATGGGTGGCTGCTCCCCGGTGTGTGTGCACGCTCGGTCGTTGTGCACATGCACGGGCCCTGCTCTGCCGGCCGGGACCCCGGGAACATGATGCTCCTGCAGCTACAGGCACACCCAGCGCCCGGATGTTGGCCTCCAGCCTCCTGCAACCAGGAGAGGCAGGGTGCCGGGGGGCAACGGGCGATTCCAGGACCCGGATGTGACGCGAGCGCTCAGAGTGAGCAAGGGGCATCCTTGGGGCATCCCGTGTGCCAGCAAGGAAGGCCGTGTGGGGACGGAAGCAGACTGGCGGGGCCACAGCCAGCTGGACGAGTGCCTGGCGGCCAGAGCTGGGACGGCTCCAGCAGCGGAATAAATAATGTAGCATCGAATTATAACGCAAAATACAAGATTAATATCCAAGATGCCGTAGAGATAGAAATAAATTATGGCATAAACCAGGAAGTGAGGAAGAATAGACAAAGCTCCCAGGCCAGAAAAAATCCGAAATCACATGTGTAGATGCTCTGCCCTCAAGGAGGGGAGCGTGACCCCCACTCTCTGGGCTGCACACGGTGCCCTCCTGCCCAAGCGGACAGTCTGGAAACGGGGAAAGAGCCCCTGCCCGTGGAGAAACAGTGACCAACCCACGGCGTCCAATGGCCCAGCTGACATCATCGTGTAAGTCACACTGGTAGCCGGCGGCCTCGCTCTGTGTGATGAAGACATACCTCCGCTCTGCGGCCTTCTTCCCCAGACTCAGAACCTCAGTCTAGAAACCAGAAAAGCATCAGGGCACATCCCGATAGGGGGAAACCTGCAACGTCTCTGACCCGCACTCCTCACAGCTGCCCAGGTTTAGGAAAACAAGGAAAATCTGTAAAACTCTAGCGCCCAAAGCAGACCCACAGCGAACTGCAGGGCGGGGTCCCCGGCGGGACCTGGGACAGGACAGGACGTAACACAAAGACCAAGGAAACCCTAACATGGACTTTATTAACTATAAGGCCTCAGTGTTGGTTCGATAATTGTGCCGACGACGTGACACTCACACAGGATGCTGATGACAGAGTGAACAGCCTGGGATGCACGGGAGGGAGGTCACGCCACCGTCCGGACTTCCCCGGAGATCTGATACTCTTCTAAGTTTCCAGGGCGACATAGACACACGTGCAGGTCGCCCGGCGTCAGGGGCTGCATCCAGCTCAGGCAAGCGTCCCCTCCCGGGCGACAGCCCGCCCACCCCAGCACAGCCCGAGGAGCTCCGTGGCGTCTTGTGCGTCTGCACCAGCAGCACCGGGCCTGGCACTGCTGTTTGGGGAAAACCGTCATGTGCGGGTTGAAAAGGCCCCGGTCAGTGCGGAACAGAATTCCTTCCAAGATCCCGAACACATTCCTGCAAGGGCTTCCCACTTGGGTCACGCCCGAGGCCCCTGTCGCCCCCCAGACGGCAGCCCGGTGCCCGCCTGAGGGCCGTCACGAGGACGTCGGGAAAGGGCACTTGGGGGCCGCCTGGCACACGGTGGGTCGGCAGCCGAGATGTGGCTCCTTAGGAAGCCCGCGGCCCTTCCACCCTCGTGTCCCCTGGTGTGCAGGGCAGGTGGTGGGTGTGCGTGACCTCGTGGCCTCCTTCGCGCCAGCAGCCCCCCCAGCTGAGGCCTGCACCCCGGGGAACTGAGGGACCTTCCTCGCGCTAGAGCGAGTACTACAAACCCGGGCACGTGGTGCGGGCAGAGGGTTCTTACATGAGATATAAAACACACTCCCTCAGAATGAAACCATCGTTAAATGGGACTCCTCTAGAGTGAAGGTGGCTGTTAGCTCCTCACAGTGCGTCATGGGGCCGGGGGTCGTTTGCAAGCCGGCACCCTGGGCGCATGTACCCCGCAGGCATCGGGCCCTGGATGTGTGAGCCTACAGCGGTCCCCGCCGTTGGCCTGGATGAGCGTGCACAGTGCACAGAAGCCATCCTCCCCCCCTGTTCTGCCCTCAACAGATGCCCCTGGGGACTCCACACGGGGCACTCGGCTTCTCAGCCGGTTCCCCATTCCCGTGAGCTCCACCCCCCACTTCCCCCAGGACAGGGCCGGCCCGGGGATCCCAGGTCCCTCCCAGGTCCCTCCTGAAAGAGCACTGGCCCCGCTTGGGCGGGCCTCTCCTGGGCCATCCTCTTGTGCCCCACTTCTTCCTGGCATCAGAGGAGGAGGGGCATTGTCCTCCCAAGCAAGCAGAGGTCCCAGGTGCACCTGATGGCTCCAGGTGAACCCCAAAGGTGAACAAATCCAAGAAGGACTCCTGGGGAAGGAGGATCCACAACCTGGCCCCTACCTTCGCTTCCCATTCAGTGCTCTGGGCACCGAGCTGCCGCTGTTCAAATTCTGCAGAGTCGCTGACAGCTTGGAGACTCAGGTGAGGTCGGTGGACCCTCTGCAGAAAAACGCGGAGACCACAGACACACAGACACACAGACACACACACGACTTTGCCCACGATTCTCACGACTTTTGGGGGGTTCCCAGGACCCGCGGAGCCATGTTGGAAGACTCCATCCCAGCAAAGAATACATGACTAAGAAGATAAAATTAGATGTCTACCTCATTGCAAACGCAGAAAATAAATTCCAGATGGAGTTAAGACCTAAATGTGAGATGGAAAACTGTAAAACATTTAAAAAAAAAAAAAAAGCACAAGAGAATGTTTTTATTGCATCTTGGTGGTGACAATACAATAAACACACGAATCAGAAGCTGAATAGCCCGACAGGAAAATGGGCAGAGGACAAGAGTGACAGCTCACAACCAGGCGACCCACGGGCGAGGAAGCCCGAGGGGTCGATGAGGCACGACAGGGTGCGCCTCCAAGCCGGTCACCGGGGAAGAGCAAAATAAAGCCGTAATGATGGCCCGTTCATGCCCATCGCATGACAAGAATGTTGATGAGTCTGATAACACCAAGCGTTGGCCGGAACGTGGAGAAACAGGAACGCTTATCGCAGCTCGTGGGCGGTAAATTGCTAGAACCATGTTGGGGAGCAATTTGGCAGTTCCCGCAGAAGCCGAGATTGCTCGAGCTCCCAAAACGACGCAGCGATTGCACTCTGGGCGGCTCCCCGCGGGTGACCTTGTGCACGTTCACAAAGCTTGTTCGCAGAGGCTGATTTATTATAGCGAAATAGCAACCAAAAAGAAAAAAAAAACAGATCTCTGGTTGGGGAAATGGGTAAATATTGGTTATTCATACAGCAAAATATGAAACAATAGTGAAGATGTGTGGACTAGCTCTGTCTCTGTCAGCACAAATCTCCAAGACGCAATTATGAGTGAAAAGGAAAACAAAACACGTAACAAAAGTATATATGCAGGATGGCACCTGCGTGTAAGATTCTAATGCAGAAATAGTGCTGGGTTTTGTGGATGAGCACACAGAGGCTTCGGGACAGCATGAGCCCAGCATAAGCCCGGGAGGAGGGAGACGAGGGCTTCTCCCTGCCATTTTTCAGAAGCATTGAAAGCAAACACCTGCTTACTTTGGGTAAACATGGCAGTGTCGATTATGGGGTTGTTGCTACTTTGCTACCTAACCGGAAATATTTCACACTTTCTTTTTTAAACAGTGTTTCATGATTTTAAAAAATTTTAATAAACAATACATGGCCTCTGAGGTGGCTGGGCCACGTTGGGCTCCTTGCAGCTACACACCCCAGACTGGGCTGGATGCAACTGCACTCCTATGGGAGAGGGCTCCCCGTTTCCTCCTGGGGAGGGCACCTGCTTCTTATGGAAGAGAACATCCTGTTTGCTATGGGAGAGTGTTCCCGTTTCCTACAGGACAGAGCACCTGTTTTGTATGAGAAAAGCACCCATTTCCTATGGGAGAGGGCTCTCCATTTCCCCTGGGGCAGGGCACCTCCTTCCTATGAGAGACAGCACCCCATTTCCTATGGGAAAGGGCTCTCCATTTCCTCCAGGGCAGGGCACCTGCTTCCTATGCGAGACAGCACCCCATTTCCTACGGGAGAGGGCTCCCTGCTTCCTCCAGGACACAGCATCCGTTTCCTATGGGAGAGAACCTACATTTTCTGAAGGAATTTCTGTGATCAGATGCTGATGACAGCCCTAGGGGGAGTGGAAGGACGCTGTGGGGTGGACAGGGTGAGTCTCTCTAAGGACCTGACATTGAGCAAAGAAGTAAAATAGAGAAAGATCCAGTCCCTTGAGAAAATGAATTTTTTTAGGCAGAAGGAACAAAAATTGCAAAGGCCCCTGAACTAGGAGAGCTTGAAGACGAGCAAGGCCAGTGTGACTGGAATATCATGGGGCCAGGAGGTGTTGGAGATAAAGAGGAGGAGGAGACACAGGCTCCCACTCGTGGTCCTGGCGTGAGCCCTGGTCAAGGGCTGAGCCCGGGCTCTCCGTGTTCAGAGCCCACCCCCCTTTTCCCCGGCCAGCGACGCTGCCTCTCCAGGGAAAGATCTGAAGATGGCCTGGGGCTGGCTCTGCAGCAGGCGGTGCCGCACCCTCGTGAGCATCGGGCAGGGACGGAGCCCGGCCTGGTCTGCGCGGGCCCTGCCTGAGCAGGTACATGAATCACGGAGGACATGTCAGGGCACGTAGCACGAGGCAGCTGCCTCTGCAAAGCCACCATTTGGTCCATGATGCGATACTAATTGCTCTCAGTGGCGCCTGGTGCTTTGTTAAAAAAAAATTTTTTTAATGTTGAATTTATTGAAAAACAGAAATAGCACAGCATATGCTCTGACCATCTTCGGTGCTAACTGGCAACGCGGAGGGGCCCACTTCACAGGCCCCCTTGAGAACCTGCAGGGCTGCTGACGAGACCAGCAGAACCCAGCCTGTCTCCTGAGGGCCGCCCGCCGGTGGGAGGGCCACTCTGCAGGTAGCCAGGGGCCACTTCACCTCCCGTTTGCTGGGGACCCGACAGCTCAGGGCAGAAGTGGTGCCCAGGAGCCTTCGCCCGGAGCCCCGGCCCCTACAGTTTGTCTGTGTGTGAGGACAGGCACCGAGCAACCGGGTGACGGGCTGTCGGTGACCACCTTGCCATGCCGTTGATATTGTCAGCGTCTGTGACGATGCAGATGGGGACAGGGAAGCGGGGCTGTGGCCACCCGGCGGTAGATGCCTAATCACCCATCCTTAGCATCAAAACAAATGCCTGGGATAGACAGACAGGGCACAGGTGTCTGGGAACAACCCAGAAAACCAGCAGGGCTGGGCGTTTGAGCTGCTTCTTTTCTCCCGGCTCTAGTCCTCAGAGCCCAGACCTACTGGGACCCTAACCAGGCCCCTGGGTCCAGGTCCACCGCCTGCCCACTCAGCCCGGGTCAGAGCCTACGGGACACTCGGGGTCAGCTCAACCTTGTGGTCAGATGACAAGGAGGCCCGCAGACTCTGGTTGTGCCGCTGCCCGTCTGCACCGGACTTCGAGAGTCGTCGGTGCTCCGGGTCGGAAGGGGTGGGAAGGGACCCGGGTCCCGTCTCCCTCTGCTTCTGGGCCTCTCTTCCCATCTCTAGCTCTCTGACTCTGTCTCCTGTGTGCTTACCTGTTTCCACCTGCCTGCCCGTCTCTATCTACCTGTCTTTCACCTACTCACCCGCTCACCTGCCCACTGGGCTCACCTAGCCCTGAGCAGATGAGACACAGGGTGCGCCCCCCCAGATCTTGCCCCGTAGTGGAGGAAGACAGAAGCCCAACATGGGGGCAAGGGTTCTCTCGACCCGAGCAGGTGCTATATCTGCTGCATTGGGGGGGCAGGGAGGGGTGAGTGGGACCCCAGAAAGCAGGTGGGGCAGACGATGGCCAGCCCCAAGCTCTGGTGCCCTCCTGCCCAGCAGCGTCTGCCTGTTGGTGTTGGGAGGCGGTGGGGCCAAGGTGTGTGAGCTGCCGGCTGACCTGCTGACCTGCTGACCTGCTGACCATCGTCCGTCCCACCGCAGGGGCTACCAGAGCCTCGCTGCCAAGCAGCCGAGCAGTGTGACTTCAGGCTTCTGAGGCGAAGGGCTCCTCTGTGTGCCCCCTGCCCCCGGGCCCTTGCACAGGCCATTCCTCCGTCAGGAACGCCCTCCCTTCCTCGCGCTGCACACTGCCCGGGGATGCCTCCCAGAGAAGCCTGCCCTCGCTCTGTCCCCAGACTGTCCAGCTTAGGCCGTTGGCGGGAGGTCGTGGCCGCTCCCCTCGCTCCACCACCAGACAGGGAGGAGGGAAGAGCTCCCTCCCTCTCACTGCCTCTGCCAACCACAGCGCCCGCGGCATCGTCAGGATCAGAAAACCTTCGGTAAGTGCACGAGGATGGCGAGGAGACTCCAAAAACTGAGGACACCTCCCAGGGACCTGCGTGAGCGGCTCTGCAAAGCCGGGCGGGGGTGGGGGGAGCCTGTATGTCCTCCCTCGGTTCAGCTGCTGGCGGAGTCGGGAGGTGCGCCCCCGGGCAGCCTTGTGCTCCGCGCCCTCTCCTCCGCTCCCTCCTGGAAGGTGCTAATTCTGACAGCCGCTGACAGCCGAGCAAGGGAGCCAAGCCTGCGCGATGTAATCTGCCAGGCGGCTGCGCAAGGCCCGCTCCCTCTGCTCCTCGCCGGAGCCCACCTTCCAGGGCCAGATGCACAGAGGCAGCCGTGAAGCCCCAGCCCCCGGGGCCACACGGCAGGATGACTCCCCGTCACCGGAGGATTGTGTGGTGTCTCACCCCGTCGGGGCGGCCCACACCCGGCACTGCCCCCACCAACCCGGCCGTGGGTGCTTTCCCTGTGCACCGCGGGCCCCCGGAAATGGAGGGCTGGAAGGGGGAGAGGCCGCAGCCTCCTTGGCGCGTGGTAGCCCTGGACCTCTGCCCGAGTGGACTCCAGGACCGATGCACCACACGCGCCGAGCCACAGCCCAGGGAGAGTGAGAGGAAACACCTGCTCCTCCATCTCAGCTGACACAGGCCCCTGAGAGAGAGCAGAGAGCTCAGGGGCCGCGGTGCCTCTGAAGCAGCCACCTCCCCGGCCTCCAGCTGTTGGTGCTCCCCGCTCCAGAGACGGGTCCACTCAGGAAGGGGAAGGAGGAGCAGGGCCAGGGAGGGAGGGCGTCTGATGGCCTCTCAGGCTCACAAGGGCTCTTTCGTTCATGGAAGGGCAGCTCCCAGGCTGGACGAGGTCCAGGTGACAGGCGGGGACCCACCCGGCTGCTTGGGATGGACATCGAGGGTACAAGTCCTCTGCTCTGGATGTGCCCAAGCAGAGGATGGGGCTTTGGGCTGCAGCAGTGTGTGCGGAGACACAGAGCCCAGGCTCAGCCATGGACCCTGGTGTCTCTGTCCTGCCCTGGATGCAAGATACACCGAAGGCCAAAGCTCAGCCCTTCTCAGACCAGAAGCCAGCAAACCTAAGTCAGCTCCTCCCACCCAGACCGTCTCTGTGGTCATCAGGGATGTGGAACCTGCTGCACCTTCCCCTTCGTGGTATGGTGCTCGGAAGACTGGCGTCGCCTTCCTGGTGTGGACTCGCCGAACGAGGGCAGAGCCGGGGCTTCAGCTGGAAGGTGGAGGGGGTGCTGCCCACCGTATGGCACCATAACCCCACATGGCGCTGACATCTCATTTCCTTCCCGCTCTCCAGAAGCCCGGGGCTGGTGCTGCATGCTGGCGGCATACACTGCAGACCTCCCTGCAGACAAACCAGTCCCCGTGGAAAGGACAGTCCTATAGGCTGAGATGCTGGCTCCCAACCGAGGTCAAAGCAAGGTGGCAGATGGCCAACTTCTTCCATGGGGTGAGCGGTGTGGCCAGATGGCCTCTGCAAGCCTCCCCTCACCAGACAGCTACGTCCCCGGGGGAGTCTCCATGCCACTGCGATGCCAGGCAAGTGCCCCCCGGGCACCTTACTCTTTCTCATTCAACCTTACAATGGAGGCAGCCGGAGGGAAGGAGAGAGAGAAATAGGGAAGCACAGATTCTGAGGCTTTATTTTCTAGAGCTAGGAAATGAGACAGAAAGACAAGATGGTGGTGATAGGAAGTGGGCCCTTGAGCCTTTCCAGACATGCAGAAGCCAGGCCATCCAGGCTGCCCATCCATCCAACTCTGAAAAATGAGTGGACTGAGCCTGGGATGCTGGAGGACATCCATGAGGAAAGTGGGGACACTATATCCAAGGGGTGATATGGCCACAGCAGGCTGGGCTCAGGGAAGCATGGGTTTGGACAAGTGGGCAGCTCATGGTGCCCAGCTCCAGGAGGCTGGTCAACAGGCCCAGGACCCAGAGCCTGCGTCGGCTGACATTCTTACTCACCAGGTGCCATCAGGAGAGGGGAACCCCTTAGAGTTGCAAGGCTAGAGGCCAAGTGGACAGAAAGGGGACTGAGGGCTACACCAATGTCCAGGCACCAGCAGTGAAGCCCTGGACACTTGGCCGAAGGGGCTGTCATGCACTATCCTATGTTCACCACAGCCAGGAATGATGCAGGATGCTTACAACTCGAGACCAACTGGACAAATCCCTGACCTAGGGCACTTGTCAGGACACTTCTGAGGTCCTCAAATACCCCCTGTCTCAGGCCAGACCCAGGTCAAGAGGCTCCAGGTGGGCTGTGCCTGGGTGGCTCAGTCTGCTAGGCATCTACCTTCTGCTCAGGTCATGATCTCCATTCCTGGGATCGAGCCCCAGGTCAGGTTCCCTGCTCAGCTTCTCCCTTCCCTCTGTCCTTCGCCCCCACCCCCTCCCCACCCCTACCCCCGCTCATGCTCTCTCTCCTTCTCAAACAAATAAAATCTTTAAAAAGAAAAAAAGAGTCTCCAGCCGGGAGAGGTAGGGAGCAAAGGGCTGGGAGGCCTGGCTAGGCAGACTTGCTCCGGGCTCTGCAGTGACTGATTCCTTCTCTCCACAAGACCCTTGGTGGGAAAGCCCCTTGCCTTGTCTTCTTGCCTGTCCAGGACAGGGCTTCATGCTGTATGGATCCCACTAGAGGAATGGAGTCACCCGCCTGCCAGCTACACCCCACCTGGGACACATGACATGTTTGAGTATGGTGAGGTCTAGCCCTGGAGTCCTTATCTCATTATGCTGGTACAGTCTCTGACCCAAAGTATGTGAAGGAACAAATGTATAAATGAGTGAACGTGTTCATGCATGAGTGTGTGCATGAACCAATGAATGAGTGTGTGACTGCATGCATGCATGAGTGTGTGTGAACCAATGAATGAGTGTGTGAATGCATGCATGAACCAACGAACGAGTGTGTGAACATGTGCATGAACCAGTGAATGAGTTTGTGAACGTGTGCATGAACCAGTGAATGAGTGTGTGAATGCATGTGCAAACCAATAATGAGTGTGTGAACATGTGTGTGAACTAATGAATGAGTGTGTGAACACATGTGTGAACCAGGAAATGAGTGTGTGAAGGTATGCAGAAACCAATGAATGAGTGTGTGACTGTGTGCATGGACCAACGAATGAGTGTGTGAACGCCTGCATGGACCAATGAATGAGTGGTGAACATATGTGGGAACCAGTGAACAAGTATGTGAACGCACGCGTGAATGAATGATGAGCATGCGAACGCATGTGTGAATCAATGAACAGCTGTGTGAACGTGTGTGTGAACCAATGAACAAGTGCATGAATGTGTGGGTGAACCAATAATGAGGGCATGAACACATGCGTGAATCAATAAAAGAGAGTGTGAATGCGTGTGTGAACCAATGATGAGCACGCGAACACATGTGTGAACCAATGATGAGGGTGTGAACGCGTGTGTGAACCAGTGATGAGCGCAAGCACATACGTGAACCAATGATGAGCGCGTGAACCAATGATGAGCGCGTGAACGTGTACGTGAACCAATGATGAGTGCAAGCATGTGCGTGAACCGATGATGAGCGCGTGAACACGTGCACGAGGAGAACAGAGCTTCAGGTGCAGAACCACCTCCCCAGCTGACGCTTCCCACTCAAGCCCATGCCTGCAGAACCATGTGGTCCACACTGGGGGGGCCGCCTGATTTGGCTCCGCCTACCCCCAGCTCGAGGGCCATCTCCACCCTGTCCGAGGGCTCGGCTGGATGGGGAGGGTGCTGGGGGATGAGGCTGCCGCCCCCGGGGTGCCCCAGCCCCGGGCAGGCCCACTGGATCGCTTTGCCAGCCGAAAGGACCACCGTCGTCGGGGTCTCAGGAGGGGCCGGGGAGAGGGACCCGGGGGCCTAGCAGGAGGGGGTGTGTCATGCGCATGTGCCGAGGGGAAGGCAAAGCCCAGCTCTCCGTGCCCATTCTTCTGGGTGGGGGGACTACTTGTGGGCTTTTACACCTCTCTCTCTATTAACGCCTCTCTCTCCTCCTCCTCCAGATTCTAATCGCCTTCCAGAAAACAGCTGCTATTAGCTTCTCCCCTGAGCCTCCAAATCCCCGGTGCTCAGCAAAATTCCCCTCTGATTGAAGCAGCTGTGCTCGGAGCTGAGCGTCCGCCTTCAGAGCTCATCAAAGCCCCTCAAAGGGGAGATTAGCAGCAACTTCCCATCAGGCCCGGCATTGTCACCATTCACCGCGCCAGCCGCGCTCGGCCACCGCGGGCCCTCGCGGAAGACATGGAATTAGAGAGCGCGGGGCCCTCAGAAGCACGGAATCATCAAATCTTCCCCCAAATCAGCTTAGGGTGTTAGAATTTTAAGGCTGCATCCTTTCAGAAGCTCAGACTCTTAGAAGTCACCTCGAATTTTATTCCCATTAAGTTTGGGGTAAAATAAATACATCTAATCTCTGACACCATCTTTGCAGCCCAGCATCGTAGTTATGAAAAGCCCAGGGTTGCAGCACGGGTGGGCCACAGAAATCCTGCAGTCGGGGGGTCGGAGGGAGAGTCGACTCTGGAGCATCCGTCCCCCGGGCGCCGCCGCCCCACCTCCTGCCTCTCACTGCAGGAGCGGGGCTCGCTGTCGGTCCCCAGGTCTGCCCCTCTCTAGCCCAGGTCAGGACGGTCTCAGCATGGAGGAGACGCCCCCCATGCACTGTGACTGATGACCCCAGGCCCACCAGAGGCATGCTCACACCCCACCATCCTGCGCCTGCACTGGGCATGCTCACTCCCCAGACTCCTGCCCCCCCACCAAGGTCCCAGGAGACCCCCACCCTGAGGCATTTGCAGGCTTCAGCCTGGAGCCATTTCCTCCAAGGAGACCCAGGACCACAAATGAATCAGGCAAAGGCAGGTACATCCCCCAGTGGGGATGGGAGTCTGGAATCCCCCAGGCCTCACCATTCCACACTCATCAGGGCCCGTGCGCCATCTGGTCTCAGGGCCCGACCCTCTGCACAAGCATCATACACCCCATAGCAGACCCCAGGTTCAGGGAGTCCACGTGGGGGTGTTCATGAAGCTCACAAACTGAGTCTCAATCTCTTCATCCATGAAATGGGCAGTTGGATCCCTTTTTAGGATCACTGGGAGGAGCAGAGCTGGAGCGCCTGACACCCACAAGGTGCAGGGAGTTAGAGGCACCCAAGTGTCCAGGAGGAGTGATGCGGGCTGTGGGGCTAGGTGGGGGCTCCACAGGCCGCAGGGGCAGGAGGGACTCTGCAGGCTCCCTAGCGCAGGCTCCTTCCATGTGTCCCCCTCCCGCCGACCCCTCGAGACGCCCACACCCCCTGTGGCCCGTATCTCAGCAGTGGTCAGATATGGCTGACCCAGGAGCTGTCGGTCCCCAGGTCGGGGGCCCTTCTCCGTTGCTCACAACAACAGAACGGCAGGGTGGGCTTCAGGAAGTCGTCGCTGCGGCCGGAGGAGGAGACCGTGGCCCTGACACCACCCAGTGCATCCTCTCCCCCGGCCCTGCCGCCTTTGCTCTGGCCTGTCCCGTCCTGGCTCACCTGGGCCACTGCGGTGGCCTGTCCATCGCCCTGCCTGAGACACCCCTGCTCGTCCTCCCTGCCTCCATCCCCCGCCATCCCCCTCATACACCCAGGTGAGCCCCCCGCAGCTCCAGGGACTCACATGCCAGAGCTCCACTACTGGTCTTGGCATTCCAGGCTCCCCACCTGATGACCAGAACCCACCCGCCCGTCTCCTGC
Source organism: Canis aureus (assembly GCF_053574225.1). Classification (NCBI taxonomy): domain Eukaryota; kingdom Metazoa; phylum Chordata; class Mammalia; order Carnivora; family Canidae; genus Canis; species Canis aureus. The sequence continues at coordinate 39,288,711 of NC_135624.1, read as the reverse complement.
ACCCTCCTGGGTGCCTCCTGTCCCCGTCACACGAGGTGGCTCTGGCCCTCCACCGCCCAGCAAGTTTCCTGGCCTCTGGGCCTTTGCACGGTGGCTTCTGCTCCCTGGACCGTCCTTCTGCACCTGGTGGGCTCCCGCTCACACTTCCCCTGCTGCCCCACACTCCCCTCTTGCGCTCTCTGCGCCCTCTGCGCCCCCACACGGCGCATCACACCCGCGTTTCTCCGGCTCGTCTCGCTGCGGCTTGCCGGGCCCCCTCCCTGGCGCCGTTCCCAGCAGCAATCACGAGGATCCTGACAAATCGGCTCCCTCTGCACTGATGAGGACGCGCTCCACGTTCGGGATGGCGGGGTGACCGACCAAGGTCACACAGCTTGTGGCCACAGGTGCAGCACTGCCTCTTCCACGAGCCTTGGAGTCGGTGCGAGAGCAGCCGTGTGTCCGGGGACCCGGCGGCTGCCACCGACGGAGGCGGCGAGGTGAGGCCGGAAGCGCCGTGGCCTGACACTCTATCTGCTGGATGCGGCTGACGGGGGCTTCACCAAGGTGCTGCCGCATGAACGACTCACCGGGCACCTTGCCGGCCGCAGGTGCTCCTGAGGCCCAGGCAGCGGGGAGGAGCGGCGACCCTCAGGAGCCTCCGTGTCCCCTCCGGGCTTCTAGAACCTCTGCTCCTTCTTCTACATCCGGAGGAGGGAGGCTGGTTATCCCCCCGCCCCGCCCTCCTGTCGCCGCTCCCGTACCAGGTGTCCCCTCTCTTTGCCAAATTCACTCAATTCTAAATTTCAGGATCGCCACCGGCACGCCCAGCGTCAGTGCCATTCCCCTCGTTGTTTGCCGCGATCCTGCAGCACCGTTTGCCTGCCAGCGCTTGCCAAGCCTGAGGCAAATATTGGCAGTTGTGTTCTTCGCAGCATCATGAGGGAAGGGTCGGGTGCTCCCCGTTCCAGGGAGCAAGTCCTGGAGGCTGCTGTCCTCAGGGGGGCGGCGTGGAGCGGGAGCCTGGGAGGCACACTTGGCGCCCAGCACCCGTTCCTCTCCAGACGGTGACACCCGGGGGCGTTGCCCTGGGGAACCACCGGCTTCCCTCCGGCCCTCCGCGTGGAGGGGTGGGACGTGGTCACCAGGAGCCGGCACGTGACCCTACTGGGGACGACAGTAGGACTCTGTCCTGGGACATGTCCTGGGAGCACAAGGAGACGGGGACGCTCCTCTGCTGGGGCTGGCCCAGGCGCTAGGGTGCAGGCCTTGAGCCACCCGACCTGCTCTCAGAGGGAAGATGACAGGCGAGCTGAATGGAGGAGGTGATAACGTCCTGGGGTCCCCGGGCCTCCCTCCTGAGCTCGAGCTAGGTGAAACGAGTTTCTGTGCCCCAAGACCCAAGGAGTCCTACATACCGCGCTCCCCAACCCATGTTTCCTTCTTGCTGGTCCTGGAGAAGGAGGTCAGGTCCACGGAAGAGGCCGGAGCCTGAGCAGGGACGGATTTAGAGGCAGGAAGCCAGGGTTACTAGAGGAGAGCCCGGGAGCCCGCGGCCTTCCCTGGTGGGTGGGCCTGGCCTCTGATCCCTGAGGCCCTCGGAGGGCCCACGCCCCCGACTGCGCCGGCACCTGGTGCTGCAGCACGGCCGCAGGACTACAGAGGCATCCAGCTGTGCAGGTGGGGCGCCGGCGGCCCGCTTGGCGCTGATGACAGGCAGCTGTTCCTCAGGCAGGAGGCATTGGCACTTCCTGCGCAGAGGCCCCGCGTGTCGGTTCTCCTGCCAGAGCTCGCCGACCACCTAAACCCACTACAGGTGAGCTGAGGGTCACGGGCAGTGGGGCTCCCGGGGCTGCCCCGAAACGAGCCTCTCCTGCTGCGGGAGCCCCTCTGGGGGAGCAGGATGGGGGCCAAGTCAGCCCCTGAGCCCCCTCGGCCTGCAGCCTGGGTCAGCACTGAGCTGGGTGGGTGGGGAAGGTCACAGCCCGCACAGGGACCGGTGGCCGTACCAGCCCAGCCATGGCTAGGGGACACCAAGCTCGTGGGCAGTGCTGGCAGGAGGTTCCTGAGAAACCCACACTGGCTCTCTAGGGGCCTCCTGGTGTCCGATGAGGGTATGGAGCGTGACAGTAAGTTGGGGTGGGGGGCATCCCCTGGCCCCGCGGAGCTGCTCATGGAGGACTGGATGTCCCAAAGCTCGGGTATAAGGCCTTGGTCCTCGTTTACCTACAGAGTCAGGGACTGAGGCAGTCAGGATTCCTGTGACACCGGCAGGCCATGTGGCCCAGAGCTGCAGGGCTTGGGGACTTGGCAAAGGACAGGGTTGACCCGCAGCCTCACCTCGCTCCAGGCTCTGGGGCCAGGGCTGGCGCCGTCCCTCCCCCACCAGCCCTATAGCTGATCTGGACCCCACTTGCCACCTGGAGCAGGTGTCCGACCCCCACACGTGGGGCTCCCACCTGCAGAAAGAGCTGAGAGAGGGGCCCAGAAACTTCGAGGTCCCTCCCCTCGGTGCCTCTGCACGCCGCCTACCCACCCACCCAATGCACAGGCTGCTGGGAATCAGTCTGGAAGGTCAAGGGCCCGGCCGTCTGCCCCCAGCAGAGGGGACTCAGCTGCCAGTTCCCAGCAGCCGTGGCAGCCCCAGCCCTCGGCCCGCCAGCCCTGTCGAGAAGAAGCAGGTCCAGGAGAGGGAGACTCAGGCCCTGCAGTTTTCATTCCCACCCTCTTCTCTTCTCTTTCTTACCAGCTTCCGGGAGGACCGTCTGCTTCTGGGGAACCCCACGTGTTCACAGATCAGACGGAGCGGCTGTGGTGGCAGCACTTTGCACCTGCAGAGCCCGATGCCAGGGGCCCTGGCCCTGAGGATGCCGCCAGGGGCTTCCCAGGACGGCACTGTGCAGGGGAGGACGCTGAGGCCTACGTGCTCTGAGGACCTCGTGAGTGGCTGCGCTGTCTGTAAGGGGCCTGTGCAGAGTGCACACTCACAGCCCAGGCACCTTCGAAATCTGCGCTCTACACTTGCCGCCGTGGCCTCCGCACTGGGCTGCACCCTCCCCAGAGGGCCTCCGTGGCTCAGCCCCTCCTGTTATACCCCCTCACCCGTCCCTTCCCACCCATCTCTCGGCCTGGCTGCATGGGGCGGGTCTCCTACAGGCTCTGCTCTAGGGATCCAGGAATATAGCCCTCATGCCTTCAGGAAAGCATTTTGATGACACTGGTGTGGCAGTGACAATGCTCAGAATTTCTGCTTGATGCACACTGGGTGGCTCAGTTGGAGAAGCAACTGCCCTCGGCTCAGGTCATGACCCAAGCGTTCTGGGATCAAGCCCCGAGTCCGGGTCCCTGCTCAACGGGGAGCCAGCTTCTCCCTCCCCCTCTGCTGCTCAACACCCTGCTTGTGCTTGCACACACACTCTCTCTCTCTCTCTCTGTCAAATAAATAAATAAAATCTTTTAAAAAATAGTAATTTCTGCTTGAACCCAAGAGAAGTTTGTCCTTCACAATGAAACTTGACAAGCATTTCCATTAGGGTGAGGAATAAGAAGAGCATGCCCATGACCAGCCAACTTATGTTCAGCTTAACGCCAAACTATAAATAGCACCTGGGTGATTGGCCAGATCTATTGAGGAAAATGAAAAGCCAAGAAAATGAAGATCTAAGTGGGACAAACAAAACTTTAAAACAATTGAGGCATAGAAACATATTCCATGACCTCACAGTAAAGAACAATTTCCAAAATAAAACAAAAATGGAGATATAAACGGGGAAAATGATCAATTCTTATATCAGCATATAAAGCTTCCCTCTGAAAAAAGGCCATAAATGTAGTTAAAAGATAAGTGACTTCCTGAAAATAGACTCATAACGTAGAGTGAATAATGGAGCAATATGCAAAATACATAAAGAACACCTACAACTCAGTAAGAACACAAACAGCTCAGTGGAAAAAATAGGCCAAGTCCCCAAAACAGGCAGCTCACCAAAGAGAAAATCACAATCACAGATATATATTAATATTTGTTCACTCGTATGTGATGGTTAATGCAGCCTTAACTGAAATGGCACCTTTCAGTCCGGCATCTACGGAAATAGCAAAATCCCCGAAGTCTGATGATTCCAAGTGGCAGGAGTGTGTGGGGTACGGGAAGGCCTGCCTGTGTCAGCGTGAGCGAGCTAAAACACAAGCACTGGTGTCGTCTAGTAGTATGAGACCCTGCAAGTCCTCGTCTATGCATGCACCCTAAGGAAATCCGGAGTGGGAGGCGGTGCGGCAGCCTGGCAAAGGCCCAAACCCTGAGTGGGCTTTCCCGGGTGACTCCTGGCCATTTTGCTCTAAGCAAGCCCTGTACCTCAGTGTTCTTAGCTGAGGAATGGGTGCTTCCCCTCTAGACATCATCATGCAGATTCCACGAGAAGATGTATATCCAATAACAAGAATGAGGGGCACCCTAGGGAGGGTTCAGTCGGTTGAGCATCTGACTCTTTTAAAAAAAAAATTTATTTATTCATGAGAGACACACAGAGAGAGGCAGAGACACAGGCAGAGGGAGAAGCAGGCTCCATGCAGGGAGCCCGATGTGGGACTCAATCCTGGATCCTGAGATCACGCCCTGAGCTAAAGGCAGCCACTCCACCGCTGAGCCACCCGGGCATCCCGAGCATCTGACTCTTGATTTTGGTTCAGGTCATGATCCCAGGGTCGTGGAATCGAGTCCTATGTCAGGCTCCCCACTGGGGTACAGAGTCTACCTGAGATTCTCCCCCTCTGCACCTCCCCCTGTTCACACTCCCTCCCTCTCTCTCAAATAAATAAAATCTGTTAAAAAAATTACTAGACTAGCACTTGACACGCAACAAGGCTGACAGAGGGCAGCTACTTTTGTGGTGACACCGTTTGTACCAGAAAACACTGGAAACAAGCCAGTGCCCGTTGGTAAGAGGAACCAAAGTACACATTTAAACATCTTCACGTGAGAAAATACACGATAGCACTTCAAGAAGTATAAAATAAACCTTATATTATCAACATGGACGGATCTTAGGGATAAAATGTGGAGCACAAAGGGAAGTTCCAGAACATTACTTACACTGTAATCCTATTTATGTAAATGCTTAGACACACAAAACAATATGGTCCTCATATGTAGAAAGATATAAAACATGGACTAATTCCTCCCCAATTGATGACAGTTGGTTGCCTCCAGGAAGGGATTTTTTTCACTTAAGGTGACAGGGACGTGACTAAATCCTTTCTGGTTCTCTGGGGCTGGCTGTCAACATTGTCCTTTGCAGCAAAGCCCGTCAGGGCGTCCATCACACCCAGAAGCACCCCAGCCACCCCGACCCCCCACAGCCCCCCAGGCCCCGGCGATGCCCACGCTCACCCTGCCCCCTCGGGGTCTCCCCACCTGCCGAGCCCTCTCCCTGGGGGGCTCGCCCCTAACACTTGTAACCAGTCAGACCTCAGCTCAGAGATGGTCTCTGCAGAGAAGCCTGCTGTCTGAGCTGGGGCCTCCCTAAGAGAACACCACACTGGGCGCCCAAACAGCGGGCATTTACCGTCTCCCAGTCCTGGAGGCTAGGAGTCGGAGACCCAGGCATGGGTAGGGCTGGTGCTCCTGTGGTCTCTCTCCTGGTGTATGGGTGATCGTCCCCTCCCCGTGTCCTCACACAGTGGTCCCCAGTGTGCATCTGTGTCCTGGTCTCCCCTTCCTATGAGGACGCCAGTCACATTGGATCAAGGCCCCCTTTGGCCTCATTTTACCTTAATCCACAACTGTAAAAACCCATCTCCAGGGCAGCCCCGGTGGCGCAGAGGTTTAGCACTGCCTGCAGCCCAGGGTGTGATCCTAGAGACCCGGATCGAGTCCCACATTGGGCTCCCTGCATGGAGCCTGATTCTCCCTCTGCCTGTGTCTCTGCCTCTCTCTCTCTCTCTCTCTCTCTCTCTCTCTTTGTCTCTCGTGAATAAATAAAATCTTAAAAATTAAAAAAAAAAAAAAAAAGGGAAAAAAACCCGTCTCTACATTCTGAGCTGCTGGAGGTTAGGAATTCCACATATGAACTTTGAGGGGACATGGTTCAGCCCCCAGGCCACCTGTGACTTCATGTACCCTGTGCCTTGCGGAGCTGTGCTTACTGCCGCTTACTGCCATCCAGGCCTTCTTGTCACTTCTCTGGGAGCCCTCACCCCACACCAGAACCCTGCTTGGCTCACAGGGTCGGCAGCACCTACAATGGTACCGCCCACGCAGGACACCTCAAATTGGGCTCTGTTGGGACAGAGCTCTAACGAATGAGTGAGCAAGTGAGCGAGGGAATGGGTCCCACCCAGACCAGACCCTGTTCCTTCAACCAAGTACCGGCCCTGCCTTAGTTTTCCCAGGCAAATGCTCTCACTATTAAAAGACCAGAGACTGGCTCCAAACCTCAGAGGACTGGCCCATACATGAGCAGCACAGGAGAGAGGGGGTGCAGCAGGTCCCCAGCAGGGCCAGAGCAGCCACGCATGCCCTCAACTCCCCTTCTTTCCATTTCCACGCGGCCTGTCTGGGACGGGGCCTCTCTCAACGGGGGGCCTCACTGGCTCTCATGAGAAGAAAAGTAACCAGGGATCCCTGGGTGGCACAGTGGTTTAGCGCCTGCCTTTGGCCCAGGGCGCGATCCTGGAGACCCGGGATCGAATCCCACGTCAGGCTCCCGGTGCATGGAGCCTGCCTCTCCGTCTGCCTGTGACTCTGCCTCTCTCTCTCTCTCTCTGTGTGTGACTATCATAAATAAATTAAAAAAAAAAAAAAAAAGAAAAGTAACCAAAGTGAAGTCGGACAAACCAATGGGACCAGTCACCCAGGCATCCCGTCCACTGTCCCTTGGGCCCCCGGCCCTTCCACGTGTGCCATGGCGGGCCCCTGACTCTCCCCACCCCTGACCCTGAGTGTGGAAACAAATCCTGCAAACAGGACTCACGGTCACCCCAAGCTTCACACGTGCGTCTGCTCCTCTGGCCAAAGCCCTGGACCTTGGTCCTTGCAGACAACGGCCCTCCAGCACCACCCCTGGTACACGCGGCTGAACCTCCACTGTCAGAACCCACTCTGCCCCAAACGGCCCCACACCGCTCGAGCCGCATCCTGCTGACAGCACTATGAGCTCCCACATGGACCCTGACCAAGCGGCTCCCCACTGCGCCTGGGATCATGGCCTGATTAAACTACACTTAGCAGAACCTGAAATGCCTGAGACACAGCAGAGACTACAGGGGTCACTATCAGAGGTGACGGAGGCTGAGCCCCAAGCAACAGATTAGGATTCCTATCCTCCAACGGCCTGGACATCCATTTGTGGCTGATGCAATCAGACCCTCTGCTCTCTCAAGAAATGAAAACTCTGGCAAAGAACAGAAGAGCCAGGAGTTCACGGAAGTGCAGAAACCCTTAGCATCAGACACATAAGTGTGTCATCACCTCAGTCACCTGTCCAGCCCTGCCACCAGCATTGGTACTGCCACCACCATGCGACCACCACCACCATCACCACCATCATCACCGCCATCACCCCCACCACCACCATCACCACCATCTCAGCATTACAGGAGCATTGGCATCGTGCCCCTGAGCTCAACCTGATCACAACCTGTGCACCTGTGCACCAGCAGGAAGGCCTAGACCACTGTCCCTCTGGGATCTGGCCCCATCCTCCTGCTGTAAGCCCTCGCCCCTCCCCTTCCCCACTCACAGCCACCTGTGGCACAGTCCACCAATAAGGACCTGCCAGTGGTTTCTAAGTCTGCCTGCTTGACCTCGGCTTTGGTTTCCCCTGACTCTGAGAACTCCAGTTTGCTCAGGAATGAGTGCTGTCCATTGGCAGCCTGAAAACGGCTCTGAGACAGAGGCCTGTGTGCAGGTTGACGTGTGCACTCCAGACAGTGCCTGTAAGAGGGTGAGAGAAGCAGGACTGGGCAGAGGGAGAGGCTACCACTGGCTTCTTCCACAGAGGCTTCAGCTCATCCTAGGGGGAGCTTGGGGCTGAGGCGGCCCTACCAAGTTGTCCCAAAGTAAAACAAGGTCATTGCGCCTGGACCAGTCACTGGATGAGGTCTCCCCAGGGACAGGGTGAGCCACCTCCCTTTGACGGAAGGCAGGCCTCCCAAGGGCACAGCAGGGAGGGAGCGGCTGCCACCAGTCCCTGCGGCTGGGCAGCGGACTGCACAACGCTGCGACCAAGACTGCGTGGTACCGCTTCGGCTCGCCTGCCTTTGGAGGAGAAGCCGCCGTCTTTACTCAGGCGAGGCCTCCTCATGTCCTGCTGTCAACGGAGCATCCAGGGAGGAAAACACAGTGGCCGGACCACGAGGAGATTCACTAACCCCAGCTGTCAGGCCAGAAAGACCCAGGCGCTGGGGAAGCCGAGAATCTGCCCCACGGTGTCCTCACCGCCACCTTTTCCCCTTGGACGCCACATCTGACCACTTCTACCTTCATTCAGCTCCTCCGGCCTCAGGGCCCCACCAGTGCTTTCCCCTCTGCTCGGAACACTCCCCCCACCTCTCTCCCTCCCTGAAGGGCACTTCCCCAGGCGGCCTTCACTGATGCTTCCTGTGAGTCTAGGCCTCTGCGATGTGCTCTATAGACACGCACACTTACCCCTCGAAGAGTTTGTTGAGTGACTGGGTGAGTGTAACAACTTTTTCTGTGCAGTTGGAATGATCGCCATTTCTAATTGCTTTTTTTATTTTTTATTTTTTTAATTTATTTAAATTTTTATTTATGATAGTCACACGGAGAGAGAGAGAGAGAGACAGAGAGAAACAGAGACACAGGCAGAGGGAGAAGCAGGCTCCATGCACCGGGAGCCCGACGTGGGATTCGATCCCGGGTCTCCAGGAGCTAAACCACTGCGCCACCCAGGGATCCCGGAATGATCGCTATTTCAAAAACACATGAAGCTAGAGCCTCCCTTTTATTTTGGGCAAATGAAAGAGAGTCAGTCAACCCATGTGGGTGGAACGGGCCAGGCAGTCGATGTAACTTGGGATGCCAAAAGGGGCCAACGGGACTGGGCATCCCCAAGGTCAAGGAGCTGAGGCCTCTGCCCCGGGGATGTCCATCTTCCTGGCTTGTCACTTCTCCCACAAGCCCAGCCCGGCCACCTCAGGCTGCTGTGATGGAGGGGATCCTGGGAAAGGGTGATTTCAGCAACTTCTTACGCCGCCGGCCTTGGGGAGGAGAAGGGGCGCAGACAGCAGGATCCAGGGCCTGGGTCCACACCGCCGTGTGTCTCTCGGTCCCAGGGCCCTCCTCCTGCTCAGATGGAGGAGAAGCGTGATGCACCCCCTCACCACCGGCACCACCCCACCTTGAAGGGCCTGTCCGCTGTTTCTCTCCACGTAACAGATACCTTCAGAAATGCCAACATTATTATCATTTCTAAGTGACATCCTCTGACTGTGCGGTCACCCCTTGGAGCCTAATCTGAGCTGACAGCTTTTCTGGAAAGAATGCCCAAGTCATCCATCTACAATTTTCCATGAAATATGTTTCATTAAGATACCAGCTGGGTGGGCAGGGAGTCAACTGTCTCCCTGTTGCAGGCGGGTGGAGAGCGAGCTGGGAACAGGTGCCCGGGCCGAGCTCGCAGCGCGTCCGCGCACGCAGCGTGACCTTGGACAAGCCGTTCAGACCTGCTCTGCTTCCGTTTCCTCACCTGTACAAAGAGAGTGAAGCCAGGACATGGGGCAGGGTGAGGGTCAAGTCATCCAGGGTGTGCCTGCTTGACTCTGGATGTCTATCCCGCACCGGACCAGACCTGGGCACGGACGTCGACTCCAGTGCAGCGGTGATGTCCACAGAGCACCGTGACACCAGCCGAACCCACGACCCAGCACCGCCACCACCGCTGCCACTCCCCTGCCTAGTGGGGCCTATTGTGTGACAAGATTTGCATGAAGAGCTTTAAATATGTTATCCCCTTTGCAGACATAATCCTAAGCAATGGGTTCATCGCTGTCCCCATTTTACACATAAGGAGCCTGAGGCGCAGAGTCTAGGTGACAAGTGCAAGGTTAGAGCTGAGGATTATAGGGAGCCCAGTCACACCCAGGCCTTCTGTCTGCCCTGATAACCTACTGCCTCCTGGGATGAGCCCTTCCAATGCAGGAGAATGAGAGCGGGGAAGCCGTGGCAGACTGCCCGGCCGAGGTGACATCCATGGTGGGAGGCAGGGAGGCTTCACACAAAGTGAACAGGACGAGTAGAGGTGCAGGCCGTGGGCATGTCCAGCCTCCCCCCCTCCCCACACTGCCATCATTGTCACCATCACCACTGTCACCACCACCACTGTCACCACCACCGTCACCCCACCGTCATCACCACCATCATCACCACCATTGTCATCATCACCATCACCACTGTCACCACCACCATCACCAGCACCACCATCACCACCACCACTGTCACCATCACCACCACCGTCGTCATCACCATCGTCATCACTATCACCACCATCACTACCACCACGATCATCACCACCATGGCAAGGGCCACATCCTCATGTTGCCAAATGAGCAGGCGGGTTACAGGGTTTGGGTTTGACATCTCTCAACACAAGCTCATTCTTCTTTCACTAAAAGTGCCTAAAAATCCGCCATTAAGTAAAATATTAATCATAAATCAGCATTATAAAATATCCAATAAAATTCTTCTTTAAAAACCCAGGACAGGGGGATCCCGGTGGCGCAGCGGTTTAGCACCTGCCTTTGGCCCAGAGCGTGATCCTGGAGTCCTGGGATCGAGTCCCACGTCGGGCTCCCTGCATGGAGCCTGCTTCTCCCTCTGCCTATGTCTCTGCCTCTCTCTCTCTCTCTCTCTCTCTCTGTCATAAATAAATAAATAAATAAATAAATAAATAAATAAATCTTAAAAAAAAAAAAAAGAAAAGAAAAAAAAGCCCGGGACAGGTTTTGTTTTTCCCCAAGCCTCCCTCAGGAATGGACAGTCGTGACGTGAGTAGAGCTGGCCTCTTCCGGTGTCACATGGGAATCGGGGACTCCTCCACCCGGCCCCCGGCCACCATCTGGACACTGGAGGCACCCCTGTCGGGGCAGGAGATGGTCCAACGTTTCCAATTTTGTTTGTCTCCCAGGGATCAGTCACTACCTCCCTTCCCTCCGTATCAGCTTCGCGTGGTTCTGACGGAGCGCCCTGGACAGAGGGGCCCCAGGGGCCCACCCAAGCCCATCACTTGCTCTTTCTGCACCAGCGGTTTCCCCGTCCTGGCCTCCCCTCCCGCCCGGTGGCGCATGCGGCAGCGAAGCCACATGGAGCATGCTGTTCTCTCCCGGGCCCGGGGCTGCGGCAGGGACCCAGGTGGCCTCACCGCCCTCCCGGTCGGGCACCAGCACCCAAGGGATGAGAGGAAATGCACGTGTTTCCAGAGCCCCCCCGCTCCTCAGCCGCCCGGGGTCCAAGCCAGCCTCACACTCCGTCCTCAGGGGCGCGGCGAGTCCTCGGTGGAAGGCACGGGTGCGGGAATTCAACTCAGAGGGGACAGACGAGGATGGTACTGCGGGCTCCAGGCGACCCCGGCAGAAATGTGAGAAGACTCCGCACCCGGGTCTGTGTGGGCACATGTTGTGTGTTGTTACAATCACCCAGAGTGTGGACTCACCCCTTCTCTGTGTGGCCAGTTGGGAAACTGAGATCACGGGGGATGACATCAGCTGGTCCAGGCCTGCATGCGGGGAGCCCAGGGTTGGTGCCCGGGGTGCGCGGAGGGAGCCTGAGGCTCAGCAGGGAGACGCCCAGGATGGGAAGGGCTGACTTGAGGCTTTAGAAACCCCCTCCCCACCGAGTCAGCCTCCTCCGTGGTCCCTCCCCACATCGTCCCACCGACCTGGCCCTGCTGAGCTCCCCAGGCCCCGGTGGAAGGCCAGAGCGGGGCAGGCAGGGGGTGGGGGGCGCCACCCGGAGGGGATCTGCACACACACGAGGTCGCTTGAGTCCTTCAAAATGAAATTGAGTTTTATGTGTCAGCGTTTGGCCAGAAAGGAGAAATAAATGCCATGGAAGGCCAGGTTGTCATGCCCGCGTCACCATCACTTACAGGGGCTTCAGCGCCGAGGTTCACGGAGTGAAATAAGAGGGAGCCCGTGAGGACAGCCGACAGCATCTCGCCGTGGCATCTAGACAAAATGGTTGGGCGCACTTGCCAAGAAGTGGGACGGTCTGGACAAGACAATCATTGTTTCCCTTGGCAGGGAAAGCAAGCTCCCCACACAACCAAGCAGCGCCCTCCCGTCGAACCACTTGTGGCGTCTTTGCAGCCAGTCTCCCCCCGCCTCGCAGTTCCCTGCACCACGGGGCCTCGCGGTGCTTCTCCCCCAGGGATGGGCCAGGGTCCCCCCGCCGCCGGCTCTCCCTGGTCCTCATCACCCTGTTTCCCCACGGCGTCCTGCCCTTGACCACGGAGGCATTTGCCTGGGTCCCCGCCCCCGGCCGCCTGGAGGCACGAGCCTGTCCCAAGGATGAGGACGACCCAGGAGGAACCCCGGGGATGGAAACACAGTGTTTGGACCTCCCAGGTTTTGGCTCTGAAGCTCCTGTAGGAATCCGAGTCTGGCAGCTGTGCCACGCGGAGGCCCCAGCAATCTTTTCCCCCGGAGTGAGCTGAAGACGGTGGTCACCGCCCCAGTCACACCTGGGGACGTGGCAGGTGCCTCCCGGAGCCCCACCTAAGCTCGGCCCCCTGCAGCCCTGCACTCGGGGGTGCGCGGCCAGCGGGCCCTCCTGCCTGTCCTCCACGTCCACCGGCGGGGGTCTGCTTGGATGTCCATCGACGTTTACCCGACAGCTGCTGCAGCCTCCAGCCGGCCCCCAGCGCACATCTGGCTCCTTCTCCGATCTGTTCTCTCTCTCGGAGCCAGAAGCAGCTTTATAAACGTAATTCCAACTCTGTCCCTCCTCTGGGCTGAATCCTCCACATGGCCTGTGGCACCTGCACGGTCACGCCCCACGAGACACACCTTCCAACGGCCCCATCAGCGTTGCTCCAGCTCCCAGAGGGTCCACGCATCCTGGCAGCACAGCCCACGGGGCTCTCACCCTGACCCCCACATCTGGAGAGCCAGACCCTGGATACTGCCCGCGGGCCCCACCTGCCTCCCCCAGCAGCCTCCCGGCACCTGCTTCTTTATCCTCAGGCTAAGTTTGGAGAGCTGTGGCCACAGGCCCCAGGGGCCCGCGGATGCCAGGGTCCTGGTCCTCAGCCCCTGAGGGCAGGCAGGCCTTGCCTTAGGCACCAGGAGTCCTCAAAGACGCCAGGCTGTCATCTCTGAGATTGCGTTCAGACCGTGACGGAGGCCTCGCCCACAGACACTCCTGCTGCCATTGATGAGTGAGTGGCCGTGCTGGGGAGGCCCATGTGGCAAGGGACGGAGGAACTGGATCCTGCCAACAGCCAGGGGAGCTTGGAAGCGGGTCCTCCCCCGGCCCAGCCTCAGATGAGAACACAGCCCGGCTGAGCTGCTCCCGGCTCCAGACCGCAGACTCTGTTACATCGGTCCCTAAGCGCGTCAGGAGCTTGGGGACCGGAACGCACTGTTCCTGCCCTCAGGGCTCTCGGCCTCGCCAGAAACAGACGGGCAAGCAGACCGTGACGACTCACGTGGCCTTGGAAGAGGGGGGCTGGTGGGATGCCGCCCGAGGGGTCAGAACTGGTATCCCCGGTGGAGGCCAGGAGGGGAGCTTACCAAACCGTGCGGCCCCCGGCTTGCAGAGAGCTCGCCCTGGGGAGAGCGAGTCAGAGGGATTTTCAGGTCTGGCCGCAGCCAGAGATTCCCCAGGAGCCAGGACACCCTTGAGGAATGAGCACGTGGGGCCACGGGTTCAGGGAGACAGAGCAGGAGCGGGGCTTCGGGGGACCAGGCAGGGTGAGGCTCTGCACCCATCATTCCCCAGGCCCTTCCGACCTGAGGGATGGGGATTCGGTGGAGGAGCCACCATCCTCCGTGAGCTGCGTGGATTCACGTTCCTCTGTCCCCACCGAAGTTAAAGGTGTGACCCTCATGGCTGCAGCAGCCGTAGCATCCAAGCAGTTGACCCTACAGAAGGATATCAGGAAAGGAGACCTCAAAAGGAGTTTGAGGGCAGAAGCAGGCCGACCTCTCCACCCTCCACATGGAGGTATGACGTCCGACAAGCCCAGGGCCCTGTGGACCTTGTGCCACCAGAACCCGATGGGCTGGGGCTCGTCCCCAGGCCTCTGCCCCTCCCTGCACCCTCCTTCGGCAAAGAGAGTGACGCTGCTGCCCTGGCGGACGGTGGAAAAAGAGGAACAAACGTTTGAAAAAGCGCTTAGTAAATGCTCTAATCATTTCTGGGTGCGACGGCCAGAGAAGACTTACCTTTGTGATTCTGTACAGCAGTTTGGGTTTACGGGACGGTCGTGTAAAGCACAAAGCTTGGGAGGTGTTTAACAGATGGAAAACACCCTGAGTTTTGCTGAGACTCCACCCTCCTCCACCCAAAGCCCCGCGTGTCCCCAAGGGGCAGCGATGGGCAGCAAATGGGACAGTGTGGGATGAGAGTCTGCGTCCAGGGCAGGTGGACCCCCGACCTCCGTCCCCTTCCGAGAAGCTGGGTGAAGCCCCTCAGGCACCCCGTGGGAAGATGGGGGTTTCCTTTCTGGGGATGGAGAAAGAGACTGGCCGAACACAGCCTCCCGGGTCTGAGCCCGGGCACCCCTAGGGACAGGGTTGGGGGGTTCCCGGGAACCTGAGCAGCCTGACTCGAAGACGCAGGAGACGGCCCGACTGCATCGGCCCCCGTGCAGCCCCGCCTCAGGCTCTGTCCTCACACAGCACCCAGCCCGGGGCCCCCGACACCAGGAAGCAGAGCCCAACACCCGCAGCTGAGAACAGCTTGGAAGAAAGGACCGTGAGGGCCAATGAAGGTCTCCCGGAACGAGGATTAGATCCAGCGGCATGGAGGGGACCCACGCAGGAAGCCACGGAGGCAGCAGGAGAGGGGAGCTCGGGGAGACAGAGAGAGCAGCTCGCCAGCGGGGGCAAAACCGAAGTGCGAGGCAGGCGGGGCAGGAGCAGAAGCCCCGCGGAGGAAAGGAAGGAGGACAACGGTCCTAGTAACGGGCGACCCCGAGCTGGCTTGAGAGCAGAGCAACAACCCCAGAAAGAACTGCTCACTGTCCCCAGGGGAGGAACACTGTGTGGGCCCCACTTGTGCCCAGGTCCACAGGCTGAGTCCTCGCCCCCGGGCCCCCGAGGGTGACTGTGCTTGGAGCCAGGTCCTGGCAGAGGTGATTAGGGCAGAGGAGGTCCCGGGGGCCCTGATCCAGCCCCGGTGTCCTCGCAAGGAGGGAGAACAGGATGCAGACACGCACCAGGGGACGACCGCGTGAGGACACGGGGAGGGGACGCCATCCACCCGCAAGGACGGGGGCCTCGGGGGAGCAGCCCACCCACGCGTGGGTCCCAGACCTGCAGCTGCCAAGGACGGGAGGAGGAAATCCTATAGTTAAAGGTGCGTGGTCTGTGTGCTTTGCTGCGGCGGCCGCCGCTGACCGGCCGTGGCTCCCAGATTCCCCGGGCCCGCGGGGACCTGGCCCCATGGAGGACAGTGACCGGAGCGAGGCACGCAGCCCCGTCTCCACGCAGAGAGGCCCGGACACACCAACAAACATGCTTCGTACAGAAGCCACGAATCAAGAGGCCTCCTGGGCAGCAGGGCTGGGGTCGGAAGACCACCCATGATGCCTGCACCCTCGAGGGAGCTCGTTCCCGGCCCAGAGGCCCCTGCAGCCGGGGACCGCTTAGCGTGCAGGTGACACGGGCTGCTGACCTGCAGCCTTCTCGGGTGATGGTGCTCTGCCGCAAGGCCTCCCTCGGAGTCACAAAGAAGATGGAGCCACACGGGCCCCGGGCGAGGCTGGGGGGTGGGGCTCAGGACCTGCATGGGGGTGGGGGGGGCCTGCGGACGCTGGGCCATGGGAGGCACCTCCAAGAGACGGAAGCGCTGGGGCACCCGCCGTTCAAGTGTCCTGGTGTGTTTACACAGCGGCAGGAGGATTTCAGGTGGAATTAGCACTAAGTGTACAAAAAACGAGGCAAATGGAGAAATAAGACCATTACCAGCTCCCCAGACAGTCAGTGCCTCACAGGAGGAGGAGGCGAACTGAGGTGATGCGGGCTTGGCGTGGAGGCCGGCCTCGCAGGGATGGCGCTGTCCTTGCACCTGTTAGTGGGGGTGGGGGCAGGAGGGCAGGGGCACAGGGGGCAGGAGGGCAGCAGGCAGTGCAGGGCCGGTGGTTACCTGGAGTGTGTCCTGGAGCTGCCCTAATGAAGGAGGACACACAGATGGACCTCTGGGTGCCAGCGCCCCGAGGCGCTAGGACAAGGTGCGGGGGCCTGGCTCCCGACGCTCTGGGAGGGGGTGCTTCCCGCCTCTTCCAGCCCTGGGACCCCCGGCCTCCGGGGCTCATCTCCCCGTGCCCACCGCCCCTCATGTCTCTCCTCTGTAGCCTTTTACAAGGACACTTGTCGCAAGGACTGTCCAGATCGTCTCACATCTCAAGACTCTTAACCCAATTACACCCACAAAGACTTTTTTTTCCAAATAAGGTCACATTGGCTGGTTCTGGGAGTCAGATGTGTCAGCATTTTCGGAGGGACATTTTCCCGGCGACAACCTCCGGTGATGCTGCTCGGGCAGCCTGCATGGCACCCCCGCCGGAGCCCTTCCCCCTGTTTGAATGCCTCTGGACATGGGAGGCTCAGTGCGCTCCGCCAGTGGACAGCAGGCCTGTGTTCCCGACCGCTGCCCCTGAGCCGCCGGAGCCTCTGCCCACTGCCCTTAGCGGCTCCGCCCAGGGCAGCTCCAGAGCAGGAGCAGCCCCCATAACAGCAGCTCTGGCTGTCGGGTCGGACTGGACGCGGGCCTGCTCTGAGACGGCCAGGGCATCTCCAGGTGCTGACAACCGCCGAGCCCCTGGGGGCCAGAGCGGCAGCTGGGCTGCAGGTACCGCGTCTGCAGATCCCCGGGCGTTCGTTCCCTCTGGCCGCCTGGCGCCCACGGTCTCCTGCAAATCCCAGGCCCGTGCCCTAAAGAAACGTCAAGGTTATCCGGTCGTCCCTGCCACCGGGCCTTTGCAAATGCTGCTCCCTCCACTGGGAAGACTGCGCCCAGGTCCTCCTCCCGGGCTCCTTCATGGCCACCCTGTGGGATGTGCACACTCAACACACACTTGCACACTCACACGCCCATGCCGCGTGCTGTTTCTTGTCCCTCACAGCCGTGCTCTCTGGTTTCCCGTCCGCCTGCCCCGAAGGGCACATCCTGGCCCCGCGTCGATGTTCCCTTGAACTTCAGATGACAAAGAACTCAGGCCTGGGGAGAGGCTGATGGGGACTGGGCCCCAGGCCCTTCTGCTGCTCACAGCGGTGCACAGGGAAGAGCCGAGGCCACAGCAGGCTCGGAGGGGGCAGGTCGCAGCCTGTCACCGCTCCGTCTCCCGCCCGACAAGCACCCACCCAGCATGTCCCTGCGCGGGAGGCGGGAGACAGGGACCCGGTCGGGCTCAGGCTGGAAGGCCCTGTGGATGCTGGAGACGGCACTGGGAGCGGGGCATGTGGCTCTGGAACACCGGCCGCGCGGCCCGTGCAACAGAAGAAGTGAATTTTCTAAGTCATCTCTCATTTTAATTCATTTGGGCAGCCCCGGTGGCACAGTGGGCAGCCCCGGTGGCACAGTGGTTTAGCGCCGCCTGCAGCCCAGGGTGTGATCCTGGAGACCCGGTATCGAGTCCCATGTCAGGCTCCCTGCATGGAGCCTGCTTCTCCCTCTGCCTGTGTCTCTGCCTTTCTCTCTCTCTCTCTCTCTCTCTCTGTCTATGAATAAATAAATAAATAATCTTAAAAAAAAAAAAAAAGAGCCACATGTGGCTGGAGGTGCCATGTGGACAGCACAGGTCAAGGAGGGCTCCGGGGCCTCTCGCCTGGGCACCTGTCCTCGCTGGCCACCTCTGTGACCCGCCCAGCTCTCTCCTCCTCGCGTGGGGCCCGTCCTCTCCATCCCTCTGCCCGGGGCCTCTCACCTCAGGGGAGCACACGGCACTCCCCTCCTGCTCCTCAGGTCCCCCACCCCGTGCCACCTCCCCGGGACCCCACCCCAGGGACCCCTCGCCCTCTCGCCTCTGCCCACCATCATTCTCAGCTGAAGTGACTCTGGGGTGAGGCAGTGGATGGGGGCTCCTGCTCTCTGCCGCACCCAACACTGAGCAGGGGTGTGATACAGAGCTGTGGGAGGAAGGAAGGAAGGAAGGAAGGAAGGAAGGAAGGAAGGAAGGAAGGAAGGAAGGAAGGATGGAAGGAAGGAGCGAGTGTTTAAGAGGCCGCGGGATGTGCCCACAGACAGGTCATGAGTGAGTCCCACCTGACAGCGTGAGGCTTCTGTAGGAGGGAACATTCCGGGGAGGCCCCCACAGAAGAGGGACGGAGAGGACACCCCCCAAAGCACCAAGGGGAGGGGGCAGGCCAGGCAGGCCTGTGTGGCTGGCAGGCAGGTCACCCCATCCCCCCACCCTGCCCTCGGAGCTCAGGCAAGGGGAGCAGGGCTGGAGTCCGGCAGCAGGGAAGGTCGGAAGCAATCCTTCGGAACCGGGAAGTACAGCAGGTTGGAGAAAGGCAGCTGGTGCACAGTGGGGTCTGGACCCATCGGGGTTGGTGACAGCCTGAGGGGTACGGTCAGCGGAGTAGGCCCTGGGTGGCGCCGGGAGCCACCTCCAGGGATATGGGAGGACAATCAGCCACGAGTTCACTGAGCATCCCGCTTCCAGCGAGGGAGGGAGCCTTTACGGTTAGAAATAATAGAAGACATAACAAAGGAAAAATGGATTATTTTGGATTCATAAAAGTGAAAAATTATGTCAGAATAAACTCTAACATGAAAATTAATGTTCTCTCCCAAGAAATCAAGAAATATGCACCAAACGCTTTATTTAGGTAACTTTAGGCTCAGACAAATATTTCCTTTCTATTTGCCCATCTGAGGGGACGCCTGGGTGGCTCAGTGGTTGAGACGACGTCTCACCGGGCACGGAGGTGGGACCCGAGAATGGTGGCCAGTGAGAAACACACCACCAGACAGACAGACAGACCGGCAGGGGCTGTGCCTGTGGACAGAGGAGGAGGGAGCCAGGCAGGGGAGGGCTGCGGGGAGGGGCGCAACACCAGGAGGGGGGCTCAGGGCCGGCTGTGGGCCAGGGTCCAGGGGACTGGGACAGGGAGGGACGGGCTGCTCCTCCCTCCGTGACACAGAACGGACCCACACCCCCTCGGGGGGTGGGGTTTGGTGACTGGCTCCTGGGCTCCTCCTGATTCTGTCCACCCCCCGGTGAGGACGTTCCAGCAGCTCCAGGGGAGCTCTCCTGCTGTGGCCAGTGGGGCGGCCACCTCGGGAGCCCATCCTGGCCCCCGTCAAGCCCTTGATGACAGCAGCCCCCGGCGACTGGCAGGAGTTGGTCGGCACGTGAGACGGCCTCTGGATCAGGAATGATACCGGAGCCAAACACTCCAACAGCAACCCTGAAGCAGAGAGAGGGGTGGGGGCAGAGGTGGGGGCCCTGGCGACTGGACGGTGAAGCCCAAGAGTCCCGGAGACCATCCGTCCAAGCAGGGAGGGGCCACCCAGCCTGACACTCGTTCACATGCAGGGCGGCCGGGGTCCGGGGGCCTAGGCCTGTCCCCCATCCTCCATCCCATCCCACCAAGGCTCTGGGAGGGGAAGAAGCGTGAACTCAACAGCCCTTGCCTGAGCGGGGACCCCGAGGGGTGGGAGCCTGGGTTATGAAGCGGGCAGCCTGATAGCCGGGGGACGGTTTCATGAGTGGACAGACCAGGTGTGGGGAGATGGAGAGGACCCCAGCTGGGGCTTCACCCCGCATCAGGAGGAGGACCACCTGCTTCCCACATGAACAGGGAGGGTGACCAAGGGTTGGACCGGCCACCAGGATGGGGGAGAGGAGACGCGTCCCCTATGTGTGTCCTTCTGGCGCAAGGGTGGAGGCAACGGTGCTCAGAGGGGAGGCTTCTGCAAGGGCTGCAGCTTCCATGCACCTCCCGGGAGAAGGGGGGTCCACAGGGGCCTGGGGACTCTGGACGAGGCAGGGAGGAGCAGCACTCCCCCACGGCACCTGTACCCGGGTCAGGCACCGGGAGGGGCCAGGAAGCTAGGCCAGGGCACCCGCCACATGGGCACGGCCTCCGCGTTCAGGCCGGTCTTCGGGAGGCCTCCGGGCAGCGGGAGCAGGTGGGTCCTGCTGGGCCTGGAGCCTGGGCCTACAACAGGGCCTGATGCCCGCCTTGCCTCGGGGAAGTGTGTGTCCAACGAATGAATGAATGAAAGATGGATGGGTGGATGAATGAGTGAGGGAATGAATAGATTTCAAAGTCCACCCCCTCAGCCTCCCAGCTGTCCCTGCCCCCGGTCTGTTCCCAGCGCTTCGATTTCCAGAACCGTGAACACAAACCTGCTCCTGCCCCCGGCTCCTGGGAGCAGAGCAGGCTCT
Organism: Canis aureus; assembly: GCF_053574225.1. NCBI lineage: Eukaryota > Metazoa > Chordata > Mammalia > Carnivora > Canidae > Canis > Canis aureus. The sequence continues at coordinate 39,268,153 of NC_135624.1, read as the reverse complement.
GGGGGGGAACCCTGTGCTCGGCCCCCACCCCGGCCCGGCCTCTGGGAGGGGGCCTGGCTCACAGCGCGGCCCCCAGAGCCGCCTGTGGACGCTCCCTTCATCTCTTCTCCCCTGGGCTCTGGAAGCCCCCCCACCCCGTTATCTGCAGCTGTGCAAATCTCTAAGTGGATTTGCCCGGGGGCGGGGGGTGGGGGGGAACCTGCTGGCTGGGCCCGGGATTAATTCCCTGCTTTCACCGCATCGGGAAGGTGATGCCCTTGCCTCGATGTCGCAATTTTCTTTTTCCCCTAATTAAGCAGAAAGCCAGGCCCGCGAGGGTGGGGCCGGGGCGGGGAGAGCTAGAAAATGAAGAATTAAAGGCGTTTGTCTGCACAAGTCCAGCGGTTCGAGGCTTTCCATTTAGTATTTAAAAGCCTCCCCGTGCGTCTGCTGCACAGAGATAGGAGTGGCGCAGGGAACGGCAATTTCGCCCCCGCGTGTGCGGGGGAGGGAGGCGGCCGCGACGGTGCTCCACGAGGCCTCGGCGCCTCTGCGCTGGCGCAGGACTCAGGGCAACGCGGCCACTGCCGCCGGCCTTCCCCCCACAGGCACCGCCTGGGCAGACGGGAGGCCGGGAGGCCGGGAGGACGAGCCCCCTGCAGGGGGGCCCCTGGGCCCGTGTGCGCGGCGGGGGCTACCTCTGGGCAGTGCTTCGGGGTCTCCTGCAGCCCTGGGGGGCGCACAGCCAGGGAGACAGATCAGGGCCACGGTCCCCTCACAGGTGTGGGGCCGAGCCCGGGTGCCAGGTGCTGGGGGCCGCGGGGCAGGAAGGGACGCACGCCCTGCCCGCAGTGTCTCATTCGTCCCCATGCCGCCGGCCAGCCCAGCGTCATCATCGTCGCTCGGTGAAGGAGGCAGGCTTCCCATTTGTCGCAGGCCGGGAGCCTGTAAGCGGCAGAGCGGGCCACAAGCCCAGGCCCAGGGCCTCCCTGCTCTGGGGGGCGGCTCGGCTGGGCCAGGGGTCTGGCCCGGATCTCCAAAAGCCCCAGGACCCCCGCGCCCTTGCAGAAGCTGCAGGGCCGGTAACCACGGCAACAGCGACCTGTGCCCGGGATCTCCCAGGGGGCAGCACGGAGCAGGGCCTGGTGGCACAGCTGCCCGAGTCCAGGCCTGCCGCCCAAATGCCAAACGCTTATTAATGTCACAGCGAGGCTCTCTGAAGTTACGGCCCTCGCCTCCCTCTGCCTCCTTTGTCTAGGACGTAATTGTCTGGGCCTACCTCTCCGATTCTGTAATTAATTGCTTTGGGGAAGGCAGCTCCCTGCTTAACTCCTTCCATTCGGTCTCGCGCCGACACCAGGAGGCCGGGGCCGCGGGGCCTCCGCATGTACCCCGGACGGGGGTCAGGACCCCGGGAGCCAGGCCCCGCCCGGCCACGGGCTGCGAGCCTCAGTGTCCCCGTTTCACAGAAGCAGATAAAGCCCCTGCCCTGCCAAAATGGTGAATTCATCTGTTCTGCTTAATTCAACTCCAACTCTCTTGACAAGGATTAGACACGATCATGCGTGTCTATCAGGCTCGTGGGCTTGTAGCAGGCCCGCTATGGAGATGAACAAATTGGGGAAGGAAGTTGGGGCGGGGGTGGGGTGAGGGCAGGAGGGGAGGGGGAGGGGGAGGCAGGTCTGCAGGTGCAGCCGTGGCCGGGCAGCCCGGGGTCGGGGGGCAGGAGCTCTGGGGGAACCGGAGGGAGAGGAACGCGGGGCAGTGCACAACCGGTCATCGGATGGGCAGCGCGGGCCCAGGCTTACCGGTGCCGGGCCCTGCTCTGAGCCTGCGGTGTCTCACTTGGCATCCTCTGGCCCCGCATCGGGTGCCAGGCCCAGTACGGAGGAGGCTGCTGCAGGGTTCCCAACCAGGATGCAGGCGGAAGGCCCAGAGGTGGAACACGCCTGGCCTTTCCCACCTTTGCAGGCCCAGCGCTGCACACCCCTTGGAACGCGTGTGCCCCAGAATTGCTTGTTGAAGAGGTGCAAATCACATGAAGCTTGCCTCTGGGCTGGAGAGCTCTTCACTTTCCTTTGACCATCACCAGAGCGAGGGCTGAGCGAGGAGGCTAAGACCCCCCTCTGAGGTCCAGTGAGCACACAGAGGCCAGGGGAGCAGCCCACGCTGCCCAGAGAGGGGGTGAGAGAAGGCTGGCCAGAGCGCAGAGCACAGCCAGGACCGGGGCTCCCGCCCTGGCCCTGACAGAGGGCGACACCCCAGTCTGCTCTGGCCCCTGCAGCTGGCAAACTCACATGCCCTGCTCCCCCAGGGCTGGGGACTGAGGCACTCACCTTGGATGCAGAACCTAAGGGAGGTTGCCAGGAAACTCAGCAATCGAGATTAATACTATTTTAATGCAATATTTTTTTAAAAATGCAAAAAAAAAAAATCCAAGGTGAACAAAATATCAAAAGTTTAAATAAATAAAGTTTGGATCCTGTGGAGCTGGCACCAGGGAGAGTCAAATGCAAAATGCTCGGCCATCCAGATAAACAATCTTTTGATGCAAAACAAAACTAAAACAAAACTTGCAGAAGGAGTCCATGCGGAAGTAAATATCTACATTGGTAAATGAAGACCGGGCCCACAGGCCCGGGCAACCCTCACTCTAACCCTGACCTTGTCAGATGCTGTATTGATTTAAAATATTACGTTGCACCATATGGATATTTTTGCATTGATTTTGATTTTTTTATTTTGATTTTTTAAGAACATAGCATTAAAAGGTCATTTATCTCAATTACTGGGACTTGTGGTCCTCACAGTAGCTCCAGCCCTGCACCCGCTCCTGCCCTCTCCGCACAGCCCAGCCCAGACACCGAGACCTAGAGCGGACACTCCAGGACAGCGTTTCTGCAGGTGCCTTCCCCCCTGCAGGAGCCCTGCGTCCGCCTCCACCACCCACCCCCTCGCGCACCCGGGACAGGTGAGCACCTCCTGGAGCACGAGGAGCCAGGCGGACGGGCAGGACTCCTGGGGGCATCTAGAAGGTGCCAAGGCCTTGGCCAGGTGAAGCCGGTACTCAGGCTTAGGTTTTCCTAACACCCCTGCTGCCCTGTTACGGCCGAGAGCCCCTTGCCTGGGCAGGTATGGCAGGTACCAGGCCCTGGACAGACAGACCAGCTCCCACTGGGCTGACTTCCTGGTCCTTGGAGGGGAGAGTGGCCTGTCGGATGAGAAGGAACAGGGTGTGGGGCTGGCTCGGGAGGCCAGGCGGAAGGCCTGCTGCCCCAAAGGTGTGTGGTGTTGGGGTGGACGAGACAGACCAGAAAGAGCCGGGCTTTCCCTCCTTGTGACCTTGAATGGACACTGCCCGGCTGTGACCCTGACTCCTCGCCTGGGCATGGGTTCCCGGGTGAGGAGGACACGGTGACCTGTTTCGTGGGTGAGCTGACCCGGGTTTGGTTGGCAGGATGCTGGGCAAGCAGCTGGCAGGCTCCCCTTCCCTCATCTGAGAAATGGGGTGAGGACCACACATGCTAATCAGGGTTGGTGGCTCCAGTCAATAGGGACAGTTGGAGGACGCCTGCCCGGGCTGGGACGAGTGCCATCATCCCGCGGCTTCGCCATAGGCATGAGATGCGGTCCTGGGCCTGAGTGCGCTGGGCTGACCCGAGGGCGCCACAGGGAGGCCCCGTTCCTCATTCCCAACCTGCAAGCCCGCCCCTCCCTCGGGGCTGCGGTGGGACAGGTGGCCTTGAATAGTGGCCATGTTTTCCCCCACATTGCCCTGATGCCCAGAGCCTGCGACGCAATCAGCCTTACATCTATCATAAGTTAATAATAAATGAATTTCCTTGATCTTTTTGCTGACACTGAGATCTAACATGTGGTGTCTGTGGCAATAATATATTGCAACAACAGATAATAGACTGAGTGACAGCTCAGCAGAACAGCACGCACAGGGGACTCGGTGTGCCCCGTGGGCACCTTGGCTGGCTGTGGGGGAGGGTGCGACTCAGCGCTGCTGGCCGGGCGGGGCTGTGCTTCCGGGAGGACCCTGCTTCACAGGCGCATGGAGCAGGGTTGGGGCAGGAGAGGGTGGGGCAGGGGCAAGTGGGGCAGGGGCAGGTGGGGCAGGAGCAGGTGAGGCAGGGGCAAGTGGGCAGGGGCAGGTGGGGCAGGAGAGGATGGGGCAGGTGGGCAGGAGCAGGTGGGGCAGGGGCAGGTGGGCAGGAGCAGGTGGGGGGCCCGCGGTGCACAAGTTAAGAGGCCAGGAGAGGGTTTCACGGACTCCAGGCAAAGTGGAGGCATGTGGTCTGCGGTCCCCAGGGCCTGGTGTTCTGGGAACCCAGGACACCAGAACCGTGCGAGGCCAGGGTGCCCACACAGCTGGGAGGGGGCGCCATTTCAGGTCTTCCGGCCTGGTCTGGCAGGGCCAAGGTAGGTGTAGCACCAGGAGGGGAAGGCGGGGGCCGTGGGAACCAGGACAGCGGTTCCTCGGGGTCATGGGGTGGCATCTCTGTGCCAACCTAGCCAGGCACAGCTCCCCTGGACCTGCAGCGGGATTCGTACCCAAGACCTGTCTCTCTGACCCTCACCCCCTCCTCCTCCACATCTCTTATATGGGGCTCCTGCGGCCTGCAGGACAAAACCCAAGGCCACGGTGGCACCTCTGTGATGCCCTGTGTGCCACCTGAGCTGGCCCTGCTGTCCCCAAGCAGTCCTGCCCCCAGGGAACTGCACCTGGAGTCTCTTCCCAGGAAGCGCTGGGCTCTGCACTGTTCCCACCCAGTCTATACCTGGTCCCAGGCTCCTGTCACCTCCTCCAGGAGGCGCCCCAGGGCCCTGGTTAGAGATCTGGCCCCCAGGGGACCCCTGATGCTGGCCTGTCACAGCAGAGGTGGCCCTCGCCTGGCCTCTGTCACCCTCCCTGTTCCCACCCCCTGCATCCCCTTCCAGAGACAACCGCCAGTGGGAATTAGATGTTTATCACGCGCCAGCATTGTCTACTTTTACTGCATTTTTATGTTCCCATAAACAATACGTAATGTTCTTTTGTAGGGTTTTAAACTTTACATCAATAGTGTGCCACACTGCGCACATGCCGCAGCCAGGTGCTCTCGCTCAGCTTCGGTGTGTGAGGGCTGAGCGCCCGGCCAGGTGGCTCCAGTTCAAAGGCCACCCGCCGGCCACCAGGCCTCCCCTTGATCAGGCGCTCCATCCTCCCGTGGGCGGGCAGACGAGCCTCTGCGGGGCCGAGGCCGTGAGCGGCTTCACCGATCGCCTTGTTCTCTGCGTGGCGGTGCCAGGGCCCCCTCGCCCTGGCGGCTCCCAGACCCGTGGTCCCGTGCCCTCGAAAGGCTGGCTGTGGGCCGACTCCTGGCCTTCACCTGCCTGCCAGGTGTGGAATGCACGTCTTCAGAGCAACTGCCATTTCCCCAAGTAATAGGGAGACTGAGCCTCTTTCACCTCTTCATTTGCCATTTTTTTTTAAGATTGTATTTATTTATTCATGAGAGAGACACAGAGGCAGAGACACAGGCAGAGGGAGAAGCAGGCCCCTGCGGGGAACCCGATGCAGGACTCGATCCCAGGATGCTGGGGTCACACCCTGAACCCAAGGAAGTCACTCGACCTCTGAGCCCCCCAGTGTCCCGTCATTTGCCATTTTGTTTTGTTTGCCTCTTTCATGTCCTATTTAAACTCTATCCATCTTTCTATAAGGTTTTCCTATCTTTTTTGTCTTTTATTCTTCTTTTTTTGGAGGTGTTCTTTACCTTCTAGGTCCTGAATCTAGAAGACACTTCCCTGTGAGCGAGCAGTGCGGGAGACTTTCAGGCTCCTTCTACATCTGGCCGCCCCCACGCAGCACACCCAGGCTGAGATTTCCCCGAGTCGGTGCTTGAATCAGTCACTCGTTCCTCTTTCCTGCCGAGCTGCAGCCCATCACGTGGTGGGACGTGCCTCAGTTGGTTCTTCCACCTAACCATCGGCGGGCAGACGGTGACGTCAACGGGGCTGTGTCCAGCTTGGGGCTTTTACAAACAAAGCTGCTGTGAGCGTTCACCTGCACGTCTTGGCTGAGACACACGCTTCTTTTCTTTGGGATGATGGCTGGGTCCTCGGGTAGGGGGACGTCTGACTTTTAGGAAACCACCAAACTGCTGTTTCGAAGCAGCCCTCCCCGTGTGCAATCCCACCCGCAGTGCGGGAGGGTCAGCAGCTCACTATCCTCGCCAACGCCCGATGGGATCATTGTTTTCACTTCCAGCAGGTGCACGCAGAGACCTCGAACGTGTGTCTTCTAAAGCCAGATGCTGTGTGTCTATTCAAACCTCCTGCCTCTGCTTTATTGGCTTGTTTTCCTCTCGTTGGGCATTGAGAGTTCTCCGTGAGTTCTGGACAAAAAGTCCTTTATCGGGTACAGGATGTACAGACGGTTTCCTCCAGTCCGTGGCTTGCATCTTCATTCATTCCACAGCGTCTTTCAACCGGTGGACATTTGGGATCTCGATGGAGTCCAGTTTGTTCATCTGTTATGTTTTGGGTGTTCAGGCTGAGAAATGTCCACCCAATGTGAAGTCTGAAAGGTTGTTCCCACGCTTTCTACTAGGAGTTGCACGTTTTTTTCTTCGTATTTAGGGCCCGTGATCCATTTTAAATTAATTTTTTGGAGATTTTATTTATTTATCGTAGAGAGCAAGAGAGAGCACAAATTGCAGGGAGGAGCAGAGGAAGAAGCAGGGGGAAAGAATCTCAGGTGGACTCTGCCTTGAGCCCGGAGCCCCGATGTGGGGCTTCCCTCCCACGACCCTGAGATCATGACCTGAGCTGAAACCAAGAGCCGGATGCATAACGGACAGAGCCACCAGGCGCCCCAGTTTTAAATTAATTTCTACGTATGAAGAATAGACTGAGTTTCTTTTTCCTTCTGGCATTTATTGTCTAATTATTGCAGCACCATTTGCGGAAAAGGCCCTCCTGCCCACTAAGCTGCTTGTGCAACTCTGGTGAAATCATTAGCCCTCGTGCCCACGCGTCTGTTCTGTTCCGGTGATGAGCTTGTCGAACTTGGCGCCAACGCCGCACTGCCTCAGTGACGCACTTTTACAACAAGCCTTGAGGTCAGATCGCGTCTAACCCAATCTTCTCTGTAAGTAATTTGGGTTACTCTTGGGTCTTTACATTTTTCCCATGAATTTTAGAATTCATGTTTCTTTCTTTTAAAAAACTGCTTAGATTTTGACGGGGATTGCATCAAATCTACAGATGGGTTCCAAGAGAATGAGTATCTTAACCGCCCTCGATCTTCTGACACATAAACCGGGCATGTGGCTTCATCGAGTCGGGTCTTACATCGCCTTCGGCCATGTTTTCCAGTTTTCCGGTGTGCAGGTCTCTCTCTCTCTTGTGTCTTTTGACCAGATCCGTCCCTAAGTGTTTCACGATTTTGATGCTGTTTGCAGTGGTATCTTTAAATTCAACTTCCTACAATCCCTTGCTGATACGTAGAAATACGATTGTTTTTATATATGGATCTCGTACACCGCAACACTGCTGAACTCAGTTATCAGCGCTAGCGGGGTTTTGTTTTGTCATGTTTTGTAGATGCCGTCAGATTTTTTACCAAAAAAAAAAAAAATTCACGTTTTCTGTGAATAAAGACAGTTTGCTTCTTCCTTTCCAGTCTCTGTGACTCTTATTTCTTTATTATGCTTTATTGAACTGACGGGAACTTCACTACAACGTTAAATAGAAGTGAGGAGAATAAATATGGTATTGCTCCTCATCTTAGCAAAGAAACAACAACAACAACAACAAGTCTTTCATCACTAAGAAAGATGTTAGGTGCAAGTTTTTCATAGATGCCTTTTATCACGTTGAGGAGTTTCCTTCTATCCCTTATTTCCCGACAGTTTCTAACCGCAAATGGGTGTTGGATTTTGTCAAATACCCTTTTCAGTTAAGTACTACTGGGACAATCATATAGTTTTTCTTTGTTTTTTTTTGTTTGTTTGTTTGTTAATACAGTAAATTAAATTAACTGACTTGCAGATGCTTACGTCAACCTCTCATTCCTGGTGGGTGATCTCCACATGGCCATGATATATGATCCTTTTCACATATGGTTGGATTTAATTTGACACAATTACATTTAGAACTTACACATCTATGTACATAAGAGATATTGGCCTGTGGCTTAGGGTTTTTTATTTATTTTTTTGCGATATCTTTGGTTTTCATATCAGGGTAATACAGGCCTCACGGAATGAGTTGGGAAGTGTCTTAGTCAGCTCGTGCCACTGTAACAAAATTTCACATGCTGGGGGGCTCATAAACAACAGACATCTGTTTCTCACAGTTCTGGAAGCTCCGTGTCTAGGATCAAGGCACCAACCAATTTAGTGTCTGGGGAGGACCTGCTTCCTAGTGCACAGTTGGTGTCTTCTTACTGTGTCCTCATGTGGCAGGAGGGGTCTCTATTGCAAGGGCACTAACTTCATTCATGAGGGATCCATCCTCACATTTAATCATTTCTTAAAGGCCTCATGTCCACAGGCCATCACCTTGGGCATCATGCTTTAATATATGAGTTTGGAGGGGACACAAATATTCAGTCCATAGCAGAAAGTATTCCCTCCGCTTCAATTTTATGAGAGTTTGTATAGAATTGCTGCTAGTTCTTTCCTGAGGACTAAGGAGAATTCAACAGGAAAGCCATCTGGGACTATAGTTTCTTTGTGGGCAAGTGTTTAACCAAAAATTCTATCTCCTTAATAGATAGATATACAGGGCTCTTTGGGTTGTCTATTCCTTCTTGATTGAGTTTGTGTCTTTCAAGGAATCTGTCAGTTTCATCTAAGTTCTCAAATTTGTTGGCAAAAACTGGTTCATGATGTTCCTTTACTATAGATTTGATGTCTGTAGGATCTGTAGTGATTCACCCTTTAAAATCCTGATATAGTTTCTGTCTTAACTCATTTTCTCCTAATGGATCTGCTTAGAGGTTTAGAAATGCGATTTATCTTCTCCAAGAACTAGTTTTTGATTTTAGCAATTTTCTCTATTGTTTTCACATTTTCTATCTCATTGCTTTTCTTTCTTTCTTTCTTTCTTTCTTTCTTTCTTTCTTTCTTTCTTTTTTTTTTTTTTGTAAGATTTTATTTATTTATTTATGAGAGACACAGAGAGAGAGAAAGAGAGGCAGAGACACAGGCAGAGGGAGAAGCAGGCTCCATGCAGGGAGCCCGATGCAGGACTCGATCCCAGATCCCGGGAACATGCCCTGAGCCAAAGGCAGATGCTCAACCACTGAGCCACCCAGGTGTCCCTATCTCATTGCTTTTCAATGTGACATTTGTCACTTGATTTCTTCTGCTTACTTTGTGTTTAATCTGCCCCTCTCTTAGGGGAAATCTGGAGGCACTAAGTTCAGGCCTTTCTTATTTTCCCATGTAGGCAACAATTGCTGCAAAGTCCTCCAAGGAATGCTGTGGTGGCATCCTCAGAATTCTGAGGTTTTGCATATTCATGCTAATTTGGTTCAAAATACTTTCTAATTTCCCTTTTACTATTTTATTTCACCCATTCATTCTTTATGAGTGACTTACATAATTTTCCAATATTTGGAGATATTTTCAGATATCTATTATTGATTTGCAGTTTAATTCCAATCTGGTCAGAAAACATATTTCATGTGACTTAAATCTTTTTAAATGTTTTTTTTTAAGATTATTTATATATTTATTTGTGAGAGAGAGAGAGAGCACAAGCTAGGGAGAGAGGCAGAGTGAGAGAGAGAAGTGGGCTCCCTGCTAAACAGGGAGCCCAATGTGGGACTTGATCCCAGGACCCTGAGATCATGACCTGAGCTGAAGGCAGACATTCAACCAACTGAGCCACGCAGGTGCCTCTTTTACACTCTTTAATGGACTAGAATATAATTTAGCTTGTAAGTGTTTTGTATTACACCCACTTAGAATTTTTTTGTACTATTATCTCTTTGTTGTTTCCTCCTTCGGAAGACTCCAACTACATGCCTATTAGGCCATCTGAGGTTATTCCAAAGCTCACTAAGGGTTTCTTCATATTTTAAAAAAATCATCCCTCTTCACTGTCATTTTGGACGGTTCCTCTTGCTACATCTTCAAGCTCACTCATCTTTTCTGCTGCAGTCCAAATTTGTGTTAACCTCAAACAATGCATTTATCTCACACACTCAAGTTTCCATGTTTACAAGTTTTACTTGAGTCCTGTTCTTATACCTTCCATATCTCTGCTTTTTTTCCTTTTATTAAAATTCATATATATTATATGTGAAGCTTATATAATATATTTCTACTTAAATTTTTGAACACATACATATTCGTGTCCTGTTTGCTAATTCTAACACTTGCGTTCTAAAATGACCTTGATAAATTTTTTCCCTCCCCATTAAAGGTTTTCCCACTTTGCTTCATGCTTGCTAGTTTTTTTTTTTTATTGATTGTCAGACACGGTAAGTTTTATTTTGTTAGGTGCCAGGTATTTTTATATTCCTATAAATATGTTTTCTCTTTCTTCTGGGATGCAGTTAAGTTAACTAGAAATAGTTGGATATTTTCAGGTCTTGCTTTTAAAACTGTTGGATAAGATGAGAGAAGCCCTTAGGATATGGCTAATTGTCCCCCACACTTGTGGTAAGGCCTTTGTATGCACTCTACCCAACACTCCACGAGTTACAAGGACTTCCAGGCTGGCTGGGCTCCATTTCAGGCATGATTCCATCCTACCCAGCCTCACTTAGTTTCTTCACACATGCATGCTCATCAGTACCTGGCTGAGTGCTCAAGGGGACCCTCTGCAACCCCCAGACATCCCTATCTGTGTGAAGCTTCTCTTTGCTGGCCCTCCTCCTGGGAACTCTCCCCAAGTTCAGGGTCTGCTTGAGTTCCCATCCTCTTCTGCTGTGGCCTGGAGACTCAAGGCTGTGAGCTGGAACAACCCAGGGCTCTCTTCATTAATCTCTCATGTCTCAGGGGCCACTGTGCATCATTGCCTGATGCCCAGTGTAATGAAAGCCATTGTCCCATATTATTTCTAATTCAGGGCTTGTTTCATGGGGGAGTAAATCTGGTCCCTGTTATTGTGTCTTTGTTGGAAGCAGAAGTCTTCCAGTAGCCTTGAAGACTTCTGGCTAATCCTTTGTATTTTTCATTATCACGATGGTGATGTGCCATGGATGGGGCATCTTTATTTATCTGGCTCAGTTTCTCTGAGGGCAATTCTAATCTGAGGACTGATGTTGTTCTTTATTTCTGGAAAATTCTCAGCCATTATCTCTTCAAAACATGCTTCTCTGCTATGTCATCCAGTGGCAGGGCCTCCGTCTCTTCCCCAACCCCGCTGACTACTCTTTCATTTTTTGTCTCTTTGTGATGTGCTATCGGTGAGCTCCAGCACCGGCATCCGACTCATTACTTCTCTCTGTGTTACATCCCTTCGGAGGTTTATGGCATCTGTGGCATTCAGTTTTGATGACTCTTTCTTTTTTTATATCCAGGATTTTTATTTGGTTATACATATCCATTTGATCTTGTTTCTTTTCTGCTCCCCCTCCCCAATAATTTCTTATTCTTTCTTAATAAGAATTGTACCTCCATTAGTCTCCTTAAGTAACCTGAATGTAAGTCTTCCTCAGACTGTTCTATAAAATTAATTCTATCTGGAATGAATTCACATTCCTATTGTTGATATTTTCACTTACTTTTTTTTTTTTTTTTTTTTTTTGTGGAGACCAAACTATCATCTTTTTTGCTGGGAAAGTTTCAGTTGGAGAGTGAAGCTTATTGGGAGCACTGTGGGAATGCTGTGTAGTGGTAGGCAGACTCCAGCCCCTGTTGCAGGAAGCACTGCCCTGGGAGGTAGACCCCCCAACCTCAAGGCCACTGGGGAAGAGGTACCATATGGGGGACAGATGAGAATGTTCCCAAGAAAAAGGCAAAGAACATGCTCTGTTATCTTTCCTGATTTCCCAATATCATTCAGATCTCCCTATCTGCAGGAAACACCAGGAGTGGGGCAGAAAGGCAGCCCCACAATATAAACCAAACCTCCTGCTTATGGTTAAGCCTCTGTTGCTGCTCTCTTTCAGGAGCCAGACATCAAGAGCACACCCATGAGCCTCATTCCCTCCTCTCCATGATCACTGAGCCTCCAGATCCTCTGCATTGCCCCCAAATCCCATTTTGCTCCCTCTGACCCCTGGGCCAGGGCAGCACCCCCATCTGTCCTGTCCAGAGCCACTCACACTGGGTACTGAGCTGCCTTTATGAGCATTGCATTCTTTGCACATTTTGGAATTTGCTTTGCAGGCTCGTAGAGAGGAGCAGGGTCTTGTTTGTTTAATTTACTTTCCTCTTACTCTTTCTTCTTCTCTCACTATCTGTATTTTGGGGCATCCCCGTGCAGAACCCAGAGCCAGGGTCCTGACAGCAGGGGCTCCCTCAAGTCCCCCTCCTAGACTCTGGGACTGGGCTCCTCCTGGGGGAGTCTTTCTCTGCATCAAACTTCCCTTCCTTGGCCCATCCGGGGCCCCAGGTGGCTACCCTTGGTCTTGTTTGTTTGTCTGCTGTGGCCTTTTACAGGTGGGGAGGCTGAGGGAGGGGCAGCCCTGGCATCAAGCCGAGGAGCTGGCTGGTCCTGCTGTCCCTTGGAGACCATTAGCGCCATTTACCTATGTGAGCCGAGCATCCAGCCCCTGCTGCCCATTTCTGAACCCTGAGCCCAGTGCCCCTGTGGCTTCAGCTTGTTCATTGCTCTGTTTCTTTTCCTTAAAAGAGATTTAACCTTTTTTTCTAGCTGCTGCCTGGACACCAGCACCTGAGGCCTGCCAGGACCAGAGTCTGTGACTTGCATGAACTCCCACCAGCAACACCTGCCTGTCCCATTCCTTCCCTTGTGCTCTCTGTCAGAAACCCTCCTCACCTTGTGTTTTATAACTTTAGTGGGGGTCACCTCCTCCAGGAAGCCCAGGTCGATGTTTCTCCTTCTGAACTAGCTGTGCACATATGGGCCACTATTTGCTTGTTTTCTGTGTCCCTTGCAGGGCACTGTGCCTTCTTCATGACTGGGTCTCTGACCCCAGCACAGAGTAGATAGTTTCTCATTGCAGGGGCTTTGGGGAGGTCCCCAAGACCCTTCCCAATATAGCCCCATTTTCAGACTCTGGGCTGCATGTGTAGACTCCTTAGCACCCCAGATTACACGTACTTCTCAGCATGCCAGCCCCACATGCCTCCCTTCTGTGGGTCTGTCCTTTCATTGTAGAAGGGATCCTTCCAAATGGGGCCCTCTGCCCTCCTGCCTGGACGTCCAGTAGGCTCTTGGGCCAAGTCCTAGGCAGAGTCAGGTCTCAGCTCACCACAGACAGGCAAGATCACCCTGGGAGCGGGAAGGAAGACATGGGTCCAGGATAAGGAGTGGGCTTGGCTGACGGAGAGGGTCCTGCTGGAGGCCAAGATGGTAAGGTGGGCACAGCACCCTCACACGTCTTCCCCCCTTGCTGTGTCAGCACACGTGCCCAGGTGAACACTCACACGCACCAGGGGCTCTCTCTTGCCTGGAACTAGGTGACAGTCCTGTCCTCCAGACCCTCATGAGGTAAGGTAAGTAAAAATGGGACAGTGACATTCGAAAAGTGACAGGGAGGTGCTGGGAGGGGACGGTGGCTGGCATGGGCTGATGGCAGGGCACCAGGAGACTCTTGGTGCTGAGATCCCGGGGGAAGAGCCCCCAGAGCCTGGGGGTGAAAGGAACAGGCTGAGCAGCTGGAGCACAGAGGCAGGTCGAGGACACAAGCAAGGACCTGGGCGTGAGAAGAGCCCATAAGAGTCCAGGTCCATGGCCAGGGTCACCACACTGGTGCACGAGGGCACTGGTGGAAGGAGGGTACATGCAGAGCCCCTGGGGCGGTGGTGAGGTCGTTACATCCCTGGTGCAGAACGGGGAGCCACCTGGTCTGGAACCTGAGCCCTAACACCGGGGCGGAGATGGAGGGGCGGGAAGGGGTGAGGCCGGGAGGCAGTGGAGCAGGAGCCACGGGAGGCCGGGGTGGGCAGGGGATGCAGACGCTCCGAGGCAAGGACCCTAGCCCCGAGGACCCTTCCTGCCCAGGCAGCGGCTTGCTGCCTCCTGAAATGCAGACGCGGCCACAGGGAAGGGCTGCAGCGCGGCGGGGAGGCTGTCCCGCACCACTGAGCCGCGTGTCTGCGCCAGGCCTGGGCACTGCCACGCGGACCCCAGGCTGGGGTCTAATTGCCACCTCACTGTGATCTCAGAAAAGGCTGCTGCCTTCTCCGAGATAAAATGAAGGAAGCTTTCTCTGTCCTGCTCTGAACGGCCGGCAGCCAGGCAAGCAGCAATTAGGCATCAAAGTGCCCGCGTCCTGCGGCCGCCACGCTGGAGAACTCACTTCCTCACTAGTGTCCACGTCGCTGCTGGCAGCCCTGGTCGTCGCCAGCTCCCGCTCCCCCGTGCCCGAGCCGGCCCAGCAGCCCACTGCACGGGGCCCCCCGCACCCAGACACGGAGGGGGTGCGGCTGTGGGTCTGGGCCCCAGGTCAGAGCCCTGGCCCCCAAGGAGCTGGGAGGGGGCTAGAGAGACCCCGGGAGGGTAGAGACACGGTGCCGGGGGCGGTGCCAGGGAACCGCTTCGAGGCCCGGCTGGGCGCGCCTCCCGACCCAGAGAGCGGAGCCTGGGCACCCGGGGTGGGTGGTGGGGGGCTGAAGGGTAGTCCCGAGCAGCCTCCCCACGGCTCCCCGACACGGGGAGCAGCCCTAGGAGGCAGGACCCCAGGGAGAGGAGCCTGCCTCCCCCCGGGAGCCCCCTGGCTCCTTCCCTGAACACAGGGGCCAGCTTGAGGGTGCCTCCCCATGTCACCGGGGCTGCCGGGCCAGGGGCCGAGCAGGGGCTGAGGACCCCAAGCCGCAGGACCACACAGTCCTTGGGCCCCACAGCTCTCTGCCTCTCACGCAGGGATTGGGCTCCTGCTGAACTGCCAAACAATTTGGTTAAGGCTCTGCCTCCCAGGCAGACCCTAGTCCCAGCCATAACCCCAACTCCAAGGCAGGACCAGATCCTGGGTGCTCTGCCCCCAGAACTGTGCAAGCTTTCAGTTCTTGCAGATGACTGCCCCATGCCCGCCGGGTCCTCTGGGCTCCTCCCGGCCTGGGCCTAGCAGGGCCTGAGTGGGCAGGTGCCCAACAGGGCGCTGGCCCTGGAGCCCGACTGCTCAGCGTGAATCCCAGGGCCCCACTTCCTAGCTCGGCAGCCCGGGACCCCCCCTCCACCTGCCCTGCATGATAACAGAGCGGCCCCCCGGTGGGAGATGGGGTGAGGTGAGCCCCTCTAGGGAGGCACGGCCCAACACAGGCCACAGGGACCGGGGTCCGGAGTGGAGGGGCAGGACCTTGCCACACACCAGCCATGGGACTGGACCCGGCCCTTGGGCCTCTCTGCACCTCCGTTTGCCCGTGTGGATGAGAGCTGTGAAATCCCTGTCTCCTGGCGCCTGGGGGTGGGGACAGAAGAAGTCACATACCCCTCGCAGGGGGACCTGCAGTTAGTCATTGACCTCGGAGTTTGGGGGTGGGGAAGACAGCCAGCCACCTGCAGCCATGGGCCAGTACTGGGCTGAGCATCGCCGGGCACTCAGCTCAGTGGCTGATCATCTTCTTGCCCCCGACCTGCACACAGTCCCCCAAACTGGCATCAGATGCAGCTGCCCGGGAGGGAATCTGTCCATCAGTCCCAGGACCCCCAGGACCTCTGTTGCCTGCTAGCTGTGGGCCTGGGCAGGTGGTCGGACCGGCCAGCTGCAGCCCAGCTTCTGTGGAGTCACCCACCACTTCCCCGCGCAGCCTCCTGCCATGTGGACCCTTGTCCTTGCTGGGCACGAGGCTGGCCCCTTGCTACAGTCTCCGGAGATGGACGCCTGGCCTCGGCCCGGGAAGTGGCTTCTGTGCCCCACTTCCAACTTGTCCACACATCTGGGCAGTGGTGGAGTCGGGGTCCATCCAGCTTGAGCTCCAAAGCCAGGCTCACGTGAAGCCAGCAGCCCGACGCTGTGCAGGTTCGTGGACAGGGCTTGCAGAGCCACCGGGCCTCCCGAGGCGTCCCCTGGGGTCCGGGCCTCCCTGGAGCTCCAGGCAGGATGCCCGGGCACAGGCTTGGGGTCTTTGCCAGCCTTTCTCTCATTTGTTCGTTTGCCGACCTTCTATCATGTCCTAACGTGTGCCCAACACCGTCCATCGGGAGCGGAGTGACCCTGAGCACTCTGACCTCTGCGAGCCCACCTTCTCGTCATAAACTGGGGATTGTCAGAGCCCCCCCACCCTGGGGTTATTTTGAAAATTAAATGAAGTACTAAGGGTGTAGACGCCTGATAATATCGGTTACTACCTCTACCCCAGCTGCCACTACGACAGGGTGCCCTGCCTTTCCGACGTCCCAGGCTGCAGGCTCAGCCCCTGAGGCCCCGACCGGGGGCACCTGTAATCACCTGCTGTCCCTGCTTGTGGATCTGAGCCCCTCAGAGGTGAGGCAAGCCGCCCGGAATCCCAGAGCGGGTAGGAGCAGCGTTGGGGGTCCCCGACCAGCTCTGCGTGACTCCAGAACCCAAGACCTGGTCTCCACTCCCCCCTCCCTCCCCCTGACCCGGGTTACCTGCCAGCCTTGGAGCTGCCGGGCACCCAGCGGGCGCTGACCAGGAGAGGGCTCGGGGACCAGCAGCCCAGGGCTGACCACTCTTGACTCTGCACCCAGAAGTTGTGCCTGTGGGATCCCCGAGGCTCTGCAGCCTCCCCCTGCCCCACCCCCGACATTCATCTCAGCACTGGACGGACTCACAAGGCCTGGACCGTCCGGGCACACACCCCTCAGACACGGCCCGGCACGGCCCTGCCCCGCTCCTAGGAAGGACATCGCCTGGACTAACCTTCCAGTAACAACAGGGTTCTGGAATACCGCCCACACTGGGCGCGGTGCCATGAACGTGAGAGTGGGGCCCGGAGTGTGGGGCCCGGATGGAGCGAGCAGCCGTGAGCTGGGGCAGCCTCAGGGCACGGGGGCACTGCAGGTCACAGCAGGAGAGCTTGTCCCCTGCCTGTTGAGAAAGAGCCAGGCTGCAGGCGCAGCTCGTTCAAGGGGTCAGGGTAAGCGCCGCCCTGGCCGCCCACGGCAGGGGAGCAGGTGCAGGGGACGGTGTCTGGGGCCCACGGGGGGGGTGGGGTAGGCCTTCTGGCCTCCCTGCCCCCGCTCCTCCTTCCCACGACCCCAGGGCCACCCCCGGCTCCACAAGGGTCCCTTGGGGGCATTTGGGGTTTCTCTGTATGGCTCCAGGGCTGGTCCCAGTTGATCAAGGGGAGTTGGTCATGCGGCTGCAGGAATGCGGATGAAGATGCGGGGCCCTGGGGGTGTTAATGTGTGTGTGGGGGGTGACGTGCCGGCTTGGGTCACGGTGGGCCGTGGAGACGATGGGGCTGGTCGTGGCGATGCCGGAACCAGCGGCGTGACGGCCATGAGCGTTTCGAGGCCCGGACCCGGCAGGCGCCTGCGGGACACGCCGAGGGGCGCCCCCCCGCCACCCTGTTCACACCCAGAAGGGCCTCGGCCGTGGACTTTGAGGTGGAAAGTGCCGGTTCGCTGGGTCCAGGGCAGAGCCCGATCTCCATAAATAAGGACGACAGGGCAGAGGGGATTTATCGCAGATTTATCCCTTGGCGTCTCTGGGATCTGAAGATAAACACTGTTAAAAATAGGAATGAATCAAGAATGTTCTCTCCCCTCAAGCAGGCTCCTGGACAGATGGAGGCCCTCAGCCCCTCCCCACCCCTCACAGCCCGGCGAGATTCCTCGCTCAGTATTCCTTCTTTCTTAAGGGTTATTTTTGGCTTTCTTGGAAAGATCTGATTCCAGACGTAAAGACCGAGGGGCCCCGGCCTTGCCGTCTTAGTTCTGGACCCGCCGTGTCCACCACGGAGGCAAGGGCCCCCCGTGGCTACTCCAATTTAATGTAAAGCAGCCAGCAATAAATAAAACTCAAACTGGTCCGTCGTCACGAGGGCCGTTTGGAGAGATCACCGGGCACGTGAGGCCAGCGGCTGCCACAGCGGGCGGCACAGAGGGGACAGTCCCGCCATCTCAGGACTGCCCAGGGGCCTCGCCGTGGTGGACACCCCGCTCCGCCTCCTGCAGGCTGACGCGAGCCTGGGCCGTCCACAGCCGTCCAGTCCAGGCTGGCTCCCCAGGCTCCCCACTGGCGACGCCTCCTCTCCGCCAGGTCACCCGAACCGGAAGCCACTGTGCACCAGGATCTGACGGCCAGAGGGCGGGTATGTCGGCCGGGCGACTAATCCGTTCGCCTTTTGGGGGGTTTGTTGTCTTCAGGGCAGCAGAGGCCGTGGGAGGTCGTTTCAGGCACCAGCAGGGAAGAGGGGAGATTTCTGCTGAACTTTCGCCCACTCTCAGATCAAATCGCCAAGGTCTGACTCCATTCCCAGCCGCTCAGGTGTTCCCACCCCGCATGTCTCCTGCGCCGCCGCTGCTGGGTTCCAGGCTCTGAACCAAGTGCCACGACACCGCAAAGTGACGCCGGGCACGGCCTCCAAACTCGGAAAACCTCAGGGGCAGTTGGCTCCCCTCCTCTGTTTGTAAAGTGAAAAGGTGACAGACCCGAGCAAGGTGGGCAGACAACGAGGAGGGGGGCGTCTTCAGCCGCGACAGGAGGCCTTTGGTCCGGGGGCCCAGCGTGGCGGCAGGACTCCGGCAGGAAGCCAAGACCTGGGGCGTGGAGCACCTGCTGTGCCTCCAGGCTGTGCCGACTCAATCTGTGCATTACCCCCGCCCCCCGCCCCCGTCATCGCGAGGACGGAGCAAGCTCCTGGGGCATGCTGGGCCCCCGTGCTGGGTCCCCCGTACACCCTTCACAGCTCACACATGGGTCTGGCATCTCCTCTGCACACCCACGAAGTGTGAGTGCTGTTCTTGGTGTGCTCACATGCACCCTCAAAGTCAAGCACCGGGACCATGTGTCAGCTCCCGACCGCTGCATAACAACGTAGCCCAAAATGCAGTGACTCAACATCTCAACATCTGGTTTTCTCAGTTTCTGTGATCTGTAAGGGACGTGCCGTGGCTGGGTCCTGGCTTTCGGTCTGTCCCGGGCTGCTGTCCAGACGGCCACTGGGGCTGCAGCCACAGTGCCTCGGCCTCACGCACCTTGGCAGGACACAGTTCCTTGTGGATGCGGCTCCTCGTGGACGTGGACGTGGGCTCCCCTGCGAGTGGCTGGCACATGGCGACGGCCTTGTCACAGCAAGTGACCAAGAGGGCAAGACAAGTCCTGGTCTTCGTACCTCGCACTGGGAGTGCTGGCACCTCACTTTTGCTGTTTTCCGTTAGAAGTGAGTCATGAGACCAGTCCTCACTCAAGAAGAGAGGACCGGGGGAGAACGTGAGCACAGGTGGGGGGACCTTCACGGCCACGCAGAAGCCGCCTGCCACAGACACTGTCTATGGTCATCTCGTATGAGGGGAAGCAAGTGCCCTGGCCACGGCTGCACAGCTGGTCCCTGCAGGCCCGGGGAGGAACCCAGGCCAAGGCTGTGCATCGCGGCCACGTATCCCTGAGGCCCCAGGGGCGGCTCGAGCTGTCATTCCTGGAGCACAGACTCCCAGCCCAAAATGAGATGTGACATCTCTTAGTGCTCGCGGGGCCCGGGCAAAATGGAAAGGATTTCATAAATATGTAAATCGCCCGTGTCCTGCTTCCCCGAGGGGGGCAGCTCCGCACCGCCGCCTCCCACCCCGCCTGACAAGCCCACCGCCCTGCAGACGCCGTATGAGGATCAGCAATGGCCCCTTAACGAAGCGGGCGTGAGCCGGCACAGAAGCCCTCCGGAGCGGGTGCCTCCCACCCCCATCCCAGCCCTCCCGGTGGACGGGGATCGGGCGGTGGTGTGGGGGGCTCGGGGCCACTGGCCTGGGTGGACACACCCCAGCTCCGAGCACCCAGGACCCCCAGGCCGACGGACAAGGGGACCAGGCCTCAGGTGGTGCCACCATGTGTCAGAGGTCAGCAGCTTCGCGGGAGCACATGGTCTGGAGCCCCTTCTCTGTGCTGCCCCCCCCCCCCAGGAGGAGCCGAGGAGACGCCCGGCTCCCGCAAGCCCCACCCGTAGCAGCCGAGCCTGCGCCCCTGCCGCCCTGCTCATCCTGCCGCCATCCATGTGGGACCCAGAAAGGGAAGCGTCCCCTGTGTGACCGGTGAGGATGCCGAGGTGCTTGGGCTAAGGCTGGCCTGGGGCCCAGGGCACCACCCTGCAGGCACCCAAACCCCCGGGAGCCCAGTCACCACGGGCTACATGTCCCGGGGGGAAGCCGAGGGCCTCTGGGACCCCGAATCCTCTTCACGGCCCCATCCCTCCCTCCCACCCCAAGAGCCCCTCCCCAAACTTCCACTCAGCTACAGAGGCTGGGTCTTCTCCTCCCTCTCCCCCACGCCCGGCGCCTCCCGCTCCTGCACCCGGACCCCCAGGGGGCCCACACCTTTCTTGGCCTGGCCGCGCTGTTCCTCCTTTGCCACACATCAACGTCCTTGGCCACATGACCTGCACAATACAAAGGTCCCGTCCTCCCCCCGCCTCGTGGACCTGGGGTCGTGGACCCGGCCCCCTGCTGCCTGCTGCCCCTCCCCAGCCCTCTGCAGTCCGGGCAGGAGCCAGCCCACGCTGGAGCCCTCGTCCTGCCTCGCTGAGCTGACTGGCTGCCCATCCCCCCAGAACTGTGAGCAGAGCAGGGACAGGGAAGGAAGGACGGCCAGGCCAGCGACGGGCCCCTTCCGCCAGCCAGCAGGTGTCAGGCGCACAGTGGAGGGCAGCAGGCAGTGGACAGCGTTCCTAACCAGGGTCGGTGCCGGAAGGACCAGCAGAGTCCTCGTGAAGGAGGAAGGGGCACCACGGGCCCCTGGACTCAGCCTCAGGAAGCCGTGCGAGCCCTGGGTTGGGGAAGCGCCTCCTCCGGGGAGTCCCCCCACCTCCCCGCCGCGCTGCAGGGGCTGCACCAGGTAGAGGTCAGGCCGCCCCAGCACCTTCACCGACCTTCTGATTTGTTCACTCAGCGTGTACTTACTGAGCACCTGCTGTGTGCGGGCTGCTGGGAAGTGGAGGTGAAGGAGACAGACCCGGCCCGAGCCCCCCGAGGCTTCCAGTCTGCAGGAGAGGCCGCAGCAAGCAAGGAAACCAGAAGCCCAAGTGCAGTCAGGGCCGGGGAGCAGGGAGCCGGCAGGGCCAGAGGACGGCCAGCCCTCCCGCAGGACGGGGGTGACAGCATGGTCCACGCAGAGGGCTCGGGGCAGGAAGAGGGGAGGGCGTGGGTCCCGGGACAGGTGAGGGCCAGAAGGGGACTGTGGGAGAGGGGCGTGTCACCAGGGCAGGGCTGCCACGGACACCCCGCGGGCTCACACAGGTGTGCTGGCCGTGCTCCTAGGCGCAGCTGGGCCCCAAGGAGGACTCCATGCTCCTCCCCTGGGAACCCCGCATGCCCTGCTGGGGGAGGAGGCGGGTACGGGGCCACATGGGGCCACATGGGGCCGACTCCTCACACCCGCCGCGCCAGCCCCAGGAGAGGAGCTCAGGAACTGACATCAGCCTCCCGGCCTGCGGGTGCCGCTCCCCCTGCACCAAGCGGCAATGGGACCCTCCCTGCCAGGCTGCACCCAGAATGGAGCTCACACGTGCCAGGGCGCTGTGGCCAGGCCGCAGGCCACCCCGAAGGGAACAGCCACAGCCACAACCAGCTGCCTGGTGGGCAGAGGACACGCAGCTCCACCCCACGCAGGTGCCGGCCAGGAGCACACAGACCCGGCTCCCGGGCCCCCCAGGCCGCCCAGGCCCAGCCAGCCTCAGGGAGCCCCTGGCCTCTCGTTGGCTTCCGCTGTAGCACACGCTCATCCCTCAACCAACCCCTGTGGCCATGGACTGTGCCACCGTCACTGGCTGAGGCCCGCGTCACAGGGTCCAGCAGGGGATGTTAACTTCCCCCAAGCACGTGGGCCGAGGGGGGCAGGGAAGCCAGGAGCAGACGGGCAGGACACGCCAAGTCCCATGTTGGGGGGGAGCACTGTGCCTGCGCCATCCCCCCGACTGTCCTGCACCCCCGCCCACCCCCTGTCCCCCCCTCCCGGGGCTGCCTGCCCTGTGCGCCCCCTGGAGCAGAGGGGAGGCGTCCAGGTGCGACAGACGGCAGGGTACTCTGGGCGCCGTGGCAAAGGGCCCTCGTGTGAGCCGTGTGCGTCTTGGGCTTGGGGACTGGAGCCTAGAAAGGCGATGAACCAGCTCCGGGCCGAGCAGTCCGTTCGAATCAGGTGAGTGGACTCTGCACTGGCCCGGGAGAGTCAGCAATCTGTAAACCAAGGCAGGCTGCCAGGCTGTAGGGGAGCACCCCGCCCCCAGGGAGCACGCCTGGCCCGCCGCCCTCGCATCCCCAGACACCTCTGGGCGCCGGAGGCTGCTGGCACTGGGACCCTTCTGAATGAAGACTCGGAAAGCTGGCAGCGCAGGTGGGAGGCAAATGTGTGAGTCATTCCCTGGAAACACGCAGAGCTGGGCTCTCAGCTGGAGGAGGAAGCAGAGGGAGAAAGGAAGAGGAAGGAAGAGGAGGAGGAGGAGGAGAGGAAGGAGGGAAGTTCAACTGGACTAGTTTCAGTCCAGAGCTGCAGCCAGGTGGCCTGGAGGCTGGGGAGGGACCGGCGGCTCCAAGGTCACGCTCCGGGGTCAGGAGGGAGGGCGGGCTGGGTACGAGGTGCGGAACGGACCGGCAGCGCCCACGGGTGACAGGGGAGAAGGAAGCAGGAGCTGGGGACGGCCTGGGGGAGCTCGGGCCCATCAGAGCCACTTGCCCGCCCGTGAGCCTGGCTCTTCCCCCGCTGCAGGTGGAGGAACATAGCCTTCCGGAGCCGTGAGTGCTCAGAGGGCGCGACAATGCCCCCAAGTGAGGCTAATCTCTTGGGCCACCTTCAAGGGCCACTAGACGTTCCCGCGGTCCTTGCCCACGATGAGTCACTCCCCAAACCCCTCCCTCTCCTGGATGGGTTTGACAGGTGGCTCTGTCTCCGCCTGGGAGCTCCCCAGAGAAGGCAGAGTGTGTGGGTGGGTGGGGGGTCCTCCCCACTCCTCTAGAGAGGCACGGGCTTGCTGGGGAAGCGGGAGCACACAGCTGGCTCCTCCCACAGGCGCCTGGGGTCCTCACTCACCCCTGAAATCCAGGCTCGACCGGGCCTGGATCCCTCGTGCAGAGCGGAGCTGGCTGCCTGGAAACGCCCAGGCCCTGCTGTCCCCTGGGGCAGGGGTGGGATGGGGGAGACTGTGCTGGGCACATCATGACCTGGGGGGCAGAGCCAGGGCCTGAGCTGGGACAGGTGGTGAGCTGTGCTTCCTGTCTGCCCCCCTTTACCCCCTTCCCCGCCAGGAGCTGCTGGACACGGGTGCCGCCCAATGCAGGTGGCCAAGAGGCCGTGGAGGACACATGGCTGCCATTGGGGGCGGGGAGGGGAGAGGGGTGCACAGAGCCATCCACACTACGTCACCCTCCAGGGGAGCGGAGCGCCTCTGGAGCTCACCCCCCCCCGCCGCCTCCCCCTCAGTCACTGCTGGCTGAGCCCTCGCTGCACCCTGGCCTCCCTGCCTCCAGCCTCTGTCCTCCCGGGGGTTCTTTGAAGCAGACCGGGAGAGCCAGGCGCTGTGCCTGGCCCTGCTGCAGACAGGGGGTGTTATGACCGTTTGCCCACGAGGATCGGAGCACAGAGATGCTCAGGGACTGCCCACGGTCAGCCTGACCCGGAGAGACAGCCCTCTGGGACTAAACTGTGCAGGGCATCCCCAGGGCCTATTGAGGGGGCAGGACCCCAGGGCCCTCCCCACATGTCGCACCTGCTGATGGGGCAGGACCCCGGGGCCCAGCACGTCCTCCAACTCTCCCCCGGGCCCTCCCCACACGTGGGCTCTGTCCTCCTCTAGCCTCTCCCTTGGGTGCCGCCTCCACTCTCCTCCTTTCAGCAGTTCCTAGCTGAAGACCCCACCCAAATGCCAGCTCACTCATCAGCCAGCAAGTATTAATGAGCACCTAGTACATGCCGGGAGCTGTCACACCTCAGGGGCACAGAAATGAAGGAAGTGGAGAAGCAGACAGCGCTCCAGCCTCACGCAGTTGGCTGCAGTGACCCGAACCAGAGGCGCCGCCACAGCGGATGGGGTGGGAGGTGGGCAGGGGCTGCGTCACGCCGGCTTAGAGGCACCGCGTGGGCTTTGCAGGTCCGTGAGGGAGTGACTCAGTCGGATCTGGGTTTTCAAAAGGTGACCCTGCCTGTTGCACAGTGAAGGGATTGGGGGGTGGGGCAGGCAGAGAGGGGAAGCCCGGGCAGTGGGGAGGGGAGTGCTGACCCCCAGGGCGGGGGTGGGGATCAGTGCGTGGCAGCAGTTGGGAGGCAGAGATATGGGCACAAGTGGGAGATTTATAGCATAAAACTGGCAGGACTGGGCGGTGGCTGGAATGGATGGGGAGAGCCGGGGAGGAGGCCCCAGGAGGGACGGCCGGTTGGGGGCCTGGGTGCAGGGCCGGGAGCCGAGCCCTGGGGATGGGGAAGGCGACGGCAGGAACGGGCTTGACGTAGGGGCAAGAGCACCAGGAGATCCGTCTGGAACATGAGCCGGGGTTGCCTGGAGGAAACCCTGCCCCGCGCCCCCCGCGCCCCCCGCGCCGGGAGCCTGGTCTCCCATGGTGATCCCTGCTGGTCTCCTTGGATTCCCTTCAGCAACCCAGCTGACGAGTGTTGCTAGGATGTCCTCCAAGCCGGGCACTGACTTAGCCCCTGCATCTGCACAAATATACTCCCCTGGACCTGAGGCCCCTGACGGAGGCCCAGCCTCCCAGCCCCCCGGGGGAGACTTCCCCAGGCCTGGCGCCAGGTGGCTGGGCCCTCGAGGAGGGTCGGGCTGGGTCTCAGAGAAGACCCCTCCTGGGCCGGCCACCGCGTGGCCCTTCTCGAGCCCCGCCCTGTGACCTCCCGCTGCCCTGCCTGCACGTGGGATTCATCCCCACCTCCCAAGGCTGATTAGGAAGTCAGACTTCAAAAGCATTCTGGAAACTTCCAATTAGTGTAAAAAATATTAATCCATTTGATGTGTAAGTGCCGCATGTTTCGGATGAAATGCTCTGGCCTTCTCGGCATCGCGGCGACGGGGCCTTAGCCAAGCGCATCGTCACCAGGGAGCTCCTCCAAGGTCAAGCCGGAGCAGAGGCGGGGCTGGAGGGGGACCCCTGTGTCCCCGCCTGGGGGCTGCCCATCACTCCCCGCAGCCTCCTGGGCCGGGATCGATCGGGCCGCGGAAGCTCACCCCACTCTCCTCTTACAGCCTGGGTAATTGGGCACGAGAAGCGCAAATACTTGGTTCAGATGCCGGGAAGTGGAAATTTTTCTAATGTGTCAAGGCAAAGTCTCCCTTTCTCCTTTTCCATTTTTTCCCCCGACAGGAAAAGACTTTTCATTTGGAATCCTTCCGATGCAGATGTGTGAAGACTCCGGTAGCGACATCTCGGGGACTGAGCATCTTCTATTGATTGGAAAACACACGGCACCAGCGAGTGTGCACATCATTGGGGGGGGGGGTTCTAGGCCGCGTGGGGAGCAGCTGCGGGGCCTCAGCGCCCCCTGGGAGCCGGAGACGGAACTGCAGCGGCCTGGCTGCGATGGGGAGGCCCTGGGGACCCCGGTGGAGACCACGGAAGGGAAGCCATGCCCGCGCCCGCCCTGCCGGTCCACCCCCACCCCCACACCCACACCCACCCCCACCCAGTGGCTCTGTGCAAATCCCTTCACCTCTCTGCTGCCCAGCTTCCTCACCTGTAAAAGCGGGGTGACGCCCAGGTGCACCCCAAGGGCCTTCCCAGTTAGCTGTGCGACCTTGAGAAAGCCCATGAGACCTCTCTGGGTCTTCTCGGCGGCCAGAGCGATTCACACATGGAGCTGCTCAGAGCAAGCGGAGAGATGGCGGGCAGGTGACTGCCGGGCGCAGCCCCCCGGTGTCCCATCGATGGACGCAGCCAGCCCCGCGTCCCTCCTAGTGTGATGAGCAGGTAGGAAAACGCAGGCTCGGGGACCAAAGGCATGGCTCCGATCCCGGAGGTCAAGGACAGACAGGAGGGCGCTGGCAGGAGCCAGCCCAGCCCCGGCGGCCTCTCGGGGCATCCGGCCTGAGCTGTGGGCACCCTGGTCCCAGGGGTGAGCCCCTGAGCATCCCCCAGACAAGCATCCATCCCCGGGGCCAGGCTGGTACACTGCCACCTGCCCGTCAGTCCACCTGGGTGAGTGGGGGAGCCGTCACAGGCCCCCCAGGAGGAGCTGGAAGGCCAGCAGGCCCCCCAAGGCCACAGCTCTTCCCCCACTAGGAGGGAGCATGCGCATGGGGCTCCTCGCACTGGCCACCCCAGCAGAGGGCCTGGAGGGGAAGGTGGGGGCACGTGGGGCTGTGCTGAGAAGGGTTTACAGTTGGGGGTTGGAGGGGAAGGACAGGGCGGGTGGGGAGGAGAGCATGAGAGACGAGGCAGGGGCCCTCCCTAGGAACCCCCACCTTCTCGGGTGCTCCGTGCCCACCCCTCCCTCAGCTTCCTGCCCGTCCCTCTGTGAAGGAGCATCATCCCTGGCCACTGGGCCCTCAGGCGGCTCTGGGTCAGCCAACTGCTCCCTGCTAGGACCTGGGTCTTGGGAACCCTGACCGGACCAGCAGCCTGTTTACCGTCGCGGGGTCACCAGCGCTTGCGGGCTCTGCTGTCGGGCGGGGCCACGCCTCCCCGTCCACCGTGCGGTATCCGCGGGCCCACGCCCGGCCCCTCCATGTTCCCGCCAGGGAGGCCGAGCGCGAGTGACAGCCTGCAGAGCCCCTGGGTCACCAGCTATCACCCTGCCTGTGTGATTTTTGTGCCTGTCTTGCGAGGAGCTTGAGAGGAGCCGTCCGTCTCCCCAAAATGGCCTTTCGGTAGAGCAAATAACCAACGGGCAAACGTGCTTGCAGCTAGCTGGGTCGGCAGAGCAGGGACGTGGGGGCTAAGCCTGGGGCGGTCGGGGAGGGGTGGCCCGCTGGGGTGAGGGGTGCCCGGGGGTCTGGTGGGCGATGCCTCCAGGCCGGGCCAGGACAGAGGCTGCACCAGGAGCCCGCAGACGTGCGGGGCCCCGTGGCTGGGGCGAGGGTTGCCGGCCTCTCTCTTCCCGGGCCTGGGCAGGTCCCCATTCGGGGCCCAGAAAGGGGGTGGTCTCTGGGAGGGGACAAGGGGGCTTCCAGGCGGGGTGGCAGCCTCAGTTTCGGGGCTGGTGAGGGCTCCGGGCGGGAGATGCTACACGGGAGGGAGAAGGCAGGAACGCAGGGTCCACAGACACAGCTCGGTCACTGGGGTGCTCGGTCCGTGGGGAGGACATCCTGAGGCCTGGCGGTTCTGCAGAGCCCGAGGACGGCCCCTGGCCTGGGCGCAGCTGGGGGCCCTCAGAGGTGGGGGGCGTGGGTGTGGCAGGGGTGGGGGACAGCCTTACACCTGACCTGGGAGGACCCCTCTCACATCACAGGCTCCGGGTGCAGCGCCTGGGAAGCACGGAACCCCAGGTGAGACCCCATGGCCTGAGCGCACCCTCCACCACCGCCGGGTCCAGGGAACTTCCTGCAGTCAGAGGTCAGATGAGGCACGGGGGCCTCCACCCCCCGCCCCCCCCCCCCCAGTGACAGGAAACCCAAGCTCAGACCTCTGCTTAACAGAACCCACAAACAAACAAACGAATCAACAAATTGTTCTAAACAAGCAGGCTGCCTGCGGCTCCCCGGGAGGGGGGCCCCCCGGAGGGCGCTGGGGAGTAAATCTGCCCTCACGGCCGCACTTCCAGTGATTCAGGCCCGAAAAGGCTGCTTTATTAAAAATCATCCGTCTGCGCTGCAGGATGAGTTATGGCCTCATGTCTCGGGGAGAGCGGGTGGGCCTCTCAGAAGTTAACGTGGGCATCGTGCCCTGTGCTTCCACACGGCGGCTGGCAGAGGCCCGGGACAGGACCAGAGGCTCCCAGGACGGGACCAGGGGCTCCCAGGATGGGACCAGAGGCCCCAAGATGGGACCAGAGGCTCCCAGGATGGGACCAGAGGCCCCAAGATGGGACCAGAGGCTCCTAGGATGGGACCAGAGGCCCCAGGACAGGACTAGAGGGCCCAGCACAGGACCAGAGGGCCCAGGACAGGATCAAAGGGTCCAGGATGGGACCAGAGGGCCCAGGACGGGATCAGAGGGCCCAGGACAGGACCAGAGGCTCCCAGATGTGACCAGAGGACCTGGGACAGGACTGGGTGGGGGACAGTGTACGAGCCTCACTCCTCCCGTGCTGAGAGCACCAAGATCGTGGACCTGAGAACCCCAGGGTCACTAAGGCCACGGAAGATTCCCACGGTTGCACACAGCAGTGCAGGGAGGAGACTTGATCTCCTGCACAGACAGGATCACTGAGGCCCCTACCTTGTCCCGGGCCAGGGACAAGCCCCACGTACCTCTGGCTTTGTGTCCTGAGCCCCTGGCCTCCATTCCTTCCCAGTCCACACCAGCGCCCTGCCATAACCTTGAGAGGCCGTGTAGATGGGCGATGAACAGAGAGGTGAAGCCACTTGGCCCAGGCCACCCAGCTAAGGAGTCCGCTCCGTGTCCTCGGCTGTGTGCGGCCAGGCCCGAGGGACTGAGCCCCTCCATCAGGAGCCCCCACAGCCTCCGGAGGTCACACCAGGGCTTGGCGATGGCCCACAGACATGGGTCCTCTGTCCAACAAGATTATTCTGTTTCCTCCGAGATGCCCTCCTGACCATCTGAGGCCCAATTTGTGGGGTGAGGGGGCTGCAGCCGCGAGACCCTCCCAGATCCCCGTGCTCATTAAACTGTGGGTGATCTAATCAGTCATGGCGGGACACTCATCCCAGGGGAGCTCGCATTTCCTCGCTGACATTTGGAATGAGACGGTGCCAGGCCGGCCCGTGGCCGCAGGACTCCCAGGGTCAGGGTGGGAAGGGCCTCAGGGGCCATCCACACTGCCCGCCCTCACCCCGCCACCCAGGAGGCCCGCCTGCCCGACCCCCCTGCAAGCCTCAGCTCGGGTCTCCTCTCTGCCAGGAGCCCGCAGGAGGGAAGACACCCTCCCTGCAGAGGGGGGCATGGGAAGGGCAGGGTGAGAGGGGGCTTGCCCTGCAGGGAGGGGGCTGGGCCCCCCCCCCGAGTCGCTGACTCCTCTCTTCCTGCCGAAGACACCTTGCAGGGGATGCTGGGGTGTCGACCAGCCTGGAGCCCCCACAGCACAGGGGTCTGCAGGGTTTCTCCGAGATCTCGAGGCCGGGAGCATTAACGGATGTGAACAAGACCGCGGGGCTCGTGGTGTCCCTGGAAGGAGCAAAGGATCCCCGCCTGCAGGAGGGCTGCCCGGTGGGGGTTCAGGCCAGCGCTGTTCACCAGGGCATCTGGGCCCAAGGCCCCGGTCTGCCCGCCCCCGCCCCCCACCAGCCCACACTCTCTGATGCCCACGTGCAGGGGACACCATGTGACCGTGGCGATTTGATCGTGGCTAGTGTGACATGAGTGGCTCCGCAGCTCTCCCCCGTAGACCTGGGCTCCAGGGATGTGGCCGCTCACCCCGCCTCATGCCCTCCTCCCCCTGCGCGTGCTCCCCCGGCCTCTACAGACCCTGCCGTGGGCTCCAGACACACGAGACGCAGCTCCCCACCTTGCAAACCTCACAAAAGAGCAGCGCTTCTAAGAGTGGAGTTTCCAAGCAACGGGGTCGTGGCTGCCCTCCCACCCGTGCATGCAGCACAGGCACATACGTGACACAACACGCCTGTGCACACGCACATGCCTGCACACACGTGCCCTGGAGTGATGCCGGGGGCCCTGCACTGACCTCCCGTTTATGGTGACCTGGCAGAGGATCAGCGTGAGGCCCACTCGGACGCCTGGATCCATGGCCAGGCCAGCCTGTCCGCCCTTGGAGGGGCTGCTGTCCCGGGGGGCGGGGGGACCTGCCCACACGCACCGTCGCCCCCAGGCTGCAAGCCCTCCTGGCTTTCCTGCGCCGCCCGCCCCATTCCTGCCTGTGGAGCCCGTCCGCCGCTCCCAACCTCCAGGGGCAGCACCGGGCTCCTCTGGGGTCCCTTTGTGAATGGAGCTGGGGGGCTCTGCTCTCCAGGGCTCCCGGTCCCTCCGTCCTGCTGGAACGCAGCTGCAGAATCACCTGCGTTCACCTGCAGTCGGAAGCTCCTTTGATGGGTTGAGGTTCCAAAGGGTGAGGGGCATCTTCCTAGTGATAACGGGGACCTTCGGGCTACCCGGGGAGCTTATTCAGGGGGACCCTGCTCCCTGGAGACTGGCGGAGAGAGGGCAGCGAGAGAACAGTCACCATGGCAACGCCTTAGCGATGAGAGCACGTCTTCCCACCCATCCAATTAAAGGGCTCTTTCCAGGGTCCCTACTAGGTGCCAAGGGCCAGGCGAAGGGTGCTCAGAACAGGGGGGTTTGGGAAGAGGGGAGAGATCTGTCCTCCTCCCCGAAAGCCTCCCTGCCTGTAAAACAGCACACACCCCCGCCACGGAGCCCTGCATGCAGTAGGCACTCGATGGATGCTTGCTGAATTAGAGAAAGGGCCCACGAGCACGCTCAGAACCACCCACAGAGCACCTTTCACCCCCAGGTTACCCCGTGGGCAGCCTGCGCCCACCTCACCTCCTCACCGGGCATCGCGTCCGTCCTCTGGGTCACATGCCACCGGCACCTGGGACTTCGGAGCAAACGCTGAGCGGGGTGGGGGAGGAGGAGGCCAGGGCCCACTTCCTGATGCCATAAATGTGGACGGCGTCCATTACATGCACAGCTACGAGGAAGTCTAGGTCCGGACTTCAGACAGCTATAAAGTGGGGTCACCTGCGCAGAGGCAGAGGGACCTCCGGGGTGTTGTGAGAATGCAGCCCCCCACGTGAGACGACCCCTCCTGGCACAGAAGTTGACTTCCTCGAGGTGGTGGAGGATCAAACTGGGAAAGCCCCGCCTGCGACCTGACGAGGGGCACGGGAACATGTGGGTTCGGGGCCTCCAGAGGGGGCTCGCCAGGAGACCTGTGCCTGGAGGACGGGGAGGGGGGTACAGGGTGGGCTGGTCACCTGGAGGACAGCTGGATGGGCAACAGGCCTGTCCCACGGGGCTCCCTGCTGGCACCAGACTGCGGGGTCCTGGCTCACCCGGTGTCCCCGAGGCTGGCCCAGCCCCTGCCCA
Source organism: Canis aureus (assembly GCF_053574225.1). NCBI lineage: Eukaryota > Metazoa > Chordata > Mammalia > Carnivora > Canidae > Canis > Canis aureus. The sequence goes on along the minus strand of NC_135624.1, from coordinate 39,236,821 downwards.
GAGCCCCTGCACGGCAGGACGAGGCGTGCATCACAGCCTGGCTCCTCTGGTTTTGGCCGCACTCCTGAGAACCACTTAGCCTCAACGCTGAGGGGCAGCCAGGCCCCCCAAGGATGAAGCTCCTGCCTGTTCTGTGAAGGGCAGGGAGTCCTCTCTGGGGATGGCCTGGGCTCCGCGGGGTTCAAGGAGCAGACAGATGGGCTCCTTGTGATGGAGGACATGGGGCTTCGGGGGTGGCCCGCTCCAGGGATGCCTGGGGTGGGGGGGGCTCAGTCCGGGAGGGGCCTGGCAGGAAGCACATGGTGGTCAAGGGCAGGAGCAGCAACCAGAGAGCCTGAGAGGATCTCAGACACCCAACTCAGGGCACCCAGGTCTGACAGCCCAATCCCAGACCCACAGTCCCAGGCACGGGGCCTCATGGGGCTCCCAGGGCTTCCAGGGACCAGTGTCTCAGACTCAGAGGACCCAGCCCTGAAGGTCCCTTGAAGAGGTACAGAGTGAGCATGGGAGGGGGCCGGCTGCTGGCCACCGTGGCCGCAGGGGGTGCGGGCACAGCCCTGTTCCGGTGTGTTCCGGGGCCGGGGACCCACAGGGCAGGCTGAGCACACACATGACTCCCTCCTCCGTTTCCGGGCCCCACAGCTCCGTGCACCCTGGAGCCGGCCACTCCGGGCCACACGGTCCCCACCCGGTGCAGGCCGGGAGTCCCCTTCAGCATGGCCAGGGCCCTCACCTGTGTCCCCCTTCCAGCACCGTACGCCCTCCCTCCCCCCCCTCCCCCCCCCCCCCCGCCTCGGAGACGGAGCTGCGAGGAGCCCATCCCAGGGTGATGAACCAGCCCCAGAAGCTGACACTCGGCCCAGAGTCAGAGGCCAGGACACAGCAGGGCTGCCCTCCCCCGCTGGGTTCTCCGACCCCAGAGCCCGAAGGAGCCAGAGCACAGCTGTCACCTACTCAGAGTGAGACGATGTGCGGGGGACATGCACACAGGTGCCCGTAGTCGAGAGTGGGAGCCAGAGCTGGGCGGCCTGAGCCGACCGCCCTCCAGCCCTGCTCCTGGGACCAGGACGTGCTCCACACAGTGGGGATGGGGGACGTGTAGGAGGCCACGGAGAACCCAGGACGGCGGGCGCGTCCTGCAGCCCCAGGGCCACCCGGGAGCCTGCTTCCCACAAGGGTGCCAGCACACCGTGTGAATGAGGACAGAGGACAGCAACGCTCAGCCCTCGGCCACCCCAAGACCGAGCCGGTGTGCTGCCCCCCACTGGGCTTGGGGTCTCATCACGGCACTCTGTGGACCACGCTCGCAGCTGCCCCCACCCCTGGCTCAGGGGCGCTGTCTTGGGGCCCCTCATCCCCCTCTGTGCCCTGGGGTGTATGCTCCCCTCGCCAGGGGATGAGGGGACTAAAGGGGCCCCAGGAGAGAGGAAACCATGCCCCCCATCCCTGTAACAAACCAAGTACAAACCAACAGGGACCGCTCGGTGCCCAGAGTCCACCCGTGTCACAGATGGGAGTGCTGAGGCTCACCGGGCACCTGCCGCACACAGCTCGTAGGGCCAGGGTCCACTGTGCTCTCCGGCTATGGGATCGGAGGGCCCCCGTCTGGCCCATTTGAGGCACCTGCAGAGCACTTTCAGAGCCTGGTGACCCCCATGGCACGTTGTCACGGTGCCAGACATCTCCCCTCAGCCACGCGTGTCCCACGTGTGATTTCACGAGTTTGTGCGGCTCTTGACACCTGTGTGTCTCCCCCAGAGCCTGCGTCCACGTCTTCCCACCGTGGGAGCCCCAGCACGTCCCAGGTCCAGCAGCGGCTGGAGAAACTTGTTAACTGGCCGGATGGGAGGTGAGGCTTCCCCGACCCTGCCTCTGGATGGGAGCACAAGGCCGAACCGGCACAGGGCCAGGACCCGCAGCGCCCGGAGAGACGAGCCCAGAGCAGGGCGGTAGTGGTGAGCGGGCACGGGCTCGCACGGGGCCCAGGGGCGCGTCTCTGCAAGCCTGGACGCAGACAGGAGGACCGGGGAGCCCTGGCAATGTAAGGCAGGAGGGGACCACGAAGGACCCTGATGCCAGGGAGGCCAACGGCCTGGAACGTTCAGAGCCGTGAGCCGGGAAGGGGCCACAGTGAGATCAGCGTCCGTCCTGCTCACCCACCCACAGGCAGGGCCACCGTGTGGGCTGGGACAGGCGTGGGCGCCCAGCCCCAGGGGCAGGCGGGTGATGGAGGGACAGAGCAGGGAGGCACCCAGCCGGGCGGGAGAGGTGGTGCCTCCAGGGCGGACCTTCTGAAACAGAGGGAGGCCTTTCCCGGGAAGGAGCAAGGGCCGGGAGGGAGGCACAGCAGAGCAGGGGTCAGGGTGAGGAGAGCCCTGGTGTGGCCAGAGAGAGCAGGGGGGGGAGGTGCAGACCTGCGGGCACCCAGGGGCCCATCAGCGTGGACAGGACTCGGGCAGATTTGGTTCTGGACTTGATGGGACGGAGATCAGTGGACAGACTGTGGCACAGGACAACCTCCCTGCTCTAGGGGTGAACGAGAGCCTGTCCCGAGGAACACGGACAAGAATGCTGGGAATGCCCTCTGCCCTCTGTTCCTGCCGGCCGTGACCCTGCCCTGCATATGTGGGCGGGCTCGGGATCCGGAGCTGCTGATGCTTCCCCTGGGCAGAGAGGGGAACCTCGAGGGCTCCCGGAAGCCAAGCTGGGTCAGGATCACGTCCAGGGCAAGACACCCACGGTGTTGGCAACAGCAGGGCCGCAGCTCAGCTGGGGCAGGGTCCCAAGCGTCCTCTTGAAGTCGCTGGGTGTGGGGCTGTGCAGACAGTCCAGGGGAAGGAGGTGAGGACCGTCACCCTGACCGCCAGGCAGTAAAGGTGGAGTCTAGGGGCTACCACGTGGCTTTCACAAAACACTAGCGATTGTGGTTGACCAGCTACCAAGAGCCAGGGCATCACACACTCTGCACTGAAGCTTGAAACCTCTGGGAGGGGACGATCTCTTTGTTTTAATTTGAACGGGGCAAAAAGGCGCTCAGAGAGCACGGGCAACCTGCCCCGAGGGCGCAGCTCAACGCATCAGCCTGTTAGACCCAGGACGTCCCTGGGTGCACAGTCGTCTCCCCCGATCACGCTGCCCCCCGGTGGGGCCCGCACCCTCCGTCTGGGACTGGAGGTCCATCCCGTCAGCTCCTACCACCTGGGTCAGGGACCTGCGCTGCAGCAAGCACTGCAGACCGTGGTTTCTCGGTTCTTCCTCAACCGGTAGACTGGCCTGAGTCTGACCCGCAGGAAGCCCTGGGCGGGACCACAGACAAGACCTGTAGCCCTATCCCCACGTTCTCCAAGCTTCCCAAGGGCTGCTCCCAGGGAGCATGAAGCTGGGGTCTCGCTTTCAAAGAAAACGGGTACCCTCCCGGGCTCCACGAAGAGCCAGGGACATTTGGGGCAGGCAGAGGAACCCGGGAGCCAGGCGTCAAGAGACACAATCAGGATCTCATTAACATTTTGATTGCAGCGTTGGCTCCCCTGGCGCCTCGGCCTGGACACACGCGCGCACATTCAATCTGGAAGCAAAGATTGAGCCGGGGAGAGGAGCGCGGAAAAGGAGCAAAACAGACTTATTTTAATAATGCTAAAAATAACCGTGTCAATATTCCCCTCTGTTTGGGAGCCCTCCTCTCGGCTGGCGGTGAGAACCTGAAGTGGATTCAGGCTTCCCGGATCCCCAAGCACTCCAGGGCCACTTGTGGGAGCCGGGGTGATGGGCTTCTCTGAGGACCCGCGGTACGCTCGTCTGTAAAGTGCAGACAGCCCCTCCTCCTCTGTCGGCCCCAAGAGAATCCTGGACGCGGAGGAAACCTCTCATCTAACAGATGGGCAAATGGAGGCCTGATGAGAGTCAGGGACGATGTGGGCTCCAGAGGAAGCTGGTGTGTCCGTTACTCGGGAAAACTGAGGCAGCATCCCCCATTAAAGAAAGAGGCTACTCATGCAGCGAGACCACCGGCGCTGACCCTTCCCCAGCCCCAAGGTGGCCCAAGTGTGGATCCCGGTGACCCCGGTGTTAGAATGAGAAAGCCAAGGCCCAGCAGGTACTACTGGTCCCGGGTCTACGGGACAGCACCCAGCACCCCAAGGTCCCAACAGCTTTTCTGAATGGGTGGTGCAGATGGCCCACTGAGGCATCAGCACTCACCTGGTCCACAACATGGGACTGAGGTCCAGCATCCGACTGGGTCCCCGTCTTCTCCCCCACCTGCCTTTCTCAGCACTGCCCCTGGGGGGTCCGTGCCTTGACCCCAGCTCAATATGCCCTCTGTAGTTTCTGGCTGGGGCTCATTGCACCTTGGGGCATGAGCCCAGCTGGCCACGGTCAGGCCTCTCTTCTCATCTCACCTGTGAAGCTGCTCCCCACCCCAGGCGACTCCTCCAGCCTCCCTGAAGCATGATTGGACACCAGCACCCCCTGGACACTGTGAGTACCCCCGGCATGAGCCCCTCCCCATCACACATGCAGCTGACCTTGGCAGCCCAGGGCAAGTGAGAGCTTGGAGCACTGGGTTTGTCTTGATGCTGCCCCCACCGGCGACAGCTCACTCCCTGATCTCTGCTCACAGGACTCGAGCAGAACGTTCACAACCCTCTGGGATTGCAGTACCCTGACTTTTAAGTGCTCCCAACTGTCCCTGGGCTCACCACCCACCACACCACGGGCTGTTACCTCAACATCCCTGCTTTCACACCCTGTGCCTCTCTGCACCATCCACCTTCTCTCTGGTAGAAGAGTCCCCTCCTTCTCTTCCTGCCAATTTCCTGCTCAGTCTTTAGGACAGCTCAATGCCACTTCCTCTGTGAGGCCTTCCCCTCCCCGTTCCCAGCAGAGCTGACTTCTCTCCCCTCGGAAAACCAGCAGCTCGCCCAGATGCCCACCAGGGGCCTTGCTGTCCTGCGTTGTGATGAGCAGCCAGGGGTTCTCCCAGCTGCCAACGGGCAAAACTTGTCTTGGGCACTCAGGGTCTGTGAGCTCATGTACAGTATTCAGCCTATGCCTTAGTTTCCACACCTATAAAACATGGCTTTGAATACTGCCTACATCATAGGCCTGTTGTGAGGATTAAGTGAGCTAATGTGTGCAGAGGGCTTAGCATATTACCTGGCAGATATTATGTGCTCAAAAAATATTAATTACTGTGACTATCAGCAACATAATCACTATCAACGCCATCATCATCATCACTAGCATCAGCTTTATTACCACCATCATCACCACCATCACCATCACCATCATCATCACCATCATCACCACCATCACCATCACCATCATCATCACCATCATCACCACCATCACCATCACCATCATCATCACCATCATCACCACCATCACCATCACCATCATCATCACCATCATCACCACCATCATCACCACCATCACCATCACCATCATCATCACCATCATCACCACCATCATCACCACCATCACCATCACCATCATCATCACCATCATCACCACCATCACCATCACCATCATCATCACCATCATCACCACCATCATCACCACCATCATCACCACCCACTGTCATCATCATCACCACCATCATCACCACCCACCTCATCATCATCACCACCATCATCATCATCACCACCATCATCACCACCATCACCACCATCATCACCACCACCATCATCACCACCACCATCACCATCATCACCACCATCACCACCATCACCATCATCATTGTCACCATCATCACCACCACCATCACCATTATCTTCACCATCACCAACATCATCACCATCATCACCATCATCACTATCATCATCATTACCATCATTACCATCACCACCATCACCATCATCATCACCACCATCACCATCACATCACCACCATCATCGTCACCATCATCACCACCACCATCACCATCATCATCACCATAATCACCACCACCATCACCATTATCTTCACCATCACCACCATCATCGTCACCATCACCATCATCACTATCATCATCATTACCATCATTACCATCACCACCATCACCATCATCATCATCACCATCATCACCACCACCATCACAATTATCTTCACCATCACCAGCATCATCATCACCATCATCACCACCACCATCACCGTTATCTTCACCATCATCATCACCACCATCATCACCATCATCCTCACCATCACCATCATCATCACCACCATCACCACCACATCACCACCATCATCCTCACCATCATCACCAGCACTATCACCATCATCATCATCACCATCATCACCACCACCATCACCATTATCTTCATCATCACCAACATCATCATCACCATCATCAGCACCATCACCACCATCACCAACATCATCATCACCATCATCACCACCATCACCATCATCATCGCCATCATCACCACCACCATCACAATTATCTTCACCATCACCAACATCATCATCACCATCATCACCACCACCATCACCGTTATCTTCACCATCATCATCACCACCATCATCACCATCATCCTCACCATCACCATCATCATCACCACCATCACCACAACATCACCACCATCATCACGACCACCATCACCATTATCTTCATCATCACCAACATCATCATCACCATCATCATCACCATCACCACCATCACCAACATCATCACCATCATCACCACCATCACCATCATCATCATCACCAACATCACCACCACCATCATCACCACCATCATCATCACCATCACCATCATCACTATCATCATCATTACCATCATTATCATCATCACCATCATCATCATCATCATCATCATCATTTTCCCTCCTGAACTTTCAAGCTCCCTGCAGGTAGAGAACAAGTATGAGTCATCATTGTCTAGCTGGACACGTAGCCTGACACAGAGTAGACACTATTAAATCTTGTTGGAGGATAAAGTGGATGGGCAGGTAGGCAGATGGGTGAATGAACAGATGAAGGAAGGGGTAGATGGCTGTATAAACAAATGAATGGGTGTGTGGATAAAGAGTGGTGGGATGGATGAATGAGTCAGTGAATGAGTGAGTGAGCTGCTGTAAGGAAGAGCAGATGGACAGCCGAGGGGATTCCTCCCACGCTGGCCTCTGCAGATGCTGAACTGCTGAGTAATGGCAGGCATCGCAGTGTCCCCACAGAGTGATGATATTAAAATCCCTGAAGACTATGTTGTCAATATCCGGGGGAGACGATCTCTGGAGCCATCAGCAGCAGAAGTGAGCTCCCTGCAATTGCCCTGGGTGATCCACCTTGCTGGGACAATGACACCACCATTCGTAAAACCTCCAGAGGTGCAGCGTCCTGCAGATTCCAGTTTCCTGGGCTGGACAGTTCCCTTTCCAGCCCTCAGTCCTCAGGGGGCAATCTCAGGGCAAGCTGGGGGCCAGCACCTGGGCTGGGAGCATCAGGAGCACCTCCTTTGCCTCCCAACCACCACCCTCCTGGCCCTACTGCCCTCGCATTCCCCATCTAACTTGGACACAACTGCCCTCTACACCCTCCACTCCCAGAGTCTGCCTCACTCACCACTGAGCCCTACTTTCTGAGCCCCTGGCACAAGAGGGCTCTCAATCATCGTGCTTACTCCAGCAGAAGGATGGGGGGCCCAGCAAGGTCACGCTTAGGGAAGTTGGGGTAGGACCAGGACTTGAGTCCCCCCTTCCAGCCTCCCAGCACCATAGCCACCAGGCGCCACCAAGGGAGAAGCACCTCCAAAGATGGGGGGCAGGGACAGTGGCAGAGCGATGTCCCCTCTGGGCTCACAAGCTGTCAGGTCAGTCTGCAGGGATGGGAAGAGTCTGGACTCCAGGGACTTTTATCCTCCATGGGGTTTTCCAATGCTCCAGAGACACTGTTTTGAGGACCCTGGGTCAGTTTACACTTAAAATGTATTAGGACCCAGAAAGTATTTGCTGTGGAAGTCATATCTATCAATGCTGACAGTATTAGAAATGAAATATGATACATTTTAAATTCACACTTAAAATGTGAACTCATTAAAAAAAATAAACCCAAACACACTAACATAAGTAACATGTTTTTATGAAAAAAAATACTGCATTTACCCAAATCAGTAAAAAAAAAGAAAAAAAAAATATATATAAGAGGCGTGGCATGCTGCTACATTGTTACAAACCTCTTTTGTGTCCAGCTGAATAGAAGCCACAGGAGTCCCATTTCCTCTCCTGCCTTCAGCCTGCTGGGACATGTTGCTTTGATTGAAGTGGATGCAGATAAACCCAGGACCTCCCTGGAGAGGACCCAGACCACACTCTGAGAACCCCTGGCTTCAGAAAACCTGATCTTGTATCTTCTCTGCCTCATTGTTGCCAGGAAATGTGCCCAGCCTGACCCCTCCCCCCACCACCACCCCCAGGCAGCAAGGGGGTCAGACCCCATGAGGTCCAAGCCTCAGCTGCGGGGTCCTTCTGCAGTCCTCCCCTCTGCTGAGCCTCTCCCCTGTGCTGAGTCTCTCCCCTGTGAATCGCAGACAGGTGCTCCCTCAGGCTTTGTGAGGATAAGTCAGGTAATGTGCGTGCTTTGGCCGCATCGCACCTGACCTACGGGAAGGATTAAGATGGTGGTGTCCCAGGGGTGCCAGTCACCCACCTCCCCCTGCTCCCGGCGAAGCACACTCTCTCCCTGCAGGCTCCCTGGACTGGCTGAGTCTCCGCCTTCCCTCCTCTTCCCACACTGGCCTGGCTGCCTCCTGGCTGCCGGCGCTCACTTCTACTGTCACCTCCTTCCCGGATCACAGACGCCCCACCTCATCACACTGCCTCCAACCCCCGTGCTCGTCCTTGTTACTGCGAATCCAAAAGGGGAAAGACTTCCACCGGCTTCGCATAGTGGACTCAGCAATCAAGACCCCCCACTCTGGGCACAGTCAGGCCCGGGCTGTGTGACCTCATAGGAGACTCAGTGTTCCCATCTGTCAAGTGGGGAGGCTAGCGTCTCGCTGATGGGACCATAGTGACTGCTAGAAATAATCCATTTGCTACCTGGCTCACTGAATGCTTACCACGGGCCAGTGGCCGAGGCAACCAAGTCAAAGGGGAGAGGCAGACATCGAACCAACAACCCAAAGTAAAGGTGGTGGGGGATGGGTCTTTGGGGTGGACAAGAACCCTTCTGACAGCCCAGGCCAGGAGGACCCCAGAGAGCCCCAGTTGGAGGATGGAGACCTGCAGGTAGGGAGGGCCCCAGGGAGAAAGGGGAAGCCCAGCAGATTCCACGAGGGGCTCACGAGCCCCGGAAGGCGGGGGAGTGACAGCAGCTAAGACACGTCCCCACCTGAAGCTGCGGGTGAGCTGGCTTCAGGGGAGTCAGGGAGCCCGGTTCTGGGGTCGCAGGGCCCCCCAGGGGAGGAACAGGGGTGGCCGGGACCAGAGCAGGGCAGCGGGAGGGAGTGCGCGTGTCTGGGGCCCAGGGGCACCTTGTCTGGACCGCTCTGCGGAGGCCCAGCCCCATCGCTGCCACTCAGAACAGGCTGCTCCATACATATTTATTGAGGGAATACATTAGTTCGCCATAGAAAAAGGCATAATAGCAAAATGACAGTCATTGTCACTAAACAGATGTGCGTGTTACTTCACCCTGTAGAAGAGAAATTCACATCCCTGTGTCCCTGTCCCCGGTGCGGCCGGGGCTCTGCCACTGCCCAGGGGTGCCTCTGCGCTGGCCGGGCTGCGGCCTGGTCTCCCCAGGCTCCCCTTCCTCGCAACCCGGGGCTGGGATCATGGCCCCTGCTGCTGCCTCACCCCCATTCGTTCATTCCCTCATATGAAACAGGGGTTCAGGACCTACTCTGTCCCAGACCCCGGGCCAGCCACCAGCTGTGGTCTGATGAGCCTCCAGCTCCCGGCCTCCACTCCCAGCCTCGCCCTGCTCAACCCCCTGGCCGCACCCCACGGCAGTTCCTGGCCATCCGCTGAGCATCCGGCAGACCTCCTGGACGTCCTGCTGCAGGGAGACTCCCCTTGAGACCCAGGGCACAGGGCCCCTCTTAAACCCCCCCAGAGAGAAGCGTTTGTTCCTCCATCCACACATCCCTTTAGCCTGCACTTAACAAGTACTTGTGGGCCATCTGCTCCACACAGGGCTCCGGTCCAGGTCCAGGTCGGAGGTGAGCAAGGCCGCCGCAGGGGGTAGCAGCCCTCCCCGGCGCCCCAGCACACGCCCCTGTGCCCCTGCACTGTGAACGGCACATGCCGTGGCGTCCACTATGAGACCGAGGCAGCCAAGGGGAGAGTCGTAGCTCAGCCAGTCTGCTGCCCCGGCCTGGAACATAGTAGGTGATCAAGGAGGGGGGAGGGAAGGGAGGGAGAGAGAGTGGGGGAGCAGGCCAGGGGGAGGGGAAGAGGCCAGTGAGAGGGCGAGGGAGCAGGGGGAGGGAGGGAGGGCTGCCAGGAGGGAGGACAGAGGCCTCGGGCCCTCCCAGCGGGTGGCTCCCGGTCGGGCTGGCTCAAGCTGCAGGCCCCGGAGCCAGCGCGCGAGTGTGACTGTGGGTGTGGGCCGTGGGCTGAGGCGTTCTCGCGCCAAGCTGGCACAGCTCTGTCCTCGCCACCCGCGCAGTTCTCACTGCTGCTTCTGAAAATGTCAACTTCTTATCTCGCCAGAATTTTTCCTGACTTGGAGAATTCAATAAAGCAGCTGAGTAACGCTTAAAATAATAATGAAGCTCCGTGTTTCTGCAACTCCCGGCTGGCTCGGCGGAGCCGGGCTCTGCCTCTCTGTGATGATCAATCTTCATTTTCACACCAGGCCAGACAGCTCGGCTGGGCCGGGCCGGCCCCCTGGCCCTGGGGAATGGGCAGGCCTCTCGGGGGCGCGGGCTCCGGCCTGCTGGCTGGGCACCTGTGGGAAGGAAGGCCTCTGGGCCCAGCTCGGGAGACGACCCTGCCCCCCACCACAACCAGCCACCCAAAGCCACCCTCCGGGTCCACCCCCTCTCCTCCGAGCTCTGCCCCATTGCCTTTCCACCTGGGAAACTCCTATCCACCCTTCAAAGCCCAGCTCAAGGCTGAGCCAGGCCCCTTCTGTTTGGTTCCCCATAGTCCTCTGAGCTGCATCAACAGCCCGGAGGGTGGAATCGCTATGTCTCCAGTGCACAGAATGAACAACTGAAGTCCAAAGCAGGGGCCCTGGGGTTGGTTGACCACCAGCTGTACACGAACACGTGCCGTACACTGAGCAAATCAGCGCGGCTTGTCAGGAGCCCTCTGTGCCCTTGGCCAAATTCGGTGACCTCCAGGAGCCTCACTGTGTTCATCTGCTCAGAGACCCGGGGCCGTGTCACACATCAGGCTGCAGGTGTAAAGGCTGATGCCTGATGTCTGGCCTCGGGGCAGCACCTCCCTGAGCCCCATGAGGCCGAGGAGCCCCAGTGGCCAGTCTGTTCTCCCCTCAATGCTCCACCCCCTCTGTCCATCCCCGGATCCGCTGCACTTAGCTTGAACCTCCTCCAATTCGTCAATAATCTATCGACCCCCAGGCTAAGGAGGGCTAAGTAACCCGGCCTCCTCCCTCCGCTATGCGACCAACAGCAGAGGGATCCGTCCTCCTTGATTCCGTCTTTGGGGCTGAGGCTGAGGCAGGGTCAGTAGGGCGCCCAGAGGGAAGCTGTGGGGCGCAGAGTGGGGCAGTGGGCTGAGGGCCGAGACCCCGCCCCTACCTGGGTCCCCCGCAGACCTGAGCTCCCCCTGCCGGCAAACCCCACCTGGAAAAGGGGAAGGCAAACTTGAGCCAACACCTGTCCTAAGCTGCTATGTTGTCCAGTGGGGCGATGGGGTTCAACTCCTTGGAAAGGTAGGAAGGCCATGGACGTGCGTACGTACCAGAGCCGCACATCTGGGAGGAGGGGGCCTGAGTCAGAACCACGCCCTCCGATAAGGAGCTTGGGAGAATCTGATGAGGGTCTTCCCGACCCTGACACCATTGATTCTTTAGAGCAAAGGTTGGCAAATGGCCAGGCCTCAAATGGGGCCAAATACCTGTTTTTGCAAATAGCTCCTATGGTGGCTTTCTCCATACGCTAGCAGAGCGGGGTCACTAGGACGGGCACTGTATGGCCCACAAAGCCAAAAATATTCCCCACCTCGCCAGCTACAGGATGTTTGCAGACCCCTCCCGGCTTTCAAGAACAGTTTGTCTGAGTCCCCAGGCCCCCAGACAGCATCCCCCTCCCAGCGGCCCTCCTGTCACCTGCTCTCTGGGACCACAACCCAGATGCAGGCTCACATGGGAGAGGTGAGGCCTTACTCCTCAGGTAAGGCCAATGGGAAACTCAGAGACTCTGAGGCGGTGTTTGGGTTGTGTCCCGACCTGCTGGGGAAGCAGGGAGGCGTCCGGAGGTGACGCCGGGGCTGAGCAGGGTGCGAGCCCACAGCTGGGAGGCCAGACCCCAAGCGGGGTGGGCGGCGGGAAGAGTGCTCAGGGCTCCATGCCTGAGCCTGGGGGCCGTCCTCTGGGGGGACTGAGCTGAGCTGGGCGATGGGTGTGTGCGGTGGATGGGAGACCCCGGGGGACCTCGCAAGGTGCAGGGGTGATGGAGGAGGTGTCAGAATCAGGACTGGAGCTTGTCATTCCAGCCAACCCATCTAAAAACGAACGCACCCGGTGCCAGGGTGTCATTGGAAGCCAGCGATGGGACCCACACGCTCCCACCCTCCCGGCGAGCCTTCTCCAGCCTCCCCCCCACCAGCCTGGCCTCATCACTCAGCTGCTCATCGCTAAGTGATATTACCAGCGATTACATGCCTTGCAGTCGTGCACACCGGTTATCACTGCCTAATTGGGTCATAATTTTGACAAATGTGTCACTCTGGAGATCCTGACTACAGAAGGATCCCCAACACCCTCCGCCACAGAATGTGCTCCCCCCCCCCCCCCCCCCCCGTTTCCTTGGCTTTCAGTTTCATTCTCCTCAGAAAGCACCTGGTTCCTCACACCCCTGGGCTCCCCGCTAGGCACTCCCTCCACAGTTTACAAGGCTCATTGACAAATCATCCCCTCCTTAGTCCTAGGCTGGGCGGCACCTCAGCCGTCACCAGGTGTAACTAAGTGGATACAGGCAGGGAAATGGAGGTCTGAAGGTGTGGGGACCTGCCCCAGGGCACAGCAGGATCGCGGGGACAGTGGGAAGGGCCGCTCCCGTCTCTCAGGCTGCTGCACTGGGCTCATGCCAGGGCAACTCCCGGCCCCCAGCTCCCGGCCCCCAGCCTTCAGCCCCCAGCTCCCGGCCCCCAGCTCCCGGCCCCCAGCTCGCAGCCCCCAGCTCTCGGCCCCCAGCTCGCAGCCCCCAGCTCTTGGCCCCCAGCCTTCAGCCCCCAGCCCCCAGCCTTCAGCCCCCAGCTCCCGGCCCCCAGCTCCCAGCCCCCAGCTCCCAGCCCCCAGCTCCTGGCCCCCAGCTTTCCTCTCTCAGGATCCTGGCCCCTTCACCACTGGAAGTGGAGCTCCCAGGACTTTGGGGACAGAAGAGACCAGAACCCTGGTCCTGAACCTTGTGCTGCCCAGCTACCATTATTCCCAGCACCATTATCACTGACTTCCATACCTCAGAGATGACCGCAAAGGAGAATTATATGAGCAGCTAAAAACAAAGTAAAAAACCCCAGAGACCCGGTGTATGGTAGACCGCGGGGAGGGGCGGGGGGGGGCACTTTCTAAACTTTGTCCCCAGGCTCCGCGTTGGGGACAGGGAGGCGGCCCACGCGCCCCTGTCCAGGCTCTTGAAAGGCCGGGGCTCTGCCTCCATCCCTCCCAGAACAGGAAGGAACGCTGTTTCCACGGGGACGCTGGACATGTCACCCCTTGTCCTCACCCCACACGATGTACCCATGGGGTGAGGCGTTCCAGCCCCTTGGAGACGGTGGGCCCCAGGGCAGGGGCTCTGGGGCCAGGAGCTCCTGGGTTCAAACCTTGACTCCACCCCTTGGGAGGTAGAGGATCTCCCTGAACCTCAGTGTCCCCACCTGTAGAATGGGGTGAGGAATTCTCCATGCCCTGTGACGAGGCAGCAGGAGGGCTCTGCATCTGAAAAGGCTCACACACACAGCCTGGCCCTCCTCAAACCCCAGTTCCCATCTTGAGCCCCCCTAATCCCCTTCCTATCAAGGGAAATATTGGAGAAATTGTTCTAAAAATACTCGCTAAGCAGCAGGCTGTGTGGGTGGCTGGCTGCCTCCCTCATCTGCATGTAAGCTGGCACTGCTCCAAGGGCCCCGAGGGCTGTCTGGGAGGGGGAGCTCAGAAGAATGGTTGTCATGAGACCCCCCCCCCCATCTCGGGTGTGAACTCAGGCCCTGCTGGGGCACAGCTGGGGACAGACAGGAGGAGCTGACGGTGCCAGGACCCCAAGGCCAGAAACCACACACCCCAGCCTGGTGACAGCCCCACTCTATTGATTTGACACAGGGGTCTGATTGGAGACATTGCCAGTTAATACCTTGGCAGGGCTACAGGCTCCACCGGAGAGAGAGGCTCCCTAGAAGAGTGGGGCTTGGGGGAGGGGCAAAGTGGGAGGGGCTGAACGATGGGGCTGCGTGGTGGGGCTTAGCACCACCAACCAAGGGGCAGGGGAAACACACTCTGATGGGCAGGAGCCGACCAGGTGAGAAGTCCCAGCCGTCGCGAGAGGCCAAGGTCACGATGGCCTGGATCAGCCTCCCCGGTCTGGCTCTAGGCCTTTGGAGGCATACTGGGTCCACCCAGTCTCCTACACACATTTGCTGAGCACCTAGGACGTGCCTGCAGAGGTGAAGCCATGAAGCCCCTGAAGGATCCTGAGTATTCCCGGTGGGGCAATCTGGGGGCACTGGTGAGATGGGGGTTAGGGGAGGACATCCTAGAGCAAGGGAGTCTTGGCTTGAGGCTCCAAGAGGCCAGGAGTTAAGAGGCTGAGGGTCAGAGAGGAGAGAGCTCCTGAGAGAGCAGAGGTCCTGCACAAGGAGGGGTGAGGCCAGCTCCTGCACAGGGAGGGGTGAGGCCAGCTCCTGCACAGGGAGGGATGAGGCGCGGCTCCCGCACAGGGAAGGGTGAGGCCAGGTCCTCCACAGGAAGGGGTGAGGCCAACTCCAGCACAGGGAAAGGTGTGGTGCAGCTCCAGCACAGGGAGGGGTGAGACGTGGCTCCCACACAGGGAGGGGTGAGGCCAACTCCAGCACAAGGAGGGGTGAGGCCAGTTCCCGCACAGGGTGGGATGAGGTGCTGCTCCAGCACAGGGAGGGGTGAGGCCAGCTCCAGCACAGGGAGGGGTGAGGTGCTGCTCCAGCACAGGGAGGGGTGAGGCCAGCTCCCGCACAGGGTGGGGTGAGGTGCTGCTCCAGCACAGGGAGGGGTGAGGCCAGCTCCCGCACAGGGTGGGATGAGGTGCTTCTCCAGCACAGGGAGGGGTGAGGCCAGCTCCCGCACAGGGTGGGGTGAGGTGCTGCTCCAGCACAGGGAGGGGTGAGGCCAGCTCCCGCACAGGGTGGGATGAGGTGCTTCTCCAGCACAGGGAGGGGTGAGGCCAGCTCCCGCACAGGAAGGGGTGAGGTGCTGCTCCTGCACAGGGAGGGGTGAGGCCAACTCCCGCACACGGAGGGGTGAGGCCAGCTCCAGCACAGGGAGGGGTGAATGAGGGCGAGGGGCTCACTAGGAACCACCAGCCCCCCTCTGGCTGACCTGCCCTGGGGTCCGGAAAGGCCGGAGTGCAGCCGGGGCCCCGCACCCGCCCACCCCCTGCTCCCCACAGAGGGAGGGGACCCCTGCTCAGCCCCACAATCCCGCTGCCTGGGAGACTGGATGGCGGCAGCAGAGGATCGTGCCGGGCATCTGGAGGGGCCGGGTGGGGAGGGTGCGGGTGAGCCTGCCCCCGGGGTGCCCAGACGTCCCCGCACTTGGCGGGAGCATGTTCTAAGGTGAGATTTAATAAGAGGACTGGGAAGAATAAATTCTATTACACAATTTTATTTCACAGCCTCCCCTGAGTTGAATAGCAATTGCCGATGCAGGGCTCGGGTATAAATAGAAGAGATTTCAGGGCTGGAGGCCTGGGGACTGCCTTGCCGCCCCCTCGTTTTGCGGGTGGGAAATGCCAGTGTTTTCTCCTTTGTCGCCCGAGGGGCCTCGGAGGGAGGGAGGGCAGCGGTGCCACGTCCTGGGGGAGCTGCCAGGAGGCCCCACCACCCCAGAACACGCCGCGCAAAAGCCCCTCCCCGCCCCGCTGCCTCCCTCCTTCCACCCCATGACTGAGCGGCTAGGCCCTGCCAGGCAGGGAGAGAGAGGGAGGGATTGAGAGCAGCCCACCTTGGCCTCGGGAGCTCTTTGCGGAAGAAGGAAATGACACGCCAGCCCGTCTGGGGTGTCACGGGATGGTTGGGGAACCCGGGGCCACGAAGGCTCCGGAAAGGAGCGCCCAGATCCCTGCAGCGCTCCCACGCAAGCCAGGCCTGGGGGATGGAGGGCCGTCAGCAGGTGCACGGGTCAAGCAGGACTTCTGGGCAGCCAAGGGCAGGTCCCCGTCAGCAGAGCCACAGGGGTCACGGGCGACCTTGGTATCCAGTCATGAGCACCAGGGAAGGGGTGCAAGTGGGGAAGAGGGTGACAAGGTGGGCATTTGGAAGGACAGGGCCGGTGCCAGAGGATGGACGGACGGAGGGGCTGACAGGCCAGCGCTGGGCTCCCCCCAGACCCGGTGTGAGCCATGCCCCCAGATGGCTCCACTCTGGGATCCCCTAGAACCCCGCTGCCGCCTCAGGCTTCCCTCAGGTTCCCCTAATCTTCATCCTCACCTAGGCCAAGACCCAGGTTTGACTGAGTGGGCTCAGGGCCCCCCTCAACACACACGCACCATATATTCTGCGGCAAATAAATTATTTTAAATCAGTGGGCCATTGGATGAGCAGAGACAACAGAGTAATTCAGAAACAGCCCCAAACCCCAGCTGTTAAAGCAATAAAATCAGAAACAGCCCATATTTTGTTGGAAATTTACTTTCCGCAAAACACTTCTGAGGTTGTTGTCTTATTTCTTTGATAATCCGCGCAGTTCCCCGCGCCAGCCTTGCGAGGCCGCGCTTCGCGGAGGCCTGGGGAGGCCGCACACAGCTGGGCCGCAGCAGGTGCCAGCACGTGGCTCTTGGGGGCCCGGGCTTCTTCTTGGCTGTGTTTGGCTTCAGTTTCCAAGCGCCAAGGGGGTGGGTGGCGCAGGAGCACACGCCCCTCCCGGGCGCTCGTGGGCGTGACCTGCAGCTGCACGCAGGGCGGTGAGCACCGAGCACCGAGCACCGTGCTGGGGCCCAGAGCCTCGCTTCCGCGCTGGCTCCGCTCATGGCCTGGGGCAAGCCACTGCAGTGAATTCGGGGGCCTCCTCCGTGGGGGGCAGTCTCTTGGGACCACAGCTCCTGCAGCGAGCTGGACACAGCCACCTGACTCGGAAGCCGCGTGGCCTGTCCCGTGATGGCCTCCCCTTCGTGAGCGTCCGCTCCTGTGTGTCCAGTGAGGCTGCTCTTGCCCTGAGAGCTGTCCCCCTCCCGCCCCCTCGGCCACTGGCATCACCACCAGTGCCCGCCCTCTCCCCGGGCCTGCATCAGCCACGGCCACTGATGCAGCTCCCTCCTCCCGGGGACGAACCCGGAGCACCCCGTCCTCCTCTCCTGCACCAGACGGGGTGTTAACATGAGGTGTCCCCGAGGCCAGGCGGGAACTACATCTTTCCCCACCGAGAGGCAGGCGGGAAGGACAGAAAGTCTTCTGGGAGGAGGGGAAGGAGGGAAACGCGCGAGGCCCCTGTTCCCGGAGCTGAGGCACATCTGTCACCGTCTCCCTTCTCAAGGCTCCGTCAGGAGACAAATGGGGCTACTTCTGGCTCTCAGCACCTGTCAGTAGCTCGGGCGGAGCGGGAGACGGGAAGGAGGTGACGGCTCCAGGAGGGAACCCCCGGACGGGGTGCTCCCGGTCAGCCAGGGTTTCCTAGGCCGTCAGCCCAGCGGGCCCGAGGCACGTAAATCCGAGGCCACGACGGGCGCCGTGTGGGAGGGGGTGTGGTGCGTGCCGCAGCGGCCGGGGTCATTATGCTGTTTTACGGTGTGTGGCTTTGCTGCCAGCGCGGGCAAGCAGGCTGCTCCGTCACCCGCTGCTCCGCCGCCCCCCACGGAGTGGAGACCTCCTCCCGAAACGATGGGGGAAGAGCGCGCTCCCTTGTCTACGGCGTTGGACACAAGCCTCCAGGGTTTGGCCGGGCAGGGGCAGGGCCTGGTATGAGGGGGGCTGGTCCCAGGTCACCTCTTCTCCAGGGGTCTCCTGGATCACTGCCTGCCCCACAGGCCCTCGACTCTCCCCAGACGTCAATTTGCATCACATCTTACAAATGGGATAGATGCATGTGCCTCATTAGGTCGCCATGTGGCGCAGAGGAAGGGGTGTTGCAGAACCAGCCGCTAAGAAGCTGGATTTGAGTGGAGCCCAAGGGAGATTATTCCGGGTGGGCCAGGCCTCATCAGAAGAGCGCCTTAAGGGGGCTTAGGCGGTCCCCAAGAGACGTCAAGCAAGAGACTCTGAGCCCCACAGCCGCCAGGAAAGGAGGTCTCCAACAGTCGCATAACCCGGGACAGGCCCCACCCCCCCACCCCCGAGCCCCCGATGACACAGCCCCACCACCACAGTGACCCACACCTGGGGAGGCCCCGCGCGGAGGACCAGGTGAGCCGAGCCCGCGCTCCTGACCAACGAAGTGATAGAGAATAAAAGTGTGTTGTTTCAGGCTTCTGGGCGTGCGGGACGTCGTCATGGAGCCGGCGACAGCCCCCACCCCCCTCCCCATGCTGCTAGGACACGTTTCCCGGCCCCCGGGCAGTTCGTTGTGGCCACATGGCCGAGGCTGCCCGTGGACTGTTCCGGGGAGGGCAGGGGGGGGCCGCTGCCAGGCCTGTGCAGGGGGACAGTAGGGGGGTGGCCACTGCCTGGCCCCACTAGCAGACCCAGACTTGATACCACCCCCCCCAGCAGATGCCACGGGTGGACTGTGCTGCACGTCCCAGGCCCCAGGACGGCCTCTGCCTCCTCTGCTCAAGCCTCTCCCCTCCCCCACTCCACCCCCTCAGTCTGACCCCGTTTCCCACCTGTCACACAGGGTGCCTCTCAGATCCTCCCAGACACCCCTGCATGTCTGTGGCATCCACTCTCACCCTCCTAGTAATGGACCAGGCCCTCGGCACCCCTCCCCCTGGGCTCTCAGAACAGTCAGCACAACCCCCAGGGTGTCATCCATGTCACAGCTGGGGAAGCTGAGGATCCCCAGCCCAGGATCCTGCATTCCCTCCACCCAGCGCTCGGCCCAGCGCCAACACCGTGCTGCCCACCGAGGGTGTGCCCAGCGTGCAAACAGGTGACAGCCCCACCCACCACGGCACACGGCCCTGGAGGGCACGGAGGGCGCTGGGAGCCATGCGGGCGCCCCCAGCACCTTGAAACCCTGAAGCCCAAGCAGGTGTTTATCTTAACAAGTCCACAAACAGTGACCTAAACCTTTGGAGACGCTCAGACACTCCAGAAGCGGAGGCACAGACAGTCGGGGACCCGGGGACCCTGCAGGGAGAGAAACCACACGTCCCCCAGCAGCCCAGACAGGGAAGGTCTGATTTGATCCCAGGTCCCGGACCCGCAGGGTCCATCGGGTCAGAATGCATCTCTCTAAAACGTGAACCGAGCACGTCGCCACATTTGCCACCATCACTTTATGGGACTTGCACGATCGGGGAGGGGGCGGGAGGTGCCCTGTGGCGAAATGTCAAGCTCCCTTGCCCTGGGTTCAGATTCCTGCTGCGAACTCAGCTTGTGCGCCCCAGCCTCTCACGCCAGAACATATCTGTCTGCAAACCAGGGACGAGCCTCCCTCCCTGGCAGGTGGCCGTGAGGCCTGGGTGGACTCACCTCAACCATGTCGTATTTGGATGAGAAATGACAAGGCCACCCAGCCAAGGGGATCCGAGGCGCCCAGAGCAGGCCGCTTCCCCTGTTGCTGCATGAGGGGCCCGGGTGAGGCTCGGGTGCTCAGGCCCCCAGGCACGAGCACAGGAGCGCCGCACGAATCACACATACATCACACGCACGCGCCTCATCTACGTTATGACCTTCGGGAGTGCACGTCTCGGAGCGTTGACCTGCGTTCTCACTTCTCAAAAGACCCCATTGGAACTGCCACCTGCACACGGTAGACGTGCTCCCTGGAGCCGGTTTCCCTGGAGGCTAGGAGGTGTCCTCCAAGGGACGGAGCGTCCATGAGGAGCGGGGTGGCCACAGAGCCCGAGCGTCGGGGTCCACGACCCTGAGGCGTCGGGGCGTTTGGTGCTGGTGGGAAGTGCATCGCCAACTGGAGAAGGCCAGGCCGCAACGGAAGGAGGGGACCTCCAAGCCCCTGGGCCTACGGAGCCAGGTCCCCGTGGCCACTGCCCGAGCCGTGTTTGTGGGAAGCGTTCCAGTGAGCGGTGGCCCCCGGGTGACACAGATTCCCTCAAGAAGCTGGTACATCCCTGGGCGGCCCCAGGACCCTAGGGGTGGCCCCGGGCCCTTCTGCTGACCCCATAGGATACCCCACAGGGGCCCCTGGCTGCATCAGGCTGCTTGCAGACCTGCTCAGAGGTCCCTGGATTCTGAGTAGCAGGTGAAGACATGTGTGCAAATCCAGGGTGACCAGCACATGGCGCCCCAGCACCCACCCCGAGGGCGCGACCCTGAGTGACCCTGTAACTTCCCATCCAAGCAGGGACACCACTAATAATGAAGCAGGAGCCAGAGGTGGACAGGGGACTTCGGATGACCCTCCAGACAGAAAGGACAAGAGAGGCTGACGTCCGGACCCGCTGCTGAGTCGCTCACGTCATGTCTGACTGTACCCGGCCTGATGCCCCGGGTGACGGCCTTTGCGCAAGTATTTATCAAATTTACGGTAGGCACAGAAGACTCGGTGCGTGTGCCCTGTGCACATGAGTCCTTCTCCCCGTCGTCCCGAGTGGCGGGCAGCCCCGTGCGAGTGTGGATCTCTCAGGCCCCTTCACACCTTAGCGGCCGGCCGCCCCCACCACGGAGGGCACCCCAGGGCCCATGGGGATGAAGATGCAAGGTCGCCGGCGAGCCTGACTCTCCCTCTGTCGTCACTTATCCCTCACGACCAAAGATCCTAGAGTAATCCTGGGTCATCCCCTAAAAACCCAGCCCAAACCACCTTTCCTGGGCTTCTCCAGCCTCTTGCAAAACCTTTGTCTTATAAAAACCACAACCACCGAGTATGGGAAAGTGTGCAAAGTAACAGAATAAAATAAGGAAGGCTTTGCTGATAACCCTCAACACACAGAGACGAGCACTGCTGGTATTTGGGGGCATTATTTTTAGATGCATTTTTTTTTCACAGACTTTTTTTCTTTTTTTAATACGGACGTGAGATTCTTCTCCCATTGTTGGAGTCATATGATATTATGGTACCTGTCGGGATCCTGCCTTCTGTTCCCCGCACGCATCCTCTGCACGTACTCTCAGCAAACATTATTCCTAATGGCTGTAATATTCTTCTGACTGGATAGACCACAGTTTACTTAAACATTCCCCGTGTTCAGGCACTTAGGTTGTTTCTAATTATTTTGCTAAAAATACGTCTATTTTTCGCACTTAGGATCACTTCCTCAGGATAGCATCCGAGAAATTACACCGTGGGCGGAAGCGCACGTCTTGGGGCGTGTGGCGTGCGGCGCCCGTCGCCCGTCCTCGGGGCCGCCCGGCTGCGTCCCCCTCGGCCGTGGTGGCGTGGATGCCAGCTCCGCGGCGCGCTCCGGACATTACCGCGTTTTAATGTCTGGTCCCCTTATTAACCAGAAGGGGTACTTTGTGTTAATGTGTGTTTCCTTTATTACCAGGGAGGGAGGTTTTCCCCCCATGTTTCTTTTCCTAATTATAATCAGGTTTCCTGTGAATTGGGTAACTGTGGACTTTGACCAATAATCTGAGGACGTGCGTGATGCTTATCCCTTCTTATGAACTCTCTCTGCACAGAAGATATTACCCGTTAGGACGTCGTATTTGCTGGGAGTATTTTTCCAGGTTTCCGTTGATTTTTTTTCTCTTTTTTGTGTGTGTGTGTGGCCTGTCTTGTGTTTGCTGGATGCAGAATTTTCCCGTGTTTATGTGGACTCAACCTGTCCTTTCGGCGAATTTGTCGATCGTTTTTCTCATCTTAAGGTGCCTTCCCCTGTTACATTTCGAGGAGTGTTCAGTTCCATCTGGCTCAAGAGTTTGGCTGATTTTAAGTGTTTTCACAGCGTGATCTCGGCCCCCGGGGGCACATGGGTGCGCGGACCCTGCCTGTGACTCCCTGGAAGAGGAGCAGTCCGTGCTCCAGGCTAGGCCGGGGGGACGAGGAGGCAGTGGGGGTGGGGGCAGCGAGACGCTGGTGCCCGGGCCCGAGGAACTGTCACCACGTCTCCATTGCACATTCCCTGGGTGTTTTATTATGGAAAAATACACACGGTGTAACATCTACCACCGCCACCACCTGGGAATGTGCAATCGAGGGGCTTTCAGTGCCCCCCATGGCACCGTCCGCCTCCAGAATGCTCCTCGTGCCCATTCAATGCCGCTGCCCCGCTCCCCACTGTAGCTCCGGCGCCCATTCTGCTTCCCTTCTGCGTGAAGTGGACAGCTCTGGGCATTGGGCGTGGGATCGTGCAGCAGGTGTCCCTCTGTGTCGGTCTCATGGCACCGAGCTCGTCCCTCCGGGTTCATCCACACGGTCACGGCATGAGGATGGCCTTCGTCATTTTCAAGGCTGAGTCACTGTTGCCTGTCTGGATGGGGCCACGGTCCCCTCATCCAGCCGTCCGTCCGTGCACATGCAGGTCGCTTCCCTGTCCCCCACTGCGTTTCTGATTAGGGTCATTTTCCCCCAGAATGGCCTCACGCCCCAGTCGTGTGCGCTGCAACTCACACAGAGCACGGCTCCTCAGCCAACGGCGGCCTCCCCCGGGGGATGCGTGGTGGCTTCTGGTCGTCGCACCCGGGGGACAGGAGGTGACTGGCATCTGTGTGGAGCCAGGGATGTTGCTGAACGTCCCACAACGCATGACAGAGGCCCTGTGAACCCCACCCACGCCCACCCCCGCTGACAACAAAGAATCACAGAGCCCAAAACACTGATGGTGTCAGACTTAAGAAATCCTGCTTCTGATTAAGGGTCAGCAGATAAACTGGCTAAAATGATGCACCAACGCTGGTGTGTCGGGCACGCCTGGCTGTCCTACGATGCCCACGCTCCCCTAGCAGAAGAGAATGTGTCTCAGGACACACACAGCCAAAAGTCAAAAGAAAAAAGGAGCAAAGAAAGACAAAAGAGGAAAAAAAGAGAAAAAGTCAAGAGAAGAAGAGTCCTATCCCCTCTTCCCCTGCAGCTACATGGAGCCGAGAGACTAAAGCTCTGGACGGTGAGATGTGAGCAGAAGCGTCAGCAGATAGTTTCAGGGCCCACATTAAAAGCCAGCCATCGCTCCCATCTTGCCTCTCGCTTCCTGAACCCTGGGATGCAGATGTGATGGTTGGAGCTGCAGCATCCTTCTTGCTCCACAAAGTGGCTTTGGGGACCGAGGCCATGGCGGCTGGACCGCCAAGACGAGAGGAGGTCTAAGGGGTGAAATTTCTTTGTGGTTGTAGCGCGAAGCCACGGCCCCAGTACCGGGCAGTCTGCCTCCAGGCTGCACGAGAAAGGCAGAAACAAGCTTCTTTCTGATCCAGGCCATGGCTATTTGTGAGTCCCTCTGACTTTCCTGCCACGTCCAGCTGGAAATGGTGAAGTGGGCAATGTTGGTGACGCTTCCTTACAAAAGTCCAATGTGGAGTTGAAAAGATGAAACGGGATGAAATGTGCACGTTGCTCACCTTATCGCCTGGTGCGCAGCAAGCACCTGATGGCTGAGCCACAGTGGCCTTATCAGGCAGCAGGTGCCGTGCCACCAGCTGCAAATCCCCCGATGCACGTCCAACCCCGAGAGGCGCTGGTCGTGACATCTGGGTCGCCCTGGGGACGTGTGGCCCAGAGGTGCCGGGAGAGTGGCCTGTGCAGCGTCACGTGGCAGGGCCCAGAGGCGGAGCTGGAAGCCCAGTGGACTCGGGATCGAGGTCTGCCCCCCGCCGCCCGCGGCCAGAGTGCCTCCTGGACAACAGCGCAGGTGAGAGCAGAAAGCAGGGGTCCCGATGTCGTGAGGGAGCGGGAGTACCTGCCTGGATGGGCGGACGCGGCCAGCTCATGACCATCGCCCTCCTGTAGGTAAGGAGACCGGGGCTCCCAGAGGTCAGGACGCCTCTGCCAAAGGTCACTCACGGGCCCGTGCCCGGCCTCACGGAACAGCAGACCCCAGCCAGGCCAGGCGCCCTTCCCCTCGCCATCTCGCCTCCCCTGTGGCCTGTGGCCCCCACGCCTCCTTGTCCCCACCTTGGCTCAGACACTTTTTGAGCCTCTGAGTCGCTTTGGAAATGGGCTGTGTCCATAGCAGGCCCTCGGCAACGGCCGCGAGCAACAACAGGGTGAGCACGTGTCTCGTCAACGTGGAGACGGCCAGCACTTTCGGTCTGCGGGAAGAGGCGGAAGGCTTTGAGGGGAGGTGGGCGTGGAAGGCTTCCTGGAGGAGGGGAGGCTTGGCTGTCCTACCTGCAGAGGGCAGAGGACCCCCGACAGGACTCACTCACTCAGGCAGTGAGTCTGACTTTCGGGGATCCTGGCTTCCCCAGAGGCCAGCCAGCACCTAGTTTGGGGCATTGGGGGCGAGAGATGAGAAAGGTGGGTCCCTCACTCCTGAGAGAGCTCATTTGGGTAGTTAGGCGCTAAAGAGGGTGTAAAAGTGACTTACGAGCTGAAATCAGGTGTTAGAGCATAAACACGCCAGGGCCCGTGATTGATTTGACTGTGTAAATAGCTTTTATAATTGGTATGTTTTTTATTAAATTTTAAAGGCTGCGTGTTTATGTGAGTGGGGATCCTGGGCATGCTCAGATGGCACATCTGTGCCCGTACGGCTTCACCCAGCTCCTGTGGGCAGAGCCCAGGACCATGAACTGTGTCTCTGAGGGTCAGGCCCCTGTTCACTGGAGGCCTGAGCAGGAGAAGGGACCCCCCCGCCTTAGCTCCCTGGGGCGTGAAGTCCTGAGGTTTTAAGAGAAGCAAGAGAAGGGGTTTGCTTTCTGCTTCCCCATGGATGCACGGCCAGTCCACAGGCACAGAGCCAGGGCCTGGTGGGCACCTTCACCTCCTCTCAGCAGCTCTATACCAGGGACAGGGCTCAGAGTGTGACCAGGATCAGGGCTCAGGGTGTGACCAGGGTCAGGGCTCAGGGTGCGACCAGGGTCAGGGCTCAGGGTGTGAACGGGATCAGGGTTCAGAGAGTGACCAGTGTCAGGGTTCAGAGTGTGACCAGGGTCAGGGTTCAGGGTGTGAATGGAGTCAGGGCTCAGGTCACACAGTGAGGTCAGGGCCGAGAGTGTGACAAGGGTCAGGGCCAAGACTATGACCATGGTCAGGGCTCAGGGTGTGACCAAGGTCAGGGCTCAGGGTATGACTGGGGTCAGGGCTCAGGTGTGACCAGGGTCAGGGCTCAGGGTGTGACCAGGGTCAGGGTTCAGGTGTGACCAGGGTCAGGGCTCAGGTGTGACCAAGGTCAGGGCTCAGGTGTGACCAGGGTCAGGGCTCAGGGTGTGAACGGGATCAGGGTTCAGAGAGTGACCAGGGTCAGGGCTCAGGGTGTGAATGGGATCAGGGTTCAGAGAGTGACCAGGGTCAGGGCTCAGGGTGTGAACGGGATCAGGGTTCAGAGAGTGAGCAGGGTCAGGGCTCAGGGTGTGACCAGGGTCAGGGCTCAGGGTATGACCGGGGTCAGGGCTCAGGGTGTGACCAGGGTCAGGCTCAGCTTGTAATCAGGTCAGGATTCACTTTGTTATGTCAGTTCCTTCGCTGTCTCAGGTCCTTCCGAGGTCAGGGGTCCCTGGAGGCTGGGTCACCTCCCGCCCAGCGCCGTTGAGCCTCAGTGAGGCCCGCAGGGGCGCCAGGGCAGGGCCGTGAGGACTATTATGGCCTCTGCCGTCGACTCCTGAGCCCGGCTTTCCTCTAAGCTTTGGCAAACTCCCGTAAGCCCGGTCTGAGCCTCTGTCACTCACTGGAGCTTTGCGGCCAGGAAGGAGGCTGCCCCTCCCTCGTAACTGGCGGGGGCTGGCGTGGAACAGCCCAGAATGACTTGTCCACGGGGAGCAGCTCCCGCCAGACGGGATGAAGGCATTTGCGCCAGGGAAGCCGCCTCAGGCTGTAGATAAAGACGGAGCTTGTCCTCCCTCCCTCATCCCCTGAGGCCCGCTGGAGGCTGCAGGGAGGCGGGTCCTCCTCCAGGGTGACAGTCACCGCTGCTCCCTGGCTCAGGGATGAGCCCGCAGCCCCAGCCAAGAGCAGGCGATGGAGGCTGGTGTTGGCCATTGTCACCCTGTGAGCAGCCAGCGTGAGGACCAGGAGCTCAGGCAGGCGCTGCAGCCCTCCGCGACCAGTGTCCTCGTCCCCAGGCCTGCAGGCCCTGTTCCGTCCTTCCAGAGCCCCCTCAGGCGGGCTTCACGTCCCCGCACGTGAGGAAGGAAGCAGGGTCTCGGCAGCGCCAGGGAGCTGGGCCCCCGACGCCCGCCGTCATCTTCTTCCAGAGGCTCCTTTCTGGGCCTGGAGTCTGGGCATAAGTCTGGCAGGGCTGGACGGGGGCTCCCTCTGTCCACCCCGAGGTCCCTGAGGTCCCCAAGGAGTGCACCAGCCGAGGGCAGGAGCTCAGATCGGGCAAGGCCGATCTGGCCATGGCTCCAGCTGGCATCCCTGCCGGGTGCCCACTGTGCTGGGCACGGCCTCCCCACACTCCTGCCCGGGGCCATATGTCCTGCCAGCCGGGGCCCAGCAGCCCTTTCCCAGAACCCCCGCTCTGAGGAGGGATTCCATGGGCTTCTAATTTCTGCATAAACAGCCCCCAGTGACTGGCCCCAAGCTGTGTCCCCTCCATGTGAAGCCAGCCTTCACTGAGGGCAGCCGGGTCGCCACCAGGTGGGGCGTCTGGCCCAGGAAGGATGGGACAGGACCCTCCCTCAAGGCCCACTCAGCCCCCTGGGGAGGACGGAGCTCTCCGACCCAGGCATCAGGAAGACTTCCTGGAGGAGGGGGACCCTCCCGCTAGGCCTTAGGGCCAGAGCAGTGTGGAGAGGCGGGGGAGGCAGAGGCACAGGGAGTCCGCCAGGTAGGGGCGTCAGGTCAGGCCACCTGGTGTGAGCAGCAGCCTCGGGGTCAGATGGCCAATACCCCCGGGCTCCCAGAGAGAACCCCGGGGTTCAGAGACGGGCCATGTGAGTTCAGGGGCCTTGGGCAGAGAAGCAGGGGGAGCTTTAGACCCAACAGAGGGGGCCCTGCCGCCTTGGAGACCCAGCTGCCACGAGGGACGGGCCCAGCGCTGGGCCGCCTAACGGTCCTCTGGGGAGGACGCGGACCTCACCAATCCCCAGCCGGCGACCGCTTAGCGAGCAGCCCGTGGGCGTCCTGAAGCCTCTGAGCACATGCCCCGGAGACCAGACAGGGAACGGGGGGGGCGGGGGGCTCTACGTTGGGCCCCTCGGGGGTCGGGCTGGGCCTCCACCGCCCCACCCAGACAGGGGGTCCCACTCTGGGAAGAGAGCTGTGGAGCACCTGCAGGCGGGCGCGGGCTCCGGGGACGGCGGGGCTCTGTCCCAGCGGGGCTGGGTGTGGGGGGCCGGCCCGGGGAGGGCGCGGCAGGCCAGCTGGGCTCTGCGGCTGCTGCCAGCGGATGCGCAGCCCCCGAGCCGTCGCCACTAATAGCCCAGGCTCCGCTGCTGATGCGGCGCAGGATCGATGGACAGGAAGCTTTCTCGTGCAGAGATAAGATCACAGCAGCGGATTAAAGTCACAAATGAGCACACCCTCTTATCCCTGTGCCTCGGGGCTGGAGGGGGGGCCCTCCTCTCCCGCCGTCACCCGCAGTCACCGAGGCCCTGCACCAGCCCCTCCCTCTGCAAGCCTCCCGCCCCGGGCCCCTCTGTTACTGGCCGGGCGCTGGCGGCTGGAGTGACCGCTGGCCGGTCTCCAGGGCCCACCTGCTGCGGGCTGGCACCCCAGCTCCCCGCCCCGCACCCCGCTTCTTCCATCACCCGCCTCCCAGCCTGACGCCACCTGACACCCGCCGCCGTCCACACATCCCCAGGACGAGGCCTCACTGCTATGCTGTCCCCTCCCTCCGAGATGCCCTGACCCCTCCTGGGCCTCGTGAACTTGGGCATAGTCGAGGCCCAGCCATCCCCAGAGGGTGCCTTGATGCCCTTTGCGTCTCCCAGCCGGATCTCATCAGCCCGCCGTCCTCCCGCGGGTTCCCGTCTGTGACAGCGACATCACCGACGTTTGCTGAGTGCCAGCTTCGGACCTGGGGCGGGGCGGGGGCGGGCAGAGGGACTGAAGGCTGCCCACCCCACGGAAGGAGCCGCCTGGGAACACAGGAGGCGAGCAGGGCAGGAGCGCTGGGGGCTGGGGCAGGGGCTGGGCAAGCGCGGGGGACACGGCGGGGTGGGGCAGGAGGGGTCGCTCCCATGACTTCACGTCCTGGGCTTGTTGCTGTCCCCCCGTCAGCCTCTGAGCCTGGGGGAGCCCGCCTGGGTGACAGGCTGCCCGTGGACAGCCAGGGTTTGTCTGCGGCCAGAGCCGCCATGCACCTGACCCCCGGGGTTTCTCTACCCCAAATCAAAGAGTGCTCTTCCTTTTCTTCCCCCAGAAAAATAGACCAGCCACACTCGAGATGGGTCCCTATGAGCCCCTGTGGAGACACTGGGCCGACGGGGGCCGCAGGAAGCCAGAAGGGGGCTTCCTCTGAGCCCGGGCAGGGGGAGGGGCAGGGGGTGGCGGTGCCCAGACCCAGGGCTCCGTGGCAGGAAGAGACCCAGAGAAGCATCAGGCCGAGCCCCACTCAGGGGTCCTGGGGTCCCAAGCTGGAAGCAGGCCTCTGGGGGACGGTCGTCCCGCAGGGAGGCAGGAGAAGGTGGGCTCAGGCCCTCCGACCGCCGCGCTCCAGCCGGGCCTTGGGCAGGTCCCTCGGTATGGGCGGACGCGAACCCTAAGAAGCTACACCAGAATCTCACCCCAGAACCTCGGAATGGGGGCACATTTGGAACAGGGTCACTGCCGAGGTCCATCGTTCAGATGGGTGAGCCCCCCGAGCCTGGGAGAGCGAGTCCCTGCCGCTGTCCAGGCCGCCGCCTCTCGGGGGCCCTGTCCTGCCGCTGTACCCCTCCAGATGCCACCTGTCCGCTTGGGACACAGCTGCTTGCCCCCCGAGCCCCCCGCGCCCAGGGGCTGTGTTGCTGCAGGTGCGCGGGAAGAGACACGATGACAAAACGGAAGCGATCTGGCCACGTGCGTCCCACGCGCTCATCCACGGCGATTCCTAAAAAAGAGACTCGCAAGCCTGCTTGCTTAGGAAAGAACGCGCAAGCCTCTCGAGCCCCAGCCAGCTCCCCACACCCGTGAGCGAGGGGCCGGGGCTGCGGCCCCGAGCACCAGCCCGCACGGCTCCCGGCACGGCTACGCGGGGTCCGGGAGCCAAGGGTCCCAGGGACCAACCCCCAGGCATACACTTGGCACCCGGTCTGTTTGCTCAACAGAGAGTCTGTCAGACACATTTTCCCCATTCCAGCCCCTTCTTGAACCAGATTCCTCTGATTTCTCATCTTTATTTTGGCAGGGGAAAAAAAATGTAATTTCTAATTTAAAATTTAAAAAATCATCATCCTCATCAAAATGCACTCAGCTCAGATGGTGTTTAGGAAATTATCTCTGTCACTCTCACACACACCAGCACGTGGCCCAGCAGCAGGGACCGGCTCTCCCCGCCCCCCCCAACACTCCGTGTCCCCCCGCACCTGCCACGTGACGTGCCGCCGGGCCCCCCGCGGCCTGCGGGCTGGGGGCCGTGTCTGCTGACTCCGCAGAGCACAGTGCTGGCCTCACCTTTCTCCGCCCAGCTCGCGGTGCGACGCCCAACTCGTGAACTCACCTCTCTGGCCGGAGTCTGGAGCTCTGGCATCCAGGTGGCATGTCAGGGGACGAGCTGCAGCATCGTGGGGATTCATGAGGGGGTGGGGGCGTTCCCAGAGGGGCCCAAGCACGAGCTAAGGTCTTGGGCTGATTACAAACCTGCTGTGTGACGCGGGAAGGACACGGCTGCCCCCCAGAGCCACCCCCGGCACGTGAATGGAGGGTGCGTGGCCTGGCTCACCTCCTTCTGGGCCGGTTCTCAGGGAGAGCCAGGTGCTCTGCAAACAGGAGAGCTGCACGCACTCTGCACTCCGAGCATGACGAGCATTCGTTTGGGTTCCCGCAGAAATCCCGAGGGGCGAGGGGAAGGCTGACCTCACCGAGTCCTGCATTTGCCAGGTGGAGAGGCTGCGGCTGAGGGGGGCGAATCTCCTCTCCCACCAGGCCATCCCTGGGGGGGGGACACGGCCCAGGTCCCAGGCCCGCACACACTCCCCGCGGCCACAGGGGCAGCTGGCACCTGAGCGAGGCTCCCTACCGCGCACACGGCAAGGGCTGGAGCCCAGTGCTCCCTCCCGTCGTCTCCACTTTGCGGGTGGAAAACCCTGAGGCTCCGAGGGGAAGGCCTGTCCCGGTTCCCGGATGTCTGACCGCCCAGGCCCTGTGGTTGCAAACGGCAGAAACCCCGCCCGCAGCCATGCAGAGAGGACTGACCGGCTGGGGAATCCGGGAGAGGCGGACACCCCGCCTGCGGAACGCGCCCAGGGTGGCGGGGAAATCGGGGTCTCCCGTTGGCCGTGAGAGCTTCTCCTCGCCTCTGCCCATGCCCTTCATCTCTGATTGGGGGACCCTGCACCTGCTGTGGCTCTGAGCTCTCCACCCCTCACCCCGTGCCCGCCTTGAAGCTCCGAGGACCACCTGGCTTCCTAAAGGCAGCCGTGGCTTGCCCTGCTCAGAGCTCTGAATGTGCCGGCGCTTTCTTGCTACTTCCCGAGAGCTGATGCGAGGCGGGCCTGGCGATGCCCGGCCCCGAGGTTGTGTCGAGGCAGGCAGGCGTGAAGTGCAGGGTATGGGAGCCGGGTGTGCCTGCAGGCGTGCATGCGGGGGGCGTGCTGTCCGTGGGGCTGCGGCCCTGAAATCCTGGGTCCTCATGCTGGTTGGGCACTGGCTGGAAGGGTTCAGAGGCCAAGCCGCGAGGGCACAGAGGCCAGGCCACAAGAGCTGGGCAGCACCAGCCGGCACAGGAGGCAGCCGCACAATGAGGACTTTGGTTGAGAGGCGACAGCAGTGGACAAGACAGACAGGATGCCCCCAAGACAGGAGGCTGGGCCAAGGGACCAGAGGAATTTTGAGCCTCGACACCTCCCTGGAGCCCCACCAGCGCCGTGACCCGGCCGCAGGGCCTTCCCAGTGCGTCCCCGGCAGGCAGCGCTCCTCCCCCTTGGGGGTCTGTGCTAGCCTCTCACGGGGCCCGGGGGCTCACTCTCAGAAGGGCCCAGCGCCACTCAGGAGCGGGCAGGCCGCCAGTGAGCGGTGACGGCGGAGGCAAGCTGCCTTCCAGCGTCCCCAGTGTCTGCCCACACCGCCCGAAACTTACCTTTAGTTGTGCACCTCGTAGGGTCAGGCCTTGCCTCCAGAGAACCCACGTCACACAGGCGCGTGCACCCTCGGGATCCCCGTATTCCCAGAAGAGCCCGGAGGCTGTCACATCAGAGGCCCTGCTCAGCCTTCCAGGCGGGCGAGCCCTGGCACGGAGCTGGCTAAAGATGCACCCCCCCCACCCCCGGCCTGCCGTGCCGTCTGCCCCTCAACCATCTGGCTCAGGCATCAGGAATCCCCAGAAAAACGGAAACACGCTCCTCAGAAGGAGGGGACAAGCAGCTGTGGAAGCCCTGCTCTTGGCCAAGCACCTGACAAACGTCCCTGGTTAACTCCTCACAGCCACCGCTTGTGACAGGCGGGGCGCTGCAGGTCGGGGTCACGCCCCTGCTCAGAGCTGGGTTCGAATCCCCTTCCGCCCGTCTCTGGGGAATCATACCCTTTCTGGGGGTCTCTCAGTGGTCCTTTGGCCAGAGTCTCCATGAGATGAACAGGCCGTGTGGAGGGAGAGGGCACCGCGGGGTCGGGGCGCGGGCGCTGAAGCACCTGCTCTTCTGTGTTGGGAGGAGAAGTTCAGAAAGAGCCCCCAGGGCAGAGAGGACGCCCACCGCCGGGCGGGTGGGATCGGGGGTGGAGATGCTGGGCCACCCCTGGACTCTGGCCTGGATGCACACTTCCCCCAGGAAAGGTCGAAGTCCCCAGACTCTCCCTGCGGCCCCTCTGGCCCCTTCTTCCCACTGCCCTCACTCCACTTCTACTTTTACCTCACCGACGCCCAAGCCTTTGTTTCCACCTTTCTAATTGTGCACTTATGCTCCGTTGTCAAGGTCCTACTGCTTTTGGAGGACCAGGGTCATCCGGGGAGGCAAAGGCATGCGATGACCACCGCACGGGGCTGGGGCGGGCACAGGGGTTAGCCAGAGAAGCTGAGGCCAGCGAGCCCAGAAGGACAGCAAAGGCTGAAGCCATGGTGGCCACACTGTTGCCAAGAACAAGGGGAGGTGGGTGACAAGGAGCAGGTGAGTGAAGTGCGGTGTGAATGGAAGCAGAGAAGCCACACAGAACAAAGTCCGTGACCAAAGCAATGGCGGCCCCGGTCACCTCGGTGACCCCTGGGCAGGAGTGCGGTAGTCCAGGCTCCAGCAAGGACCTGGCACCAGGTCAGGATCACTGCCCTGATACTCAGGGGAGGTCATGACTCCGTTATTTCCTTCCTGGCAGTGTCTGTCCGGTGCTTACTGTGTGCGCTCTTGGTGCCACGGATTCCTGGGCCACCCCTCCCCCCACCACGCATTGCTCTTGTGGTCGCATCTCACACCTGGGCCACAGGTGCACTGGGCTAGCACCGTGGCTCCAGCCCTCGCAGCTACATCCCCACCACCTGGAACAATGATGAGCACACAGGAATCACTTGATATTGCTGAAAAAGACCATTGAGTAACGAGGTATTAACTTCCCATGTAAGCGTCCACTGAGAGCTCGGCCATCAGACAGCCAGGTCCACGGCCTGAACACGCAGGCCTGCCGCAGGCCACAGACACTGAGCCGCGATGTTCCCACACGGTTCTCCAGGCGGGGAGGGGGCTGCTCCCTGTCTTCCCACCAGAGCCGGCACAGCGCCCGGCGGGGCTCAGGTGGTCAGGACACGGGAAGGTGGACGTGGGGACCCCAGGGACTGGCCCCAGGCCGGGGCGAGCAGAGTCGTCTCAGGAAGGATTGGAAGATTGATCAAAGCCGGAGTGTCGGCCAGGATTGGGTTAAAGTCCAGAACTGGGACTGAGGACAATTGAAATGAATTGAAGGAATTGAATTTCACCGGATTGAGGAAAGGAAATCGGATTGAACGGAAGGAATCCAATAGAACGCAATTGAAGGTAAATTGGCCCGATTTGGTTTGAATTGAGGCATCGGCGTGCGCACCCGAGGGGAGGTCTGGGGCTGAGCCGAAGGCAGGGGCTGAGCCGAAGGCAGGGGCTGCAAGAAGTGAGGCCGGTTCTGAGAATCCCCTTGAACGACATTTTTGGGGGGCTTGCGTCAATTTTACCTGGAGCTGGGGAGCCCACACCGGAGATCCCCCCGGCTAACATGCACTTGGTCCATGGATCCAGTTCGAGAGCACACATGGAGCTCCTACTGCATGCAGGCGCAGGGCCAGGGCCTCAGACACGAAGACACCTGGCCCTGCCCAGCCCCCAGGGTTGGCTGTGAGCCTGGGGGGCTGGAGATGGGCCCAGGGGGGAGCAAACAGGCTCTCAGGAGCCCTTGGGAGGCCTGAGTCCTGAAGGAGGAAAGAGGGGGCCCCAGGAGGGCATGGTGGCTCGTGGTCTGGGGCCACAGGAATGAGAGCCCGGCAGTCCTGGGCTTGGGCTCCGTGTCCTCCCTGAGCCTCAGTGTTCTCATCTGTAAAATGAGGACAATCAGCTTCCTTGGGGGAGGGGACGCAAGAAGAGGAGGGGTCAGCGTTTCCTTTCCCCACGACCCCCACCCCCTTATGGCTGGATGTTTCCTTTCAGTTCCCCTGACTGGACACTGGGATTTTCAAAGCAAACTTCAGAGGTCTTGGGCCACCTTCTCGTCCCCTAGAGGCCAGAGGCCCAGGCACAGTGATCATTTCTGATCCTCGGAGCCCACTTGCCTCCTGCTTGCCTGTGCAGCCTCCCACTGCTCCCCCTGCCCACCCCGGGGTCCCGAATGCCGCCCAACAGACCACCCACTGCGTCATCCCAATCCTCCCTGCATCCCAGCCTCACACCGTCCTGGGTCCTCCTCCCACTCCAGGCTCAGTCACACAAACGCCTCCTCCGTGAAGGCCTCCCGTGTGCCAAGGCGGGGCTCATGCCACCCTGGGGCTGAGCCATGTTTGCCTGTGAGCCCCGGGACAGCACGCAGGGTTCATTCTGTGTGGGTGACTCGCCCCTCGGCGTCCACCCCGGGCTTTCTGTCTGGGGCCTCCCATCCCGTAGTTTGTTTTCCTGCACAGGTTTTCAAGGACGTTTTTAGACGATCCATCTTGGGCTGCCTCCTCCTCCACAGCGCGGCTGTAACGGGAATCACCAAATGGAGCATGTGCCATCCCGGTAACAGGAGTTTAGCTCCTTCTCAGCGTTTCTGCATGTTTGCTCTATTATTTTTCTCCAACTTGTGTCAAGTTCAAGGATTTTCAGTCAATTAGTCTAAGAATACCTCGGCCTTGTTTTCATATTTCTAATAAGCATTTAGCACACGTGCGAGGCGGCATACGCTCGCCTCCTGCTG
The DNA here is from genome assembly GCF_053574225.1 of Canis aureus. NCBI lineage: Eukaryota > Metazoa > Chordata > Mammalia > Carnivora > Canidae > Canis > Canis aureus. The sequence goes on along the minus strand of NC_135624.1, from coordinate 39,201,895 downwards.
ACGCCCCCCATGCCGTCTCCGCTCCCGGCGCTGCCTTCCTGCGTCTTCTGTGCTGTCAGGGGGGAGCGGGACAGTCTGAGGATGGGACGCGTTGCCCTCCAGAGTGACACGTGCTGTCCACGCACGCCAGGGGGGGTAAGTGCTGAGTCCCCGGCACAGCTGCAGGGGGTGGGGGGTGGGGACCTCCCTGGATCTTGTCCTCGGCTCACGTCCCCCCACGACTCCGGGGCAGCGCCTCCCACGCAAACCCCATCTCCTGAGCCTATTTTTATATCTTTAAAATGAAGACCATGACCACTGGCTCCCCAGGCGCTGGGCCGCTCAAACGATGGGTTGACAGCGCTCCCCGTAAGAGCTGTGCGCCCGCCTGGGCTGGGCGGATGCGCCCGACGCCCTGGCCACCACCACAGTCCTACCCATAATGATGATCATGAGTCAAAATATCAATTAACTCACAGCACATGGTTTTTAAGGTAAAAACAGTCCTTAAAAATGTGAAAAATCTGGGAAGACAAAAGAATCAAGTGTGTAAAGCGAAACCCTCCCTGGAACTCACCATCGACCTCGCCATGGCCACGCTTGCCCCCTCCACGCTCTCCCCTTACTGCTCAAATAGCCTAAAAAAATACTAAACTTTACATCCTGTGCATCTCTGTGTCTTTGCAGATATTCTTATAAGCTCTTTATTTAATAAAGAAATTAAGCCTTCGTCTGTCATATTTGCTGCAAATATATTTCCCAGGCCATAATTTTTTTTTTGCCTTTTTATTTGGTGGTTTAATTCTGACATGCAGAAGATTTTCATTTTCATGCAGTCAAATCTGTCCATATTTTCTCTCCTGATTCCTTGTATTAGTTCTAAACTTAGGAAATCTTCCCTCTCCTGAGGCATGATGAATATTAAATTCTACTTAATTCTCACTTTTCTGGGCCCTGATTTTTTTTTTTAAATATACTTAACGCTAATCCCAACGGAATTCAGTTCTGTGAGCAGGTGGTGGAGGCGGGTGAGCCTGCCACCCTGACCTCCGCAGAGGAGGGACCTCCGATGGGCACCGAGCCTCTCCTGGGCGCCCCCCACCAGGTCCCGGCCCCCCCGGCCCCTGCCAGCGCTGCCCCCTCCCTGCCAACCTCTCCCTGCCCAGCAGCTAGAATGAGCTCCCAGAGAACAAATGGGCTAAAATCCTCGAAATGTGCAAAAGTAGAAAATAACCTCAAAATGGGCCAAATTGCAGCTAATGTGGCATGTTTGGTGAGGAACTCCCCCTCAGGCTCTTCCATCTGCATTCTGCTCCTGGCCTGTCCCCCCCCCCCCCCCGGAAGCTCTAGCCTCACCCCTGCTGGCTCCCATCCCCCGGCCCGCGGTGTCGGCCCCCCCAGGAGCTGCCCGAGCAGGGAGCATGCCCGCTGCACCCCCGGGACTTCGGTCACGGCTCACGACCTCCTTGCACAGAAGCGGCACCATTGCCCACCCCGCAGATGAATACAGGGGGAGTGAGTGGTGGCGCTGGACCCCAGGCCAGGCTGCTGGGACTCGGGGCCAGGTCTGCCCGCCTCTGCGTGACTCCCCAGGGCCGGCCAGCCCCAGGCAAGAGTGCCTCTGCTGGCAGAGCGGGAGGTGGCAGGCGGGCCTGGAGCTGCTGCAGTCACCACCCACCATCCATCTCCTGGGGACAGGGTGCAGAGGGGGGCCTAGAGCCCAGAGGCCTCACCTCTGCCCTGTCAGCCTCAGTTTGCTTCCAGGAAAATGCAAGGCCAGGACTGGGCAGCTGATCTCCCGAGACCCTCTAGGCCACCCAGCGAAGCTTGCCAGGCCCTAAAGCTTCTGCTGAGCATGGTGGTTCAGTGGCCTGGGCCCTCCCTCGCACCCTCATCGCCTCTGCTCCTCCCACGAGGGTAAAAAAGCCGAAGGATCAAAGGCTTCACATGGATGGAGTGAAAGACGGGCTCAGCTGGAGCGGGTGAGCATGGAGGAGCAGGCAGCTGGGCCAGGCCCCAATAGCAGGGAGGGAAGGAGCAGGGAGGCCCGCCCCTCCTGCCCAAGCCCCTCCAGGGACACGCAGGACAAGGACACGTAGCCAGAGGGCGTGCCCACCTGTGGCCTGGGGACATGGGCAGTGCCGCCCCCAGGACCCAGCCGAAGCCCCAGACTCAGATCGCCTGGACAGTCAGCAGGCCAGTGACTCTCCGGTGGGCACCGCGGAAGGGCCAAGAGAGGCAGGAGCCACACACATCACTGCACCCTCGTCTCACCGTCTGGACGGGCCCATGCCGGGCAAGACTGCTGCACCGTGCCAACAGGGAAACAGAGTCAGAGGCAGGGCCAGACTTGCCGAGGGGCACCCAGTCAGGGCACGGAGGGCAGAGGCTGGCAGCAGAGCCTGGTCCTGCCCAGCAGCCCTGAGGCCTAGCTCCTGGCTTCCCGACGGAGGTTGGGCACCGAGAAACCTTCGGGAAAGGCCCGTAAATCGCCTGGAGCTGATGGAGGGAGGGGGCGGGGCCGCGCCACCAGCAGCATTTGGATCCCGGCATGTTCATGGGCTCCGGAGATGCGCGCCAGGTGGAGACCGAGTACTCAGCCTATTAATTTGCTAGTTAATCATGCAGGACATTTGGTAATTAGAGCACGTGCATCCCCAGTCGCGCTGGCCAGCCCGGGGCCGGGCTGTAACTCACTCGCCACAGTGCCAACAGGTGCCAGGAGCCGCGGCCGTCCTGCAGCACCCTCCGGCACGGGGTGTGGGAGCCGAGGCCCTCAGGTGGGGGCTCCGGGCGCCCCCCCAGCCCGTGCAGCCCGGAGGTGACATCTGGGCCCACTTTCTGCAGGACTCCGGCCAGCTCCTCCTCATCTGTGACGCTGGGAGGCTTCAAGGAGGAGGAGGAGGAGGAGGAGGAGGAGACATCGTGAAGTCCTTCCTGTCAGCGCTCCCGGCAGTTCCAGGAAGGAGGATGACTCTGAGCCCTGGCACCTGCCACCTCGTCGCTGTGGCGTCCTCGTGGTTTGCAAGGTGCCCGCCCCAAGCCGCCCAGGCTCAGGCCCAGAGCCGGCGCTCCCGGGGGCCATGTGGGCCTGGGTGTCAGCCTCGTGCACCCGAGAGGGATGATGGGCCAATGCCCGGCCCGCAGGGGTCACTGGGGAAGCTGGAGCAGGTGGGCCCGAGGTCCCAGCGAGGCCCTGGGCTTGCCCGTGGGCGCCTTTGCCCCCGGACCCCCGTGCTGGAGGGTCGTCCACCTTGGCTCTGAGGACGGGAGGGCTCAGAGCAGCTGAGAAGTTGGTGCCGGGCACCCCCCACCCCCCAACCCCCTCACCGGCCAATCCTCCCTCAAACGTCCCCATCCCTCAGAAGGGCCATCGGGCGCCTTCCCCCGGCGGCTGTTTTATTCTCTAGCGTGTGGGACGTGGCCCCTCAGCAGGCCATGGGGTGGGAGGGTGGAGCCTCACTCACCGCGCGGTCCCCAGCACCCAGAACAGCCGCCGGCGCAAAATAGGTGCTCGATGGTTTGGGCTCTAGTTGTTGAGGGAGTAAATGGGGCGGCGCCTGAGGAAGATCCCAGCAGAGTTGGGTGTGCTGAACGCCCCCTCCCGCCTCCCCACCTCCCTGACTTCTCCCCTGCCGTCCCCTCCACCCACCACTGGGCTGGAGAACTCAGAGCCTGAGGCTACCCACCCGGGGGAGGAGGTGTGCAGGAAGACACGGGGTCCTCTGGGGAGTCCTCCTGACATGGTCGTTGTCCCCCCGCCCACCCTGCGGCTGCTGTGCCCAGACCCAGTCACGGTAGCAACCAAACAAAGTCCTGGTGGACTCCAGCCACCAGGCCTGAGCCCAGGGCTCCCCCTGCACCCTCCCCTCACTCCCCACCAGGCCTGAGCCCAGGGGTCCCCCAAGGGGCAGCCTCAGCGCCCAAATCCATGCTGATGACCTATCAGCCCTCAGGACTCAGTTTTCCTTCATAAAATGGGAGGACACCAAACACATGAGGCCCCCCAGAGCTGAAGTTCTATCATTTCCTCAACTTCAGAGCCCGAGGCCTGAGCCCCAGGGAACCCCAGACACCCCCCTGAGGCAGTCGGAGCCGTGAGGAGCCAGAGCAGCTGCTTATGTGGGGCACCGAGCAAGGGAGGGAGCAGGAGGGCCCCTGAGATGTGACAGATGCAAACGCTGGCCTTCCCCACCCTCAGTTCCCACCTTGGCCTCAGCAGGTTTCCCTTTGAATAATGAAGCCGGTTCCCTGTCCCATCTGTGATCCAGCCCAAGCGCTGGCTCCTCTGAACCTGGAGTCAAAACCAAGAGTCTCCAGCCTCTGTCAGGGTACCTAAGTGGAGAGACCAGCAAGTGCAAAGGCCCTGAGGCGGAGAAGGGCCTAGCTGACGCCTTCCAACCAGAGGTCTGGGTGCCCGCGATCCTAAAGCCCGGCCCCACACTTGAAGCCTGGGAAGGCACCTCCCGGCTGGCCTGCCTCAGCCTCCACGCTCCTCTCAGGAGAGTCGGGCCATGTCCTCAAAGTCCCCCTCACATGGTGCCCCTCTGCTGCTCACAGCTCTTCCAGGGCTCCCGCGCCCTCACCCTTCAGGGCCCTGCGGCCACGTCGGGCTTCCAGGCTCCTGTCCCCACCCCTGCGCTCTCTGCTCGGCACTGGGACCTCTGCCCTAACCCGCCCCCGTCCACCAACCCCTCTCACGCTTCTAATCCTCACCCAAGGGCCCTCCCAGGGAAGTCCCCTGGCTTTCCTGGCCACAAGGGACACGTTGCCAGGGGCTCAGAGCTCCGGGGGCCGTTCATCCTGGGAGCGACCGTGTGCTCGTTCCTTCTTGAGGCTAACGCACACCTGTTCCCACGCCCCTGTCCCTCGGTCGTCAGTGGACTTTCTGGACCCTCGCTCTGTGCTCGGGGTGCAGTGGGCATGGCACTCACTGATAAAGTGCTGGAAAGTACGTTCTGAACAGATGAGGACACAGCCCGGGGGAACGAGTGGGGGGTGGACACAGACGTGAAGCTCCTGGAAGGCCACATGCTGCTGAGAATCTCCCTCTCGTGCTTTTCTTCATTTCCAGCATTTTGAACAGAAGGATCTTTGATCAAAAACCTGTAGTGAGAAGTGAGAGGAGGAAGAAGCTGGCCTGAGTAACCCCCATCAGAGGCCGGGGTGCCGCCGTGACTCTGCTCCCGCGGGGATCACGGTCCCGGGGGGGCTGGGGGCCCGGGTCAACCAGCTGCTGTGCCGCGGCCTGGCCAGGACCCTCAGCGAGCAGACACGGGTGGGGAGCTGGGCTCTCACCGCGGGTGGAGCCGACCTCGGGCCGCAGACCAGGAGCGTCAGGTGCGCTCCCGTCGAGGCCATGCAGACACGGGCGGCTGCTCCCCAGTGTGTGTGCACGCTCAGTCGTTGTGCACACGCACGGGCCCTGCTCTGCCGGCTGGGACCCCGGGAGCATGATGCTCCCACAGCTAAAGGCACACCCAGCGCCTGGATATTGGCCTCCAGCCTCCTGCAACAGGAGAGGCAGGGCGCCGGGGGACAACGGGCGATTCCAGGACCCGGACGCGACACGAGCGCTCAGAGTGAGCAAGGGCCATCCTTGGGGCAACCCGTGTGCCAGCAAGGAAGGCCGTGTGGGGACGGAAGCAGACTGGCGGGGCCACAGCCAGCTGGACGAGCGCCTGGCGGCCAGAGGTGGGATGGCTCCAGCAGCAAAAATTAACAAAGTGGTTATGGATTGTCACCCAAAGAATCAATTAAAGATCCCTGAGTCTATATTGACATAAATACACGATTGGCTAAATAAATATATAAATAAGAACAGACAAAGCCCCCAGGCCAGAAAATCCCAAACAAGCTGGATAGACACTCTTCCCTCAAGGATCAGGGTGGGGGAGCGTGCCCCCCACTCTCTGGGCGTGGGCTGCACACGGCGCCTTCCTGCCCAAGCAGACACTCTGGAAAGAAGGGCAGGGAGGGAGGTGACCATCCCTGACAGGCACAGCCTCCAACACGTGACCAAGGTCGACACGGGCCCCGTGAGTCGGGTCAGCGCCCGCAGTGAGATGAGACGGCACTTTGCCTGCGCGCCCTTCCTCCCAGAAACACACGACCCCTGTCCGCGCACGAGAAACACGCCAGACAAATTCCACCACGAGATCCCTGACTTCCTCAAAGCCGTTGAAGCCGGCGAAAACAAGGGAAGTCTGAGAAACCGCCACAATCCAGGGAAACCTCACCACGGAGCAGAAAACAATATGTCACGTAAAACCCAAGAAAATTAGGAAAAAGGACAAGACCCTAGTCCATGGTCACGTGTCCATGTGGAGTCGTTCCTTGTGACCAGCGCAGGCTAAGAAGAGCAGGGACAAGGTGTGGGGTATGTGCGAACTCTGGATCGTCTTTGAACTTTTTCTATGAATCTACCATTATTCTACAATAAAAATTTTATTAAAAAAAAAATTCCACAGTGAAGTTACAGCAATAAGGCAAAGCATAGAAAGTACCGGTGTCCTTGCAAGAGACTGAGAGGGACACACACACACCACGGGCCCGGGGAGGCGCCATAAGCCAGCAAGCAAAAGGGACCCCGCGCCCCAGGAGCTGGAGCAACAGGTCGGATCCGCCCCCCAGGAGCCCGCAGGGGGAGCGCAGCTCTGCAGACATGGTGATTCCGGAGGTAGAAGCTTCCAGAACCTGAGACACAGAGTCCCCGCTGCCTGTCGTATGCTGCCTGTTGGCCATGACAGTCCTGGGACCCCCACGCGATGTGCTCCCGGGATCCCCCCAACTCGGTGCTCAGAGGACCAGGGAAAGCACAGCAGCTCGGCTCCTCGTTCGCAGCTAAGCATCTGCAAACCAGAGAGGTTAAGACACGTGCTCAGGAGCGCGGGGCTCATGTCCTCTTCTGGCCAGCCCAGGCGGGGACTCGGAGGTATCTGGGAGGGCGCATCGCCAGGGCCGGACGGCGCAGGGCTGGAGCCAGGGTGCTGGACTGCCGAGGACCAGGCGACTGAGGCCGGGGGCTTCACCTCCTGCAGCTCTGGAAGCTGGAGGCCCAGGACCGAGGGGTCGGCGTGCTGGGGTCCCGGTTTGCAGACTCCTTGCCACAGCCTCGTGTCGTTGGCGGGGTTGGGCTGGGTCTCACGCATCTTCCTCTTCCTACAAGGGCGAGGGTGCTTATCTACCCACCCTGGGACCTGCTCTGACCCCAACCCCCTCCCCAGATGTCATCTCACCGGAAGTCAGAGTTTCCCAATGGTGGGGGTCAGGGTGCAGCATTCGGCACAGAGCAGCTTCTGGAGAGATGTGTGGCTTTGGGATAGCGTCTCAGCCTCTCTGGGCCATCGCAGCATGTGGACAACGGGTGTCACTGTGCTGTGTCCTTCGTAGAGCGCCTGCAGACTAGTGGTCAATACCCGCTAATCCACTTGGCAGAGCGGCCGTGACCATCAGGTACGTGGGCATCGGTCGGGCAGCCCCAGGAGGGGTCTGCAGCGCTGGGGCCCCATTTTCCCGCCAGAGAAACTGCAGACCCGGGAAGTGGAGACTCCCATCCAGGACCCTGGACTGGTCCCCTCTCGCCCACACTGCCCGGAGCCAGGTCTCCACCTCCATCCCCCTCCCACCTGGACCCCCAGACTTGGCGGTTCATCCCTTCTTCTCCTTGACCCCCTCGCTCGCTCGCAGCTGTGACCCCTGCCTTCCCCAACGTTTCTCGGGCTGATCAGGAGCCTCCAGCTGGTGATGTTCACTGAGCAGCATTGGGCCCCCCTGCCCCCGGAAAGCAACAGCCCGGGGCACGCGCGGCATGTGAGCCCTCCTTCCTGTGGGAGACCCCAGCCGTGTGGCTTTGGGGGGCCTCTAACCTCTCCCAGCCCCACTTTTCTTTCCTCTGAAATGCAGATGCACCCCCGCCTTCCTGAGCTGCCGCCCAGGCGCGAGCCTGTACCTCCAGAACACCCACCTCCTCGGCACCTCGCCTGATGGGACGTAAGTGGGTAAGTCCTTGGCATAATTTTGCCTCTTGGATGGTGAGTCAAGGGGGCGTTCTGGAAACAAAGCCCCTGTATCCATCCTTGAGTGCAAAAGAATCACTTAAAATATAAAAATAACACTTTTACGGTTATTAAGGTAATAAGCATTGACTGCAAACAACATAAAATAAAAAAGTAAGACGGGTCCTAAAGGAATGACGATGTTGAGAGCAAACTGCCGGCACTCGCACCCCCCGGAGCTGTTAAAACGTCTTTTAAATAGTAAATAGTTTTTAAATTCCGTGTTTTGTATTATTCTGATTCAAAGCGGGAGAGCTGGAGAGAGAGAGAGAGAGAAAAAATTTTACCAAGTGGCCCCATCTGGGACGCGCTGCCCGTGGCCGGCCCTTCCGAGCCGCAGTGCCCACCGCAGGCATCTCTCCGCGTCCAGAAGCTCAAACCCGCGCCGCCCAGAGCCCACACCACCTCCGCTCAGCACCCTCCTGCCCATGCACGTCGAGTGCATTTCCAGCGTGGACCGTACCATGGCCAACGATCCTCAGAGCACCTGCTGGCGGCCTCCTGGTATCACCTCCATGTGCTGGACATCAGGTTTTTTGGGTTTTTTTTTAAGATTTTATTCATTTATTCATGAGAGACAGAGAAAGAGGCAGAGACACAGGCAGAGGGAGAAGCAGGCTCCATGCAGGAAGCCCCATGTGGGACTCGATCCCGGGACCCCAGGATCATGCCCTCGGCCAAAGGCAGGTGCCAAACCGCAGAGCCACCCAGGGATCCCCCAGTTATTTTGTTGTGACACATCCCCTGAGGCTGCGAGCCCTGTGCAGTCAGCGGCGCTGGGCCACACTGCCTCCCCGGAGCCTTCCCCTGCCCCTCAGCGGGTGGAGCCCTGGTCCCCTCCACCACACCCGCCCCCCGCCTCCCATCAGCCCTGCAGCTCATCATCGGTGGGAGAGGTATCACCCTCCTGGCTGACGAATGTTGAACCCGAGGCAGGTCCCCATATCTGTTTCTAGGTCCTTCTTGGGGAATCAACTTGGTCCTGTCTTGGTCCGTTTCTTGCTTGGAGGTTACTCATCTGAGAGATTTGGGGCTCCCTTATTTTGTGACAGTCAAAGGCATGTGTACAAAGAACAGCAATCCAAGTAGGGGCTGCGCCCAGTTCACCGTCAGAGGGAAAGCTGATAACGCATGCCCACGCATATCCACACACCGATGCGTGCACGCACACGCACACAGGGGCACCCATGATCACACAGCAGGTACCAGAGCCGCCGGAGAGGGTGCTCGTAGCCACGAAGGAACAAATGTTCTCAAAATGTGGTTGTTCCCTTGCAGGCTGCAGGCTACTGGCTTTGGGAACGCAGCCCACCAGCTCGTCTCCCCCGCTCCCCCGTCCCACCCACCGTGGACTCAGCGCAGAGACTGTCGCTATTCTGCGGAGGAAATGGCGACAGGTGAGACGCAGACCAGGGTCCGGGCAGGTTTGATGTCAACCTGTGGGTTTGTGGGGGCATCGCCACCCTGAGGACTCTGCACTGCCGCTGACTTAGCCACACACCTTACATGGAACCCACGGTCCCCAAACTAGGCTAAGGCCAGCCTCTCCCCACCCAAGGCAAGGCAGCCCCACAGGGACCCCTATCCTCCATCCCGAGCTGCAGAGCTTAGGGCACAGGAGCAGGGACAGGTTTGATAGCTCTGTGCATAAAGCTGCCAAAGGATGCATCATGAGCTCAGGAGATATGAACAGGAGCAGAAGGTCCAGGGGACAGATGACAGGGCCACTCCATCCTGGGCATTGGGTCCAGGTGCAGGCACAGCCAACGAAAGCCATTTGTAGCTCATCTGCCCTAAGGTCTCCTGGCTGACCGCAGGCACCTCTCCTGCCAGCTCCCCTCTGCCCAAGCACCCGCCCAAGCTCCGTTTCCTGCTCAGACACTGGGCCTGGCACCGGCAGGGCAGACAGAGCTGATAAGTGCCGTCCTGGCACAGCTCACATGCCAGGCTCTGGAGCTCACCTCCAAGATGCCGCAGACACTCACACCTCCCAAGCGCCAGCTTTCACCCCTAGAAACGGAGCAATGGCCCTTCACCGTGCAGCGGGGCGGGCAGTCCCATGAGCCAACAGCGTACCGCCCAGAAAGTGGTTGGGGTGCCATGAACGGTGCCCATGCACGTGTCTCACCCCGCGAGCACCTCACAGGGGAGCCTGCCACCCCACATGTGAAGGGAGGAAACAGGGAGAGAGGGAGCACCATCTCCCTCCCACGGGGCAGGGGCCTGGCAGCGGGTCCGTGTGGGACTCTGGGTCAGGGCCCCTGGCAGGCTCAGCGGGGCTCCTGGCATGCAGAGAAGGGGCTGGGGCGGAGGCACTGTGGACGCCTCCACTCCCCGTCTCTAAGGCCCGTGTCATCATCATCCCAGCATCTCTGTCTTCGAGGGAGGCTCGATTGAGTTAATGGCTGAGGAAGGATTCTGTGCGGGGACGTGTGGGACAAACGTCAGCGGCTGTTACTTTCTGTTTCTGCCGCTGTGAACTACTTTGCAGTGAAGGGCTCCTTGGAACGTCCGCTGTTGACAGGAGGGGAGAGAGAGGGTGAAGACATAAGTCACTGAGATGGAAGGATTCAGTGCGGGGCTGCCTGTGAAGCGGCTCTCCTCGAGAATCTCACCATGAAATATTCATAGGCCCCTCTGCCCGGCCTCTCCAGGGCATTCTGGATTCCGGCACTTGCAGGTGTGACCAGAGATGGGAGGGGGTGGCTCTCGACATTACAAGTGGGACCGGAGGAGCTCCCTCCTGCCCTGTGCAAGGGGCCCCGGGGCCAGGACAGCCTCACACAACCCTGCGCACTTGCAAAGATGCAGCAGGGACCAGAGGAGGGGTGACGTGCAGCTAGTAGGCACTCACTACATGCCAGCTTTTGCATGGAGCACTTTACGTGTGCCAGTCACTGGGTCCCTACCTTGGCCCATAACATGGGCACTCACTCCATTCTTGTAAACCATGGGGCCAGGGCTTAAGCCCAAGTCTGTCCACCTCGTGAGACATGCGTGTTCTTTTTCCATCTGGTCCGGGTGGGGCTGCCAGGCATGTGCCCATTCCCATCGTCACATGGGACCCAGAACATGCAGGTAGTAATCCCAACCCTGGAACAACGGGAAAGTGTCATGGCCCAAGCAGAGGCCAGACAGCTCTCTGAGACCTCACACACATTCCTGGAAGAAAGGGGCTTATCTCCCTGCAATGTGGGCAAGGAGCTACAGACTCACCCCTCTAGTCAGACAGTACCACCACCCCTTGGAGCAACTTCATTCTGCAAGTCTGGAGGGGAGGGCTTCGGTGCTCACTATGTGCTAAAGATGGGGAGGATTTAACAGGGTAAAATAGGGAAGGAAAGAGAAGTTGCTGAGGGAGGGAAACTAGCTCCTTGCACTTTGGCTGTATGAAGAGTGAGGGAACATTTGTGTGGTTGGGGCAGCAGTGGGGGCAGGAATACAGGACAGCAGGTGGGCAAGGGCACCTGAAGATGAGCTCAGGCCAGCCCTACTTTGAACACCTGGTTCTTGTCTCTCTCCTCCAGTGCATGTGTATGTAGGGCAGAGGCCAGGAAAAGATCCAGGGCCAAAGGTGAGTGAGGCCCCACTATGGGCAGCACACAAAAGATATAAAGCCAGCACTCTCCAGCCCACTCAAGGCCTCAACTACCAGCTTCTATCGGGCCAAGTCTTTGGCAATGGATAGACTAAGAGTGTAAATCCTGGCTCTACCACTAGTTAGCTGAATGAGGTCAAGAAACTTACTGAACCCCTCCGAGCTTGAGGTTTTCTCATTTGAAAAAATTAAGACAAAAATCTCCTCCCTCATGGTGTTGTGGTTAAAAGGAAATACAATCATGTAAGTGCAACAAATGTAACATTTGTTGTTACCATGGTTGTTATACTGTTGCTGTGATGCTAACAGCAATGGTGATGATAGCAATGATTATCTTGGTGGTGATAGTGATGATGATGGTGATGGTGATGGTGGTGGTGATAATGGTGATGGTGATGAGGATGATGGTGATGGTGATGAGGGTGGTAATGGTGATGATGATGGTGATGATGGCAATGGTAATGATGGTGATGACAGTGATGATGATGGTGATAATGGTGATGATGATAAAGACGATGACAAGGATGATGGTGACAATGAACTGGTACCTAGAGTAGTGGAGAAACAGGAGGCCACTCCTGCAACCACCAGACTTTATAACCCTCACCTCTTGGACACGTCCACTGATATAACACAGCCTGCTACTGCTACCCCGACCTGTTGAGACCACCTAAGGTCTGAAATGAACAAACTGATGAGTGGGTGGGGAAGGGGTGATAAAGCAGGAAGACCCTCACCATCTTGGAGGACTCTGGGTTATCTTAGGACCTGAGCTCACCAGCCAGGCCTATAGGGCCTCTGTGTGAAAAGAATACCTTCTTTTCTTCCCGGATGGGAGCAAAGTCCCTGGCTTACCCTCATTCCCAGGAGTGCATGTTGCTGTCCTGCCCCTGCCCGGGAATAGGGGTAGACTGTCTCTGTCTCAACCAGTCTCCTCTCCATGCTCTGTGCCTTGACTTCACCTTCTCTCTAGAAATCTCCCTCAGAATCCAGAAATGGGGCTCTACTTTCTCAGTTCACTATTTGCTGTTTCTTCCACTTTCTTCTTGCTCTTCTGTTATTGGTCTCCCACCCCAAATGTCCTTGTCACATCTCTCTTCTCCCCTTCCCTCTCCTGTCGGGGACGTGTCAGAGAAGGCCAAGCTGGCAGCCAGAATTCTCATCCACAAGACCCCCAGATGGTCTCAACAAGGATCACATGAGAAGCCTGAATTGTCACCCAGTGAAAGTCCCCCATCAGATGCCAACAGAGACCAAGAAGGGAACCTGATGTCTACCCTTCACTGACAACAAGGAGGTGGTACCCTCATCCCATACCATAGCAGTATCAGAAGTCACCTAAAACATGGGTTTTGTTTTAAATATTTTATTTATTTATTCATGAGAGGCACAAAGAGAGGCAGAGATGTAGGCACAGGGAGAAGCAGGCTCCCCGTGGGGAGCCCGATGTGGGCTCGATCCCAAACCCTAGGATCACGCCCTGAGCCAAAGGCAGATGCCCAACTGCTGAGCCACCCAGGCCTCCCTAAAACAGGTTTAAATAAGACCCAGAGTCTATAACGTAATACCCAAAATGTCCCAGTTTCAACTAAAAAACACTCATCATACCAAAAAACCAGGAAGATCTCAAAGTGATGATAAGAGGAATCAGTAGATGCCAACATCAAGATGACAGAGATGTTCTAATTATCTGACATGCGCCTTAAGCCAGCCATCAATAAATACTCCGATAAACAACTAGTAACAAATGAAAAAATAAGTGTCAACAAAGAAATAGAAGTTATATAGAAAGCAAGCTGAAATTTTAGAACTGAAAAATACAAGAACTGAAGTGTTTAAAAACTCAGTAGATGAGCTCAACAGTAGAGTGGAGGAGACAGAGGAAAGAGTCCGTGAACTTAAAGATAGAACAATAGAAATCACTGAATCTGAACACAAAGAGAAAACATACTGAAAAATGTTAACAGAGCCCCAGGCACTTGTAAGATGATAACAGGAGATTTCTGTCATCAGAATCCCAGAAGATGGGAGAGAGGGAATAGCTGGATAATGTACTTAAAGAAATAATAACCAAAAACTCCAAAATTAGACAAGACCTAAACATACAAATTCAAGGTCAGGGAGACCCAAATAGGAAATACACACAAAGACACATCAAAGTCAACCTTCAGAAAACTAAGCAAATTTTTTAAGTTAAAAAATAAAATAAAATCTTGAAAGCAGCCAGAAAATAACAACACATCTCCCACGGAAGGAAAGCAATTAGAATGATGGTGAATTTCTCATCAGAAATCATGGAGGCTGGAAAGAAGTGACAAAACATTTATCAAGTACTGAAATGAAAGAACTGTCAACCTAGAATTATATATCCAGCAAAAGTATCCTTCAGGAATGAAAGAGAAATCAAGAGAATCTCAGGTGCAAAAAAGTAAGAGAATTTGTCTTGTGAGTGGACCTACTCTTAGAAATAGCTAGTGGTAATTCACCAGATAGAAAGGGAACAACATGAGAAGAAATTATGGCACATCGGGAAGGAAGGAAGAACAACAGAGAGAGTAAAAATGGACTGGATGCAATACATTTTGCTCTCCTTCTAGGTTTCCTAAATTGTGCCTGAAGCAAATTGAAAGTGAAGCAAATATTATAACACTGTCTAAGGGTCTACCCTTGTACAGAAAATACTTTAAAGTATTATAAATAAGGACAATAAATAAATAAATAAATAAACAAATAAACAAACAAATAAAGACAAAATGTAAGTGGGTTTTCTACACTTTGCTTGAACTGATGAATGGTGAATCAGCAGACTCTGATAAATTGTGTACATATAACAATACACAGAGTATACAAAGAAGACATACTCTAAAAGATAGACAAATCAAATGGAAGATCAAAATGGAAGTCTAAAAAAATACTGTTCAAGTAACCCATAGGGAGTCATAAAAAAGGAAAGAGAGCAGAAAAAAAGCAGGAAAGAAACAAACAGAAAACCAGAGATAAAATGACAGCCCACTTTAAGCCCTAACATATCAATAACTATATTAAATATAAATGGCCTAAATATACTAATTAAAATACAAAGATTGACAGAGTAGACTAAACATAACTGAATTATATTAGCTCTGCAAGAGATTCGCTTGAATATGACATTTTAAGCAGACTGAAAGTAAAAGATGAGAAAAGATGCAGCATGCTAATGTTAATCAAAAGAAAGGCAGTTGATTATATTAGTGTCAATCCACCATGAATGTATAGCAACCCTAAATGTATATGAACCACCAGAGCTGCAAAATATATGGAAAAAAACTTAGAGAGATAAAAAGATAAATAGACAAAATAGAAATCCACAATTACAGTTGGAGACCTCAACACTGCTGTCCCAACAATACAACAACTAGACAGAAAAATAAGCAATGACATAGAAGAACCTAGCGACACTCTCAGCCAACAGGATCTAACCAACATTGATAGAACATGCCACCGAATCATGACATTATACCCTACACATTCTTCTCAAGTGCCCACAGACTATATACAAGATAGACATGTTCTGGGCCATACAACAAACCTCATCAAATAAAAATAATTGAAATCAGAGTGTGTTCTCCAGCACAATGGGATCTAATCAAGAATCAATAGCAAGAAGACAATGGTGAAATCTCCAAACACCTGGAAACTGCCTAACCCATGCATCAAAGAGGAAGTCTCAAGGAAATAAATTTTTTAAAATACACTAAACCAAATAAAAATGAAAATACAACATATAAAAATCCTGTGGGACACAGCTAACACAGGCCCAAAAGGGAATTTTATAGCACTAAATGCTTACATTAGGAAAGGGGAAGTCTCAAATCAGCAGTCAAACTACCATACCAAGAACTTGGGGAAAGAAGAGTAAATAAAATGAAAGCAAGCAGAAGGAATGACATCATAAAAATAAGGGCTGAAGTCAATGAAACTGAAAGCTGAAAACAACAGAGAAAAATCAATGAAACAAAAAGCCAGTTCTTTGAAATGATCAATGAAATTGACCAACCCCTAAAGTGCTCAATGAGGACTCGTCTCCTCCTGTCTCACCTCCCACCCTTTCAGAGGTAAGCCGGCCCCCGGGCAGTACTTTACAGTCTTCAGAGCACCTCGGAGTTCACTGTCTCATGGACCATCAGGAAAACTCTCGACTCCTGACAAGATATTGAGGTCATTTCAGTGCTGAGGAAATTGAGAGGCAGAGAGAAAAGTGTGCTTTGCTCAAGATTGCTCACTGGTGGGACTCTTGGGTGGCTCAGCAGTTGAGCACCTGCCTTCAGCTCAGGGCGTGATCCCTGGGTCCTGGGATCGAGTCCCTCATTGGGCTCCCTGCATGGAGCCTGCTTCTCCCTCTGCCTGTGTCTCTGCCTCTCTCTCTCTCTCTCTATCTCTCTGTGTGTGTGTGTCTCTCATGGATAAATAAGTAAATAATCTTTAATTAAAAAAAAACAAAGATTTCTCATTGGTAGGAGCAGGGTGTGCTCAGAACAGGGCTGGTCGATCCTTTCCCCTCACATGTGGTCAATATGGGTGTGTCTGGAGTATGTGTTCCTTCCCTAGAGGAGCCCCTTGCTCTGCTCAGACTATCGCAGGGACAGGACTTGAAACCAGGTAGAGCCCCTGGATAGACAAAGGAAGGCTTGAAGATGACTATCAGCTTCACTCCCCTTCCTCCATTTGTGACACACTGACTGATCTCCAAAGAGATGGGAGGTTCCGGAAGACCCTGGGCACATGGGACAATTATGAAGGCACTGCGGCTACTTGAGCTGAATCCCAGCACTGTCCTAACTGTAACCTTATGCAAGTTAACTCAGAGACCTCTCTGAACTCCAAAACCCTCCTTCATCTGCACATGGGAATGATGATAGGTTCTATCTCACAGGTCTGCGACGAGGACAAAATGGGATGACCCAGGCACAGCTTTTGGCCCACCTGGCGGGCACTATAATAACCATTAAGTGGTTGTTGTTACTGCTACTGCTGTTTTAATGTTTTTGATGATGTTGTTTATGTTAATATTGTTATTGATGATGTTCATCATGTCAATATTGATGATGATGGTGGTCATGGTGCTAATGATGATGATGGTGGTGGTGATGGTGGTGATGGTGATGGTTATCATGGTGATGATGATGATGCTCATAATGTTGATGGTAATGGTGGTGATGATAGTGATGATGGTGGTGATGGTGATGATGGTGATGATGGTGATGGTGATAATGATGGTGATGATAGTGATGGTGATAGTGGTGATAGTGGTAGTGATGATGATGGTAATGATCATAATTGTGATGGTGGTGATGATGATGAAGGTGATGGTGATAATGATGGTGATGATATTCCTGTTTATGATTATCTGTTCTTGTACTGTCATGCATTTGTCCTCATTTTGCCTGGAATTTGATGCTACCTCACTCCTGAGCAACTGTCCAGTGATCTTCAAGCATTCAATGGTCACTGCCTCTGGGAAGCCTTCCCAGACTTCCTCCCAGCTTAGGCCAGGTCAGGTCCTCCTGCCTCCAGGATCCCACAGCCCTTCCTGCAGATCTGTTGGAAGCACCAAAAATGTCAGCACATCAAGTTTTCTAAGTTGCATCTCCTGCAATAATGGGCCTGAGCCCTGTGAGCGCTGGGTGCTGAGGCTCCACACACTGTGTTCCTCGTGGTGTAGATCCTGACGGAATCCTTGACAACAGAATCTGTAAATGTGAGACGGAAGGAGGAGAACCTGAGTGGATGTGTGAGGGCTTGCCCCAGGTAACAAGAAATGAGAGCAAGAATTCACTGTTAGAAAGAACATGATGTTGAATAAATTGCACCAGAGTGAGATTCATTCTAAGCAGGTTTTTGATGACTTCACTTATTCGTTGTGTGGCCTCGGGCCTGCTTCTTCATCTGTGAGAGAGAAATCATGGTGGTGACCTCACAGAATTAGGATGAGGACAGACTCTGGCAGGGCCTGTGACCTTACCCAGGACCAGGGAGCTACTACTCACTGTGGGGACTGGCAGGCGGTGTGAACCGGGATGTCTGGGTTCAACACACAACTTTGCCTATGCTTGCTGTCTGACCCTGGACAACCCGTTTTGCCTCTCTGGGCTGTAATGTCCTCACTTGTAAAATGAGGACAGTAAGGCTCCCTGCCTCAGAGGGCATTGGGGAGTTCACTGGGTCTATACATAATGCCTTAAAGTAGTGCCTGAGTTACGGTAGTTTCTTTAACCATGTTCACTGTTACCATTGTTCAGAAACATCTGGCCCTAGGCCTTTCTCACACTGAGTACCATGGGGAAACTGAGGCAGAAAGTCACTGCATATAAAGGGAAGTCCTTTTAGCTCTGCTTGGTTTACTCCGAAGGGAACATTCTGACCCATACCGGAACAGCTCCATCTCCACTCACTTGTCTTCTCTCCAGCTCCTTCTTGCTTGTGCACTTCCTTTTGATTAACAGTTTTAATAAAGAGGCATAATGTGTGCTTCACAGCAAACACCCGAAGAAGGTGGGGAGCAGGCTATGCAAACACAATCTCGTAGAGGAACTCGCTAAGGCAGCCGCATCTGCTGCTCCCCGCTTTCCTTCCACGAAGCACCTCAATGCCGCCCGAGGTGGGTTTAGATCCTACAGCCAAGGCCACGATGCAGAAGGTGAAAGCCCAAGTGCTTCCCTGAGCCTGGGAGATAATCAACGCTCTGGATCTTACTTAAAGTGAAGCCATCCTCCCACCTGCCGGGCTCCATCCAGAGACCATTAGTTGAGGAGTGGGAGGGGAGGGGTTAGCTGGGGAGTAAGCTGCTGTGCACACACACTTGTTCACTCAGTTCCCGCTCAGGAAACCTCACAGGACCATCTCCCCCCAGAGCGGCCTGGGGTGTAGGGAGCTGAGAGTTTCACAGAACTTCGGGAGCTGACTCAGCACAGTGGCCAGAAGGATGCCGGGAGGAGGGACACTCTGGTTTCCAGCCTCAGAGATTGATGCTGACCCTGTTCCCCCCACTCACCAGAAAGGCATAATGAGCCCTGACCTTGCTTAGCTACCAATCCTTGACCCTGGTCATGGGCTAAGCCTTGACCCTAGACAAATACTGAACCCGGGCTCTGGTCACATGCTGAGCCTTGATCCTGGTCATGCTCTGAGCCCTGATCTTTGTCATAAGCTATAAAAGCCCTGACTAGAACCATAGACTGAGCCCTGATCCCAGCTATCTGAAGAATCTGTGTCCACGGTGGAGTGGCAGGACACAGACAGCCGGTCACAGCCCTTTCCTGCTGGTGTGGGATGCTGTATCCATGTGACAGGGCCCCAGAGTCTCTTCCGACAGGACACTTTGTCACCAGCTATGCTTTATGGCTCCTCTGGTTATTGTGTCGTGTTGGGCTCATGTCATCCATCGTGGCTTATGGCTCATCTGGCTGTTGCTCTCCCGGGACCTGAGAGTGGAGCTGCCCTCTCGGCCCCTGCCTCTTACAGCCAAGCAGGTGTGAAAAGTTCAGGAAAAGCTCTCAAAGGAAAATGCTTTTCTGATGTTGGGCCTGAAATAGCACTGCCTTTCCCCAAGTTAATAACCAGTTGTCTAGATAGTCAGTTCTATTTTAGAAATAAGCGTCTGTTAGCGCCATTCACCTTCCAGCATGACTCAAGGTCACCCCCTTGCCTCTGCTCCTCAGACGAGTTGGCATCTGGCTGGGGCCCCAGGGGTCCTAGGCAAGTCAGCAGCCACGGGCTCCTGTCCAGGGAGCAAGAAGAAAACAAGAAGCCACCAGCAGGACCTGTGGTCAAGCGCACCCCCTTCTCTGGGTCCGTGACCATGGCTCTGGGTGATAGAGACAGCAGTGTTATTACGGCACAAACATCGACCTGAGGCTGAAGTGTTTACAAAGCACTGTCACACTGGACGCATTGGATTCTGCTAAGAAGGAGGCCGCAGGTCAGAGGGAAGTGGCCTTGCAAACAAGAGGGCACATTCTTCCAGGCCTGGGCAGGGAGTGCTGCTGCGCCGGCCCCTGAGTCAGGCACAGCCCTGCAGCCCGTCCTAGGAGCAACATGTTCACAGAGCAGGCAGCACGTCCGGGCCAGAGCCTGGATCTAACCTTGGTCCTGCTATAAGCCTCTGGGAACGTCTGGTTGCTGGGGCCAGGCCCAGGGCAAAATAAAAACACTGGGGCCTTACTCACAAATTAAGAATTTCAGCAAGGCACCAGCAGAGCATTAACCCAGTGCGGGGCCCTTCCACGTGGGGAGCCCTGCGCAGCTGCTCAGGTCCCGCCTCCCCCGACACTGAAGCCGGCCCTACTGGTCACACAAGTTCTCCAAGCTCTCGGTTTCCGCATCTACACAAGGGGTGACTCTGGTGTCCGCTCTGCTGCGGCTCAGGCTTGCTCCGAGGGAGAGCTGAGTGGGAAACGGGGGAACAGAGACATGGAGCAGCTTGCCCCGGGTCCCCAGCAGTGCAGGGAATGAGCATGAAGGCTGTGGCCACTCACTCCAGCTGCTGGGATGCTCTGCGTCCGCCCAGCCCTACAGCCAGGTCCTGGCCTGCACAGGCAGCTGGTCTACAGGGGAGGATGTGTACGTAAAGGATGCTCTATTTTGTCAGACTGGGGGGACTGTTGATTCCAGAACACCATGATTGTGTGTGACACTGAGAGAAAACATTGCCCATCAAGCGCTGCCACAGTGCCTGGTGACAGCCCTGCTTGGCACCTGCACCGGTCAGGCCGGCCTCTCGGGCTGGTGGTGACTTCTATCTCTCCTGGGGCATTGGCAATTTCTCCCGCCTTCAGCTGCACTGCTTGGCCTGCACCAGGCAGTCCTTTAGCATACATCATACTACAAAACAGAGCACTTTCCTCCCTCCAGGCACATAAAGTACCTGGTTGCTGCTTTGTAAGAAAATATGGAACTGTGGTCCTCTCATCGAAGATGAGCATTGGCTTTGCTGACATGAAGGGGAACCTGCCACAATGTCATTTCCTCTGTGTGATGGCTCCCGTTCCATGAAGAATCATGGTATAAACCTCTTGAGTCCTTTAAATGACAGACTTGGGCAGCCCCGATGGCCCAGAAGTTTGGCGCCGCCTTCAACCCGGGGTATGATCCTGGAGACCCAGGATCGAGTCCCATGTCAGGCTCCCTGCGTGGAGCCTGCTTCTCCCTCTGCCTGTGTCTCTGCCCCGCCCCCCGTGTCTGTCATGAATAAATAAATAAATAAATAAATAAATAAATAAATAAATAAATAAATAAAATCTTTAAAACAAAAAAAAATTAAAAAAATATAAATGACAGACTCAGCACATATAATGTATCAACAGCACCCATGGCTCAACTAAAGGGAAAACAACCTGGACAGCCGTGTGTGCGCTAGTTATTGCCGCATAACATTTATCCCCCCATCAAATGAAGACTTGCTTAAAACAATACAATCAAGGCAATACAATTACTTAAAGCAATAGAATTGAGCAATGAGTCCCCGAATCTCCAGGTCAGCACATGGTTCCGCTGGTCCCAGCAGGGCTCACTGAGGTCAGGGACCAGTTGAATGGGCAGCTCGGCTGGTCCTGACTGAGCTCTCTCATGTGATTGGGAGCAGGCTGCTGTGGGTGGTTTTGACTGAGACAGTTGCCCCCCACATGCACACACGTGGCCCCATCTTCCAGCGGGCGAGCTCAGGATGGCCCACGTGACAGCCACGAGGAGAGAGCCGATGCTCATGGAGCTTCTGGCGGCCAAGATCCAGAGCACATGTGGGTCCTTCCTGAGTGTGAGCCAAGGAGACTGTGTGCATCTTTTCCTAACCCCACACTCAGTGAGGTATATCGGCAGCTTAAAATCAGCCGGGTGGGAGTATTTACAGCAAGGAAATTGCCCAATGCTACAAATCAGGGGGTGGGGTGTTTTTTTGGGGGGGTCCCAGTTTATCAGTACACAACTGGCCATGTTCCATTGGCCAAACCAAGTCACAAAGCCAACCCCAATCCAAAGGATGGGGAGCGAATAGAATGATGGGCGTTCCTCAGCTTGCCTGGGATTTTCCCTGTTCTAGGAGTGAAGGTCCAGGCCCCCAGGAGCCCCAGTCCCAGGCGGACCTCAAGGGTTGGTCACCCTAAGAACACACCCCACCTCATGGTGGGAGAGGTAGCCAAATGCAAGGAGACAGAGCAGGGAAGAAGGAAGAAGTGTGTGCGTATCTGCAATCAACCCTGCCCCCCAAGAGCCATGATCACATTCGAGCTCACAAATGCACAGGGCAGGGCAGCCGCACCCTGAGTGCCACCCAGATGGGAGCAGTTGTGGGACCCCCGTGCCTGCAAGATGTGTCCCCCCTTCAGGGGATTTGAAACGTGGAAAGGTGTCCCGGAACTGGCGAGATATGGTCGTTCAAGTGCTCGGCAATAAGCGAAGGATGGGGTGCGCGTGGGGAGCAGGACGCGGATCAATCGGTTGGGCGGGGCAGGACGGCTTCCAGAGGACACCTCCAGCCGCGCTCTGAAGAGCCGCACACTCGCTCTGACTCCCAGAACAAACAGCCACGGCCTCTCCTCCCTCTCCTGGCCAAGTGCACAGCTGAAGCGGTCCTTTCAAGTCCAGCGGACTGGGGCTGCGCTCAGCGTGGAGGGTCAGGGAAGCAATATGTGGGGTCTCTCGGACTCGGGCACCCCCGGGGGTAACGGGGACAGGGGTGACTAAGTATTGGGGCTTAAAAGGCTGCTGTGGGCTGCAGGCTGGGATGAAAGAGCCAGGAGGACTGAGGCAGGTGGAGGGAGGGCCCGAGCGGATGAGGCCACAGAGCAAACAAAGCCAGGCAACAAGCAACCGCCCGGAAGGCAGGAAGGCAGCGGTCCAGCTGAATGCCACGGTCCAGATAAATGGCTTGTCGGGGTCCAGGCTGCAGCTCTAACCAGGGTGACTCGGCCCCAGGGGACACTAGGCAATGGGCAGGGAGGGGGCGGCGCATTTCTGGTTGTCACAGCTGGAGGAGGAGAGGGCCGTTGCCATCCAGTGGGTGGAGGCCAGGAATGCTGCTAACGGTCCTACACTCAGGGGAACAGGACGGCCCCCACATCAGAGGACTGGCCGCCCCGGCCGTCAGCAGTGCCCTCCGGGGCGGGAGCCCTGAGCAGGGACAGCACCCCAGGCTGCGGAGAGACAGGAGAAGGCACTCGCCCCTCAGGTACCAGCCCCACCCCACCGCACCGCCCCCCCCCCCGCCCCGCTCCAACAGGTGCACAGCAGCCCCTCCCTCCGGGCCAGTCTAGAGCCCAGGTCCCTCGGCCCCACAGGACGGTTCCAGAGCCCCTGAGAGCCGGCCGAGCCCACGCTGCGTCTGCAGGAAGCTGTTTGCTATTCCATCCCTGGCCCCCAACACAGCTGGCTCCGGGCCCTGGAACGCAGAGAGGGGCTAACCTAATTGCTCTACTGGTTTGTAATCAGACGTAATGGGGTGTTTGTACACATGAGCGAGCTGAGCTGCAGGTGTGGAAGGCAAATCCCATGGGGCTCCCAAAGGCTCATCTTGCCTTCCAGCTGAGAAGCCGAGGGTCCCCCTAAGCAGCTCTGCCCCCGCGAAACCGTTCGAACCTCCCTTGGGCCTTCCGCACCGCATGAGAAAGGCCAGGCGTCTGCCGAGCAGGTTCCAGGGTTCCTCACTTGGCCCAGCCCCATCTGCGGCCGGCTCCTAGGCCCTCGGGGTGCTAGAGCCTGCAGACCTAGGCTCACCCCCCCAGGTCACCAGAAGTGGGGGCGTCACTGTCCCCATGATGCTCATGGTCGGGGTGGAGGGCCTTGGGGCTCCGGGACCCGCAGACGAACAATGATCGTTGGTCCTCAGTGCTGTCACCAGTCCTTACTGAGCACTCGCTATTCCAGACACCTTGCAACCACTGACTCCCCACAGCAGCCCCAGGTGAGAGGTATCATACTATCACCCTTCCCCCCTGTACAGGTAAGCTAGGTTCCCGCGGCCGCACAGCTGCTAAGGGGTGCAAGCTGCAGTCTGATTCAGAGACTGTGCTCTGGGGACCATGACTAACTCTGCTGAGGCAGGTGAGGGGCGGGGGAGGCTTGAAGAGGAGGTATTGGTGCTCAGGGCTTTGCAGGATGTATAGGAGTTGCCAAGCTGAGGCTAGAGAGGATATTGCCTTTATAAGGCAGGGGATGGGCCTGGTGTCTCCTAGGACCAGTGATAAGCCCTGAGTTCTAGATAACAAGAAAGGGGGGCTTCATAGTCGATGAGGCTGGAGAGATAAGGGGGAGGCAAGGCTGGGGAGACTCAACAGTTGGTACCAAGTTTCTGTTACAGAGAGACGGCTGTCGTGGCTGGGGTGAGAAAGACCACGTGCTGGGAGGGCCCGATGCACAAAGCCACGTGTGCCTGGGCTCAGGGGAGCAGAGCAGAGACACAGGCACCAGGCACCAGGCTCCAGGCTCAAAGCTTGGCTCTGCCACCAACAAGCTGTGTGACCTTGGGCAGCTCTCTGGCCCTCCCTAACTGCAGCCCACGTGCAGCGGCCCATGTGCAGAAAGACCCTTAAAGCAGCTAGAGCAGCGTCTGGTGCAGGGACAGCCTCGGCACCTATCATCCCCGCCTGGACCTGGCAAGCCTCGCAGAGCGGCCAGGGAGCAAGGCACGGGGCAACCCCAGGCTGCTGACCCTAGACGTCAGGGTTCCACCCTGGTTTTGCGGCCCACGTCTCCGGTGAGGAGGGGGAAGCCTTCCTAAGCATCATCGGGACTCCACGGAGTCACAGAGGCAGATTTCCCACTGCCCCTGCCAATGGGAGGGATGGGTCCCCCTGGTGATGCTACCCGGTTGGCTACTCCTGGGCCTCGTTCCACCAACCAGCACTCCGGAGAACAAGCCTAGCTTCAGGGGGTCCTTGCGAGAACATCCAGGAGGAGGAACATGTGCCAAGCTCTCTACCTGCCTGTCCCTAGTCGTCCCTGGGGGTGTCCAAGCCACTGACCCAGTGCCCAGCCAGAGCCCAGACACCGCCCAGCCTTGCCCCCTCTCTCATCAATCCCGTCCCCGTCCCTCATCCATCCCGTCCCCCCACCAATTCTGTCCCCCCATCAATCCCGTTCCCCCCTCATCAATCCCATCCCCCATCAATCCCATCGCCCTCCCTCATCAATCCCATCCCCCTCCCTCATCAATCCCATCCCCCCATCAATCCCATCCCTTTCCCTCATCAATCCCATCCCCTCTCATCAATCCCATCCTCCAACAATCCTGTCCCCCTCTCTCATCAATCCCATCCCCCCATCAATCCCGTCCCCCTCCCTCATCAACCCCAACCCCCTCCCTCATCAATCCTGTCCCCCCATCAATCCTGTCCCTCATCCACCCTGTCCCCCTCCCTCATCATCCCTTCCCCCACCAATCCCATCCTCCCATAAATCCCATCCCCCCTTATCAATCCCATCCCACATCAATCCCAACCCACTCCCTCATCAATCCCATCCTCCTCCCTCATCAATCCTGTCCCCCCATCAATCCCGTCCCCCCATCAATCCCATCCCCCCATCAATCCCATCCCCCCATCAATCCCATCCCCCATCAATCCCATCCCCTTTCATCAATCCCATACCCCCATCAATCCCATCCCCCTCCCTCAACAACCCCATCCCCCTCCCTCATCAATCCCATCCCCCATCAACCCCATCCCCCTCCCTCATCAATCCCATCCCCCCATCAATCCCATCCCCCTCCCTCATCCATCCTACTTGCTTATGTGACACTCTTGGGAAATAGGACCACTGCAGATATAATTAGTTAAAATCAGGTCATTCTGGATTGAGGTGGTCATTGTGAATTAATGCAACATGACCGGCATCCTTATAGAGCCAGCAGGACGGACACGGAGACAGAAGCACGGAGGGAAGACATCTGTGTGGCAAAGCGACCACAGGTGCAGACACTGGAGAGCTGCACCCACAGGTCAAGGACGCCAAGGAGGCCAGGAGATGCCAGAAGGTAGAGAAGGCAGGAAGGAGCCTCCCCCGGAGCCTTAGGAGGGAGCACGGCCCCGCAACGCCTCCATCTCGGGCACCCAGCCTCCACACCGTGTGGGAATAAATCTCTGTGGTCAAAGCCACCTGGTGTGTGGCACTTAGCTACGGCAGCAGTGGGAAACCAACACAAAGTCCTCCACTGAGATGCTCGACCCCCTCCCCACCTTCTGCTCCCTGGGGTCACCATCCGCTGCCCCAACTCCTCCCTGGCCCCGGAACTCACTCCCCACTGCACCCACTCGGCGGATGGAGAAAGCAGTGGAATCCAGGTCTGAACCAGGCCTCAGACTCTGAGCGGCCTGCCTGCCCCCGGCTCCGTGATAGCAGGTACCGAGAGGGGCCCAGACCTTGAGGGGGGAAACGGGAAGAAGATGCCCCCTGCCCAGCATATTCCAAAGTAAAGCAAAGCACAGGTGACGTTTCAAGCTATGTTCTAGGGATGGAGGCAGCGGGCTGTCGAAGTGCAGAGGAGCCGTTGCCCTGCGCCTCCCCACACTGGCTGAGCCCGGTTCTCAGTGGGTCCTCAGCGGGTCCTCAGCAGGTCCTCAGCGGCACACGGTCCTGCACCCCAGCTCAGGGCTCTACCTTCCTACTCTTGCCAGCAGCCAGCTGAGGAGCTGCACAGACCTGCCAGCCCTCCCGCTGTGCCATGGAACCCACCCTGGGCCCCCTGCACCCGCCCGCATGAGCACCCCTGCTCACCCTTCACCACTCGCAAGCCTCCCCGACTCTGGCACCATCCTGGCCTCTCCTTGGGATGCGTCCGGACTCCCTCCCCAGTGCTCCACTGCACCTGCATAACAGCTGACAAACACATCACCCCCACCCCCATGATGCCCCAAACCCACCAGGCGCCAAGGACAGAGGGATGAGCTGGCGCTGGCCCTCCAGGTGTGGAGAGAGCTCCAGGCTATGTCCTCAGAGGGGAAAACGGGGCGGAAAAGTGTGCGGGGACGTGCAGAACCAGGGGGCTCATGGTGCGCGGGGTCATTTGCATCCATTTGAGAGACAATGGAAGTTCAGAGCAAAAGCCTGAGAGCAGAAATCTGTACCTGATGGAGGAAACAGAACCTGGGTGGACAGACACGGGTGGAAGCAGGAATTTCCTAAATACCCCTGTGCCCACGTTCTGGGTGATTATACAACAAAACTAAATCTCCCAAAACACAATCTCTAAAAACTAAAAACAAAGCAAAACCGACGAACCTAACGGCATATCGAATCGGGAGCATAACAATATGGGAAAGAGCCATTTGAAGTGAGTTTCAAACAGTGATTTTTATCGTACATTCCCGAAGGCTGTACCCCAGGACGAGCGGGACTGCGGAAAGTGAGGTCTCTGATGGCTCTTGGTGAGCGCAGTGTTACTGATCATATCGGCAGTGTTGCTCTGAAGCCACATTTATATAAAGACAAAATAAATGCAAAATTATTTTACGCCGTTAGGAACCAAGTTTTCAGTGCAAGAAAAAGAAGACTCTAATGCAAAGTCGAGAAACTGCATAAGACCCTGTAAGCCCACATTGACTTGTTTTTTTTTAATTTTTAAAGAAGAGAACTTCCGGTGCACCTGGGCGGCTCTGTCGGTGAAGGGTCTGCCTTCCACTCAGGTCATGATGTTCGGTCCTGGGTTCGAGGAGTGCGTCGGGCTCCCTGTTCAGTGGGGGACTGTGCTTCTCCCTCTCCTCCTTGCTCATGCTCTCTCTCTGTCTCTCAAAGAAATAAAATCTTTTTTAAAATAAAAATAAAATAAAATAAATAAAATATAAAATAAGAAGAGAATTCCCTAGCCTGTATGTACTGAAAGGCTCAGAGAGAAGGACCAGTGCAGGGACACAGAGCTTCCCCCACCCACTGCCGTCTCCCATCCGAGGGATGCAGGGCCTCCTGAGGGGTGGCCAAGGCCGGGCCGGGCAGGGAGCCTGGAGCGGCATAGACCAGACAGCAGGGGAGAAGTCAGACACCCAGACACTCAGAGGACCAGGGGGTCCAGCTGAGGAGGCTCCCACAAGCCAAACACAGGACAACTTATTAAATTAATACAGGCTGTACCTGCCGCAAATGGAAACACATCAAACACGCCCAAATTCATGAGTTCAGAACGACGGGGGAACCTCTCTGAAATCAGTGGGCGATGCAAGAAAACCAACCCATCATTCTGAAAGTAGGTGACTAAAGGGAGAGAATCAAGCGTGTCCCCTGTGCGTCCATCACCTCAAGCTGCCCGTCCCAGAAACCGACAGTGGACGACCAGATGCTTCTTTTGGGGGAAAGCACACATCCCAGCCATGAACGGGGCGGGGGAGACGGGCAGGTGTGCATACCTCCCAGTGGACGAACACCCGGACGCTGACCATGGTTGGCAGGACACGGGTCGGGTCGGAGGAACGGGAGCATTTAGCACCTGGGACGTCAGCAAAGGCCAGGCCGGGAGGCTCTGCAGGACGGAAGACCCGGTATGAACAAATGAAGGGACCATATAATGTTTGTCCTTCTCCAATTGACTTATTTCACTCAGCATCATACCCTCCAGTTCCATCCACGTCGAAGCAAATGGTGGGTATTCATCGTTTCTAATGGCTGAGGAATATTCCATTGTATACAGAGACCACAGCTTCTTTATCCTTATCTGTCGATGGACACTGAGGCTCCTTTCACAGTTTGGCTATTGTGGACATTGCTGCTAGAAACATCGGGGTGCAGGTGTCCCGGCGTTTCATTGCATCTGTATCTTTGGGGTAAATCCCCCCCCCCCAGCAGTGCAATTGCTGGGTCGTAGGGCAGGTTTATTTTTAACTCTTTGAGGAACCTCCACACAGTTTTCCAGAGTGGCTGCACCAGGTCACATTCCCACCAACAGTGTAAGAGGGTTCCCTTTTCTCTGCATCCTCTCCAACATTTGTGGTTTCCTGCCTTGTTAATTTTCCCCATTCTCACTGGAGTGAGGTGGTTTCTCATTGTGGCTTTGATTTGTATTTCCCTGATGGCAAGTGATGCGGAGCATTTCCTCATGTGCATGTTGGCCATGTCTATGTCTTCCTCTGTGAGATTTCTGTTCATAACTTTTGCCCATTTCATGATTGGATTGTTTGTTTCTTTGCTGTTGAGTTTAATAAGTTCTTTATAGATCTTGGAAACTAGCCCCTTATCTGATATGTCATTTGCAAATATCTTCTCCCATTCTGTAGGTTGTCTTTGAGTTTTGTTGACTGTATCCTTTGCTGTGCAGAAGCTTCTTATCTTGATGAAGTCCCAATAGTTCATTTTTGCTTTTGTTTCTTTTGCCTTCGTGGATGTATCTTGCAAGAAGTTACTGTGGCCGAGTTCAAAAAGGGTGTTGCCTGTGTTCTCCTCTAGGATTTTGATGGAATCTTGTCTCACATTTAGATCTTTCATCCATTTTGAGTTTATCTTTGCGTATGGTGCAAGAGAGTGGTCTAGTTTCATTCTTCTGCATGTGGATGTCCAATTTTCCCAGCACCATTTATTGAAGAGACTGTCTTTCTTCCAGTGGATAGTCTTTCCTCCTTTATCGAATATTAGCTGACCATAAAGTTCAGGGTCCACTTCTGGATTCTCTATTCTGTTCCATTGATCTATGTGTCTGTTTTTGTGCCAGTACCACACTGTCTTGATGACCACAGCTTTGTAGTACAACCTGAAATCTGGCATTGTGAGGCCCCCAGCTATGGTTTTCTTTTTTAATATTCCCATGGCTATTCGGGATCTTTTCTGATTCCACACAAATCTTAAAATAATTTGTTCTAACTCTCTGAAGAAAGTCCATGGTATTTTGATAGGGATTGCAGTAAACGTGTAAATTGCCCTGGGTAACATTGACATTTTCACAATATTAATTCTGCCAATCCATGAGCATGGAATATTTTTCCATCTCTTTGTGTCTTCCTCAATTTCTTTCAGAAGTGTTCTATAGTTTTTAGGGTATAGATCCTTTACCTCTTTGGTTAGGTTTATTCCTAGGTATCTTATGCTTTTGGGTGCAATTGTAAATGGGATTGACTCCTTAATTTCTCTATCTTCAGTCTCGGGATCCCTGGGTGGCGCAGCGGTTTGGCGCCTGCCTTTGGCCCAGGGCGTGATCCTGGAGACCCAAGATCGAATCCCACGTCGGGCTCCCGGTGCAGGGAGCCTGCTTCTCCCTCTGCCTAGGTCTCTGCCTCTCTCTCTCTCTGTGTGTGACTATCATAAATAAATAAAAATTAAAAAAAAATTATCTTCAGTCTCATTGTTAGTGTATAGAAATACCACTTACTTCTGGGCATTATAAGGTCTCATTCATTTGGGGAATATAAAAAAATAGTGAAAATGAATAAAGGAGAAAGAAGAAAAAATGAGTCGAAAATATCAGAAAGGGAGACAGAATATGAAAGACTCCTAACTCTGGGAAACGAACTAGGGGTGGTAGAGGGGGAGGTGGGCAGGGGGTGGGGGTGACTGGGTGATGGGCACTGAGGGGGGCACTTGACGGGATGAGCACTGGGTGTTATTCTATATGTTGACAAATTGAACACCAATAAAAAATAAATTTATAAATAAAATAAATAAAATAAAATAAAATAATAAAATAAAATAAAATAAAATAAAAAGGAGAAAGAGAAAAAAAAAAAAAAAACAAATAAAGGACCAGGACCAAGAAAAGAGAGGGGGGCAGGAGGAGGGCTATCTCTCAACTTTGAGATCCAGGAGAGGCATCAGCTGTGTGTGTGCGTCTGATTTTGAAAATAATTTTTAAAAAAATCATTAACCACCCCTTTATGGTCCAATCAGGGAAATTCAAACTCTGGACATTGGCTGATATTCAGAAATTACTGTTCTTTCCTTCGGGTGGGAGAATGATGTCATGGCTGGGAGTTTTTAAAAGCCCTCATCTTTCAGGGATACACTCTGAAATGTTTGTAGGTAAAAAATGAGCAACTCCGCGTGCAGTGACATGAAAATGTCCATAATTTATAACTTTCCATGAATGTAGCACGCCACAGATCAATGCATCGAATATGATCCAATTTGTTTTGTAAAGAAAAGAGCAGAGTGGGATGTGTACGTGGATGGTGCTTGCCGAGGCCCTGGGAGACATCTGGAAACCGCACGGGACGTTGGGCCTGGGCACCTCTAAATGCTACGTGAGGAGGGGGACAAGAGCCTTTCACTTTTTACTTTCAGTAGAATTTTTCTTTGTGGAAAAAAAGATGAAACCACGTTGCCGTCTTGCCACACCTGCTCAACTAACAGATGAGGGTATCAATCTCCCTGGCCGCCTACATCCCGAAAGAGATCAGACTCGATGGGCCACTGCTGCAGGAAACAACACTGCCAAACACAGACCTGGGTCCCTGAGCCATGGCCCAGCCACGGGGTCCCTGAGCCACGGTGCAGCCATGGGTTCCCACAGCCACGGTGCAGCCACTGGGTTCCCACAGCCACGGCTCAGCGACGGGGTTCCCCATGGCCCAACCACGGGGTCCCGGAGCCACGGTGCAGCCATGGGGTCCTGCAGCCACGGCGCAGCCATGTGGTCCCACAGCCATGGTGCAGCCACCATGGTCCCTGAGCCACGGTACAGCCATGGGGTCCTGCATCCATGGGGTCCTGCAGCCTCAGTGCAGCCATGGGGTCCCAGAGCTACGGCACAGCCATGGGGGTCCCACAACCATGGCGCAGTCATGGTGCAGGGCTCCAACAGTCACCCTGCAGGACACGGATGCACCACAGCCAGACAGCCGGTTCCTCCAGCGGTTGCGTGGAGAGAACAGAGAGAGAGGAAAGGAACCCCATAGATTAACAGAAATCTTACTGTCAGAAAATGTAATATTTAGCCCTTATTTGGATCCCGAATCCAATAAGCTTTAAAAAGAAAACAGTGAGACAAGGAAACGTGCCTGCTGCTAGATATTGAATATTAAGCAATTGTTGTTATTTTAGGGGTGATAATGATGTCACGGTTGTGAAGGGCTCTGTTTCTTGTTTGGGTTTTTTTTTTTTTTTTTTTTTGAAGAATCTTCTGTTTCACAGGCATATATTGAACGAGGTGGAGATAAAATGAGATAAAGCCGGGGATTCGCCTGTAAACAGCGGAGCGGTGCGGCGGGGGTCCGGGTGCAGGCAGCCCCGGAAGGGCTGCAGCGGCGGGCGGCAGCGGTTTATCACACATTGTCTCCACCATAGTCTGGGGACATTTTCTGTGACGATTACACCTGTGACAACACTATCCACAGTAATTCACAATAATTTTTTAAAAAGAGGGATCGTGGGGCGGTTGCACAGGAGACGTGGCAGGAATTCCGTGCTCGCGGGGAACCGGCGGGCGATCAGCTGCGGAGATCAGCTGAGCAGGCTGGGTGGACGCTGACCTCGGCCCCCGGTTCGCACGGCGGAGGGGCCGCACTGACTCAGAGGACATGGGGGGTGGGGGTGGGGAATGCTCAGGACCCAGGACAGCAACCTCAGGAACGCTCTGGAAGCTCAGGCCACCCGCAGGGAAGGGGAGAGGGAAGAGGGTCAGGCAGGCTGCGACATCCCAGGTTTGTCCCCTCTGCTCCCTGGCCCACTACCCCCCCCCCCCGCCTGCACCAGGCAGGAAGCAAGTCCAGGGCCAAAGCTACAAGACAGCACCACCTCCAGGAAGCCCTCCTGTTCCTCCCTCCAGCTGAGCCAAGGGTGCCGCCCACCCCCCCAAGCCCGCTGCTCACACAGGCTCCTGCTGTTGGGCCTGGGGTGGACCCAGCCTCTCCGCCTCCCTGATTCATGCGCCCTGCCCGTCTGGACACCATGCCCTTGCCCAGCGGCCCCTGCGGCCCCATCCCCTAATGACCGTCCCTGCTTGGCCCCGGGCGAGGTCCCGGCTGTGGCACAGCCACCGTTACTTAACCCCCTCCTTCCCGACTCCTCGAAGCCTCCCTGGGGGCTCCAGGATGTTCCCCAGAGGCTGCCCTGCAGTGCGAAGGGTGAGGCAGCAGCTGGGGGCTTTGACTGGCGAGAGCAGGGAGGAAAGAGCTAGCAGAGGCCTCCCCGCGTCCCCCGGAGCCCCGCTCTGCCTCATGCTAGGGGCTCTTTCCTGGAGATGACCTCCCCCCAGGGGGGCCAGCAGCTCCCCTGCTCGCACACTTCGCCTCCCCTAGCCCTCACTCGGGGTGCCCTGGGCTCGCTCCCCAGTGAAGTCCGAGCACATGGCCCAGCCTCAGCCTCTGCGGCTTGGGCATCCCGGCATGCAGGTCACCACACCAGGCTTGGTCAGCATCCCTTCGGGGGCAATGAAGGAGGTGCCTGCCCATAGGCCCAAGAGTGTCATGTCGCTGGCAAGTAGTGTCCGCAGACCGGAGGTGGCCGGTAGGAAGGGCAGAGCCCACTGAGACGGAGGCCCGAGACCACAGGGGCTTCTCCTCTTCTCATTTCTGCTTAAAAATCTCATGGGAACGCGACATCCTCCAGCCCCAGGACGGTTGGCACTGCTGGCCCACCACCGTGAGTGGGTTAGCTCCTTCCTGACCGCCCTGGTGGCAGCTGCAGGCCAGATGCCCTGGAAGCCACCCTGGCGCAGTGTCCACCCAGCACAGGGCACCTGGTAGGTGGCATCCAGCTGCTCGGGGGGAGGAGGGTAAGGACACCCTCGATGAGAGGTCTCCATCCTCTGGGACAGTCTGTCGTCTCCCATGGGACCCTGCCTGCCAGCCCCCATCTCCAGGATCTTCCTCACGCGGCCTGAGGGCCCTGGGAGCTGTGCTGAACCTTCTGGAAGTCAGTGGATTTAAGGTGACTTGGCGCGTCCTGGAGGCGCCGCTGTCCTTGGTGCTGACGGGCGTTTGTTCCCCACCCCCCCACGCCCTACCCCACGCCCACGCCCACCCCAGAACGTATCTCCCCTCTGGGCCTCAGAGGAGGCATCTTCCCCTTCCACACACCTCCCACCCCCTCATTTACTCAGCACATGGCCAGGCCCCACGTGCCCTGGAGACAGGAGAGCCTAGCCCACCCTCCTTGCCGCTGCGCTCCACAGGCTCAGGCACGGCCAAGTCCCCTTCCTTGTGCCCAGCTTTGCGCTAAAAACCGCACTGCACCAGGCCATCCTCGTGGGCCGGCTCCCGGTCTGGGCTTCACTCCTGCAAGCCCCCTCTGGGCCCCCCTCGCCTTCTGTACCCCAGGCCCCCAAGCTCAGGTGATAACCCGGCGAGGGGACAGGATGTGCTGAGGACCACGGCGCGCTCTGCGCCCCAGCACAGGCTCCCAAAGAGGAAGCGGCAGAAGCTGCCAGGGACCCACCCTGGTTGGGCCCTGGGGTTCCCAGGCACTGGCCCCCAGCCTCTGGTGACCCTGCGAAGCCACACGATGGCCTTCCACTGTCCCCACTGTACGGATGAGGAAGGCGAAGCCCAGAGAGATTCAGGACCTTGCCTAAGTGGCCAGGAGACCAACGCAGCTCATCAAAGGTGCAACGGCAGCTGGCGAGGCAGTGGACGCCGGATGAGCACCCCGCCGGTCCCTTTCCATCCGAAGCCACTGCTTCCACAGCCACTCCCATGAAACACTGGGCCTGGCACCCTGGCTTTCCTCTCTGTGCTCACACTGGGCCCCCCGAATCTTGGAGCTGGGCTAATCCAACCTGCTCATCACCCTACAGGTGGAGAAACTGAGTCCAGAGAAAAGAGAAAGCGTAGCCCAGGTCCTCTGCGTCTGGGTCCACATCCCTTTGAGAGAGGCCTCGTGCACGGTATTGGATGCTCCCTCCCGCCCTCTCTTGGGCCTGCTTTCCCACCTGTAAAATGGGTCTGTCCAGCTCACCCCGAAGAGTCACGGGGAGCCCTGCATACGCCGCACGTCTCAGGGTCCCCGACGCCGCCTGGCCACGCGGGGCCATCCGTGAGCGAGGTGCCACCTCTGCCCGTGCCAGCCGCTCGCCCCCGGGGCTGAAGCCTGCGAGGGAAGGGGGGTCGTGTGCGAGAAACGTGCCACCACTAAAGGCGTTGCCAGCCTGCAAGGCTGCGTGTTCTCCTGCACAGGCAAGATCTGCTGGCTTATTAGACACACACGGACGCGCAGACTGCGGCCAAGAGATAAGGACTCTTCCATCAGGACGGCTGCCCTTCTCTCCCTCCCTCCCTCTCTGTCTGTCTCTTTGGTGGTTTTTTTTTCTTCTTCTTCCCTC
The DNA here is from genome assembly GCF_053574225.1 of Canis aureus. Taxonomy (NCBI): domain Eukaryota; kingdom Metazoa; phylum Chordata; class Mammalia; order Carnivora; family Canidae; genus Canis; species Canis aureus. The sequence goes on along the minus strand of NC_135624.1, from coordinate 39,167,064 downwards.
AACTTGGGTTTTTTAAGCTTAGAAGTGACTGCTCTAATCGAGCCGAGAGACCAGCAGCAGGAGGCGGATGTGCTCACAGAAGATGGGGGTGCTAAAAAAACAGGAGGTGGTGGGGGCAGGGGGGGCTCGCTCTAGAAATAGCGTCTCATCTCCCGGATGGACACAGACGAGAGGGCCCCACTCCCACATGGCCGGGAAGTGGGAGTAGAGCCGTGGCCTGGTCTGCTGTGGGGGGGAGGCAGGAGGCCGCCCTCAGGAGGAGCCAATCCGATGGCAGAGACACGGGAGTGTCTCGTGAGGGGAGTCCACTCTGGGGCGGTGACTGGGCCCCACCTGGGTGACAGGTGCACAGGAAGCTCTGACCCGCCGGGATGACCTTGGGTGCCACTCGAGGCGTGGCCCACACGCGAAGGAACCAGGCCTTGCCGAGTGGGCACCATGGCCCAGACTCGCTATTGCCCGGCCTGTCCTCACGGGCCCTCCCTGCCCGCAGCCCTCAGAGCAGCTCACAGTCTGGGTCACCACCCGGAGGGATGGGTGCTGCCCGCCGGAGCCCAGGAAGGGTGTGGGGATGTGGCCCCGCTCCCCTGGCTCCTCCTCCTGCCCCCCCACCCCCCGCAGCCTGGGGAACCCGGCCCTGAGCGCTGACGGAGCATCGCTGCCATCTCCCGCAGTTGGGTCTGTCCCCCACGCAGGGCAGGGGGCAAGTTCTGTCCACCTCAGGGAGAGGCCAGAAAGGCCCTGCGCCCAGAGAAACAGGCTGCTTGCTTGGACTCAGTTACGTGGGAACGGCTCCAATGCACACAAACTCACTTCTGCAAACATTTTCAGACTTTGAGCTGCACCAGCTCCATGCCCTCAACACCCCAGCAAACCCACCCGTGTCTGGCACCTCAGAGCCTCCCTACAAGCTATTCCGCTCCCAGAATGCCCTTCCCTGCTGGCCCCATTCCCTCTTTGAAGTCTCTCCTGGCCCCCTCCTCCAGGTAGCACTCCCAGACCACCCCCCCCCCCTTCTGGTGCTCCTCTCTCAGACCTTAATGCTCCCCCGAACACTCAGGATTACACACTTGGGTCTGTCTGACGTCCCATCAACCAGAACCCTGGCTCTACAAAGACGGGCGCTGATTCCCTATGGTCTGACCCACAGCAGGAGCCTCAAAAATACGTACTGAGTGAATGAAGACGTCCGTGAGACCCCTCCGCCACCGTCCCCTCTCCCGGTCACACGCCCACCGGCCGTGCACACACATCACAGATCTCACCACGTGGAAGCCGCCCCAGGGCCGGCAGGTGGCAGCGGTGCCCTCCCCGGGGGGCTGTGGGGCCTCCTCCCCCACCCCTGCTGGTCAACGTGCCAGGTTTCACCTGCCGACCCCGGGGGAGGCTGGGAAACCGTGACCACAGTATGTTGCAGCCACTGCCATTAGGAGGAGGGGGTCGGCTCCCCTACCCCTGGAATCTGGGCCAAGACTCAGTGTGACCTACAGCATGTGGCCTGGGTGACACCGTGTGAGCCCCAGAGCCCAGGCCTCAGGGGACGGCAGCCCCACCGTCGCCCTCCTGGCAGCCGGCCCCAAGTGGAGAAGCTTCACGGACCCGTTGTCCAGGGAGGGCCATGTGGAGAGAGGTCAGGCAGGTGACAGGGACCCACCCCCCCCAGGACCTGCCCTCAGGTGGGCAAGGCCATCCGGCGCATCGCGACCCAGCTGACCCCACGAGGAGCAGTCCCTGTCCAGTCCAGCTGACCCAAGGAGGATGAGAAATACTAAGTCCCTGCCACTGACACTGCTCGGTTCCAGGGCGGTCTGTCCCGTGGCAGGAGACAGACAAGAGGACACTTCCCATCCCTCTCACGGCCCGTGTCTGGATCCCCGGGTCAGAGCTGTCACTGTCCTACTTAAACTTTCACCCCCCATCCGACAGTGGGCCGCAGTGGAGGACGGAGGGCCCTCGGGAGGCTGGGGTCTGCACATAACTTAAAAGGCAAATATAGGGGCACCCAGGTTGCTCAGCGGTTGAGCCTCTGCCTCTGGCCCAGGGCGTGACCCCGGGGTCCTGGGATCGAGTCCCATGTCGGGCTCCCTGCATGGAGCCTGCTTTTCCCTCTGCCTGTGTCTCTGCCTCTCTCTCTCTGTATCTCTCATGAATAAATAAAATCTTTTTTTAAAAAAGGCAAATATTAAGGACAAATGTGGAACCTGCCATGCATGGCAGCTAAGTGCCTGCCTCGGCGCCTCCTTGGATGGTAGGGGCTTGGCCAGAGTTTAGAACAACCATGCCCCCCGGGGCAGGCTGCACACCCAAGTGTCCAGAGCCGTGACCCGTCTTGTGGGCCTGTGAGCTGCGGGGCCTCTGGGGGACGCTTAGTTTTACGATTCAGTGACGACCCCTGTGAGCCACTTGAATGCAGGACGTGCCTTTGCTCCTGGCATCCTAACCACATTGCCTTCTTCGGACAAGAGTGTTTCCCTCATAAATGCTCCCTACAGCTCTGACTTCTCTCCTCCCTCCTCATAAACCCCAGAGCCACAGGATGCTTCCAGCTGCAAATGACATGAACACAAACCTGCTTAGGACAAAATGGAAGACCAGATAGGGTCCAGACGGGGTCCACACAAGGTCAGGTCGGGACACAGAAAACATGCCAGGACTTTTCAATACAAGGGTGTTAACGCCAACAAGTGTCCACACGGGGCTGGAAGAGCCAAGAGGCCGGCCGCCAAATGGGGGACACGGCGACCACCCAGGGACCAGCAGCAGCAGGAAAGGGCCAGCTCGCTAAGCAGGAGTGGGGACATGGAGTTCTCAGGCCACGGGTGCAGGCCAACCACCTGGGGGGCGGCCCGCAGGGACAGGGCCTTGGTGGGGGCGTCCGGCGAGCACTAGAGCCACAGGAGACCCCACCAGTGCCTGCAAATGGGCAGCAGCAGGACGGCCGGGCATCTCCTTCCCCAAAAGGCTCCAGGGGGCCAAACCCTTGACACTGTCAAAGGCTGGAAGCCTCCAACAGAACCATAGTCCAGGGTCAGGGGCAGATCCCAGGAGAAAGGGACACTCTGGGCAGGCCCCACGGTGCCAGACGCCCACGGTGGCTTCCCGTGAATGTGCTCTCAGCTCACGTGCTCAGAGTCTCAGCCATAAAGGCCATAAAGGACAGCTTCCAGTTTCTAAAGCCTCTCAGGTCCTTCCTGCCCCAGGGCCTTTGTCCACACGTCACCCGAAGACCTCCTCCCTTTCCACGAGGTCTTCCCTGACCTTCAGATGGGGAGGCCGCCCTTCCTGCCCCCAGCCCTGCCCTCCACGGCTTGACAGCTGCAGCCTCCCCGCCGCACTGCGCACGGAGCAGGTGTCTCCCTCTGCCAGACTGTAAGCCCCGCGGGCCAGGGCAGGTGTCTGTCCAGAAAGGGCACGGCCCAACAGGGAGTTCTCGGTTTGGGATTTAGGGGGAAATCCTCCCAATGGGAAGCAAGGAAAAAGGGAAAAAGTGTGTGTCCTCGCCCTTTGCAGGCTGCCTGTCCAGTCCTCCGGGGAGGGGGCCGGCACGGTCATCGGCAGCCACGTTTTTCAGTGGACGGGGTAGGACTGGCCCCATATGGAGTGAGCTAGGTGCAGAAAGTAGTGAGCCCCCCACTGAGGGAGGCATTCACGCCAAGCCTGCGGGCCTACACAGCCTGGATGTCAACGAATATTCTCCAAGATTCCCTGGTTCTTGAAGGATCACTTGTGTGCGGTGGTGAGGCTCGTGCCAGGGATGGGAGGAAGCACGCGAGAACAAGGGCGTGGGGGCCCAACAAGCTCGGTGGGGGGTGAAGGCCGAGTCACTGTGGACAGAGCAGGTCAGGGGACAGGGCACGTGGATCCCTTGGCGCCCAGGAGATCTGCCCACCCCCCCCCGCCCCGGAAGGGGGAGCTCCGGGAGCAGAAGCCTGAGGCACAGCGGCCACAGGGAGGGAACTAGGCCACCACTGCCAGCCAGAGGCTGTCCAGGAGCCAGGCTGCCCGCGGGGCCCACACCTGGGGAGAGGTGCTCGGGGAGGCCCGGGGGGCTTCAGGCCCAGCCCAAGGTCCGGAGAGGGTGCAGAGTCCCCCTAGGGCCCCAGGAGCCAGCTCAGGGTGGCTGCAGCCTCCGGGCCATCTGCCCACCGGCCACACGGGGAGGCACCCCAGCTGGGGGCGGGCGTCCCCGGGGGCAAGGCCTGCCCTCCCTGGGCCCCAGCAGCCTGGCCCGGACGGGGGTGCTCCGAGATGCTCTGCGGGCTGTGCCATTCTGCTTCCGGCCCTTGCTCCCTCCTCCCCGCAGCCCACCGGGACCGCACACGGGCTCGCGCAGCACCACCGCCGGGCAACGCCCCTTCCCTCCGTGGACTGTGCCGAGCGAGGCTGGCCCGGCCTGTTCTTCACATCTCCCCAGGGGACAAAAGGCCTTAAGAACAAAGGTGTGAGTCACCAACGCATGGGCTGGTGGGGCTGGCTTTCTAAGGCCAGGTGGCTGAGGAGGAGTGGACGCGTCTCCCACGGCAGCCGGGCCCCTGGGTGACCCAGCCAGGCCCCGCTCCCCTCCCGGCCCCACTGGCCTCCACTCCCCCAAACCTCTAAACCGGCACATCGCGGCCGTGTCTGCTTCTTAGGAGCCGGACTCATCCCAGCGCCGGTCGGGGGTCGCCTCCCCAGTGCCCGGCAGGGCCGTCTGCCTGGACCACCTGCCCTTTTGCTGCAGACAGAGTGGAGGCCCACGGAGGAAAAGTGACTCCCAGGTGGTCGGGCCAGAGCCAGGCCTCCCTCAGACCCGCCCAGGACAGCGTCCAGTGTCCCCAGCACGGAGGACGGGGAGCAGGGGGTGGCCTGCGGCTTCTGACAAGGCTCAGCCATGGCCCATGGGGCTTGGAGGCACCAGCCCCTGCCCTTCGGAGGAGACATGTGCCCAGCCAAGATGCCCCCCCAGAGGAGAGCCACTGAATGATGTCACCACCATCGGGCCACCCAGATGCCACCATCCCCCATAGGGGCAGCTCTGACCCGCTTCCCCACTCACCCACAGGGCCTGGCACCTGGGAGTCCCCACTTCTCCCGCCGGCCCCAGCTGCCCCACCGCCCCCCAGAGCCCTGTCCTACCTGTAAAGTGATGACAGGCGTCCCTGCTGGGAGTCCTCAGGGCCACAGCCCCACAAACCTCCAGGGGCGCTGCTCCGGGGGTGTCACTGCTCAGACCCCACGGCCCTGGCCCCGAGGAGGGCTCGTGTGGCTTCCCTCCTTGCTGCCTAAGACCCAGGAACACAGGCTAAGGGACCTCAGGCTCACGGGCAGCGCAAACCCTCCCACACCTTCTTGTCAAACAGGAAGGTAAGGCCCAGAGTGGGGACACGGCCCGGCCCCGGGTCCCCGGGATGGGCAGCCCGGGTGAGCCTGGGTCCCTGGCTCACACCCCGTCCCATCATACGTGCGTGTCTCTGGACCTGTGTCTGTCCACACCGCACCCTGGGCTCCAAGGAGGTGAGCGGGCCACGAGCAGAGGGACCCCACTGCTGGGTCCGTGGGCCCCACCCAGCAGATCCATACCGGCTGGACGGAAATGACAAAAGCCTCCCCCGTGGGTGGGGCCGGGACAGGCGCTATAGTGGCCCTTGCCTTCTTATCCCCACGACCACCTTGGAAGGGGCTGTCCTGTCCCCATTTTACACAGAGAAAACGGAGGCCCAGGGTCACCCAACCTGCAGGAAGCGGAGCTGGGGAGGGGGTCCCAGCCAGCAAAGCCCCCAACCCAAGCCACTACCACCGAGGACTCAGGTCTGCCCCAAGGCATACGCATGTCTGTGCCCGGAACCCCCCACCAGCCCCTTCTCCGCGGCACGGCTGCTGCCGCCGCTCCCCTTCTGTCCTCACGGAGAAGATGCTTGCTTCTTTTGCTTTTTCCTGACGCGTCCCCTTGACACCCCACAGTGAGGGTGGCATCCTTGTGATTGACGGATCGACCAACCGCAGGGCTGTGGGGAGAATGGGCAGGTGCCAGGGCGAGAGGAGCACGCTGGAGCGCATCCAGGTGGGTGTGGACGCTCCAGTTCTACCAAAATCAAGATAATAATATTAGCATTAGCCACCACGGACCCCCACGGCCAGATGGCGGCTGTCTGGGGCCCTGGAGGGGGCCGTGGCCTCAGCTGAAAAGGTCACGCCGACGACAGCCTCCTGCGGCACTTCCGTGAGCGCCCCGGAGCCAGCTGGCACCTGTCCAGGTCGGGCCAGGGAGCCGGCACGGGCAGGTCCCGCTCCAGAAGGCATCACAGCAGGGCCACGTGCCGGGACCTCACAGCGGGCCTGCCAAGCTGCCGCCCCCGGGAGCGCGCGGAGTCCAAGGTGTGCGGGAGGCAGAAGGAAATGGACCTCTGTCCGGGGCGGGGTGGGGAGGGCAGGACACCCCTAGAGCTCCGCCGAAGCACGGAGTCCTAGGGACCGACGGCTGCAACCCCTCCACTTTGCAGACCGGGGACTGAAGACCAGATAGGATAAGTGACTTGCCCAAGGTCACACGGTGACAGGGTGAAAATTCTACCCGCCGGCCCAGAGTCCTCCGGCCATGCATCTGGCCCTCCCAGGGTGTGATTATTAGTAGGAGAGGAAGCCTAAAGTCTCGGCTCTGTGGAAGCCACAGGCGTCACCCATCCACTCACCCCAAATCCCTTCAGCCAGCCGTCGTCCCACCCGTGCCCTCGCTCATCTGTTCATCCCTCCATGTATCTTCCCATCCGTCCAACATCCGACCTCCCACCAATAATCCACCATCCCCCACCCAGCTATCTATCCGACCACCAACTGTCCACTGACCCACCCGGCCACCCCTCCATCCTCCCACACACCTATCCATCCGACCCCTCCTCCCACCCACCAACTTATCCATCATCTAGTCCTTCCACCCGCCCATATACGCATCCACCTGCCCATTCACACATCTATCATCCTGCCCATCCATGTGTCGATCCATCTATCTACCCATTTATCTTCTCATCTACCCATATATTCATGCATCATCCTCCACACACTCATACCCATCCCCGTGTTTGTTCATCCGTGCACCCACCTTCCCATCCACCTTCCCACCCACATGTCCATCCATCCCTCTACCTTCCCATCCACCCACCTGTCCATCCATCCCTCTACCTTCTCACCTATCCACCTTTCCACACATCCCTCTACTGTCCCTTCCATCCACCTGTCATCCCTTCTCAGGCCCATCCATCCAAGAACACTGGCTGAGTGTATGCCTGTAAGTTCCCAGTGCTGACCCGCCTAGCCTATTCCACAATTCTAACTGAAAAGAACCCCAAAGCACAGCTTGTTTGACTCAGCCCATCATGCACATGAGAAACCAAGGTTGGGAAGGAAGAGGAAATAAGAGGGAGTCAAGTCATTCTTAAAAGTGGTGAAGCTCTCACCACTCTACCCCATCCCCTCACATGTCGCTCCATCCAGAGCATGGTCTACACTTCTCCAATTCCACACCATGATGTGACCTGGCAGGCTGGCGGCACAGCCCTGGACTTTGTCTTCTTCCCCTACCTACCCCAGGTTGTAGGTGAAAGTAAGTGAGCCTAGACCGTGCTCTTCACCCAACAGGATGGTCAGGAGCAGACAGGTCAACGTCTGTGATCTTCCCAGTATGGCGCATGTGGGTGACCCCGGGTCCTCATCCTGTCTCCACCACTCCCCTCCTTGCCCTCAGTCCATCCATCTGTGCAATGGGGTGCTAAGACCGGGTGGTGTCCCCAGCCCAGAATTCCCCAGAGCAGCCCGGGGTGGGGGCCATCGGTGAGGGGGTGTGAGGGCAGAGAGTACATGCGTTGGCACCTCGGTGCCGGAAACTGGGGCCTCCGGGATGTGCTGTCAATCAGCCTTGCTCTGGGCCAGCGTCCTGGAGCCTGGAAACCATTCCTCGCCTCCCCCGATGACTCACCCTGTCAACACCTGATGAGTCACAGCTGCTGACAAATGGGGGGGCACAGCTCCAGCCACCCCCACACTGAGGACTCAGCCTGCCCTGGATGCAGCCTGAGCGAGCGCCACCAGCCCAGGAGGAAGGCCCTGGACGGAGGACAGCACATCCTGCCCGTGGGTGGGATTCAGCGTCAAAGGCTCTGGCGCCGGGGCCCACCCCATGAGTAGCCCCTCCCCCAGCCCACCTTGATAAATGAGGCCTCTGAGGCCCGGAGAGGTGACTGGCTCCCCCCGAACCACGCAGCTCACTCACCAGGGGCCTGGAGAAGATGCACCCCCAGCGGTGCCTCCAGCAGAGCTTGTCTGCAGTCTCGGCCCACACGGGCTCCTGCCTCCGATGGGCCTCCCGGGCCGGGCGGGGCTTGCCTCCTGCCACACTCACACCCACACGTCGCACCCACACCTCATCAACCTCACCCGCCCAGAGAGAAGAGGCTCAGCCCACACGAGGCTCAGGCCTGCCACAGCCCCAGGGCCGCATCCCAGCCCTGGACGACGGAGATGGACAGAGGCGACAGGTAGTTGGCCTCGGCCCTCGAAACCAGAGACCATGAGGCCTCTGCTCTGTAGGAGGTGCTAGACACCCCCCTTCCTCAGCCCTGGGAGAATGTGCTGGATGGCAGGTCAGGGCCATGGGCCTGCAGGGCTGTCCTCAAACACATTGGGGGACTAGGGACCCAGGCCAGCCCTCTGTGGGGTCCAGCCAGAGAGCAAGACCCAGGGCCTCAGGGGAGGAACTCGTGCCACAAGGATGCAGGAGTGAGCAGGGCAAGGCCCCCGGGACCTCCCAAGGATGGCCCCGTGCTCCCCTCCTCCGCGGGCAGAGAGAGCACCCCTGCCCAACCCCTCAGGGGTGAGCCACACCGGGATCTGCTCCGGGTGTCAGGACAGGACCTGGGGAGCCGTCACCGTGGCGCTTATAACTGCAGGACTCCGCAGGCAGCCGGAGCTGGGTGGAGAGGGCCTGGAGGTGTCTGGCAGGTAGGAGGCCCCCGAGAAGGCCCTTGTGACCGAGGAAGTGGGCAGGCTCGTCCCTGCGCAGGGTGGGTGCCCAGCTCCTGCTGCTGAGAGCACACTGACTGCCCCGCCGGAAAGCCAGTCACCAAGGCGGCCACGCAGCGTGGGGTGTCCAGGGCACAGAAGCTGCTGGGGGACGTGGCCGGGCCAGCCAAGGGGAGGAGACAGCAGGTCAAAGGGAGCAGGAGGCCCACAGGGTCGGGCACGTAGGAAGGACCCGCAGCCAGGGAACCAGATCGGGGTCAGGCTGCAGAAGGCATGCCAGGGGCCGGACAGTGGTCCAGGGCAGGAAGCCCTCTGGCCTGTGGCGGCCACGGGCTCCGTGGTTGGACTCAGGCTACAGATCCAGAAGCTGTGTCCCCTCCTGGGAGGGCCCCCAGCTCCTGTGGCCGTGGCAGCCTTGGCCTGCAGACCCACCCCATGGGGGACTCCTCTGGGCCGGCACCTGTGCCCCAACCTCCCCGGGCCAGGCCCAGAACCCATATGTGATAGACCAGCACCGTGTAGACCCCAAAGCACTGGGATCGGGGTCCCACACCGGGCCCTGCACCAGTGACCCCTCCAAAGGGACCTTCACAGGACCTGTCATGAGGCCCCCCAGGCCGGGACCCAAGCGCAGTGGTGGCGCAGCCCGAGCACTTGCAGACAAGCTAGTGCAGCCCCCTTTGACTGCTGAGGGCAATGAAGAGAGTGAGGGGAGCCACAGGCGCGCCCCCGATCCCCAGTGCCCCCCGGACATGCCCCACACCAATCTAAGAGCTCAGCAATCTAAGACGGCCGGGTCATCCCACGTGCCCCGCGGGACCCTACGCAGCACCCCTCTGGTCAGATGAGGTCGGACCCCTGGATGACTAGGGCTCCGCGGTGATGACAGGGGTCCCAGGGCTGCTAGACTGGGGGCGTGGAGGGTGAGACCATGACCCTGGCCCAGCCAAGGTCGAGGGGGCAGCGAGGGTGGAGGCCCCGCTTCCCGCTGCAGACACCGCCCTGCTCCCCGCCCCCCCGGCCGCCGTTTTCTCTCAATCAGTTTTCTTACCTGATTCACAGTATCAGTATCTTAATACTTAAAGCGGATTTGAATTAGCGTAACTGGCCCTAAGAGGAAATAAATTAATGTTGGTGCCTAAGAAGTTTCTCCAGGTAATTAGAGCCTGGACTAAATTGAATGAGTATCTGATCTCTCCTCTTCTCACCTGAGAACTTGCGCTCCAGATGGTGTGGAGGCAAGGGGCACGTGGACGGCGGAGACGGACCCCCGTGGGCTCCGCGACACAGAGGGTAAACTGAGGCACTCGGAGCCTGTGTGGTCAGGGCTGGAAGAGGCAATGAAGCAGGCTGACCACGGATGTCCAGGTGGTTGTGGGCGCCAGGCAGGGGGGCCGGGCAAGTCACTGCTGTTAACCCCGAGGGCGATTTTTCGGAGCCACAGACAGCCTTTGAGAGGGGTCACCAGGCGGCAGGTCTGAGCCTCCGACTTCTCGCCCCTGTGTCACCCCCGGAGGAAACCAAGGGCCATGCCCAAGGTCACGGGGGCTGCATGGCCAGCAGGAACCCCACCTGGGGCCCAGCCCGGGGGGTGGAGGGGCCCCCACTGCCCCTGCTGGAATGTTCCAGTGGTCTCCAGCAGCTGGGTGTGGGGGCTGGACCCGGTGAGGCTCCAGCTCCATTGTCCTCCCCCGAGACCCCGAGCCCAGCATCCCCGTGGTCCCACTGAGGACCCCCCTCCGCCCCGGCCCATCGCAGGGGCTGGGGAAGCCTTCACCCACGCAGTGTGCGCCCCATCCTGCCCACAGTCAAGGAACCCCCAGGCGGCAGAGGGATCCTGGGGCCTGTCTCCCCGTTCAGCTCAATCTGGGGACGTTTCTCGAACACCCGTGAGCTGCAGGATTTTGAAGGATGAGGAGGGGCTGCCCAGGCGAGAAAACAGGAGACGCCTCGGGGCGAGGGGAGCACAGGGGAGGCCCCCGCCTCCCCAGCTGGACTCCGAGGGTCGCAGGGGGCAGCCCCGAGTCTCTGTCGCTTGGGTCTTTGCCAGAGTCACCAGCTGGACTCTCTGCCGCCCCATCCCTGCAGGACGGACCCCCAGGCCAGCCTTTCCGGCCACGGTTGGACGTCCGAGGTGCTGGGGACGGTCAGACAGCCGGGTGCTGGGGCCAGCCCCTCTGGTCCCCTCTGGTCCCCTCTGACAAGCCGTTATCAGAGGGATGCAGGCAAAGTTGCGTGCACCCAACCCCCTGCCGCCCCCGCGAGGAGCCCTGGAAATCCTTCTCAGGCCTTAGGGGCTTCCCCCGGCGTCTCCAAGAAGAGCTGTGGGGCCACCTGCCGTCACCGTGTCCACTCCAGGAGCCGCCGGCCAGGAGCCCCGAGCCCGCCTGCCGCCCCCACTAGGGACGCAGCCTCCCAGGCTGAGTCTGCGCAGGCTTCCCCCGCTGTGCCACCCTCACCCCTACTTCGCAGAGGAGGACAGCCCGGGCTCAAAAAATGAGTCACTGACTCCAGGTGACACAGAGAAAGGTGGGCCCGCACCTGAGCTGGGGTCCCCGGCCGCCCCCGCACGTCCTCTGGCTCAACCTGGCCGAGCAGCTCTTGCACAAGAAGCTGGGGCGGGAAGGACCCAGGCCCTCCCCGGGTTCCTCCGGGTGGGAGGCAACGGCCAGGCCAGACAGTGGGGTCCCCTTCACTCCACGGCGGCCACACGGTCCCCAGACATGGCCCGCGACCCCAGGGTGGTGTCCCCGCAGGAGGAGGACACAGGGCTCACGCCCCCCAGTGTCTCCAGGAGAAAATCTCCCAGCTCCGGGGGTGAACAGCTCCCACGGGCCCCCAGGAAGGTGCGCCCCCACCCGTCGGCACCCCGACGTCCTTGGTCCTTCCACAGCTGTCCTGGAGACGTCTTCGCTCAGGGTTGAGGGGCTTGTGGTGGGTGTTCAGGAGCCAGATATCACCCGGGAAGTTTTCTGCCAGAAACGACTTCATCTGGGTGCCTCTGGCCCCCATGTGCCCCACACCCCATCCACCCCAGTCTTGTCCCCGCTGGCTTGCCTCCAACCGCCCCTCACATGTGGACTCTCTGCACAGTGCTCCCTCCACAGCACCACACCAACTGCCAGAGCAGCCGTGACCCTGTCCCCAGGGGTGGGTGGGGGTGAGGGGGGAACCACAGAACAGTCACGCCGGCCACCATGCCACGGCTGTGCCACGGCCCCCCAGCTGGGAGCACTGTCTGCAGAGCATCACCTGTAGCACAGGATGGCACTCTGGCCCTTCCCTAGGCCCGCCGAGCGAGGACCTGGAGGGGCCACACGCTCCTCTTCTGTGCTGGCGGCTCCAATTTATCTCAATTTGGAGCCTGCGGGTTCTCAGAAATCCTGTCTTCCTGCCCAGCACGCCTGAAACCAGCTGCTGCCCCGCACGCTCCCGTTTGGCCAACAAACAGCAAGGAGCTGCTGGACGGGCCCAGGGGCCACCCCTTGGGGGGTTTCCCTGCAATTAGGGGATCCTCTGGAATAGGGGCTCCTCCGTATTAGGGGTTCCTCTGTAACTAGGGGATCCTCTGCAATAGGGTTTCCCTGTAACTAGGGAATCCTCTGCAATAGGGGTTCCTCCATAATTAGGGGATCCTCTGCAATAGGGGTTCCTCTGTAATTAGGGGTTTCTCCATAATTAGGGGTGCCTCAGTAATTAGACAATTCTCCTGATATCAGACCAGGCTCTTGAGTGAAGAGCCTCCCAGGAGCCTCCCTCTCACAGGCCCTTGCAGAGACAGCGCACTCTCCCCACAAAGGCTTCGGGAAACCCCTTGCCTGGAGAGGTGGGGACCCCGGGCTCAGTGCCTCTTGGATAGTCGCGGCTGCCTGCCCAGGTCACAGGACTGGGAACCCACGCTGCCCACACTGGCTATTTGACCTCAGGCCTGTCACTTCCCCTCTCCGGGGAAGTGTTCAGTGTCAGAGTCCCAGACATCAGATGGGGACACTAACCCGAGCCTCGGGCAGGGGGACAAGGCCCCCCCTCAGTGTGTGGGAAGCACCTAGAACCTAGAAGCATCTCAGCCAACACCAAGCCCTTCGTCTTAGGGTAGGAGAAGGGCACGCCCCATGCGTCACCTGTGAGCGACTCCCGGAAGCCCCACTTTTGTGTTGTCACTTAACAACCATGGCCCAAATGCCCACCGTGTGCCCACCAGACCCTGGGCACAGCGAGATGGCAAGCCCCAGCCGTCGCACACAGTGTCCACGCGAGAAACCACAGGCCATGCATGACGGGTCGCCCACCGAGGAGCAAGCAGGTGAGGAAATGGGAGGAGGCCTGGGAGACGCCCTGGAGGAGGCGACATGAACTGGGTTCACCGCCGAGGTGAGAGAGAGGGGGCCCCGAGGGGGTTCGCCACCCGAGGACACGTAGCAAGGCCTCGGTGAGGGCGCTGGGGAGGGACGAAGGGCGCAGGCTCAGGGACGTTCGCTACTGTAGCAATTTAGAGTCAAGTCGTTTCCACAGATACCGCGTCACGGGATCCTCTGCCCCATGGGCCGGGCCCGGCCTGGCGGGTTCTCACCAGCTCAGCATCTTCCTACCGTATGATCCTGCAGGCCGGTGCCTGGCATCTCCTGGAGGGTGTGGATAACTACAGCCACACAAACACCTGCGCGGGCGGGCACTGCAGCATCCACCCACGGCGGCCCCGGAGCTCGGAAACAGCCGAGACGTCCTCCGGCAGGTGGACTGAAAAACGGACTGAGGTCCGTCCGGACAAGGGAATGGTAGTGGCGCCAAGTGGACGTGAGCTCTCAGGCCACGGAAAGACAGAGGAGACTCCGCGCGCGTCACGGCGTGACAGAAGCCGATCTGCATGACTCCGGGCCCGTGACGTTCTGGAGATGGAGACAGCGAAATCTTGGAGCCAGGCGCGTGCTTGCGGGGCTGCGGGGAGGAGGGACAGTCAGCACGCAGAGGACTCAGGAAGGTCAAACTGTCTGCTTGACACCCCAATGTCACGACACACTGTCCAAACTCATGACGTGCGATGCCGAGATGAACCGTAAGGTAAACGATGGACTTGGGGTTGTAAGGACATGTCCCTGTCGATTTACTGATGACAAGTGTGCCGTCACCTGGTCGGGGCTGCTGGTGGGGGAGGCTGTGCTTGCTGGGGTAGCAGACGGGGCAGGTGGGGACTCTCTGCACCTTCTCCTCGATTTTGCTGTGAACCTAAATACTCTAAAAATTGAAGTCTAATTTTCTAAAACATGAACGAGACCCAAGTGCTATGGGTCTGGAAGCAGGATGTAGGTACAGCTGGATCCAGGAAGTTGATGGCGCCACCAGGCCCTCTCCTCTGGGCTGCTCGCCGGCTGCTTTCTCGGGCTCCACGTGGCAGCGGTGTGACCCCCACTCCAGATCCCCCCAAGAAGCCAGGAGTCTCTCTAACTGGCCACATGGGTTACATGTCCACACCTGCCCCAATCGCAGGGCCCAGGGCATTTGGGGCTCTGGCTGGGCAGGCTGGCTATATGCTCCAGCTCCTTCCCGGGGGGTCCCCCTAAACCCACGGCTAGGAGGGCTCCTCGGGGATCACTCTGGTCCTCACCTACTGAGAATGGGAAAGAGGAACCAATGGAGCAAGACGGAAGGCACAGTCTCTGTACCTAACCCGGAGAGCCGTCCCATGGCGTGGCCGGGACCTCGTTCCTGCCACAGGCACCACGTTCTGTGTCGGGCAGCAGGGGCCACACCACGGAGACCGGGCTCGGAGCCTCGGGAAGGCTTCAGCAGGCCTCAGACTCACTCACGTGGCACAGAGATGCTCTGGAGACAAATGGGGGTGAGTCAGAGGGAAGGAGTTGCCAGGACTGAATTGTGTCCCCCCGCAAATCCGTATGTCGAAGCCCCAAAGGGATGGTATTGCAGAAGGAGGTCCTCAGGGTCAGATCAGGTCACAAGGGTGGGGCCCTCAGGTTGCGATTAGCGTCCCAATAAGAAGAGACACCTCGGGTCCTCCGTCCCCGCCACACGAGGACGCGGTGAGAAGGGGGCCGTCTGCAGGCCAGGAAGGGGGCCTCACCAGGGACCTGATGGCCCCGGCACCTCGACCTGGGCCGTGAGAACGCCCACCACCTAAGCCCCCGGTCTGTCCATGCTCCCTGCCGTGGGGGCCTGAGCTCCGTGCAGAGGCTGACGCAGGGGGACACCCGGGGGCCGTGGCCACTGCGCAGCAGGCAGGAGGGGCGGCCTGCGCCTTGCCAGGCCCTGTGTGGGAGCTTCCCGGGGCAGCCCAGCACGGCAGCCTGCCCACCCGTCTACACCCGCACCAGCCTGCCGCCAACACCACGGGGCTTGCTGTGGAGATAAGTCAGGGTGGACCCCTCATCGGGGCGAGCTCCCGGGGCAGGTGGGGGAAGCCACGCTGAGGCCAAGGCACCGGGCTCACAGCTTGGGGGCAGGACAGGCCCCACCCCCCGTGGCCCCAGGCAGGGCACAGCTTTCCAACGAGCCACTAAGGGAAACGCGCTCTCCAGCTTCGGCCCAGACACCTCCAGCATGTTGCAGGAGGCCAGGCGCCTCCAATTCAGACTCTTCAGATGCTCGGGCTCTTCAGGAGTCCGGTGACGAACCCCAGGCATGGGGACGGGGAAGGGGACCCCCACACACAGCATCCGTCCCTCCCTTCCCAGCCCAGGCCCTCCCTCGCTATGAGAGGCTTCATGTACACTGGAGCGTCCCCTGGTCAGCACGTCCAGGCTCGGTCCACCTCCCCACAAGCAGCTGGCCTTGGCCTGGGGGCACACACACTCCCCCTTGGTCTGCCCCTGACCAGGTCCAGGGGCGCTCACTTCCTCCAGCGTCGACCCCCATGAGCCCTGGGCCAGGGCCAGGCCAGGGGCCGTCCGGCAGGGAACAGAGTGTGATCTAAACCGTGTGAGTCGCGGGGGAGCCTGTCCCCTTGTCCCCTTGTTCTCAGCCCACAGTCGGGCCCCCTCCCAGATCGAGGGCAGCACAGAGGCAGGATCTGCGAAGCGCCCACTGTAGCACCAGCTGCGTTTGCAGGGAGCTCGCCAGCCCGGGAGCCTACCAGGCACGAGCTGCACGCGGGACGGTGGGGACAGGGTGGGCCACGTGGTCTCTGGCCTCCTGGGGGCTCCCCAGGGTTTCAACCTGGGGTGGGGTGTGCCGCAGCCATCCCAGAGGGTAGACTGAGGCACAGACAGCGGCCAGCTGTGCCTCTCCTCTCCGTGCCCCTTCCCTCAGCAGCTTCACTTAACATCCCTTAGATATTGGGTCCCCTGCGTGACTGCTCAAAAAAAGGAAATTCAGCGTTTTATAGACAGACAGGGGTTCAGTGAGCACGTGGGATAAATGCGATATGGAGGGTGGGCCAGAGATGCGGGGGGCGGGAGGGGGGCGCTGCTGTCAAGGTGCCCCGTCAGCGGGAGGAGAGGAGCACAGTGAAGCGGCTCCGGGCGGCCACCTGCTGGACCCGCCTGGCTCCCCACCGCTCGGCACCCAGCAGGGGCTTAGACACCACGGTTAGATGGGAGAAACCGCGGGGGAAGGAATCCACTCACGAAGGAAGAGGGAGGGGGCAAGGCGAGGGGAGAGGCCATGCAGCCGGGGTGACCTCAGTCATGCGGCTGCCATGGAGGAGGGACAGAGAGAGTCTGGGGTCCCTGGGCCCAGGAGAGGGGCCGCAGAGAAGCTCCAGGACGACGCTGAGCAGGGGTCCGCCTGTTTGGTGAGGGCTGACATCCAGCCAGGGACACGGCGGGAGAGGCCACATGTGAACGGCGGAGGGGAAGGAGGGGCTGCTGTGGCCTCCCTGGGCTGTGGACCCCTCCCCACACACGCAGCCACGTGATGGAGAGACAAAGCGTCTGAGCACCGTCAGTCACTCACAGTTTGCTCTGACATCTGCTCGCTGCTCCCTGCCGAGAGGCCCCCCGCAGCCCCGGGGCCACGCGCCGGCTTTAAAGACCTGCACTGGGCACAGGGGCCGCCCCTCACCCAGGCAGTGAGCTGGGGGGACATGTGGCTGCAAGACGGCCCTCGGGGAGTCGGGCCCTGCGGGTCCTGCCGGGGGCTCCCAGGACCCAGGGACACAGTGGACAGTGGTGCGACTGCCCGAGCAGCCCCCGCCCCCGACCCTGGGCAGGGACTTTGCAACTGTGATGCAGTTGTGATGCTCCAGCAACAGACCATTCACCTCTGTCTGCCCCTTTAAGGGAGGCAGGTGCCAGGTGTCCGACAGATCCCGGCCATAAAGAAAGTGAGCCTGCGGCCAGGGGCTTGTCCCCTTGTCTGGGACACAGGGGACCCTTGCCAGACCTGGGGGCCCAGAGAGGGCTGCTCGAGACAGGCCCCATCCCTGCACGTGGGACAGCAGACCTTGCCCTTGGAGGGCGAGGGGGTCTTCCCGGGGCCCCTCTGCGCCCGGCGCCATCCCACCCCCAGGCTGGCCAGCAATGGGGTCCACAGGGGCCGCCTCCACCCTGTCTGTGCAGGTGGCCACGTGCAGGAGTGCCACTTCGAATGTTTATTTCCAGCCACCTGAAGAGCCTCCTGTAATCCAGGGCGTGACAACCGAAGGAGGGCCGTCTCCCATACCAGGGGACGCGTGGGCACTGCGACTGCACGGTCACCACTCATCCCTGGATGAGACAGACTCCGGTTTCCCTCCCAGCCTGTGCCCTCCCGTGATGCTTGGCGGTGCCCTGCCAGATGTGTGGGGCCCGGGCCGCCCGTGAGGGACGAGGGCTCC
This sequence comes from Canis aureus, assembly GCF_053574225.1. Taxonomy (NCBI): domain Eukaryota; kingdom Metazoa; phylum Chordata; class Mammalia; order Carnivora; family Canidae; genus Canis; species Canis aureus. The sequence continues at coordinate 39,149,306 of NC_135624.1, read as the reverse complement.
TCTCCTGCCCCCGACCTGCGGCCCAACCCAGTGTTAGGGCTCAGGGCAGACTCCGAGGCTTCTGATTAAAATGCAACCACCCCTCCGAGGACGCAGGCCTGAAAGGCCCCCACGGCTCCTTAGAACAAACCCCTATCAGCCGTGGGCCTGGACCGCGGGCAAACGCAGAGCCCGGCTGGCGACTGTATGTCACCATGCCACCGAGAAAGGGAAAACCTCCCTGATCACCGGGTCCAGCCCTTGGGGTCAGGGTCAGAAGTGAGACCGGAGAGGGGCAGCCTCAGGCCCGCAGTCACACAGCCAGGGACACGCGTCCGCTGTCTGCCGCCCACCGCCAAAACCACCCAGGCTGGCCGGGGAGCAGGGCGGGGGTGACGACAGGGCCAGCAGGGAGTCCAGGTCACCTAGGCCGGCGATGCAAGTCCTCTCTGGTCCGATGGCTAAAAAGGACTCCTCGTCCTATGCGGTTAGGCCAGCGGGACCCAAAGCAGGGATGAAGCCCTCTGGGGGACCGCAGGAGACGAGGCTCTGCCAGACCAGATGGAAAATTCACTCACGGTTGGGCCACAAGGATTTCGAGGCGCTATTAGGAGCCGTCGCGTTGGGGGAATACGCGGGAGTTGCAGGCCGGACGCGCCCCGGGAGCCGCAGCCCCCACCCCCCCGCCCGTGGGTGAGGACAGGGCAAGTTCCTCTCCCCAACTTCCCCAGCTCCCCAAAGAAGGCAGGGCCGGGCTTGCCAGATCCATCAAATACAACGACAGGAACGTGACACTTTGAATTTCAGGAACATCTTTAGTATGAGCTTGTCCCAAACACCAAATGCTGGAAAATGATTCACTGATTACGTGAAATGCGTCTCTAACCGGGTGCCCCGTATGTTACGGAGCGGCCCCAAGGGGAGCGGGTGCATGCCTGTGTCCCCCGCTCTCTCGTCGCTGTGCCCCGCCCGGAAGGCCCCAACCTCGCACCCCGGCCTCCCTGGCCGCCGCCGCCTTCTCACTCCTGGCACGGCCTCTTCCATCTTCTCTTCCTGGCTCACCGGGCCCACGGGGCTTTCGGCTGGCACGCAGCAGGCATCGCCATCCCTCAGGCTGAATGATGAAGAATCAGACACAAAGGCCAGCAGCCCCGGGGACAGACACCGGGCCTGGGGGGACGGCCACACAGCCGCTGAGCCCGTAGCCTGCTCCCCGCCAGCCTCCCGCTCACGGGGGCTCAGGGGCCTCGGCCTCTGCTCGCTCTCCATTCCTCGTGGAAGCGGCTGAGAGCCTCCCGACGGGAAAGGCGCAGGCACCCAGTCTTAGGGGCTCGCCTGGGCCCCCCCCCTCGCCCCACCTCGCCCAGTTACTTGGGGCATCAGGACATCCGGACACCGGCTGGGGGACACAGTATCCCTGCGGTCAGGGCCCGAGGACAGAACGGTGGCTCCAGCAGGGGGGCATCCTGAAGTGCCCGCTGCCCCCCAACTCGGGAGCCCCCCACGTGACTGCAGAGTACACCCCCCTCCTCCCGCGGGGCCAGAGTTCCCGCACAGAAGCCCCTTCCTCCTGAGGTTACTGGTCCGCTGAGGCCGCGCTCCACTCCTAATAGGCTGTCGGGCGCCCCACTGTCACGGAGAATCTCATGTTCTGAGCAGCGGGGATGCGGCCCTGGTCTGTTTGGCGGCGGCGGCCGCGGGGTTGAACGCAGCTCTAGAAGGAGGCAGAGCCGCGGGGGTGAAGGCTGGCGCGGAGAGCCAGGAGAAACCACGGGAATTTGGGAACCGGGCCAGGGGCAGGCAAGCCGCAGGCCCCTGTGGGGAGAAACCACCTTGTCGCTGAGAGCAGCGACTCAGAAGCCGCGCTCTTGGGCCCGAGCCGACAGGCCTCCCTGTGCGCCGGCGTGGGGCACGGCCTCCACGGACGACGGATCGCCCGAGGCCCGAGCAGCCCGCGTGGCCGGACGCCTGTGGCCCCTCCAGCAGGCCTGCCCGCCCGCTGGGGCGCTGGGCATATGCCTCTCCCCGCAGGGAGCAGGCGATCGCTTCCCAGGGCGTGACTGTGCCCCACAGGAGCCCTGGGTGACCTCACCGCCGGCCCGTGCTCAGGCCCTGACGCTCCAGGCTGGCAAGGGGCCCGGCGCCCTCTGACCTCACGTCCTCACGCAGGGGAGGGCGGCAGCCCAGCAGCAAGGGGCTTTCCCAGCACCACCATCTGGACCCTCTGGGACCCTCTGAGTCCAGACCCCCTGGGCGTCCAGCCCCCTTCCGGGGTGGCCCACAAACACCAGAAGCTCAGGACATCCAAACCCACCCACACCGGACACACCCCGGGCTTTGTGTCGTTTCTCTGCAGTTGCTGCTGCGTGTCAAGCGCCCCCACACTCAGGATGGGGTCGCGCTCGCCCCTGCAGGCCCTGCAAAGGATCCAGGGTGGGAGTCAGGGACCCAAGGCAGGCTCTGTTCATGCCGTGACCTTGGACAGGTCACAAGAATGTCCTTGTCTGAAAATCCCCGTCGTTAGCACTTGATCCCTCGGGAAGTGATAGAGCAGATAAGACCCCTGCCCGCCCCCCACCCGAAGGCCCTCGGTCCGCTGCTGGGACCCCGCTGCACAGCACACACATGCCCTTGTCCCTCATTCTGGGGCCTCTGCTGAGCCCGCCCTGGCCTCCAGGCCCCCAGCACCGGGCGCAGGGCGCAGGGTGGGAGGTGACCCCGGGCCTCGCAGCCACCGTCGCCTGGGCCCGGCCTTGAGATCACCTTCCCTACCCACCATCTGCTGGCAGGAGAGGAGCCCAGCAGAAGAGAAGAAAGCAGGACATCGTACATTTGAAAAGATAAATAAATAAAAGTCTACATATTTGCAACTCCAACTCCAGAACAACTAACTTCACGCTGGCATCTGCTCAGAAAATGTGGTCCCAGCTGACGGGGCTAATTAGCGGCTCAGTGCAGCGGGAGCCGAGGAACAAGGCCGCTGATGAGGGGGGTGTGGGGAGGAAGGGCCCCAGGCCTGGCTCTCCTGGGGGGAGCATGTGTGTCCTGGGCGCACCCAGGAGGGTCCCCCAAGGAGGCCCTGCCCCCCGACTCACCCCCAGCTTCTCCAGAGGCTGATGGAGGCAGCTGTCCCCCGTCCCAGCCTGGCCCCTACATAGTCCCCTCCGAAGGGAGGACAGCTGCTCCCCGAAGGCTGGGGCTCGACAGGGCCAGCACCCACCTCAGCGCGGCCTCTCCCCTCTGCCAACGGGCCCCGTCCAGCCCCACCCCACTGTGCTCAGGCCACAGCTCCCCCCGGGCTCCTGCACCCCCTCCTGCTCCCTCGCCTCCCAGCCTCTGGGCCCCATCCTCTCTCCTCCTGTGCTCTGTGTGACCATCCTGGACTCAGAGGGCAGATGCCCCAACCATGCTAAGATGGGATCAGGTCACAGGGAACTGCCTGGGGCCCCAGTAAGGGCTCGCCCAAGGCCATGTGTCACAGGGAGAGGTCAAGACCAAAGTCAAGAGTAGAGCGTGGGGGTGGGGGAAGCAGCCCCAGGGGTGGGAGTTCCAGGGGATGCAGCAGGGAGCTCAAGCTGGGGATCTCCAGGCAGCAGCAGCAGGCTGGGGGGCAGGGTGGGGGGAGGGCACGGGCAGGGGTAGGCCAGTCTGTGGAGGCCACACCCCGAGGCAGAGGGCAGGGCTGTTACGGGAACTGGCCACGTGGTCTCAATGGAGGGAGCCAGTGTACCAGGGATCCGGCCCTAATGAAGGGGAGGTGGCCCTGCTGGGGACACTGCATGAGGTGCTCGATGCCAGGCCGGGGAGGTGGAGTCTGGTCCCTGGGGGCCCTGGGGACCCCGCAAAGGTGTGGGAGCTGGGAAACGCCAGGGAAGAAAGACAGGGGTGAGGAGGACGGGGTGGGGGGCGGGGGGGCAATGAGCCTACAGGTGCTGACACCGCTGGCCATAGGTGTCCACGCGGCGTCTGAGCAGGGGGTCACGCAGGAGGCCCGGGTGCTTCCCTCCTCAGCCCGGCGGCCCTGGGCCTCCTCGGGGCCGGGATACTTGCCCGTCGGCTGACTCAGGCAGGGTGACCAGAGGTGGGCCAGGACCCGCCGCAGCAGCAGGCGAGAACACGGGCGTTCACCCTGTGCCGGGGACCAGGAGCCGGATCCCCCCGCTACCCCTTGCTGGCCGAGCCAGCTCCCCGCCTTCCCTGGAGGCTCCCCACCGCGGCGGCTCTGCGTACAGCCCCACCTGCAGCAGGTCATGGTGAAAGATCAGAGCCCACGGTCAGGCGGCACCCGAGTCCCCAGCCTCCGTGGTCCCCCACAGCCACGGCCGAGGCCTGGACGCCGCCCCGGGCCGCGAGGGGCTGGCAGAGGGCAGGAGGAGAGAGGCCAGCGGCCCACGCCACCAGGACAGAGGCATCTTCCCCCTGAAGGTGAAGGACGGGATGGGGACCTGAACTCAGCGCGGGCTGCCCTCCCCACAGGGCTGCCCCACAGCCTCCCGGGGAGGAGGCTGGCACCCGGAGGACCACGCGGGGCAGGAGCCCGCCGGCCCGGGACGCGCCCAGCCAGCTCCGGCCTCAGACCCACGCCGCCCGCGCCGCCTCCCACACGCCCAGGACAAAGGACAGAAAACCGCCTCGGGGAGGATGGATCCCCGCGGACAAGTGTCCCCAGGCGGAAAGTGAGGACGGGGCTACAAAGGCGTGGAGAGCCGCGTGGCGCTGGGCCAGCTCCTGAAGCCCAGCGTCTTGGTTTTAAGGTGATTTTCTGAAGAGCCAGGTCAATTTCCACTTAAATCCCAAGTCTGGGATCCCTTCGCCTCAGATTCTATTTTAAAACGCTAGAAGACCATTTCAGTGCAGAAATCGATAAAATGTACCCAAAAAATGGAAAAGGAGCTTGCCGAGCAAAACATCTCTCTGCCTCTCACTAAATGCCAGTTTTTTAAACATCAATAAAGCTGCAGCTTTTAACTTGATTCTGAGGTCCGCTGTCCACTTGGACGTCTTTACAGCCTGCAGCGCCCGCTGTCTTGTCCCCACCGAGGACAGGGTGGGCCGGGCACAACCAGGCGAGGGGGGACGGGGACCCCCGAGGCTGGCCCCCAGGAAGCCGCGAGAGGCTTAGGGAGATGAGGACCAAGGCTCGCCTGCCCCAGCCCTTGACCTCCAGCCTCGGGGAGGAGGGCCGCCCACAGCTCTGGGGCCTCTGGCGCGGGCCCAGGGAGCCCAGGGAGCCCAGGGAGCAAGGAGGGTGCCAGAAGGGAGGGGCCCAGCGGAGCCTGGCTGGGGGGGGGCGGGGGGGCGGGGCAGCGGCCAGGCCTGAGCACCGCCAGCCCCCAGGGAGGCAAGGAGGATGCTCCTCCCTCCCACCCCGGCTCTGGACGCCTGCCTCGCTCCATTTGGGACATTTCTCCTTTGTCTTCCTCACGGGCCTGGGGGCTTCAGGAGATTCCCCTGAAGTGTCAGGGTAGGGGCAGCGCAGGAGAGGGGCACACACATCCCTGGACAATCCAGTGCAGAGGAGGCACCCCCACCATGGATGGCCTGGGGCTGGGGCATGGGGAGCAGAGCCCTTGCAGGGTGAGGCCAGGGGAGTCTGCGCCCACCAATGGGATTGGCAGTGGCCCCCCACTTCTCCAGGCCACAGACCCCTTAGCAGAAATAGAGGTTGGGCCAGACCAGCTGGCCAACCCCTCCTCTTTCTGGGGCCCCATGACGTCTGGGGGGGCAGAGACCCAGCAGGTGCCTCCCTGCCTGTCTGTGCCTCAGCTTCCCCAAGAGTCCTGTCACCTGAAGCGGAGTCACACCCGGGCCTGGAGGCCCTCCACCCCGAAAACGAACGTGTGCTTGAACCAGAGGGAGGGCCCAGGCCTGCTTGCCCCTTGCACAGACAAGCTGGGCGTCCTTCCAGAAGCTTCCGAGCCTCTGCTCAGGTCACCCTCCCACTTACAGCCCTGACGTGGACAACCCCCAGCCGCAAGGGCACGAACGTCAAAATCTGGAAAATTATGAAGGTGGCTCTGCGGCGACCCCGCCATCACCAGGCACCCGGCAGGGCAGGGGGAGGGCTGAGCGCCCTGGAAGTGGGGGGGCGGCGGCATTCCGGGGGGTGCTGGCGCCCAGCCAGGCAGGAAACAGCGAGCTTCCCGCCTCCTGGTGCCAAGAAACAGGGTCTCTCCGATGTCTACCTCCAGCTGCAACAAAGAGGCTGCTCGCATGGTAATTATGACAACAAAAGGACAAAAGGAAGCAAGTCTTTACCGAGGAGGCCGGAGGCTGCACTGCGGGCGGATGAGGAGGAGGAGGCCGAAGGCTGCGGACGGGCGGGCGGAGGAGGCAGAGGCGGAGGCTGCAGGCAGATGAGGAGGAGGAGGCCGGAGGCTGTGGACAAGGAGGCTAGAGGCTGCGGAGGAGGAGAGGCTGGAGGCTGCGGGCAGAGGAGGCGGAGGAGGAAGAGGAGGAGGAGGAGGCCGAGGCTGCGCTCAGTGGGTCAGCAGCAGCTCCAGGGAAGCCTGTGCCTCTGTGGCTTCGCGGACCCATTTCGCAGCCCAGGACCCAGGGCCAGGCCGCAAGCCGGGTGTGAACACCAGGGCCCCAACCCCACAGGCGCCGCCTCCCCCACAGGCACCGCCCTCACACACCCCCCACTGGGACTGCCCGCCGCCGGGCCCCTGCTCCCCCCGGTGCACCCCTGCTCTGGGCCCTCTTGCCCCCTGCATGGTGAGGTTTCCCGCGGGCCCCCTCGGCCCCCGACCGCAGCTCAGGCCCCCTTGCCCACGAGCCCTCAGGCTGCACGTCCACCCCAGGACCCCACGCTGTGCCTGGCACTCAGAGCCGCTCACAAGGCCTGTGGGGCCACGTGGGACGGGTCTTTCCTCCGTGGATTCAGCAGCAGAGACTCCGAGCCCGGCGCTGAGCCGTGGCGCCTGAGGGGCAGTGAAGCAAGGCCCCTGCCCCCTGACAGCTCACATCCCAGGGTGGGGACAGACGAATACACACAAGGTACAGGGCGCCCCGGATGGGGTCGTGAGGCAAGGGATGCGGAGTCTCGGGGTCTCAAGGAGCCAAGCGTCATCTGGGCAGGGAGGCCAGGGACGTTGATGCTGGGACACGGCACAGCGCGGGGGGAGCAGGGAGAGGAACAGGGGCAGGGTGCTCTAGGCTGGAAGCAGCAGGTGCAAAGGCCCTGTGGCAGAGGCAAGCTCAGGACGTCCAAAGAAGCTTGCAGCCCAGGTTCGAGCACGGATGGGAGGGTTTCCCACAGTGACTGATTGAGGAAAGAGTAAAGCAGACCCTCACTCTGTTGACATGGCCCCGGCCCATCACTGCGTCCACGTCTTCTTGGTCTTAGGCACGCTCCACCTGCGCCGGCCACGTCGTCCAACACCCCTGCATTCGGGTCAGGGCCACCCAGGGCTGAGCCTGTGGACGCTCTGGGTGCAAGGCCAGCGACCTCTCTGGGTCCCCGCTCCCCTCCTCAGATGTGGGGCCTGGGCCTGGGTTGTGCAGCTGCCCCGCCAGCCAGAGGTCCTCCCACCGTGTCCCCCACCAGCACGGCCAAGGCCCACGACCCCCTCCCTCATCCTGACCCAGAACATCCTGCGGCCTCTGTCCCTCCCCACCCACCTGAGCGCGGGACGCCCTCCGGCCCTGCCACCTGGAGCCCCCGCTGAGGTCGGGGTTGGACACCAAGGTCCAGGCGACCCCCGCCCGTGTTCTGAGCCCACTCCCTGCCCGTCCTGGAGACGGGTGCCCCCCACTCACAGCCAAGGCCCCGCGGGATCGTCACCCACCTGACGGCACACGGGGAACCCTCCCTGCCCACTCCGCGGCAAGGTCACGGTCACTATCCCCGCGTTCCTCTCGGGGTCTAGACAGGAGAGACAAAACCGCCCCCCACCCCCCCACCCCTGCAAGGCACGGAACTTCTGCAGGGTCAGGAGACGGCAGGGTGTGAACGGCCAGCGTGGAGGTCAGGCACTTTCCAGCACTTTCCATGCATTATCAGTCCAGTTCAGCTCCTTGGGGACAAGATAAAGATCAAGGGAAATAGAACAGCATAAAATATACCACGTAAAACAACGCACGACCTCGCCCAAGGTCACGCCGCGCCGGGATGGGAGCGCTGGGTTCTCTTCTCCCACCGCCGCTGGCGTTGTTCCAGGGTGCAGGACGCGCAGCCCAAGCCTGCCTCGTACGTGTCCCACCCGCGGGACCCTGCCCACGGCCTCGGCCCGCTCCCCACCATTGGAAGGGGCTGGTCACTGGCTCCCTCCCCTGTAGACGCGGATGAGTGGCCCTACAAAGGCGTGTCCAGGCCCTAACCTCCCTGCCCACCCCCCAGCCCCAGACAAAATCCTTATTTGGTAAAAGGGTCTTTGCAGATGTCCTTACATTAAAGATCTTGAGATGAGGAGATCATCCTGGATTTTCCCGGTGGCCCTACATCCAACGATAAGTGTCCTTATGAGGGAAAGGTAAGGGGACCTAGGGGACACACAGACCTGGGGAGAGGCTGCATGGAGACGGAGGCAGAGACTGGGGGGTGCAGCCCCGTGCCCCAGAGCGCCTGGAGCCCCCGGAACCTGGAAGAGGCAGGAGGAGCCTCCAGAGCAGCCGCCTCCTCCCCGCGTCCTCTCCGCCCTGCCTGCCCGGCCTCGTCCCCGAGTCATGTCCCCTCAAAACAGACTTGTCCACCGGGGACCTCAGATTGTGACTTTTGAGGGGGGGCGGGAATTAAGGGTATTTGCAGATGTAACTAAGGCAAGGATCTCAAGATGAGATTGACCTGGGGTGGGCAGGGCGGTCCTGGGTGGCTCAGTCCGCTAAAGCGTCCGATTCTTGATTTCGGCTCAAGTCCTGATCTCGGGGTCGTGACATGGAGCCCCCCGGGGTGCAGCACCTGCTTGCGACTCTCTCTCCTTCTCCCTCGTCCCCACCTCCCACCCAGGACCCCGGCACAGTGACCCCCTGCTGCCCCTCGCTGAGCCCCGGGGCACTGCCGGGAGCCACCCCGAAAGAAAGAACGCCCCCCCCCACCTGCCCGGCCACGTGTGCTGCTGCAGTCGGTCCCGTGTTTGCTTATTGGACGTTAGTGCCTGTCCCCGCAGCCCCCGCGCTCACAGGGCTTGGCCAAGTTGGGAGGGAGTGGCCGGCTGGCGGACAACAAGATAAGCTTTGTAAGGCCTCCCTCCCGGTGACCTTTCTTTTTTTCTCTGAAAACCACTTGCTTAAGAGAAATCTCAGCCGTCATAAATCACCGCCGCTCGGGAGCACGTGGGCCGGCGCTGGGAGCCCAGGCGCATTCATCACGGTTTCAGGGCCTTTGACAGGCTGCTCGTGCTAAATCTGCAAATGGCAGCCCCTCCCTCTGCCACCACCCTTCCTTCCGCCGACGCCTCCCCTCCACTACCTCAGAAGCTGCTCAGATGGCGCCTCCTCCAGGAAGCCCTCCCTGACACGCAGCCCAAGATGAGTCCTTTGGTGAAAGAGAAGTCGGCAGGTGTTGTCGACGAGGTCAAGGCGAGCATTCATCTCTCCGGGAGGTGCATGGACACGAAGGAGCTCCCTGTCTCTGTGCCGTGGGCCTGCCTCGGCCTACAGCCTGCAGATCGCGTCTGGCCTGTTGCCTGTTTTTATAAATAAAGTTTTATTGAGATTGTTAGGCTCATTCATCTCTACCTACGCCACACAGCCTAAAATACTGGTGGTCTGTGTCTTTACAGGAAAGGCTCTCCAGCCCCAACCTTGACCTTGACCTTGGATGCCACCCCATGTGTGACCCCTCTCTCCATCTGCCGGTTCTGAGATGGCCGTGGGCTCTCCCCGGGCCGCACACAGTGGGTCCCCGTGCAGGGGGATCCGGGTTCTGCCCCCTAGGGTCCGTGCGTCTAACCTGGAAGGCCAGCCCCACACAGAGAAGGGTGCTCCATCTCCTGCCAGGGCCTCCCATGGCCAAGCACAACTGGGAGTCACCATGCGGCCACCTGCCACCTGCCTACACCGCTGAGACCACGCAGGCTCTACCTGTCAGCCCCGGGCAGGTCGTGCTGCGGCAACGAGGAGCCCCGGCTCTCTCCGCGCTCTCTGGGCGGCCCATGCTCACTGGCCAAGGAGAGCACAGGCGACCGGTGTTGGCCAGGTGGTGGCCTGCCTCCCTCCCCTTGCTGCCTCGGCCGAAGGGGCCAAGGCGAGGGAAGGGCGTGGGGACCGCCCCAGCGCCAGGAGGGGACACGTGCACAGGTGCACGGCAGGGACGGCGCCACGGGCCCACTGGGGACTCTGAGCCACAGCTTCCACCGCCTGGGATGCTTCATGCACATGTTCACGGGCCCCGAGGTGAGTCCCACCCTTCGGGTTTTCAGAAACGCTGCTCCTCTGGGAAGTCTTCCCTGACCCACACTCAGCGGCCCGGGGCAGGCGGGAGCTCTCGAGGCTCACTGCACAAGCGATCACACCCACCCCGGCCCGCGGCCTAGGATGCCCAGGGGCCCTGCCCACGCCAGGCCGGCCCACGCTCCGGGGGGGCAGGGGGCGAGGGTCTCTGCTGGAGCAGCGAAGCTGCAGCTCGGCTCTGTTGCCAGCAGACGGAGCAGAATGCCGCTCGCAGCCAAATATAGCTCTAGGAACAAAAGCCTCTAAAAGCATGTGCCCCGTGCCGACCGAGGCAGGAAGCGACTGGCACAGCCCTACTTCCTGTCTGTGGGTGCAGGGTGTCGGGAGAGGCTGGCATCACCCTAAGCGGTCCCGTCCCCCGGGCCCCGTGGGAGGGGGACACAGCCCTGGCCGCAGCGGGCTGCCTCTGGGAGCTGGTCTGACACATGGGGAGGAACCGGGCATACAGTCGGCCGCTCCTCCACTCATCCGCTGAGCGCCTACTGTGTGCGGGCACCCGCAGGGGGCAAAGGGCAGGGCTGTCCCCGCCCCGCGGAGCGCATGGCCCCACGGCGAGACGCACCAACCCACGCCGGGCCTCCATCGCGGCTGCAGGAGGGTGTCAGTGGTTCTGGGGGGGGGGATCCGACCCCCGGTGGGCAGGGGCCCAGGTGGGGTGCAGCACGGGGAGGGGCTCGGAGAACTGCCAGCAGCCAGCGGGAGCAGCAGGTGCAAAGGCCCCAGGAAGCAAGGAAGCGGGTGAGCCGGGGAGAGAGGCTGGGCGCTCAGGCTGCCCGCAGAGCCTCGGAGGACCCTGCGGACCCAAGCAGTGTCAGCTTCATCCCAGGAATACAGAGAAACCGCTGGAGGGTCTGGCCTTTGTTGTCTTGTTTGTGGCATTTGGGGGCAGGGGAGGGGGAAACGCTCGACTCCACAAAAAGAAATGTGGGAGCTGCTGCAGGGAGAGCGCTGGCCGGACACGGCGGCTGGGGAAGCAAGGGACCCCCCCCCCCACCCCGTCGCAGCCTCCTGACTGAGGCGCTCTGCCAGGAGGAGCGTCTGGGAGGCCCCCAGGTGCCCCAACCTCGGGACCCTCCACCCTGACTTGCTCGGCCACCCCTGGGGCTCCCGTGGCTGGTTGGAGCCACAGCAGCCTCGGTGGACACGAACACAAGGGATCCAGGGGACATGACTGTGGGAGGGCCGCAGCTTGTGGGCCACTCCAGGGGGACGGTCTCCGCCGAGCTGCCTTCAAGGTCCTGGCAGTCACGGGCATTGTGCCCACAGGTCTGCTCGCAGGAGTCTCCCTGGATGCCTGGACCTGGTACCTTATGAAACCTGCATGAATATTCATGCGGATCACATGCAAATCACGCCACCCCATCAGATCAGCGGAAGGCAAAGCCCTGCCTCATCCTGCTTCCCTCCGGGGCGGGAGCAGCGGGGAAGGCAGACCTCGTCAGCCCCCCTCACCCACGTCGGATGGGGAAACCGAGTCCAGAGGGAGGCCGCCCAGCGTGTGCCGGTACGGCTGGGCCCGGAGCCCCCAGGCCGGGGCTCCCCCCTCCCTCTTAGGGGGCGAACAGGCTCCCCTGTGGCAGGTGCCGCGCCCCAGACCTCTCGGCAGGAGGGAGGAGCCTCTGCAGAGGGCCCCTGGTGCCGCTGACAAGAAGCAGTAATATTTGCTCTTAAATCTACTCCTGGGAGCTAACAATACCCTCCCCAAATCAAAGCCAGCTCCAAAAATAAAGTTTCTGCCAGCCCCTGCGTAGATTAAATGTCACCGCAAAGACACAGAGGAGCAACGCGTCCCCACCCAGGGCGCACACACCCGTGCCCAGCCTCCCCTGCCCGGCGCTTGCCTGGGGGCTCTGTTGTTGCCGGGAGCCCCTTCCCCACAAGCAAGCAGACCCCCAGCCTCGGGCTTGGACGAGGACACTCAGTTCCCAGGGAGAGCACACGCAGGGCTGGGATGGGGCCCGGGCCCCCCGGGAGCAGGGGACGCGCGCAGGGGCCTGGCTTCCGCCTCCCTCGGCTCCTAGGAAGGGACACCAAGAGCAGGACTGGAAGTCAGACAAGGTGAGGCCCTGTCCGTCCCCTGGGCCTCAGGCTGCTCACCGGGAAGACAGGAGAGAGCCTCCCTGAAGGGACATCGGGGACAAGAAAGAGCCCCCCAGGGCGGGACTCCCAGGGTGCCGTTCAGGCCATCAGCACTCCTGCGGGTCGGAAAGCCAGGGCAGCTCCTTGCGCGCCCCCACCTGGCCTCCAGGCACTTCTGGGGACAGAGACCCAGGCCAGGCCCAGACCCCGACAGACGGGGAGCCACCCGCTGGGCTCCACAGCCTCCCCCCATGGGTCCTGCTAACTCCAGTCCCGTCCTGCCCCCGCCACAAGGCTCCTCCACTCACCCAGCTGCACCCACCGGGCTGGCCTGCCTGCCTTCCGCTCTCCCTGATGCCTCTGGGGCCATCTGCACCCTGGCTCTGTGCCCGCTGGTGGACGCACACTGGGCTCGGGGGACCCGCCGCCTTGCCTCTGCTCACTGGGGGCCCTCAGCCTGCAGGGCCCTCTCTCTTACAGAACTCACTCCCGCAGGGACAGGGTGCTGTCCTAGCATGTTGCCGCGGCCCAGGGCCCCCTCCCCAGCTGCTCCTGCCCACACAGGAGCCGCCTGGGACGAGCTGGAATCTCCTCGAGGACCCGCCTGGCACGCGTGGCTCCACGTCCTGGAGGCAGCCGTGCCCATGGGGCCACAGCCCGGGCTGCAGGGTCAGGCCCCCTCCAGTGTCCACCCACGGCCTCTGTGCTCCCGGCGGGAGAGGTGCAGGTGCCTCCCTGGTCCTGACAACTCATCACGTGCCGGGTACCCAGCGTGCCCGAGAGGGAAGGTCGCCGGGGAGGCGGTGAGGCTTCCTGGATGGAAAGAAAGGGAGTCAGACTGAGGGGCCCGTGGGGAGAGCCCGAGCAGGACAGCGACGGGGCGTGTGAGCCCAGCCCAGGGAGCCAGAGAGGCTGACGGTCCCTGCACATGGATGGTTCCGCAGTAAACCCCACGAGAGACCGCACTGGCTGAGACAGAAGCCCCGGGGGCCCGCGCACCTCCAAACCGACGACGCTGGGTCGGTTGGCAGCACAGTGTGGATTCGCGTTGCAGACAAAGGGCTGTGGCCTGGCCCGCTTTGCAGACGGGTACACGGAGGAGCAGAGCCCCACCAGCCGCATGTCCGTGTCGCCAGCACAGTGCCGGGCGGCGGGCCGGGCGCGGGGTCTGAGGGACAGCTGAGGCACACCCAGCCCTCGAGCACCCACCACCCGACAGGGGAGACCGCCAGCTGGAAAGGCCTCGATGCAGCCCTCGGGTGTCCCGGAGCCGCGATGCCCGTCCTCGCAGCCCCACCTGCACCCCAAAACACAAACCACCAACTTGGGATTCAAAGGCAAATTACAGCCGGGCAGTGAATCACTCTAATTTCTGGAAAGGAAAGAAAGTGCTAGGGAGTCGGGGCGGCTGGACGGCGGCCCAAGCTACCCGAAGCGTGAGGCCAGGACGGACCGGGACGGCACCATTGCTCTGTCCTGCTCAGAAGGTTCTGTGTCCCGACCTGGACACCAAGGTGCGAGGGGGGAGGTCATCCCAAGGTCGTACAGACTTGAGCTTGGGGGAGCAGGGTAAGGCGGGCACAGCTGCTGTTGGGGTGTGACACAGGGGAAGGGCCGTCGAGCCCTGCCCCCATGGAGGATGGGTGGAGGCAAGGTGCATTTAGCACCTGACCTCATGCGCTCCCTCCCAACAGGCGGCCAGGAGGATGGCACCTCGGAAACCCGGGTGCCAGGAGCGCGGCGTTCCGTGGGGGGGCCACTTCAAGGCTCCCTGCAGGGTGGTACAGGCTGCCCGGGACGGGAGCACCCCCACCGGCTCCTGCAGCGGGGTGCGGCCTGGCCTCTGCAGCTTGGGACCCTGGCACCCAGGGCTAGGACCTCAGCACCCCATCCTGCCCTCAGCCCGGGCATGGAGCATGGCCACCTCCTCCACTCCACTGCCCTCGCCCAGGCCCTCGGGTCTCCGGTCCTATGTGGCAAAACTATGCCCACTTCTCTGAACCTCCTGCCCTCCCCCAGCTCTGGCGTCCCCACTTTACCCAGAAGCCTCCAAAAGCTGTCTGGGAGCGCAGGGGCCCGTCTGGCCGGGGCTCTAAACCCAGCACCACGAGCGTGCCTCCCGCCTGCCCCGCTCTGCCCTATAGGAGCCCCCGCAGGGACCCCAGCTGGCCTCCCTGAGATCCGACACGATGCCAGGCCTGTGAGCGGACCCGAGAGGGACCTGCAGCACCTCCAAGCCGCCTGCCCTGTCTGTGCCTGTGAGGAGTCTTCCAGCGGGGGCGTTCGGGGGCTCGGGGTCCCCGGTGCGTCTCCCTGAAACGCCCCCGCCCAAGCTGAGAGCCCGCTCCCTCCTGGGGCACGGGGACCCACAGCCTGAGAACGCCGCCTTCTCCAGATTCCGTCAGCTTCCAATTAAGTCCTACGCCTCATCGCCGACCTGGCTCTGCCGCCACGGCAGGAAGTGAGCTCTGCACATCCTGCCAAGGAGGCCCCTGACCCTCACACCCCCTGAAACTCGGTGATTCACAGACCAGAGCCTGTCGTTTCCTCCCTCCTGTGTGTCAGGGGCTCCTAGCAACAGCTGCCGAGGCGGGTTCTCGCCCCTGCAGCCCCCTGCACCTGCCGAGCCGGCCCTGCATCAGCGCCAGCGCCCCTCCCTGCGCCCCCACCCGCTCACCCCGCAGGCCCGCTGCCAGCCTTGGGTGACCATCGCCACGGGACCTACGCTGTCGTCCCTGGGCCATGCAGCCACCTCCAGAGCCCCCCACTCCTGGTCCCGTGTCCCAGGTCTGGTGCCCCGGCATGGGGTTCCCGTGTGGCACCTCTCCTGAGAGGAGCATCAGGCAGCTGGATCCCAGGGGAGCCCAAGCACATGCATGGCTCCATGTGCGTCCCCTCTTGACACAGAGCCTGGCCTTCTGTCCACCTGTGTCCGTCAGCCAGTGGGGAGAGTCCCCGTGGGGGGTGCACAGCCTCCCAGGCAAGGGCACCCCCTGGAGGGGGGCAGGGGGTCGTTGGCAGCAGCACACACTGCCGGGTGGGGTCCCCAGCGTCAAGAGGGGCATTCACCATGCTGAGGGGACAGGCCAGCGGGGAAGCAGGGGAGGCTTGAGAGGGAAGTCATGTCACTTCAGCCCCAGAGCAGCAGGTGAAACCATCCCTTAAAGCCCCTTGTGGGTACTGGCCTCCTCACAGTCCACCTGTGACTGGAAAAGAAGATAAGTCAAGATGGAGATGGGGCAAAGGTCTGAGGTGGGGACAGGCCCCAAGGCTTTGTGGACAACAGCTCGGGGTCACTAAGAAAAGGTTGCGGGCAAATCTCTCAGGGGACATCAGCCTATGGTTCCCACCCGGGACCAAGGCCTGGGGGCCAGCCAGGAGGCTGCCTCAGGGGAGGGGACAGGACGGGGGGCGGGCTCCAGCAGGGCAGAGACCGGAGGAGGGATGAGCCCCAGCAGGGTGGATGATGGGGGATGCAGGGCAGAGGAGGGAGGAGGGAGGATGGAGGACCAGCCCCACCCAGGCAGAGGATGGAGGATGGAGGATGAGTCCCAGGCGGGCAGAGGGTGGAGGAAGGAGGACAGAGGACCAGCCCCAGGTGGGCAGAGGGTAAAGGAGGGAGGATGGAGGATGGAGGATGGAGGAGGGAGGATGGAGGAGGGAGGACCAGTCCCAGCCTAGCTGGGGCCCTGTGATGGTTGAGGGAGCAAGATGCCCGGCTGTGCCTGGGAGCCACCAGGGAAGGGCCGGGCATCTCCACACCTCGGCAGCTTGGACCACCCGCACTGTCCCCCCAGCTCTCTGTGGGAGACACGAGGCCAAAAACATGCCTGCGGGTTTTATCCCTCCCGAGTGGAACAACCCTGCAGGTGCCCAGGCCCAGAAAGCAGGCGGGGGCACACTCCATGGTGACAGAGCAAGAGGCACAGGAGGCCACTCTGCAGACCCCGCAGACGTGCACCACACGGGTGCAGACCCCCACTCCCACCCGAGAGGCTTCGTCCTGCCCCCCAGTCCAGGCAGCTGCGCTCCGGGCAGGGTGCAATGGCAGGACAACCCCGATGGCCCGGGGTGCAGGCAGTCCCGAGGGTTCGTGGACAGGACTGCTGGTCTGCCCCCAACACCCTCCCTTCCTTCCCTGCCTCCCCAGCTTCCACAGGCCCCAGAGAACCACTGACACATGGATGAGAGTAATGGAGCCATAGGGTCCGAACGCAGGGTCCAACCAGAGGTCGAGATGCCCAGAGTGGAGTCGCTGCACCCCTTACGGACGGCCACGGAGCTGAGTCACGGAGCCACAGAACAGGCCCAGAGAGGTGGGGCTCGAGGGGACCCCAACAGAGCCGGTCCAAACCCCTCAAATTTAGGTGAGGATGCAGCGAGGGGGTCCCAGGGCTGAGGTTGGGGATCTTGGAGGGGCGGTCTGGCCTGCAACGAGCTACACTGAGCCCCAATCCAACAAGCAGCCCCTGAGCACCCCTGGGGCCCAACCCCAAGGACCCCAGAAGGAAAGACCCGGGACGGCACGGCCTGCATCCTGGGACAGCAGGGGAGGGAGGGGCGGTCGGGGTGCAGCGGCTGGGAGGCCTGCAAGGCTGAGTCCGCAGGAAGCTGACGGCAACACGGGGCCCACCCTCGGGCGTCACCGCAGGAGCCGACGCGCCCCCGGAGCCTCTGTAAACATGTGCAGGAGTTCGCCAGGCAAACGGGTGGACGGCTGGGCTCACGAGAGCCAGAAAGCCTGCTGCCCTGTCCACCTCTGTGTCCCCAGCACGGAGCACCAGCAGCACTTGCAGGACGTCCCGGGAGGACCAGGGGAGCCAGCACTCGGCCTGGACGGGAAACTCACAAGCCGGAACGTGACCCACGTTACCGTGAGCAGCTCAGCAGCATTTCCTGCACTCGGGGCGCCGTGCAACCTCCACCGCAACCGGGTTCCAGAGCATCAGGCCGCCAACGGAGGCCCGGTCACACGCGGTCCCTCCCCGCCGCCCCCACCCCAGCCCCTGGCAGCTACCAGTCTGCATTCTGCCCCACGGGGTTGCCTGTTCCCCGCAGGGGGCACTCCAGGAAGGGGCGTCTGGGTGAGCGGAGGTCCAGACCGCCCTGCTCCTGCCGCGCATGCGGGAAGTCCCTCCCAAACCTCCCCTTCTCTGGGCGGTCTTTGTTGTTTCTTTACTCTCTCTCTCTCCTTTGCAAGATAAGATCAAGGGAAGGTCTTTGAAGCAAAACACAACATTTTTCTTCCCTGACAGATTCTACACTAAAGGGCTCAGCAGTGAACCCCCATCCAGGACGTCCCCATAATTAGTGTTAATCGGGGTACAAAGGTGGCCCTGGTTCCCTGGGGGGAGCCAGGCTCCCACCTCCTCCTCTCCCCCGCCCTGATCCACCCCTCCTGCACCTGTCCCCACGTCCCCCTGTCACTCTGTGTCTCTGTGTGTCTCTCTCTCCCTCCCTCTGTCTCTGTATCTCCTGCTGCCCCCACGTCCCCTGTCTCTGTGTCTCCCCATCTCTGCCCCAGCCCCTCGGCCTCCCTCCTGCTTGGGCTCAGACCCCTGACCATCAGCCCCCAAGGACCGAGCCCACCCCAGTCCCACACCTCATGCCCCCACGCTCCGTCCTCAGGAGCAGCCTCCGGGCTCCGTGCTTCTGGTGAGGACCTCCCTGAGCTCTTCCCCCAGGAGCAGGGCTCCGCAGCTCCGACTCCAACGACCGTGAGGGCGGGCGCCATGCCACGGCCTGACCAGGCAGCGTCCCACGATGGCGGCCTGGACACGCGGGGGCAGCCCCAGCCCGGTGACACAGCCCCCTCCCTGAGCTGGGAAGGCAAGCTCCAGGGACTCACTAGAGTTCACGCGGTTTCTGGGTGCCTGGGAAGCACTAGGCCTGACCTCGCACTCAACAAGGGAGAAACTGAGGCCCAGGAAGGGGTTGTGGGTGTCCCCCCCCACCAGGACCGCCCAAGAGGCCAGGGCAGTGCTGGGGCAGGAAGGGGTGTCCAGACCCTGCCCAAGGTGTCCCCACCACGCTGGCTCCTGGGACCTCTGACCCTGAGACGCGCAGCCTCCCCACCACCCACTCTCCAGAGCCGGTGCCCGAATGTCCCCGTGCCTGGACCCACACCAGGGATCTGCGCCCCAGGCCACCCTGACGCCTGTGCCCTGGGAACGATGGTGCCTACAGGCTCTTCCTCCACAAAAAAATATATCGAAACTACTTTGTGACTGTGTTGATAAAAAAATGAAGATACTTATATTAAAAATAGATGTTTTCTCAGACTTCAATCTTATTCTTTTTTCTTCCTATTTTAAAGGAAATTAAGGGGGCCTGTGTGGCTCCATTGGTGGTGTCTGCCTTCGGCTCAGGTCATGGTCTCAGGGTCCTGAGATCAAGCCTCCGGCTGGGGTCCCTGCTCCCTCTCCCCCACTCATGCTTTCCCTCACTATGTCTCTCTCTCAAATAAATAAAAATCTTTAAACTAAATAAAGGAAATTAAAACCTGACCTCAGGGCAGCCCGGGTGGCTCAGCAGTTTAGCGCCACCTTCAGCCCAGGACATAATCCTGGGGACCTGGGATCGAGTCCCATGTCGGGCTCCCTGCATGGAGCCTGCTTCTCCCTCTGCCTGTGTCTCTGCCTCTCTCTCTCTCTCTCTCTCTCTGTGTGTGTGTGTGTGTGTGTGTGTGTGTGTGTGTGTGTGTCTCATGAATAAACATATAAAATCTTTAAAAAGAAAATTAAAACCTGACCTCAATGTCATGTGGGCCCAGGCACTGTGCCTGACGCAAAGCTGGACCTAAGACCACGCGTCCAGAGCCCGGCTGCGCACAATGGCCATCACCGCCCCGGCCTGGGCCTTGATGTCGCTGTGAGTGAGTGACGTGAGCTTCTGCTCCCCCAAGGCCTGGAAGCCAAGGCCAGGGGCTCCTCCTCCCAGAGGTCATGGGGATCCCGCCTCCACCTGGCTGTGGGCGGAGCCCCTTGCTCCCTGCGCCCTGGGGCCCACCTCCTCCTCCTACTGTCCTCATCCCAGACCCTGTCACAGCGGGTCACCTGCTGCTCAGCTGCACCCCTGCAGCACAGAACCCCCCTTAGTTAATAAGCACGTGCTGTGGCCCCATGGGCCCTTCAGGGGCTGGGCCCCCAGGGTCGGGCTGAGGCCCCACCTTCCTGTCCTCACTCTTCCCTCGGGCTGGGCCCTGCAGAGACCCCAGGAGACCCTTGCTCATCTCAGGCCCTGAGAGCTTTAGGGGCAGAGCTGCTGGAGCTGGGGCAGGAAGGCAGCCGGGGAGGGGAAACTGAGTCAGACCTGGAGCAATCCACAGCATTGTGTGGGCAGAGCGAGAAGCACTGTCCAGGAAAAGGTCCCTGGTCTTCCTTTTGGGGACCTCACTCCTTGTCTGGAGCTCCCCAGTGTGAGCAAGGAGGAGCACCACGTCCTCCTGGCCCTGGAGACTGGCTCAGGGGTGCAGCCACGTCCCCAGACGGCCAAATAGAATCCCGGAGCTCAGGACGCGACCGTGAAGACACTCTCCCCCATGAGCAGCGATCGGGGAGCCATCAGGCTGGGAGCCACTGGCTTTCGTCCCGCCTCCTTGGGATCCGAAGGAGGAACCCAGCCCAGAGAGGACTGGAGAGCAGAGGGGGACTGTGTGGGCGCCTGGATCAAGCTAGACCCGAAGCCGCCGCCTCCCTGTGGCGCCAGGACCCCATGTCGGGTAGGGGCTGCCCCAGGTGACCCAAGGGCCATGCCCGTGCCGAGTGGCCCAGAGGCCCTTCCGGCTCGCCCACAGTCGGGGCAGACAGAGTCTAAGACTTTGTGCCCTCGTGGGGTGCCCTAGGCGGCCAGGGCGGCAGAGCAGGGGCAGGGGGAGCCGCCCAGAGCCACACCCACGGCCGCCGCACAGACCGCTCAGGGGCTCCGGATGCGGCCAGCCTGGGGGCACAGAGGACGGGCGCTCGAGCAGGGAGGGGCGCCACACATCACCAGGCCGGGCGATCTTCGTAGGCCTCGGGCCTCAGCCTCCGCACCGCTGGTCCTCCTCCAGGAAGCCCTCGTGGGTTGTCCTGCCTGGACGGCAAACACTGACAACCAGCTGTGGGGACGCCACCTCATCCCTGCGGCCAGACGGTGATCTCTGTCCAGTTGGGGGGAAAGAATCAAGATTCGGCCTGTGACCAGGCCCCGAGCTCCGGACGTCAGGGTGCTCAGGGCTCCGTGTCCGCAGTGCCCTTCTCGTCAGAGGAATTTTACCCAAAACTACAAGAAAATTTGAGGTCCTCCTGACCTCCCAATCCTCTCACTCATTCTGTGTCTGCTCGCAGGTGCTCCCGGCCCTCAGCTGCCTTGTCACACCCACCCCTGCCCACCTGGGCACCTTGTCACCCCCACCCCTGCCCACCTGGGCGCCTTGTCACTCCCACCCCTGCCCGCCTGGGCGCCTTGTCACTCCCACCCTTGCCCACCTGGGGCACCTCATCACCCCCATCCCTGCCCAGCTGTGCCACCCACACCCCCCAACACACCAGCCCAGCCAAGCCACACTGCAAGCTCAGACCCATTTCCTCTCCCTCCTAAGAACTGAGTTCAGATCACCTGCGAGACCCTCAAACCATCCAGGGAGACTCACAGGACCCTGAGGTGCCCCTGGAGCCGCTCCTCACGGGGCCGAGGACCCAGCTCCATCGCAGCCCTGACGCCTGGTGCCTCGGAGCGCCCATCATCAGAAGGGGGCTGTCCGCAGGCTCCGAGGGGGGTGGGCTGGCTCTTCTCCTTGGAGGGAGGGCACCCGACCCAGCCCCATCTGGGGCTCCGGGTCCAGGAGAGGCCACAGGGCCACGGGCGGGAGGTGCCACCACCTGTGGGTTTGGGACGGGCTCTGGGCCATGACCTGCCCGTCCCTTCTCCTGCCCAGCACCCCCCACCCCCAGCCACCTTCCACACCCCCACCCCGTCCCCACATCACCACTCTGACCGAAAGCCACCTTCTCCGAGAGGCCCGCCCTGGCCGCCCACCGAGGCAGCGGCACAGGCATCGCTATTCTCGAGGCTCATCGCGGGGGGCGCTACGTTCCTCTCTGCTTCTTGGCTGCATCACCGAGGGCTTGGGAGCAGGGTCCTCATGCCTCAGGGTCCCCGGGCAAGTCACCTGCTCTCTCCGTGCCCCACCTCTTCCTCTGCAGGCTGGGGAGCTGCAGCCTCACCGAGAAGGGGATCCCCGGGACCGAAGGGGGCAGCACCGGCAGTGCGCTTGCGCCAGGCCGGGCATGGGGGAGGGCAGGCAGTGCTCCCCACTTGCACCCCCCAGGGCAACAGGTGTGGGAGCAGGGGCTCTCTGCCGTCCGCCGCTGAGTCCCAGCACCCACCTGGTCCCTGGGCCATGGACGATCCCAGGAAGGAAATACCCCTTGAATGAATAACAAAACCCCGCGCTCAGGATCCCGAGATAGCAAGGTGTCCTCACACCCAGGAAGGCTCCAGCGTGCCAGACTGCGAGACGGGGACACGCAGGGGCACCTCAGCCAGCTCCACGCCAGCCGACGCACCTGGGACACGGCCCTGCCTGGAGGTCCCCAGTTCCCGTGGCAGTGGGGCACAGTGGCCTGGGGCCTTCCGAGCGGCACCATCATCAGCCCTGACACCCAGGTCCTCGGGGGCAGCAGGCTAAGACCCCCAACCCCCTCCGCACCCCATCCAAGCAGCCCCAGAAGAGTCTGGACGGGGCCTGGTAGCCCGAGTCATCCCCAGATCCTGGAAAAGCCACCCCCGCCCCGACATGCAGCCTGGCGTGCCTTCCTAATGGGACCTCAAGCTGTTTGATGTGACGTCTGCTAAAAAGTAATCGTGCCCTCATTTATTCAACTTGTCAGCTTCCATCTGCCGCCCACCGCTCCGCGCGAGTGTGTCGGGGTTTTTGGAAGGGAGCTGAGCCTTCCCTTCGCCCCAGGGCTGTTTCCTGGAGGGATCCCAAAATGATTGTTCTCCTCCAAGGGAAGACGGCGCCGGCCAGGAGCCCGGACGGCCGATGGGGGCAGGGACACGATGGGCCGGGCTGAGGCCGCCTGGGGCGCCAGGGGCAGAGGGTGCCCGTCCCCCAACAAATGGAGAAACTGGGGGCAAGCGCTCAGCGCGCAGGTCCTGTTCCGAAGCCACGTGGCATTTGTCACCAGAGGCCTGACTCCGAGTCCCAGCGACACTGGTCAGCAGGCCTGGCCCCTCCGGCAAGCCCCCTGATGACTGAAGTGCATGGTGAGGGGGCCCCATGCCAGTGAGGGTCTGGGACAGCAGAGTGCCCAGGCCCCGGGCGTAGTGGGTGCCCCCCAAGCACGTAGCTTCCATGGTGATGACTCATGGTCACTCAAACACCTGCAGACAGCGCCAATGTGACAGCTGGGCCCTGACCCCGCTAAGGGACAACAGCCTCCCATCATCTGTCCCCAGGCCTGGGCCCCCGCAGTCTGAGCCTCAGGATCCTAGCTGGGGAGGGAAGCCCCCCACCCTGTCCCCAGGGCGGGACGTCCTGTCTGTGAGTCCAGGAGACCCTCACGCAGCACCACCAGCACACGGTTGTGTTTGGTGCATAGGACAACGGGGGTGAGGTCCCGAGGTCCCTCAGGGAGACGGAGGCTGGGGGGAGCTGGCCAAGGCCGTGCAGCGCCTCAGCTGGAACGCCCACCTCTAACCCTCCGAATCAGGGCCTCGCAGCGTGCCACCGCCTCCAGGAAGGCTCCCCTAATGCACACTCTTCCAACGCACGACAGGTCTCCCCCTCTGGACTCAAGCACACCTGCCCCTCCTTCGGTTCCTCCTCAGGGGCTATTTGAGGCTCACGGAGCTGCTTTTGCCCATGTGCCCCCCTGCACAGACTGGTCACTGCACCCTGAATGCCCCTCCGCTTCTCTTCCTGGAGAACATCTACCCGCCCCTTTACCCGTTTCCGAGGTCACCTCCGAGGGCAGCACGCCTCTAGCACCCCAGGAACACGCTGGGCAGCGCCCACCCCCCATAGGCCATCCTGCTCCGGCTGGAACTGCCCGCTTAGGCTCCTCCCGTCTCCTTCCAGACAGGGCTGCGCCCTGCACACCACCTCCTGCCACGGGGCCTAGCACACAGGAGGTGCCTCATAAATGCTCGCTACGTGGAGGAAGGAAGGACTGGGGCCCACGGAGCATGTGCAGCTACCTGCCTGGGCCTGATCCACCCCCCACCCCCCACGGGGCGAAGCAGGGCCCCCCTCACCACGGGGAGCAGGGAGCAGCCCAACTCCCTCTCCCCCGCCGCACCCCACGCACCCCGCCCGGGTTGTTTCCAGCTCCTGACGCCCAGACTGTAGATAAGCAAGGTCACCCATAACAGAGCTGCGGGTAGGGCACTGGGGTCCCGAAACAGCAGGTGCCCCGGGCGCCCTGCAGCCATCTCTCCCCTGTATTTATGAGGCACCTCCTGGGTGTGGGAGCCTGGGGGTTCTCTGGAAACCTCCCCCCCACCCCAACTCAGAGGCCCCCGTATTCAGAGCAGAGGACCGATGCAGCGACCTGTTTCCCATCCGTGTGGACGGAGCGCTCAGCTCTGCCCAGAGGGCTGGGGCAGGGGGGAACCCCCCATGCGGATGACCCGCTTTCTGCCCCACCTGGGACTCCACAGAGCGCCTGGACTCTGCTGCTTGGAACTGCAGGACCTGTGACCCCATGAGCCCCCGGAGCATCTCGGGGCCTCCGTGTCGCCGTCCGTGAAGGGGAGGAGACACCAGTCCCTGCTGCCATGGACGCTGGGGGCACCCGCTGAAGAGCAGCGAGCTCTGGGCACAGGCCACCTGCTGCCCGGGGCTGCTGGCTCTGCCCATCCAGCCTCCGGAACGGTCTCTCCACCCCTGCTGGCGGCTGTGTGGGCCAGCGGGGGTCCTGGGACCAGCTCCTGACTCAGGGTGTGGGGCTTGAGCAGCCTCACCCCGTCCCCACCACCCCACGGAAGTCCCTGGTGTCCCTTGGGCCCCCAGCCCAGACCAGCCTCAGGCCAGGTGCATCCGAGGGGCGCCTCAGGCAGAAACACCTGCTCGGCCCAGGAGTATTGAACGGGTGGTGAAGTTTAATACCCAGAAAATGGGTTTTAAATTGATTAGAGTTCACGGCTGGTGCCAGCCCCGTAACAATCCCAGCACTGCTTCCCTCTCCCTCCCCGCCCTGCCCACCCCCCCCCCCCCCACACACACACACACACACACACGCCGGCCTTCCTCCCTGGCTGCAGCACTGGCGCCTGGCGCCAAAGTGTCCCTGGAGTCCGTAAGAGCAAGGTCAAGAGGGCCGTGTACCCACAGACAGCAGGTCACTGCCTCCCAGATTGCTTCAAGGGGTTGCACCTGACCTGCTATTTGGGAAGCGTGAAGGTCTGTGCAGAACGTGTCTGAGGGCAGCTGGGCATTTCGGGGGAAGGAGCCCCGGGCCCTCCTCTGATGCGTCGCTGGCAACCTGACCCCAGCTGTGGACTCGGACCTGGCTCCTGGAGGGACGTGGAGGACCCAGAGGCTTCCATGAGGGGTAGATGCCATGCAGGACCCCCGGCACAGACTTGTGTGCAGGACTCAGAGCCTTTGTGGCCCCTGGGGAAGTGGAGCCGGGACGGGGAGGTGCTCCTACAGGGAAGAAAGGTGCCATATATTCTTCCAATAAAGGCTGAAGGGAGAGGAGGCAGGGGAGCATGGGGAGGGGAGCTGCTTCCAGAGGTGTGCAGAGGGAGAGGCCAGGCTGAGAGGCCCTGTGCAGGGGACCGGAGTGGGATGGGGATGGAGAGGGCAAAGGGGAGGAGGGAGCGAGCGTGAGATTGGGGGGGCTTCCAGGGGGAGGTGTCGGGAAGGAAGCCTCTGGAGCCGGGGTGCCCAGGCTGCATCAGGGGAGACACAGTCGTGGTGAGCCCCCCGGGGAGCAGCCAGGGCCAGGATTTGGGGTCCTCTCCAGGGGGACAGCAGATGGAGGGCCGAGCCCCAGGAACAGCCCCATTTAGGGCCAGCAGCAGAAGAGGAGCTGGAACAAGGGTGAGCAGCAACGGCCCTGAGGCGAGGAAATGCTGGACAGCAGGGGGGACACGAAGGAGAGAGGGTCCGGTCGCCCACGGGGGCACCTGCCTTGCCGCTCACCCCTGAGAGCCATGGCCCAGGGCTACGTGGCCGGGGCCCTCAGGGGGTGCTCAACCAGAAGCCTCTGTGCCCTGGCACCTGGGCCCCGTGTCCGAGGCCCGCGTGCAGGCGGGTTTGGGTGAGCACCGCCGGCCGAGTGTCACACCTAAGATCCCTGGTGTAGACCTCAGCAGATGGAGGTACTCACTCTCCCCCTGAACAACAATGCGTGCCCCCCACATCCCACCCCCTGGCCCCCGTGATGAGGGGAGGGACGTATTTGGCTTCTAGCCACCACCCTCTGCCCCAGCCCAGGCCCGGCCGTGGCTGCCGAAGGGGTCAAGTGCGTCTTTGCAGACTCTGAGTCTTCCCCAGGACACTCCCCGTCATCTCTCCTCATGACCCCCTGAGATCTTCGTGGATTGTCCATGTCCAGTGACCCACCATCACCCACAAGCTAAGGGGGCCCTTAGGCGGGGCCGCCTCACAGGACACGGCTGCCCCCTCCGGGCTTGACAGGGCTGCACTCCCCCTATAAACACACCAGCCGTAACAAGGTGGACATTTCAGGGAACCTCAGGACATGGCCAAGAGGGGTCAGGCTCCGTGGGGGCGCGACCTGCCCCGGAGCCGGGCTGCAGTCCCGCTCTGCCCACGGCTGTGTGACCGCGGAGCCCCAGCTGTCTCTGTGAGAATCAGCCATGGGGGCCATTCGGAGGTGTTGGGGGACCCTTCCATGGGTGAGCCCCATCCCCTCTGACCCAGCAACCACACCCCAGTCGGCGCCTGGACACCAGGTCTCCTCCCCCTCCTCTGCATCTGGCCAGCGGGCTCCGGGCCGACCCCTCCACTGCCCTCGAGGACTCAGGGTCCTGAAAGCCCTCCCCCCGCCTTGTGTTCGTCCCACCTGAGAATTCCCAGTGTCTCGGGGCCTCGCTGCCCCTGCCCACACCTGCACGGCCTCTTTCCAAGGGCCCCCTGACCCGTGGCGGTGGCCACCTGGTTGTCAGCGCAGGGCAGGGAGCGTGACCTTGGGACAGTCGGGCAGCCCCGCTGAGCGACGGCTTCGTGAACCTGAAACAGTGGAGGACCAGCACCACCCTCCCCAGGCAGCACCCTCGAACTCCCGCCTCACAAGCACAAAGCCCCGGAGATGCTGCTGAAGAAGATTCTAGGTCAGATGGACGTTAGGACGCACAGCCCGCAGCCTCCTCCATGGAGAGACACGAGGGACATAAGAGTAAGAAGGGCGGGAGAGACACCTGTTCAGGCGTCTCTAACCCAGGGACACCCAGACGTTCCCAGGGGACCACACCGCACCCTGGAGCCTCCCCGGGGCACCTGACCCGCCGGGATGGAGTGGCCCAGACCCCGGCCCCGGCATGGAGCTGTGCTGTCAACCCAGGAAAGGTCACCCCCGCCGACTGGGCTACAAGTCTCAGATGAAGCCCCTTGGCACCCGGGGCCCCGCCAGGGCTTGGCAGCAGGTAGGGAGTGCCTGGCACTTTGCAGGGAGGGGACTGGCCCAAGGCAACGCGCCGGGGACGGAGTTCACTGCCCTCTCCCAGGTCCATCCCTGCATTGGCCCGCAGCACTGGGTGGCCAGTCTCCCCGCGTCCTGTGCACCCTCCCCTGGCACTCCCGCCAGCCGCCCCCTCAGACCCATGACTCCCATGGCCTCCCCAGACGGTCCCCAGGGCCTCCCCCCTCCGCCGCTGACCCTGCCGCCCTCTGGGACGTGAAGGACTCTGCCTCCGCCAGAGTCCCCAGCCCCGCGGGCCACACAGGCTCCACGGATCCCCAAGGAGGCCGCCTTCCTCCCAGAGGTGACCCAGAGCACGCGGTTCCCGGGGCTCTGCCCGGGACGGAGAGAGAATTACAGCCCCTGTTTTATGAGGGCACATAAACGTCCCGCGTGTTTGATGCTTCCTGCTACCGTCACGCGGTCGTTAAGAGGAAAGGCCGTATTTCTCTCCGTCTCCCCACGGACCCCACTCCATGCCGAGCATAGCGGGGTCATCCATCTACGCAGGCCCGCCTTCCGGGGCCCCGTGCCTCCGGAGCAGCTGCCCAGAGCCCAGCCCGGCCATGCAGCTGAGCCCTCCCCGCCCAGACGGCAAGGGCAGGAGGGGGAAACGCGGGCCCCATGCTCCCCACCCCACCACCCTCCCAGGGCTGCACCCGCCCTGGAAGCCTCCCGGCTCAGACCGCCACTGACGGCAGCTCTTGAGGACTCAGCAGGCCGCTGGGGGGTTGTTTGCAAGGTGAAATCTCACTCTGGGGAAAGCCTCACTGCCCGACTCGTGCAGGAGGACCCCACGGCTCGGGGACCACAGCACACAGCCAGGAGTGCTGAGGGCATGTGACCCACATTGTGCTGTCGCTGGGTCACTTGAGGGCACAGCATAAGGCCCCACTTTACAGACACAGCATGTGAGGCTGAGAGACCACAGCAGGCCCAACAGCCCCGCTGGTGCATTCACACCCAGATCGTCCATTGGGCCGGGGTCCCCCCCCACCTTCGTCCTTCAGCCCCACACACTGGCCCACCACCCAGCATCCCTGCCCAAGGGAACCCTTGCTGGATGTGGGTGCTCCACCCGTCCCAGTGGTCGTTTGACTGCAGCTGCCTGCCCTGCGTCCCTGCGCCCGTGCAGCCTCCGGGAGCTACCTGCCACCGGGCCCTGGCCCTTCACCTGCCCCTGACATCCTGCCCCTGACACCCTGTCCCCCCCCTTCCTGACCACGGCCTGGCCTGTAGTGCTGTCCATGGTGCTGACCCACGGAGCGCCCACCCCACCCGCCCATGGCCCCAGGAGCGAGAGGCAGTGGCCTCCCCCTTCACCCTCAGGCATTCTAGAAGCAGGGCTTGGCAGCAGCCATCCTCAAAGTCCCCGAAGTGACACTTCACAGGGCCAGAACACAGGATGGCTGCCCAGGCAGGCTCTCATGTCCTCTCCGGGGTGTGTGCTGTGGAGAGCTGCTCACCACCAGCGTGCGTGTCGGTGACAGATCAATACCCCTTTGAGGTTGTAGGAGAGCCTCAGCTGATGTTAGGCAGCCTTGCTCTGCTGCAAAAGGGTGCAGAACTCACGTCCCTTCTCAAAGCCGCAAAGGGGAGGCTATGACCACAGCTTTTAGGAGAAGAGGCAACACGGACATCAGGCACAGAGCCAGATAAACACCAGGAGCCTTTTTAACCACTCAGCACTCTACGTTCATGAACTGTCAACTCACAACAAGAGAGATTGCTCAATTTGCAGATGGGGAAACTGAGGCTCACAGAGTTGCCTGAGTTCGCACCTCGTTGAGTGGAGGGACCGGGGCTTGAGTCCAGGTGGCCAGGCTTGAGGGTCCATGTTCTCATCACACGGATGACCCAGCAGATCTGGGACCTGGCCGACCAGCTGCGCCCCAGCGCCCCCGACGGAGCCAGGGCTGAAGGAACCCTCATGGACGTGCGTCATAGCTCAGGCCTCGCGGCATCCCAGAGCACAGTGGGCCGTCCCCTCATCCATGTAGGGGGACTGGAGCATCCCACGCCTGAGGCCAGGGGGCCCCTTCGTCTCTGGTGGAAATTTGCAGGACTCTTGGTTCATAAGGTGATTCAGCTTCAAAGAGATCTCTGGGGGTGTCCAACCCAGGCAGCTGGGGTCAGGAGCCAAGGCAACAAAGACAGAGGCAGGAAAGGGCAGGGGCCCAGCAACCACAAGTCACCTCATGCTCCTGGAGGGCGCAGCCCCAAGCTCGGGGGTGCAGGGTTGGGGATGTCTCCGGGTGGGTGTATGGAGCCTGGGCTGGGCTGGATCCCCAACAGGACGTGGGGTAGGCAGCGATCCCCCCCACACCAGAGCACAGTTTGAGGACCTCAAGGTGGGATTCGGGGGTACTGATGGGGGATGAGACTGAGGCACTCCCAGCCCAGCCTGAGGATCAGGGCACTAGGGAGCTACAGACAACTATCAGGAGAAGAGGGCCCCTGAGTGGCCTCTGGAGAGCAGGGGCGGGTGAGCAAGCTGGGCACCGGGGAGAAAACAGAAGGGACGAGAGAAGCTCCCAGAGTCCAGAGCCCAGGCCGGTGTCCGGTGGATGCAGGTTGGGGGGTGGTGGGCACTGATAATTTTAGAGCAGGGAGAGACGGCGTCACCGTGGAGTCTGAGGGAGGTGAAGCTGATGGCAAGGTGGGGCCCTACAGGTGAGGCGGGAAGCAGGGTGACAAGTAGGGACACGGCAGGGCTGTCCTGGGGAGGGACCCTGAGGCATATCCTGGGCGGCACCGTGGAGGTGGCGGGGAGGGCCCCAGCCTCCCGTGGGCTCCGTGGGACAGAGCAGCATCAGGGGGCTGGCTCCTTGGGCCCCGGGAGGCATTGCCCCAGTCGGGGCCATCAGGAGACACCGGGGCTCCCAGCCCAGTGAGGCCTGGGGAGCCCCAAGTCTGCACCCACTAGCCCCTCAGCCAGGGCTCCGGGGAGCCACCTGCCTGGCCACCTGGCTCCCCAGGGGGACAGCTGAGGGGTCTGGCTACCACCCACCCACACTGCAGGCTGGAAGTGGAGACCCCTGTCACCCAGAGACACAAATCCCATCCACGTCCCTCGGCTCCTATTAGCCTTCGCGCCCAGGATGGGAGCCCAGAGCTGGGGCCTGGCGTCCAGTCCAGCTGCTCCCTGGCCACCCAAACTTTCCGAACTGCGGTTTGCTATGCTCAAGATGCGGGCAGCACCGCTGTCTCGGCTCCGAGAGTCGTGCCACGTGGGCCCCTCCGTTTACCCGGCGGCAGCACGGCTCCGTCTCCAAACCCTGACAGGCTTCCCCGCTGGAAGGCGCACGACCGCTGTGCCCATCGGCTCCCGCTCCGGACTCCACATATGCCCGTTCCTCCTGCAGGAAGGCCCTCCTCTGCTTGTTAGCCTGGACAGCGTGGGTGAATCTTTGGGGGTCTCCATGACCCCCAAGCAGAAGCGGCTTCTTCTCCTCCGAGCCCCCCAGGCGCTGCTGTGTCCTCCTCACCCCCCATCACCAGCCCGACCTCAGCGGGTTTCAAGCATTTATATTCTGCTTGGTTAGTTCATGAACAAGTAAATGACCTATTTCCATCGTAGTGTGCCATAGAACCTTCCAGAAACACTGTCGTGCCACCCTTGGGATCAACAGCTAGGAAGGCTTGGCACATCGCCCGTCTTGGGAGGGTTTCCTGCACGTCTGCTTTGTGTTAAATGTCCTCCCCACCGCATTTTCTCAACTAGAACTTGGGCTGGGTCCAGACAGACTGTCCTATCAAGTTGCAATATTTTTAAATGTAAAAGATCAATTTATATGTTAATTATACTGGAATTAAAAATAATTTTTTTTATTTAAAAAAAGGGTCTGTTTAGAAGTTTTATGTATTTCTGATGCTGACATGGCACTCGCAGTGCGCCCAGCACCATTTAAAGGGCCTGACTTGAATTGACGCCTTTAATCCCGCACCGCAGTCCTGGGATGGGAGGTGTGATAACCATCCCCAACTTACAGACGAGGCAGCTGAGGCACAGACTCCGGGCGACCTGCCCACTGCGGCAGGGCTAGGAGCAGCTGAGCAGAGCCCGTGTGCCGGCCAAGTGCTGGGTGCCTGGTCCCGTGTCCAGGTGAGCCAAAGTCCCCACCCCATCCACCCTAGGCCCCGTCCTGCCTCTGTCTCTGAATTCCAGCTCCCTCTGCCCACACTGTTGTTTCCAGGCTGGGAAACCTCTTCACCGAGAAAGTCCAGGTAAATGTCCCCCCTGGTGAGCCCTTCCTGCTCCTCAACGGGTAGGTGCTTCACCAATCCATCCCCCTCCTCCACACCCACCTCCACACCTGGACTGGCTGCAGCACAGAGTTCAGGGGCAGCAGGGAGGTTTTACTCTACTGACCCCCCCACACACACTCAGCTGGGATGGTCCCCAGGGCACAGTTCATGTGGACTGTTCACTCTTGGATCCCACAAAGTGGGCACTTGGTGATGAACACTTGCTAAAGGAATGAGTATTGGCTGATTGGGTGGATGGATGGAAGGATGGATCAGTGGGTGGGTGCATGGAAGGAAGGAGGGAGGGAGGGATGAAGGGAAGGAGGGAAGGAGGAAGGAAGGAAGGAAGGAAGGGAAAAGAAAGAAAGAAGAAGAAAGAAAGAAAGAAAGAAAGAAAGAAAGAAAGAAAGAAAGAAAGAGAGAGAGACAGAGAGAAAGAAAGAAAGAAAGAAAGAAAGGAAAAAAGAAAAGAAAAGAAAGAAAAGAAAAAAGAAAAGAAAAGAAAAAAGAAAAGAAAAGAAAAGAAAAGAAAAGAAAAGAAAAGAAAAGAAAAGAAAAGAAAAGAAAAGAAAGAAAAAGGGCAGGCCGGGTGGCTCAGCAGTTTAGCACCGCCTTCAGCCCAGGGTGTGATCCTGGAGACCCAGGATCAAGTCTCACATGAAGCCTGCTTCTCTGTCTGCCTGTGTCTCTGCCTCTCTCTGTGTCTCTCATGAATAAATAAAATCTAAAAAAAGAAAGAAAGAAAAAGAGAGATGTGTGTATATGTGTGGATAGATGGATAGATGATTATGGATGGATGGGGATGAACAGAGGATGGATGGATGGTTGGATGAGGGATGAATGAAGATTGGATGGATGGAGGATGGATGGTGGATGGATGGAGGATGGATGGTGGATGGATGGATGGATGGGTAGGTGGGTGGAGTGCTTAGAACATAGAAGTCTGAGTGGGCCTCAGTGGACTGCTGGGCAAGTAGAGTCAACTCATTGCAAGGATCTGGTGCCCAGTGGGGGCTGCGTGTGCGTGTGCATGTGTGTGCGTGCGTGCGTGCATGCGTGCGTGTGGCAGAATGAATGCAGGAATTAATCACACTTTGGCACACTTTGGGCTGCTCGTTAATCACATAGGATTAATTTGCTGCTGTCCTTTCCATACATGGTCATCATTTCTGTCATCAAAAACATTAATAATGACACCCGAGCAGGTGTCTGCCTGGGGCCACTGCCTGCATTGGACCACATGACACCCCTGGCGCTGTCTGTCCCGGGTCCCTCTTGGAAGCGAGAAGCCTGAGGGCAGGGAGGGCTCCGCCCACGACCTCGAGCAAGCAGGACCTGAGCCGGCATCCTACTGCCGTGACCCCCGTGCACTCCCTGATGCCACAGGCACGTGCACACGTGTGGCAGGTGATACGTGCAGGCCTTGGACGGGGTGCTGTCATGTATGAGTGACCCGTGCAGCCACTGGGCCCCGAGTCACAAAGACCCACTGCTTGGTTTAATTCTCTGCTGTCGCCCTCTTGAAATTATCAATAATCTTCTTTAACACTAGGCCTGGATTTCCGTTTTGCGGTGGGCCCTGAACCCCATAGCTTCCTCCGACTGCAGGGCTCTAACCCGGGGGAGCCGGGATCGATCCCCCCGCCTCCCGTCCCTGCCAGCGGTGTGACCCAGCACCAGGCTTCAGCCTCCCTGCCTGTTGTCTCTTTGCTGGCTAAACAGATGCAGCGCCGTGCAGAGGAGCAGCCGAGACCAGGTCCCTGACACCCTGCCCAGGCCTGGCCAGACACGTGCCCCGCGATCAGTGTCACCCCCTCAGCCACCCTCTGCGCCCTGCACATCGGCCCTGCGCTGTCTGCGCGCCAGGAGACAGCAGCGTGTCCGGGAATAACAGATAATGCCATTAGGGGCCAGAAAGGCTCCAAGCTTCCCGGGGAGAGGAACGAGGCTGTCAGGCGAGGGGGCCCCAGGCTGCGGGCCATGATTAACAGGACCGGGCAGCCCACATGCCGCAGCAGAAGGTGCCAGCAGATGATTGCTTACAAAATGTACCAATTACCGCCGCGCCTGCCTGCCCGCCCCCACCACCGGGCAAATAAACACATCAGCTGCCAGCCTGCAGCAGCTCAGGCTTGGCCCGGCCCCAGGGGCCAGCGGCACGGCGGGGAGGGGGCTGGGCAAATATTCCCAGACATAGCGGGAAAGTGGTCCCCCCGCCGATCCCGTCCCCACGAACCCCCAGCAGCAGATGGACTGTCGGCTGGTCCTGGAGGGGCCTCTGCCCAGGGAAGTGTTAAGAAAGATATGGGGGAAAGGCCAGAGCAAATGCGGGGGCCTCTCACCCCACAAGCCCCATTGAAAGGCGACCCTCACTGAGGCTGGGAGACGGGTACCCTGAGCTGTGCACACGCGGCTGGTCCTTCAGGGCCACTAGTGTGCCCCAGGGAGGGGGCCGTGTGCCTCTGTGTGTGTATGCACCTGCGTGTGCACCTGCATGTGCACCTGTGTGTGCCTCTGTGTGTACACCTATGTGTGCACCTGCGTGCATGTGTGTGCACCTGTGTGTGCACCTGTGTGTGCACCTGCACACATGTGTATGCCTGGGGGGGGAGTGTGTACAGGCACGCTCTCTGCACCACCAGCCCCGACCACGGTGGGTGGGTGGGTGGTGGTGAAATCAGGCCCCCCTGAGGGACAGCTGGCCCTTCACCCAGCCTGCCCGGAGGAAGGTGACCAGGAGCAGACCAGGGGACTGGGAGGCCCAGCCGGGGGCATCTGGGGCAAGGAGATGAGGGTGGGGGTTGGCCTAGTCCAGGGAGAGAGCCATTCACAGTCCAGGGATGTACGGAGGCGCTGGGTTGGCTGTAGGGTGGTGAACCTCCTGGCCCTGCAGGTGTGCAAGCTCCTCCCAGGGAGCCTGACACTCAGGCCACATGGGGCTCCTCTCTGATGGCAGATGGGTGTCCAGGGTGTGGCTCATCCCCCCCCAACAGGAGTGTCCTCTTACCACCTCACCGTCCAGCCAAGGCCTCACTGTCCCTCGAGGCTCCACCCAGGGGCCACCCCCCCAGGAAGCCCTCCCCGACTGCGCCAGCTGCGGCCATCCTGCCCTCCGCCCAGCACACCGTCTCTGCCTGAAGTGCCCACTGTCCCTCCTGACATGGGGGAGGCCACGGGCAAGGCCCCTCATGTCCCGAGCCTCAGTGTGCTCATCTGGACAGCAGGGTCAGCCATGCGGACAGCTGGCGCTCACCAAGTGAAGCAGGCACCAGGCCAGCCCGCGGCTCCTGCTCCCTGCCCAGCCTCGCAGCACAGTGCTCTCACCACGTTTTACAGACGGTGAGGCCAAAGCCCAGAGAGGCCAAGCCACCCCCCTGGGGCCACACAGCCGGTAGAAGGGGCAGCCGGGCTCCAGGCTCAGGCCTGCCTGACCCCACAGCCCTTACCGCGGGCACTCAGGGCTGTGAGGGAGGCACGGGGATGGCAGACACACGTGTGTCCCTTGAGGTCAGATGCCCAGACCCCCCTTAGCTGCAGCGCCTCTGTCTGGGGTGAGGTCCCCGGCCCCACACAGGTCCCAGCACGGGCCCCAGGACCCGCCTCGGTGAGCAGCCCCCACCCCAGCACTGTGATTCCCAGGCAGGCACCTTCTTTCTCTGGTAGATGCCTGCCCGGCGCTGTGCCGTAGGTGGAATTGAATTTACAGCGATGGGAGGCAGGCGGACTGTGGTCCTGGACATGGGACATTTATCTCGCTTGACTGTTCTTGGAATGTCAACAGCAAATGCCAAGATGAATGATGGATGCAAATATTCCCAGACGTAGCAGGAAAGTGGTCCCCCCGCCAGATGCATGGATCCCAGAGGGGTGCGGAGGGAGACGCCTCGGAGGAGCAGGGTATTTGGGCTGTGGAAGCAGCCAGCCCAAGCACCCATGGCCGGACGAGTCCCTGTCCCCATTTCCCACCGTGGGAACCAGGGACAAGCCACGAGGGGTCACACGAAGGCAACCAGTGACGGCGGCAAGGAGGTTTGCCAGCGGCCATCCACTGAGAGCCGACCTGGTGCTCGAACATTAACTCCTCCGCCTGTGCTCATCAGCACAGTAACCCAAAGAGCTTGGGATGGTGAAGCGTTCATGCTCATTGATCGGAGGAGCCTCAGCGACATTGAGTGGCACCTCCAGGCATGGGCCGGGACTCACAGAGCAAGGCTCTGATCCAAGTCCCCCCGACTCTGGATTCCACTCTCTAACTGCCCCTCACACACACACAGGGGACACAGCGCTGCTGACCAGGATCATCCAAGCAGGAAGAGTGATGCGCAAAGAGCCCCGGGGACACAGATGCAGCAGCCGGCTACCGCTGTGTAACAGCCAGCCCCAACCTAAGGGGCTTAAAGCAACCATCATTCATGTGTTCACACCCCTTGGGGTGCTGATCCCAACAGGGCCCAGGCGGACGGTTCATCTCCGCACCCCATGAGGTGTCACGGGCTCACCTGTGCACAGCAGGTCTGTGGGCCTCACTCCCCTGCATGACATCTGGCTGGCAGCAGCCGGGATGATGGAGGGAACGGGCCCCCCGCTCTCCGTCACCCAGCGGGCCGGCCCAGGCGTGTTCACGTGGCAGTAGTTCCTGGGTGCTCCCAAGAGCACAAAGACGGGGCACGTCCCAACCCTCGAGCACCTTTTCTGGCCTCTTTTTTTTTTTTTTTTAAGATTTATTTATTTATGATAGACAGAGAGAGAGAGAGAGAGAGAGAGGCAGAGACACAGGCAGAGGCAGAAGCAGGCTCCATGCACCGGGAGCCCGACGTGGGACTTGATCCCGGGACTCCAGGATCGCGCCCTGGCCCAAAGGCAGGCGCTAAACCACTGAGCCACCCAGGGATCCCTCGGCCTCTTTTATGTCACATTTGCTACTGTCCCATTGACCACAGCGGACCAAGGAGTAAGCATCTGGCTGCCTCCTGATGCAGACAGCTACGAGGTGACATTGCGAAGGGGCAAGAGGACAGGGGACAGGGGTTCTGAGGCACTTTGGGTTGATGGCAATAGAGAAGGCAAGGCTCAGCCTTACCCGGAGGACTCTGGGCAGGCCCCCAGGCGTGGGGACATCTGAAGCAGATGGGCCGGCACGGAGCCCGGAGAGAAGGAAGGTGCCTGCCTGCGTTCACCCGGCCCCGAGAACAAATGGAAGCCTTTCTGCCTGCGCAGTGTCAGACCTTCTTCCCCTCAGATGGTCGCTCCCCAAGCCCTCCCGAGCTCGCTCACACTCCCAGATTGAAGTTACTGCCATTGAGATCCACACAGGCAGCCCCAGCTCCAGCCCTTGATCTCATCCTCTGCCCTAGAGAGACCCCCTCGGGGTGCGGAACGGGTCGGCCACCTGGCTGCCTGTGTCCCAGGCCCCCGGCTGCCACCTGCAAGGAGCGTGCATCCCCCGGTGGCATCTCCCGGGCGTCCTCCTGTCTGTCCTCACCACGGCCTACAGACACCAGCCGGCTCAGGGCAGCAGGCTGGCCCCACCCAACCCCACCACCCCCCACGGGACCCCAGCCCCCCTCTGCCAAGAGTCAGGGTCACAACACCCCAGGGCAGAAGGGCCTTGCAAAGTCCAGCTCGCGCTCACGTTGCAGATGACAAACTGAGGCCGGAGAGCAGAGGGCACAGCTCGAAGCCTCAGGGAGGGAGGCCGGGTGGGGGTTCCAGAGCCTCGGCTCTTAGCTGCCTGAGCCAAAGCCACCTGTCCAGGGCCACCTGCTCCAGGAAGCTGCCCCAATCCGTCCGTCCCCGCTCAGTGCCCGTCTGTGAGTCGGTCCAGCACGCTGCCTGGGGCCCCTCGGGAGCGTCTGTACCCGTGCCGTCCCTGCTGGCCCCCTGGCTGACGGGAGTGCACGCAGACAGCGGGGGCGAAACCCCTTTGTGAACTAGAAGGCCACCCCCGCGGGAGCTGTACGGTGACAGTGAGGACAACGAGGTGCTGCCAGATGGCACAGAGTTCCCTGTCCGTCCTACAGGTGGACTGTGACAAAACACACCGAGGGGTGCTGGCCCCCGGGGTATGTCTCCCCATGGGTCTCCAGGGCCCGGTGGGCGGCGGGGGAGCTGCCCACCCTGATCCTTCCCGCCCTGCGGCATGTCAACGTCCGCTTAGCCCCACAGGGAGTGGCTGCGAGGTGGAGACCAGCCCTACCGTCCTCCGTGCACAGACACACACACGCACACATACGGGTACGTGTGCATGCATATGCGCTCACGAGGCCGTGCCCGTGCCCTCCACCCTGTGTACATGCTCACATATTCCTTGTTTGTACACTTGCCCACGTATGCACACTCAAGTGCACACGCGGACGTGCTATTCCCTCCTTGCACCTGTATACGTGCAGCACAGTGGTGCGCACGCATACTCACTCTAATGCACACGCACACACGCCAACCGCTCTCTCGGGAGTGAGGGTGTCACACAGTGAGACTGCAACCAGCCCCCACAGGACACAGGGGCGTGAGACACCATCGTGCACAGTCACCGTTGCTTCTGTTTGGCTTGAGTCACGACAGCAAACTCATCTCACGATTTCAAATACCAATGAAGAGAGAGAGGCTCTTCGGCCCCGAGCAAAGAGGGGAGGCCTAGGGGTCTCGGCCAGGACCCAGGGACCGTTGGCCGGGTGGCTGAATCTCCCGGGGGCTGCCCCTGGGCTCAAGCACCTCCACCCCCTGCTCCCCACCCGGAGTCCTGGAGAGCATCCCAGGGCCTGCCAGGGTCCCGCAGCCCTCAGGGGCGCGGGGGCAGCTGGGGTGACAGTCCTGCGGGCAGCATGTCCCGGGGGAGCTGGCAGGGGCAGTCACGTCAGGAAGCAGTGGACGCGGGGATGGAGGAGGGGAGGCGCCCGGGGAGGTGAGCGGGACCCACTCTTCCCCACTAGCCTTCCACCGGCCTTGAGTAATGTGTGCGGGGTCAGCTGGAGCAGAGACGAGGTGCAAAGTGATTCCGTGACTCACCTCCAGATGTGCGGGGGTCCCGCTGGAGAATGAGTCAGCCCGAAGTCTGACACGGCGACCCCCCAGGGCTTGGCTCCTCCTTGAGGCCCCGGCAGGCAGGTGGGGGCCCTGCTGTGCTGCAGGAGGGCAGGGAGAGGGCCTCGCAAAGCCAGGAGCAGTGGCCGGGGTCCCCCAGGAGCAGAGGGACGCCGGGGCCGGGAGGCCAAGGACAGGCAGCAATGCCCTCACGGAGAGAGACAGAGCCTGGGGCAAAAGCAGCAAATGCTGGCCGGGCTGCACCCCAGGAGTCGGGAAGGGGTCGGTCGTGCGGGGTGCTCTGGGGCCCCACGTGGGCGCGGCTAAGGTGCGCAGAGCATGGCCCGGGCCCCGGGAAATGGGAGCCTGCAGGAGGGAAGCGGGCAGAGCCCGGGCTGGGGGCAGAGGACAGGGTCCCCCCAGGGCGAAAGACCTGCAAGGACACACCCCTCCGTGCAACCTTGCAGCCCAGAGCATGCCCAGTGCGCCTGCTGCGTGCAGGCTGTGCCCGGGGGAGCCCCTTGCCCCCGCGCCCGGCTTACCTGGCCTCTCTC
This sequence comes from Canis aureus, assembly GCF_053574225.1. NCBI lineage: Eukaryota > Metazoa > Chordata > Mammalia > Carnivora > Canidae > Canis > Canis aureus. Next base: position 39,110,398 of record NC_135624.1, on the reverse strand, counting down.
CCTGCTGAGGACTCCCCACCATGGGCCCTGCCGGGCACTCCGCTCACCTGTCCACGCTGCTCCCCGGCGTGCCCTCCTAGGTCACCGGTCGGTGCCCAACACTCAGCAGGTCCAGGCAGCTCTGGGCAGGGCAGTGCCGTCAGCAGCAAAAGGCCACTCGCTGTGGCAGGCTCCGGGCTGCAGATGTGCAGGACACAGAGGGACCCGGTCACCCACACAGGGGCCGGGACAAAGCCCCTGAGGACGCGACCCTGGCACCGGGTCACACAGGCTGGTCTGGGTGGACAGAGGATGGAATACGGTGCCGGGGGCAGACAGAGCAGCTTGGAAGAAGGCCTTGGAGGCCTGAATAGCGTGGCCCACCTCCGGGGGCGGCAGAGGGGGCAGCGAGGCCCCCCGCGGGGACAGCAGGGGCTGGGCAGGCCCACTGAGTCACAGGACTGAGGCACCCATCCTGCCCTTTGTGCCACACCAGGACCTGAGCAGCAGGCGGAGCCTCGATGGACAGTAGCAGGCACCCGGGTGTCGTGCGGGGAACCGGTGCAGGCAGGTGCCCCTGGCTTCTCAGTGCAGCCCGTAGGTGCGCAGGCGCCTGGGCCCTGCTGACCGAGCTGACGGTGGAGGGGACGGGCCAGCCACTGACCCCTGGGGTCTCCAGACACACTGTGGGGACCCCACAGAGAGTCTGGGCAAACTGCCTTCTCTCCTGGAGGCCCTGATTCTGGAGAAGCTGCGGGGTCTGCAGTGACCCACAGTGACCCACCACTGACCCGCAGTGACCTGCAGTGACAACCACTGACCCGCAGTGACCCACAGCCGGCCAGGGACACACAAAGGAAGAGGCTTTCCAGTGTGAGGCGACCCTGCCAGCCCTTCATGAGGCATGGCCGACGGGCCAGGACACGTCCCCAGTCCCCAGGGCCTCACCCCTGGCCCTGCTTGCCAGCCTGGAGAGGCACGAGTCCCAGCGAAGGTGGCACAAAGGCCGCAGAGCACCCGCCTCCCCCTGCCCTCAGCTGCAGGAAGCAGGGAGGTGGGGCCTGGCATCCTCTGTGGCAGGAGCAGGGGTGGCGCCTGCAGGTCCTCAGTGCGGCAGGGTCACCAGGCCCTTTGCTCTGGGAGCCACAAACGAGCCTCAGTATCCTCCAGGAAGCCCCCGGGCTGCATCGGGCTGGCAGAGACCATCTCTAAGGGCCTGGTCCCAGAGGTGCTGTGCAGTGAGGGGCCCACCCACCTCCCAGAGGCCCCTGCCCACCTCTCCCAGCGGCATCCACGGGCACCTGCTCTAAGTAATGACCCCACTAGCAGGGTGCACAGCCATGGGCCCCCCCAGACACCCTGGGAGCACACCTCGGGCTGACCTGGGGAGGACGCTCTGCAGGATCAGAGGCACCGAGGGGAAAGTTAGCCACTCCAGGCCCCACCCGGACCCCTCCGCCAAAGCCCGGGGGAACCACAGCCCAGACGGCCCCTGGGACCCCCAAAGCTTAGGCCTGGGTGAGGAGAAGACACCCGATCACCCACGGGTGGGAGAAGGAAGAGGGGCAGCTGCCCGCAGACACGTGGGAGGGGCTGGCTCAGGGTGAGGGGGTCGGGTGTCCCGTGGGCGCTGCGGTGACAGCCTGCGGGGTGTGGGGTCGGAATGTCGGGCCTGAGCCAACATGCAGCCCTGGAGAGCCAGGCCCCGGGGCCCAGAGCTGCTGCAGCCAGGAGAGAGGGCCAGATTTGGAGGCCAAGCGCCTCGCCCCCTCTCTCCCCAGCGCACCCCGCCCTCCACGCGGGGGTGGAAGGATGAGGCCAGAGCGCCGGTAAGCACCCCTCTGGAGCCCCTAAATCCTGCCCGCACACTCTGTGCCACTCCTGCAGCCCGGCTAACGGCCCGCCAAGGCGTCTGGCTGGCCCCAGGGAGCACTCACCGCTGGCGCTCAAATGTTAAGTGAGCCCCAGGCCCGCCTCCTTCCAAATGTCACTTTCTATAAAGGAGACAAGCCTGAGCCACTGCCGCTCCCACCCCAGGGACGGGGACCCTGCAGCAGGACCCCGCGGTGCCCTTCCCAGCGCCCCTTCCTCGTTCGGGGGCAGAACAGGGCTCCAGGGCCACCCCCGCCATGGACATCCCACCACAGTGCTGGGCACTGAGCATTTATCAAGCGCCAGTTGCATGCACCTCGATGGTTTAACCCCCGCAGGCGCCCAGGAGAAGACGGTGTTCCCCATGGTGAGCTAAGAGGCAGTCCCTGGCCGCCACCACCGGGTCCATCCGCTGCCCCAGCTCCCCAGGGGCTGCCTGCCGGGGCAGATGCCCCCCACCTGTGGGCCGAACCACTGGGCAGCCAGGGGCTGACCTGCACTCAGCCTCCCTGTTCCCGGGACCGGCCACGGGAAGCAGACGCCCTGCCGGTTCCCTCGCTGACCTTGGCCGAGCGAGACCCAGGGCGCAAGGTCCGAGAGTGCGGGCTCCCAGGCCTGTGCTTCCTCCAACCCAGCTGGCGCCCTCTGTCCCACCGTCCTCACCTCCACGCCGGGCACGTGGGGTTCCGGTAGGTTCTGCCCAGGAACAAATGGAGGGGAAGGCCTGTCTTGGAACCGAAGGCACCTCTCAGGTCCTCCCCAGGTTTCCACCATCACCGCGTCCCTGGGGCGGTCATCCCGGAGACTGCTGAGCGGGCCGGCCCCCCGAGGCCCAGGTGCCCGCATGCTAACAGCCAGATGGCACCCCCTGCTGCTTCCTGGGACCCCACAGGCCCCAAAATAAACCACATGCACTCAATTCCCTGCTCAGAATGTGCTTTTAGGGGCACCTGACCTAAGGGGACAACCCTCTGAGGCATCTGTTCTACAATCGAGGAAACCGAGGCAGGGAGGGGCAGGGTGACAAGGGTCACAGCCAGCCAGCGGTGGATGCTGGGTGCTGGGCCTTGACGGCGAGGCTGGCTCTGCTCTGGCACAGGGCCTGTGCCCTTGGTGGCTCCCGCATCCCACCTCCTCTCCAGCCGGCATGTCCCGGGAAGGGGGTGCCACATCCCATCCTGCATCCTGGTGCCTCCACCAAGGTGTGTGGTCAGGGCGGCCAGGACGGACAAACAGAGCCCCCATGCGCCTGGCACCCGCGTGGCCAAGTGTGCACCCCAGCCGCCTGAGGACATTTGTCCTCACAGAGCCTGGCCCTCCAGCGCCCCTGGCAGCGCGGCCCCTCCCGGTCAGCCGCTGACCCACGCGAGGAAAGCTGCGGTGTGCGCACGGGCCGGGAGGCCACGGCCACGCAGCACTGGCACCGGCTCACGTGGACAAGCCTGGGAAGCATCTCATCGCGGTGTTGTGGGGGCCGGTCGCAGCCGGCCTCATGGTGCTGACGCCCCGTGCATGAAGCGTGAAGCATGGACAAACCTACAGAGGCTGCCAGCGGGTTCGCGGTTGCAAAGCCAGTTTGGGGGGGGGGAGCGGTGTGGGCAGGGGAGGCAGGGGTGCGGCCCAGGGAAGGACCTCTCCTCTTGGGGCCACAAAAGCATTCTCAGATGCCCGTGGTGACGACCACGCAGCTCTGGAAATGCTGTGAAGCCCACGGAGCCGTGCGGTGGGGATGGGTGGACAGGACGCGGCGGGGAGTGGACCTCAACACCGATCGTTGTTTCAGTGTTAACAGCTTTCTTCAGGCAAACCCAAGCTGAGTCCTTCGAGGTCACCCGTTGCTCCCAGACACTCTCCGGCCCACGGCCTGGCCCTCCCGGGGCCTGTGAGCTGGGCCCCCTCCACGCCCCTGCAGACGCCCTGCAGGCCCCCCCCCCAGCAGGGGCAGCCGCCCCACGGAGGCCCACAGGCCGGAGGGGCTCCCCACGGTCCATGTCCTGTCAGGAGCCCCCGCGGACAGGGGAGGCCAGTGCGATTGTAAAAGCAGAGAAGAAAAAGAACACTGGGTCCCAGCACTAAGGACTGGCAAGACGCTGACGCTCCGGGCGCAGGCGGCGGGCAGCGGGCGGGGGCTTCCGAAGGACAGCGTCCTTGTCGCCAGGGCGGCAGGCGGAGCGGCAGGTGGGGCACGGAGAGGAAGGGCCGAGGGGGGACGTTTCCTCTTCATTTGTCCCCTTTCATGGCTGATTTCCGCCTCGATTTGGGTAATTACTTGCTACTCAGCATCATTTCTTTCCCTCATTCAAGGAGGGGAAAAAACACCCCAGAATCTCTGTGGGGGAAGGAGGCTCAGACTCTGCAGCTGTTCCTCCGCACCAGGGGGCGGGGGCTCTTCAAAGTTGCTCCGACTGCCGTCCCCTGAGAGCCACCCCGTCCTTCCTCACCACGTGGGGCTCTCTGGAGGCCGGGCCTCGGGTCACGGGGCGATGCTTGGTCCCCGACACCGGCCAGCAGGTGGACGGGAGCCGGGGCGGGCATCCTCGCCCGGCAGGGGTGAAGATGCAGACAGGGAGGGCGTGCAGGCCGAGGCCCCGGCGGGTAAGGAGTGTCTGCGAAGTCCCGTGCCCAGCTGGGAGCACCCCGCTCCTGCCCTCGCCAGGCCGTGAGGACATGCTGCACCACGCGTCTGCCCAACATTTGCCGGGCAGCTGGGTGTGCGGCCGAAGGACAGGCCGGGGACGCTGTGGGGAGTGAGGCCTCCGGGGGCTCAGGTGTGGTCGGGAAGGGGGAGTCAGACATCAGGGCACGTGGCTGCAGGGCGGGCACCAAGCGCAGAGCCGAGGCTGGGGAGGCGGACACAGAGGCCCCACCGGGCACCCTGCTCAGGGAGGCTTCTCAGAGGCGGCGACAGTGGGGCATCGGTGGGCCAGGGCCCCAGAGGAGGGGTTCCAGGGGGCAGCCAGGCGGGAGCTGCGGCGGAGACCAAGACTGGGGTGAGGACGGGGCAGGACGGGCCTCAGGGAGGAGCCCTGAGGGACCCCGGTCTCCCTGTTCCAGGAAGCCCTCCCCGACCCTGGGGCCACCACACCAAGCGCCCTGTGCCCCCCACACAGGCCAGGGCACCCTGAGCTCTGCGCAGGAGGCCCTTACGCTTCCGCACCCATACTGTCCATCTGTCCCCCTCACGCCCGAGGCCGTGTACGGTTTCCTGGGGCGGCGGCAACAAAGCACCACAGCCTGGGTGGCATCACCATGGGGCAGAAATCGATGCCTCCCCAACCCCGCCCCGTCCTGGAGACCGAGGTCTCAAGTCCAGGTGCCAGAAAGGCAGCTCCTTCCGGAGGCTCTGACGCAGGCCGGCTCCTGGCCTCCGTGCCGCTCTGGCTGCACACGCTCCGTTCCAGTCTCTGCGTCCAAACGTCTGTCTCCTTACGAGGACCCAGTCACACGGGTCAGGGGCCCACCCCACGTTCCGGGCTGACCCCATCTGAGCCCGCTTTCCAATAAGGTCACCTTCACAGGTACAGCTTCTGAGGATGGCTCGATTCAACCCACATCAGTCGGGGAGCTTGTGTGCACGGAGCGCGGGCCCCCGGATGTTTGATGATCGACTCACGGACCAACCCCACCGTTGCCACCGCGGGGACACAACTCCCCGCACCCTTTATGCAAGACGACCCCCGCCCGGCCCCCGGAGGCTTGTCTGAATGTCTGACTCTGCAGGCGAACTGGGGTCCCCGCCCGCACCCCCGGAGCACGGCGACGCCCAGCCCGCCACCGGTTCCCTGGGAAGACTCCCCGCGTGGACCCTCCCGGGAGGCGACTAAAGACGCAGCCGCCGCACAGACTCAAACCCCCCTGGAAAAAACATGCCGAACGCCAGAGCAGTTAATATGATTTATTAATCTGCCAGGGACTTTTCAAGATTTTAATGTGGTATTTAGAGTCTGTTTAACTGGGTAACAAAACCCCCGGCACCAGGAACCGTAAATAATTATCACATCCATCGGGTCTTTCATGTGTGGACGCGGCGCCTTCCTCCGAGCGGCTCCGCGGCAATTTCAGCGCTTCTCCCTGCGTTTGGAACAAGCTCCCAGTTCATCAAAGAAGGTGCCAACCCAGGGCTCCAGGAAGCGCCGAAGACGGACCCCTGCAAGTCTGTGATTAGAATACAAGAGGGAGGATCAAGGTAATTAATTTTTTTGACTTAAAAAAAATTTTTTTTGTTTAGTTTCTCCATCAGCCCCAGCAAAGCCGTGTGAATTATATCTGCTTATGTAAATAAAGCTAACGGGCGATTACATTAATTAGCGGCATAAAACTTTTGCTCATCTGGCTGGAGATAGCAGGTAGTTGGGGGAGAGGATTAATTTCTATTTTAATTAGAAATTTACATTTTTGGCAGCTCGGCCTCCAGCAGTGAACAATGTCAGTGCCCAGCGAAGGATCCCGGTTCCTTCCAAAGGTGTCTGCATCCGAAAGGGCACCGGGGGCATCTGCCCACCCCCACCCCACCCCCACCCCCGCCAGCGGACTCCTGGTTCCTCCCCAGCCGGCTTAGAGCCCACTGGTGAACCACCCGGTGGCAGGATGGGAGCCGCCCTGCGTGGGGCGGGTTCCTGGGGGTCCACCCACCCACCTGCCATCTCTAGCCCACAGGAGCCCTCGGGGGCCCGATGGGAGGGCAAAGGGGAAGCTGTCAGGGAGGACGCAGCCTCTGTGGGGTCACGGGAGGCTCTCGCCTCCCGCGCCCCCTCCCCTACCTGCCCCTAACAACCAGAGAGGTGAGCCCTGTGGCGGACCCAGCGGCATCTTTGCTGCGGGACGGTGGGGGGCGAGTGCCATCCTCACACCCTCTGCTCACTGAGATGCACCTGCAGCCCCAGCCAGGTGAGCAAGCGGGGCCCCAGGTGGGCCTGGTACTCTGCAGTCTGAGGGGAGGGGCGTGCTCTGTCCACACGTGCGTTCTGTGCACGTGTGACAAGCAAACCACACCTTCTGAATGAGGTTTGTGTGTCTGTGTGACTCGTGCCACAGAGATGTGAGTGCGGGGAAGTGTGTCCGATGGGGATGTGCGAGCAGGGTTGGTGTGATGGGGATGCACAGGGGACCGGGGATTTGCTTCTATGCGTGTGTTCATGTGTGTGCACACACATATGTGCACATGAGGGTGTGGGTCCGTGTGGTGGACACATGAGGATGAGGATACAGTGTGAGGATACATGCCCCGTTTGTGCAGTGCACGGGATGGTGCTAATTTTGTATATATGCGTGCTGGTGTGTCGGTATGTGCGAGTGTGAGTGTGCATTCACGTGTGTGTCCGTGTGTGGGTCTGTGCATGTGTGTGTAAGGGGTAAGGCCTGGGCCCGGTCACCCTGAGTTCACACTCTCTCCATCCTTCACTAGAGCCATGTGGCCTTGGATGGACACCACAGCCCCCCGTCCCTCTGTCCTCATCCAGAGGGTGGGAGGGAGGGCACTTGTCTCACGAGACCGTCGCTGAGGACAGAGATGAGGACAGTGAGCCGCTGGCACGAGGGAGGCGGCCAGCGTGGGGGAGGCCCCCATCCTGCCCAGGCGCACACCCGCACTGCTCTCCCCAGAGGAGGGGACAGGCCCCTTTCCCCATCTGTGAGATGTCACCTGCCACTGCTCTGACAAGCTGGGCCTTCCTGTTTCGGGGACACTGCAGACGGGCAGCCCACTGAACACTGGTACATCCCCGCCACGGCCCTGGGTGTGCAGGGTGGGTCCAACCCATCTGTGGGACCCCTCTGCCTGGACACGCAGGGGGTGTTGCCCAAGGTCTTCGCGGCTTGCCCTCCTGTGTGGAAACCGTCTTTCCAGATGGCTCCCAGGTCCTAGAAGACCAGCCCGGGGATGTTTGGATGAAGGAGACGTTCTGGTGCTTCCGAGCACCTCATCTCATAAATCGGGACCTGGGGCCACAGGTCCCCCAGGGTTAAGGCAGAGGTTCTGGGGGAGGAGTTGGTGACAGGTGGTGAGGACACCGAGGGTGGTGCTTCAGAGTCCCCCCACCCCCCACGCCCGAGAGCCTCCCCGCCTTCACCATCCTAATGCCATCCTGGATGAGAAAGCAGCAGAGCTCTCCCTTCATGGAAAGCCCACCTTGCTCCCCTCCCCGTGGGGCAGCAGCTCAGGCCACAGGGAGCTCTGGGAAGAGCCTCTGAAAGGAGCAAGTGTCCCCCCAGAAGCCTTGCCTAGCTCTGCGCCCCCCTCTCCAACTGGTAATTAGGTTCCAAAAGGGAGACTGACGGGAGCCGCAGCAGGTAGACGCCAGGATAGACAAGCAGGGGGACTTTGTGTACCCCCAGGGGTGCCGTAGAGTCGGGGGCAAGTCCAGGGGAGCCCCCAGCCCAGAGCAGGTCTCCAGCCCCACCCAGGTTCCACCCACACGCCCATGTCTAAACACCGCCGGCAAGCTGGGCCAGACGGGGCAGGGTCAGCCTCAGCCGATGCCCCTCCGTGGGGCTGCCCACCGGTCTCCACTCGTTGACCACGCTGATGACTGATGTCAGGTTCCCGGTTGGACCTGAGATCCAGAGGGGGGACCTAACGAGGGTCACTCACCTCTGAGTCCCTGGATCTCACCCGGTGCCCAGAAGATGTTGGATCATAATCATTAACAGCCAACACGTGGGCACCTGTCTGGGCCAGGCATTTTAAGGACCTTAGATCCATGGACCCATTGAATCCTCCCAACCACCTGCTAAGGTGGGACCTCCCGCATTTCACAGATGGGTAAATTGAGGCACAGGGAGATTAGTGAATGGAGCCAGAAGGCAAGTCAAGCAGCCCCTCCAAGGCCATGCCATGAAGAGCTGTACTAGGAAGAGACCTCATCGGCGGATACTCCTGGCATCCCCCAGAGTGGAGGGGAACCCCGAAGTTGGAAGGAAGAGAAGCCTGAATGGGGGCTGATGGAGAAAAAGGCAGGCATGGCAGAAGGAGGGGAAAAGCAGGCTGGGCCAGGCCACAGGGCCCTGGATCTAAGCTAAGGAGCTGGACCGCTTCCTGTGTACAGGCAGGGTCATGTGGAGACTCACTCTCTGAGCCGGAGTGTGCAGAGCTCCGAAGGGTGAGCTACTTATTGACGTCAACCTCCTCCATTTCATAGATGGGGAAGTTGAGGCCCAGAGAGCCCCCTGGTTCATAATGAGCCAGCCCAATTTGAAGTGAGAATTCAGTGTCTAAGCCAGTCATAGATGGACAGAGGGGTGGTGGATGATACATGGGTGGGCAGATAGATGGATGGATGGGTGCATGGTGGGTGGGTGATGGTTGGATGGATGATTGTTAAGGGGTGGGTGGGTGGGTAGGTTGGTGATGGATGAATGGATAGGTGAGTGGGTGGATGGGTGTTGGATGGACAGATGGGTGGTGGATGGGTAGATGGGTGGTGGTTGGACGGATAAACAGATAAGTGGGTGGATGGATGGATGAGTGGCAGGGGGTGATGGATGGATGGGTGGTGGATGGATGGATAGATTAGTGGATGGGTGAGTAGGTGGGTGTATAATGGTTGGATGGATGGGTAGGTGATGGGTGAATGGATGGTGGGTGCGTAGGTGGGTGGTGATCGGACAGATAGGTGGTGGGTGAGAGGACGATAGTTGGACAGAAGGGTGGTGAATGGGTGGGTAATGGGTGGACAAGTGGGTGGCGTGTGGGATGGATAAACAGATAGGTGGGTGGTTGGATGGATGGATGGAGGAGTAGAGGGTGGATGGGTGATGCATGGACAGATGGGTGGTGGTTGGATGGGTGGGTAATGGGTGGACAGATGGGTGGTGAGTGAGTGGGTGTGTGATGGACAGATGGATGGGTGGTGGGTGGGTGGAAAATGGATAGATGGACGGGTGGTGGGTGGATGATATTTGGATGGATGGGTGGTGAGTGGGTAGGTGGGTGATGGAGGGATGGATGGATACATAGGTGGATGGGTGGATGGAGGGATGGAGGGACGGATGAGTAGTGGATGGGGGATGCGTGGACAGATGGGTGGGTGGGCGGGCGGGTGAGTCTGTCCCACCCACGTCAACAGCACGCCATCCCCCTTGGCATCAGGCTGGCCAGCCCCACTCTGCCCCTTCCTCTTTGTGCCGTGGCAGTTCCTTGGCCTCTCTGCACCAAGTGTCCTTACCTGGGGGACAGGACAGCAGCACCTGCCTGGCAGGTCCCTGGGAAGCGACTGACGACATACTGCAGCATCTGGCACACAGTAGGTGCCTCATAAGCAGCAGCTCCCGTCTGCCAGCCCACGTCAGGGCCAGCCCCACAGACGCCCTCCTCCGGAGCTCAAGGGCTCCAGCTCTGAACCCGTCAACGGGCCCCAGTGCCTCCCGCCAGCCCCCTGGGGGTGGCATATGCTCGTCGGCGCCAGGCTGCTATTTTTGTGCAGCAAGTCTCTTCCGAGAGAGAATCTTCCAGCAGCTCTGGCGCCCAGGGATGAGCCAGCCCTGCCCCGTCGTGGCCAGAAGGAGGGGCAGTTGGATTTCAGGCCCCAAAAAAGTCTTGAAATTCCAAGAGAGGAGGCTGGAAGGGCTGTGGGGTTGGTTCTCTTACCCTTCACAGCAGGTTTCTACCTGCTAGCCACGAGGGTTCACGGTCACTCCCAGGGTCCCCAGCAGAGCCCACACAGGACCCAGTGACCTCACGCCACGCATGCGCCCTCAGGACCATGTCCTGGGCCAGTGTCCCAGGTGAGGGGGGCCCAGAGGCAGGAGGAAGAGGAGCCCCCTCCTCCAGTGACTCTGGGGTCAGCCCGGCCAACTGACCAACAACCGTGGAGAGCTGCCCAGCCCCCCTGTTTTGACCAAAGGTGCCTGGAGCTCAGCTGGGGCTGCAAGGGGCTCTCGAGGGGTGGGGGGACAGGGAAACCCCCTGGGGATCCACTGTGGAGAATCTGGGGGTCCAAGGCTTCCCCCGGGGTCACAGGTGCCTTTCCCACCTACTGCCCCACCAACCCGGGTGGGGAGCCGGCCCTGAGGGCGGCCCCTCTTCCTCCAGCACCCCCCCATTCAAGCGGCTGTGGGTGCACAGGTCCCGAGCCCTTGGACTGGTTTCCTGATGGCATCCTGTCGCTTGTCCAGAGGCCCCCGCCAGGTGCCCGGCCACCATCAGACCTCCATGAAGAGATCGTGGGGAACCCCCAGCATTGTCAGCTGACCCAGCTCCCCGACACGCCCTACTGCCTTCCCGGGGGCTCCCTGAACCCCTCCTGCTGTCACCCTACCCTGGGACCCCCAACTCAGTAGCCACATGGCCCTTTAACAATGTCCACGCAGAGCTTCCTGTGGCCTCCTCTGTCCCACAGCTTGTACCCCAGAACCCTGGGCCCCCGTCCCATGGGTTCACGTCCATACCTCCTGCCCCCATGTCCCCTTGCCTGGAGCCTCCCCAGTGACAGCTGCCACCAAGTGGCCCCCAGTCCTCACCCTGCCGCCATCCCCGTCCCGTCTACCTGACCCCTTGTAGGGGTGGGGGTGTCGTGACTGGCAGGTAAGCTCCGGGCACCAGCAAAACCCAGAAGTCCCGCTCCAGCAGCTCACCACAGCCGCTCCCGCTGAGGCCAGCCCTGCGCCTCAACTTTTCCCTGGGACAGCAAAAGGAACGTGGCCCTGAGAGCCGGACACGGGGGCTGCCAGCCCATCCCGGAAGCCTCCCCCGTCCCGGACACCCAGCCCGGCTCATTCAGCCCGTCTTCCCTCCGTTCGTCTGCCCCAGCCTCCGTCCCCAGTGTGCGGCAATGGGAAAGCGGTCCTCATGACAGTGGCCAGGGAGCCAGCTCTGAGGGGGACTCACCAGGGAAATCTGCTCTGCAGAGGCCTGAGCTGCGGACCAGGGTGGGGTGGGGTGTGGGTGGGGGACCCCAGAGTGAGCGGAGCTGGCCGGCCAGGGTCACCGGACAGCCCTAAGGAACAGATGGCAGACCTGGCTGGGACCCTTGCTCACTGTGGGGCCCCGGACCGGTCAGCTCGTCCTTCTGAGCCTCAGTGTTTTGAAAACAGACATATTGGGGCCTGTTTTATAAGGTTTGTGGGAAGATTATCATCCCCAGTGATGATTTTTAGAACTTCTACAAATGCCAGGACTTTAGACCCTCTGGCCTTCAAAAAAGCCCTTTGTGGAAGGATTAACTCTCCCTCGTTCCAGAGGGAGAGGAGGGTCCTGGGGGGAAGAACCTGCCAGGGCGACTGGAGCACTAGGCAGTCGGGTCCAAGTGCAAGCACCCTAGACTGGGGTCGTGACCCTAAAGGCCCTACTTCCCTGGTCCCTGGGCCCAGGCCACAGAACAGGGCTGAGGCCACCCAGGATGGCCAGCAGGGCACAGTTCCCCACCAGGGGTAAGAGGCGGACACTAACTGAGCCCGTAACACACCCAGGACACTCACACACACCTGTGCTCCAGGCACAGATCCACAGAGGTTGGTCCCGGCATCACCAAAGGCCTTCTGAAGTGACAGGGCTCCATGCAAGCGTCCCAACGGGGCTCCGTGTGAGCGTGCAGCTGGGGCTCCCTGGGAACCAGGTGTGGGAGCCGAGGACGTGCCAGGCTCTGACCTGTGCCCACCTGTGGGTGGCATCACCTGCCACCTGCACACGCTCTGCACAGGTGTCCACACCAGAGGCACGCAACTCTGTGTGCTGTTGTGAAGCCGGCTCTGACCTCTGGGTCCTCTGGGGACGCCTCGGGCTGCACAGGCCCCCCTGAGGTTAGGGATGAAGGCCCCAGGAGGCAGGGGTCCTGTCTGGTCCCCTCCTGGACCCGCACCAGCCTGGAGGAGGGGCTGCTCACTGAGCTGTCACCTCCCTTTACACGTGTGGAAACACATCCAGAGCCTGGTGGTGCTGAGCCCTGTGCCCCGCCCGGCCTGCCCCCAGGCTCTGGGCCCCCCTCCCACAGCGGCCCTGCATGCCCTGTGCCCAACGCCGGGTCCCCAGGCCTCCTCCTCCCTGTCCAGGCTCCGCTGCAACATCACATCCTCGGGTTCCCGCCAACCCCGCCCCGGAGTCCCCATTCACCTCCCCAGCGATCACCACGGTCCACGTGCCCCCTAGGACCCACCCTACATGTCTCCCAGCACTGGGCACGAGCTCCGGGAGTGCAGGGGCTGCATCTCGTCCGCTGTGTGTCACCGGGGCCTGTCCCGCGCGGCTCAGAGTTGGCGCTCTGCAAATGCCCAGCCAGGGAAGGGCTGCATCCGGGACCGTGAAGAACCGAGCCTGAGGTTAGGGGTGACAGGTCCCTGGGCCGACCGCAGTCTCAGGACCTAATGTCCCCACCTGGATGCACCCGCTGTCACTGCTGGTCACAGGGAGCACTGCTTGCCTGCATGGGGAGGAGGAAGACAGGAAGCCCCAGATCCTTGGGACCCGGTGTGCGCGGGGCTCTGCTGCAAGGGTGGGGGGACCCTGAGAAGGGCGCCTGTGCTCAGCCCAGAGCCCAGGCTCCCCAAGGGGCTGAACCCCCACAGCCTGGGCTCCATTAAGGGTCACCTGTGTGCCTGCCGTGTCGCCCTTACGACCCACACATGAGGGAGGGCAAACCCTCAAGCAGAAGAAGCGGGGTTCAAAGAGGTTCTGGGGCTTCCCCCAGCTCACACAGGGGGCACAAGGAAGCACTTGGAAGCCCCCCTGCCCAAAGCCCATCACCTTAGGACACGCCACTCCATGTACCTGCCCCAGGCTGCACGCCCAGCAGAACGTCCCTGGGAACAGGGGCATCGGAACACTTAGACATTCAAAGCCTGGCAAGGACCATGGGGTGGTCTGGGTCCAGCCCGGGGACACCTTCCCCTCGTTGGCTCCTCCCCCCACACAGCTCCTCCCCAAGGCTGACTCGCCTGGCCTCCTGGGAGCCACTCCTCTCAGGGTCCCACCTCGGCGAGGACCCTGTTCCAGTCCTGGTGACGCCGACAGCACCCAAGCTGACCCCACCTGTGGGCAGCCCACCTCCCAGAGCTAAAATCTTACCGTTTGGGAAAGGGGAGAGCAGGTCGTCCTGGTGGGGGCATGTGGAGAAACGAGGAGCATGCACACACAGGGCCTACCACACGGACACACCACCACAGCCACTGCACCGGCTGTTCCCACAAATGAGACCACAGGGCTCCTGAGGGACTGGGGACCCTTGCAGGGCAGCAGGAGGGAACACTGTGGATTGAGAAGACACTTGGGTTCCTGGAAAGCTGTCAGCAAAGGAGTCCATCCCACGACACATTCCCAGAAGCCCAAATCACCTCCCTGGGACCACGGGACGACCCTGTGTGCTCTGACCCACCAGCACAGGTCACCGAGGTCACGAGCACATGAGGACAGGCTTGGTCTGTGAACATGATCAAGGCTCAGTGCATAGGGCTTGGTCTATGAACATGATCAAGGCTCAGTCCATAGGGCTTGGTCTGTGAACATGATCAAGGCTCAGTCCATAGGGCTTGGTCTGTGAACATGATCAAGGCTCAGTCCATAGGGCTTGGTCTGTGAACTGATCAAGGCTCAGTGTATAGGGCTTGGTCTATGAAAATGATCAAGGTTCAGTCCATAGCGCTTGGTCTGTGAACTGATCAAGGCTCAGTGCATAGGGCTTGGTCTGTGAACATGATCAAGGTTCAGTCCATGGCTGTGATTGGGGATCAGAACATGGCCAGGAATAGGGCAAAGTTTGTAGTGGGGCCAAGCCTCCATTAGTGCCTGGGATCAGGGCTCAGCCTGTGACTGCAGTCAGGGCTCAGTCCGTGACCAGGGTCCCCGCTCAGTGTTTGACGGGGATCAGGGCTCAGGACGTGGCCAGGATTGGTCTCAGTGTTCAAGCAGGGATCAGGGCGGGTGCTCCAACCAGGGGAGGGCCCCACGTGGGACCGGGTCAGGGCTGGGGGCAGGCTCAGAGGCACACTCGTGTCCCTGCAGGGCTCCGTGTCTATGTGGCCGTCGGTGGGGTGTCGGCCAAAGGGGAATCTCAGGAAATTGGCTGTTGCTCCTGACAGCAAAGCACACTTGTTTTGCCTGATTTTTTTCTCCCTTCCCCTACCCTCAGCCCAGCCAGGCAGCCAGGGAAGGTGTAATTAAAAATCAGGTTTGTTAACACGAACACGACGTACATAATATTTAAAACATCCAAGCGCCTTTAACTCACTACCGACGTGCATTTGCTCATTAAGCAGGAATTTTTTATGGCAGCAACACTGCAAATAGCTCTTATTAAAATGCTCAAAACGCCATCTGGTCGTTCGCGGAGACTCGGAAGCGCCGTGGAGGTGGGCCAGCCTGCCTGGGGACGTGGAGATTCCCCGAAGAGCGGCATGACCGGTCCCCACCCAGGTCCCCGAGTTCGCTGGGGTCCTACGTGCACCTCACTTCACTTCGTCCCCGCGGACAGACGAGGAGCCAGAGACGGGCAGGAAGACACCTGCCCGATCGGCGCCGCTACTCGGAGGAGACGCCTGGGCGGGAGCCTGCGTCCTTCTGGCCCGGAGGCCCGGCCTCTCCCGGGAGGCTGGAGTTTGATGAGGCAAGGAGCCCGGGCACCTCGAGGAGGCTGGGGCGGAGGGCAGGGCCGGAAGAAGCCGGCGGCACCGCCCCGATGCGGGGTCCTGCGGCACAGCCTGGGACCCGGCCCTGTGGACGGGCGGAGTCCACTCGCTCACCAGCCGCGGCCCCGGGGACGCACGGAAAGGGCTTTGCGAACTGTGCCCAGGCTGGGGAAGGGCTGCCAGGCCTCCCGAGGCCTCCCGAGCCCCCCGGGGCGGGGCCGCGTCCAGCAGGCTGTGGCCGAGCACCCAAAGGGAGGTCCCGTGCTCTCGCGCGGACTGCTGGCTCCTCGCCCCGGGAGAGGGATCCGGGCGCACCCGCCCCGCCGGCCCCGCGGATCGGCCCGCTTCTCTGCAGCCTCGGCCGGTCCCCTGCTGCTCGCCTGGGTCCCCGCAGCCCCCTGGGCCAGCTCCCGCCCCAGGGCAGACACGCAGACAGGACCCCCACCGGCCTCCGCCAGGCTACAGGCGGCCTCAGGGCACGCAGGCGGCCGTCGGCACCGGTGCTGCCACCAGAGTCTGGGTCTGTCTCCGCACATCGCCGCGGGAAGTCCGTGCTGCCCGCCCCTGGCCCCCCGGCCAAGCACCCGCCACAGCTGGAACCTGCCCGCCATCCCCCAGGGACGTGGAGGGGACTCAGTGTCCGGGGCAGGAGATGGGGCACCTACTGCAGCCCGAGCTCCTCACAGGTGGCTCACGTCCCCAACACGTGGGACCACAGAGCATTTGCCTCTGTGCCCCCGGCAGGGGACGGCACCCGGCGGAGCGACCGTCCCTGAGCTGGGCAACACCCCCGGGGTGGGGGGGGCGGCCCTGGGGGATCCCAACTCTGGGGTATGGGAGGAGCCAGGGAGGCTTCCTAGAGGAGGTGCGGTCCCCAGACCGCCTGAGCCAGAGAGATGGAGCCGAGGGGGAGCAGAGAGGCGCTGGGCTCCCGGGGGAGGTGTGGGGGTGCGGGAGGAGCCAGAGACTCCCCAGGGCCATAGGGGAGGACAGCGGGCACAGCTCACCTGTGAGCCTCGGGGGTGGGGGGGTGGGGGACGTACAGGAGCACAGCCGGGGACACCGCCTGCAGGCAGGTAGGCTGAGGTCACCGGGTGGCACGAGGTGGGGAGAGGCCTGGCAAGAGCAGGGGGCGGCCAAGGGGGAGGGAGGGGCATGAGGGGCAGGAGGGGCTGCCCCCACCTGCTCACCCCCCTGTGGGCCTGGTCCTCGGGTGTGGCCCCTGGCACGACCCTGGCACGACCCCAGACCCACTCAGGCACAGTTTCCGCCTCAGCAAGATGGTCCTCAGATCACGGAGCCGGAGCCCAGAGCTCAGTGGGTGGAGCTTCCGGGACCGCAAAGCGCTTTGTTCATTTGCCTTCGAGAAACACTGGTGGGCGCAGGTGCCCACAGACACGCACGCACGCTCATGCACACATGCAGATGCACGCAGGTGCACACGTGTCCTCACCCGCAAGCCCACGTGAAAACACAGGCGGGTACACACATGTACGCATGCACACGGGCACATGGGCACAGACACAAGCGATTATGTGCACGCAGCTCTTGCAGCTCTGCACACCCAGTGCCCACAGGTGTGGCCTCGGGCAGGATTAACACGAGTCAGTCAGACACCCTGATGATAAGGAAACAGGGAGCGATATTCCAGTTAGTAAACTCCTGAGGACACGCCCCAGTGCAAACGAGTCACATGCAGAAACTCCCCTCCACCGCCCTTGGATGGACCTGTCTTTGGGGTCCTGGTTGGTGAACCTGCCTCCCCCCTGCCGCCCCCCCAGCCCACCCTGCACCTGCCCTGGCCTTGCCACCCCCAGCCTACCCCGCACCTGCCCCGGCCTCGACACCCCCCCAGCCCACCCCACACCTACCCCAGCCTCGACACCCCCCAGCCCACCCCGGACCTGCCCCGGCCTCGCCCCGTGCCCCGGCCTCCCCGCACCTCTGGAGAAGCCAGGAAGGATCCCATCCGGCCATGCGCACAGTCTGGGCCTGGGGCTTGGCAGGCTGGGCTCCTCCCCTGCCCCGTCCCCAGGCAATAAGTGGCAGTTTTTAGAAAGTGTCACTGTATTCCCAGCTGTTGTTGCCAAAAAAAGGGGGAAAAAAAAGACAAAAAAAAAAAAAAAAAACTGCTCCTTGGTTTCAAGGAAACTCACAACAACTTCAGAAAAACGCGTGAACATGATGGATGTGCTCATTTCCCTGAAGATTCAGCAAAGGCCAGAGGCCCCCACGTTTTGTCACAGGCGGTTGGGGCCGCGGGAAGTGGGCCGGGCGGGGGCCGGGGGCCTGGTCCGGGTCTGGCATTGCTCCTTCCCGGGCGACGCGGCGCTTCCTGAAAGGAGCCATCCTTTATTCCCCTTTATTCCCGGGAATAACGGCTCTTGACATAAACGAGTCCCGCTAGCAATTAGCCGTGATTAATGTAGAGTTTCGCTGCACAAGTGGAGGAAGCTCGCGGTCCCCCGGAGGAGGTGGGCGACAATCGCATATTCATGGATCTGGAACAAATGTGCGTTTAAGGGGAGTGGGGGCGGCTCCCTGGGACTTTTTCCAGCCGCAGAGCCCGGCCTGGGAACCGGCGGTGACTCAGCGTGGCCGTGACCGCGGACAGGACTGGGGTCAGGGGACGGAGGCCCACCCCGGGACGCCCCGCCGTCAGATGTGGGGCCGAGCCCTCATGAGCCAGGCCTGGGCCGAGCGCTGACACACCCCGGCCCCTGGGGTCCCCGGGACGGCTCAACCCCGTCCCCCATCACCCCACTTGACACATGAGGGCCGCGGAGCTCGGAGAGGTCGGGGAGCTTGGCCGCCACGCAGGGCCGCCCTTGGAAGCACAACGGAAACCCGCCCAGCCATTGTGGCATTCCTCAGTTTCCCCAGCTGAGAAACTAGGGGCTGATGGGGATCCGCCTGGTCTGGGGCTGGGACGCTGACTCGGCCAAACTTCAGAATTCCCTGGAAGCCTCCCGGCGCCCTCCGAGGTGGAGCCTGGCGTGGCCTGCTCGAAGCCACCCCTCCCCGGCCCCCACCTGTCCCCGAGGTTCCTCTCAACTCCCCCATGGCTGGGGCCGTCAGCAACTCCCCTTAGTGGAACTTCAGGGCTCACTGGTGCTCGGAATTAAAGGGCCACAGGAGAACCCATCGCCCCTAACTTGGCGCCAGGGCCTGAAATGGGCCCCAGCGGCGCTGCCAGGGACAGTCCCCGGCGCCACTAGCAGAGAAGACCCGGGCCCCGGGCACACACGTGCGGGCCGGCCCGCTGCACAGACGAGAAGCCCAGGCCCACGTGCACGCCTCGGGGGCCATCGGGGAGACGCAGCCGCCATCGGACAGACCTGCTTCGGCGCTGAGCCCTTGAGCCCGCAGGCCTCGCCGCCTGGGCCGCCCCCTCAGGGGGCTCCCGAAACTCCGTCCCTCCCAGGCCTGGGCGCCCCTGGCTGCGCCCTCCCCTGCTTCCCGGGCTGCTTTCAGGAAACCCTGCGGCCTCCCCGCTCCGCTCCGATGTCCAGCAGGTCCGACTGGATTGTCCCCGCCGGCCTGCCCCCAGGTCGCAGCAGCTGAACGAGCTCTCTAGACCTTCCAGACCTTTCCTTCGTTGTCACTGCACACATTTCCTGACTCGCTGCCAGAACCTCGGACCCACAGAGGAGGCAGGCGTCCTGCGAGTGCACCGGTGCCCCACACACGAGGGGGGCGCCCTCTTCATCCCCGGGAGCCAGGCTGGTGCCCACCCCCAGGGCATGTTCCAGAGCCCTTGTGGGGTCTCTCCGCTCCCAGCCCGCCGTGGGATGAGCCGCCGCGAGGCCCCGAAGGCCGGCCCCGGGCCTCAGGATGCTGGAGGAGCCACTGTCGCCAGCACCCCCGGGTCGCCAGGCAGAGGGACTCACGCTGGCCCAGAAGTGACAGACACATGGCGCCCAGGACCCATTGGCCGACCCTAGTCACCCGACCCCACCCATCGCCCTGGGTTGTTCCAGAAGGCGGGAACAGGACACTCTCGGTGCGCGGTGTGGGCGAACCCTCCCGGTGCCCATCCAGTCGCCCACGCCGACGCCCCCGGTCCCGACCTGGGCATTGAGCCCTCCATCCAGACGCCCGCCTGCAGCCTCCAGTGGCCGGGCCTTCATTGTCATTCCAGGCCAGCGCCTCCGGCCGAGCAGGGCGTTATCTGAAGGGGGAGGGACTCGAGTGGGTCCTCACGGCAACTCAATTAATCCTCCATCGGAAATTCTAACACAATCAATTTGGGGAGCCGGCCGACATCATAACACAGTAATTAGGAACAACTTTCAACTCTCGGCTTCCTTTGAAGATTGTAATTGCAATTAATTAAACATCCTCGCTGCTCCTCAGAGTCTGTTCCAGAGGAAAATGGAGCAAAGGCGGGGGGCGGGGGGGAGGGTGCCCCGACCCCTGTTCTCAGCAGCCCAGGAATCCAACAGAACGCGGAAGGGCGTGACACCCCCCCCTCTCCCTGGGAAGGCCCGTGACGACGGTGAGGTAGGGGACCCAGCCTGGGGCTCTGAACCAACGCGCCAGGGCCCTGCCCCTCCCCCGGGGCCCACCTGCACCCAGAAGGGAGGGAGGACCCTGGTTGCATCCCCAGGCCTTTGTCACAAATTCAGAAAATACCAGGTGAGCACCCACCGTTGCCAACACGGGCTTCCCCACTGCACGCTGACAGGTCACAGCCCTGCCCCTGGGGGCTGCTGCCCCAGGGCTGGGAACTACCCACGAGGCTGTGGGCTCCCCCCGCCCCGACCTGAGCGAGCGAGCGAGGCCAGCGAGCAAGGTCAGCGGAGGGAAGGTGGATGCCAGGCTCTGCGGGAGGCACAGCAGGCAGCAGGGCCCCGGACAGAGGAGGGGCAGCCGCCGGGGTGAAGACAAGGGAACACATGATGGTCACGACGGAGGCAGCTGTCCTCTCCCCACCGGGCTCTGCCCCAGGGCGACCTGACCCACAGATGAGCTCTGACCATCCCAGTGGCCAAGCGAGGGCCCCGGGCTCTCCCCGCGGGACAAGCAGCGACTGCCCATGCGCTCATCTAAGGGGTGACAGGCAGGCGATGTCCTGACATCCTCCCAACCCTGCGCCTCCCCCGCCTGAACGCTCGGCCCCAGCACTGGACCCAGCACCTGCCCCCCGTGCTCAGAACACTACTCAGGTTTTCCACCCCGCTCTACACTGAAGGGCAGACGTTCGTTTTTCTGACCACACTCCTCCGTGGGACCAGCACATCTGACTGGAAGAGAAAACGTGTGATTTGGAAGATGTCGTCAGCCCTGGGGCCAAATGCCCATGCCTCTCGGCTGGGATGGACACGGAGGCCGTCCCCCATCACTCCTCCCTCCTCCCCTATCGAGGCTTGCACGGTGCTCCAGGCCCGGTCCTTACAACCCAGTCAAGGGAACTGGGGGCGGGGTGGGGGGGTTCAGGCAACACAGGCCCAAGCCAGCCAATGTGCGCTACTGCCCGAAGCAAGGCTTGAGTCCTGGATCGAACCTTACCTGAAGCTCAGTTTATTTCTGGATCTTCCAGTTTTATAAACCATTTTTGAACCTTTTGTAGTTTAAACCTGTTAGGGCAGGCCGTGGTTTTAACTGAGTTCTAGAACACATGGCCTCATGCCCCTGGGCAAGCCCTGTGCCCTCTCGAGGCCTCCATGTCCTCGTCTGTCTGCCATCTCCACGGAGGTGCCATGAGGATGACATAAGGCTGTGGTTGTGCAAGGGCCCTGGGACCGAGAAGCCTGTGCCCCCGTGAAGAGAGGGGCTCTGCGTCCCCCGCCCTGCAGCTCCCTTCCTGACCACCCTGTGTGAAATACCGTCCGCCCCTTCTCATTTTCTTCCTAGCACTTATTGCCGCCTTTTACTTTTTTTTTTTTCTTTCTAATCATGTGAGTGTCTTCATCAGGTAACTCATCTGGGATCTTTGTGCCCTCGGTCAATGCCTCTCGAACAAGTGGTGGCAAAGGACCAGCGCTTTTATTTCCAATCTGTTCCCGAGTAATAATATCCTTTCATCAACTAGATTTATAAAAAAAAAAAAAATACATTTCTAGAAAAAAAAATTCTACTTAAAGAAAAAATACTAAGCAGAAATCCTGAATTTTTGTCATTACTCCCTGCGGCCATAAAATTCCTCTGCCAGCTTGTTTCAGGAATCTTTCAATGGCGACTCTGTTTCTGCTGTTTTGGGAGATGCACGAGCTCTGTCCCCACAGGGCCGGTGGAGCCGTCAGAGGAGCCGCCCCGGGGGTGGAGATAGACCCCTGTCTGTCTTGCCCCTGGGGTGGGGCATGCATCAGCACCCAGCGCCGTCTCCCAGGGCCCCCACGGGGACCCCCCGGTGTCCAGAGGGTTAATTCTCTGGGCTTCGCACCTGCCAAGGCCTTCCTTCCCTCCTCTGTCACTTCCTTGCTCGCCCACTTGAGTGTCAACTCTCAAATAAACTGCATTCGGATCCATGTTTAGGGACTGCTCCTGGGTGGACCTAAACAATTAATACACAACATAGGAGGCACAGCACCTGGTGTCATTACTGCTGTTGCCCCATGGGGAGCCAGACGCACAGATATTACAAAGGAACTGTTGTGCATCCCAATAAAATGGAAAAGACAAAGTCGACAGGTGGAAGGAGCCTGGAGGGGTGGAGGGAAAGCTGGGGACCCCTCTCCCAGAGCCCAGGGACCTCCTTCTCTTCCAGAGGTGAGCCCTTCCTGTCACTGGTTCTCCAAGCAAACCAAGCAAGGCTCTGGAAAAACCATTTCTGCCCACGACTGGGAAGCTATAAATAACTCCCAGATCAGAAGAAAGGAAAAAAAGAACCCGGATTCTGTCTGCACCAGAGTGAGAACGCACCCTCCCAGGGCGCCCGTCTCCCCGGCACACCTGGAATCCCCCCCCACCCCACCCCCCAGGAGGACACCTAAGCCTCTGGCCCCCGGGGTCGGCCGAGAAACCTGCCAGGGCCATGCGTGCGGAGGCTCTGTGCTGCTGGAGCCGCCCCACAGCGGGAGGCGCACCCGGGATGGAGGCTGGCTCGCCGGTGGTTGTTCTGGGCCCACCAGAGGCTTTGGGGGACATAAGAGGAGGCTCCCCATCCCCCCAGAACTCTCATCTTGGAGGAAGGAGAAACCACTGAACTGGAGGTCGGGTGTGCAGGGAACCCGATCCCCATGCTCCTTCAGGGCCTCAGTGTCCTGATCTGTGGGCTGAGCAACCACCCCCAGCTCTGGGGTCCAGAATGCAGGCCCTGCGGGTGGCCGCCCGGCCACAAGCCCCCATCCCGGGCCCCATCCCTCCGACAGCCTGCGCCAGGGGCTATTCTGACCTCACTCCTTCACTCGATGTGCCCTGGAGCCCCGGGTGGCTCCCGGGCAGCACCGGCGACCGGGTCGCGCCCCGGGCTCAGCCCCCTGTCCCGCCTGCCCGGGGATGCCCAGCGAAGAGCCTGGACGAGCGGAGCAGAGCAATGCTTTATTGGCGGCGTGGTTGCAGCTAGCCCAGCCCGGGGGCCCCGGCGGGGGCGGCCTCGGGCCCCGGGAAGGCGGCGGGGCCGGGCGCAGGTGCCAGCAGCAGCAGGCCGGGCCAGGGCGCGCCCACGCTGGCGTAGCTCAGGGCCAGGCGCTCGAGGCGCCGCTTGCGCAGGGCGGCCTGGGCCGTGGCGTGCAGGGGCCGCAGCAGCGCAGGGGGCGGCGCGCCCGGGCCGCGCAGCAGGAAGTCGAAGCCCGCGCGGTCGTGCGGGTCGTAGAAGAGCGGCCCGCGGGCCGGGTCGGGCCCCGGTGGCCAGGCAAACGGGAAGGGCAGCGTGAAGTCCTCGGTGAGCACGCGGATGGCGAAGTCATCCTCCTTGCCCAGCGCGCGGTAGGCGCGCCCGATGCCGCGGAAGTGGGCCGCCCAGAGCTGCGCATCCCCGCCGTAGATGTCCGGGAATGGGGGCTCCGGGGGCACGGCGGGACCTGGGGGGGCCACGGCCCCGGGGGCGACAGAGGGCAGTGCGGCTGGCCCAGAGGCGGCCCCAGGGCGCACCCTGCAAGGCCGCGGTGCCCCCATCCCCCCGGGGCTGACAGGGGAACCGCGAGGCCAACCCCCGAGGGCCCAGGGCCCGAAAACAAGGAGGGCAGAGGGCGCCGAAGGGTGGGCCCCTCGGCACTGCTCCCGGGAAGACTGGGACAGAGGAGCCCGGGGAGCTTGGCAGGGCCTCCTGCACAGTCTCTGACGCCGGGCCCAGCTCACAGCAGCGGCCGGGGAGGGTGATGTGGTCACTCTGGGTGGAAAGTTGATGCTAGGCTGTGCAGAGGGGGGACCGCGGGAGCCCAGCCTGCAGGTGGGATCAGGGCCCGTGAGGATGAGGTGAGGACACAGCACGGAGAAGCACTTAGCCGGGAGGAGACAGAGGGGCCCAATACCAGGCCTTGCAGGCGGAGGTGACAGCCGTGTCCCAGCCTGGCACAGCGACCCTGGGGCCCGGGGGCTGGAGCAGCCCCAGGGGACAGAGGGTGAATTGGTTCTGTGTCTGTTGGACACCCTCCCCTGGGAGCACATCAACCCTCCGGTGTGTTCAGTGTCCCCCTCTAAGAGTTGGGAACAATCCAGCCTGTTCTGCACCCTCACAGACGAGATGGCACAGACTGATCTACTTTGTCACCGGAGGGTGATTTCCCAGCTTGGTCCCATGGATGTGCCCAAGCCACCAGTCCCCAGGTGGTGGCGTGGTGGGGATGGGGGGGATCTGGCTCTGAGGGGGCTGTGGACAAGGCCAGAGGGGCCGGTTCAGGGACCGTTGTGCTCAGCACCGCGGGACAGCTCCAAGGAGGCCCGGGCAGGGCGCTCCCATCATGGGGCTGAAGGGTCCCTGTCCATCCCCCAGCCCGCTGCCCTGCAGGCCTCCTGGGGGGGCGGCTGGGGTTCAGTGCCAGCAGGTAGGGCAGGCTGTGTGGTGTGGCTGTGAGCTGGGGATGAGAGAAAGCTGCAGAGAAGAGAGGAGGTCTGGAGGCAGCCCCCAGAGGAGGAGAGGGGAGGACCCTGGCACCCGTGAGAGGAGTGCCGCCTTCTGACTTGCATGTGGCCAGGTGAGCCTGGCTGTTGCGGTGCAGGCAGGTGAGGAGGTAAGGGCGGCAGCAAGGGGCCCAGGGTGCAGGCAGGGCAGCGATGCAGGTGAGGGGCCGGTGGAAGACGTGGAGGACAGTGGGCTTGGAGTCTGAACTTGGGGCAGGGGCTCCCGGCTGGAGCGAGACCCGGGGAGATGGAGCGGAATGAGGCGGAGGGGCCGGGGCATGGAAAGGGAAGGGCCTGGGGCCCCCCTCTCTGAGCAGGCCAGGGAGAGGGGGAGGAGGAGGAAGCAGTGACGCGAGAGGAAGACCAGGAGCACAGGCGAGGAGGAGGGGCGCTCCTGGGCCCAGAGACGCTGACGAGTCCCATCAGGCGAGGCCTCAGAGCTGACCCCGCTCTCCTCCATGGAGGTCACCGGTGACCTTGAGCAGAGCCGCTTTAGTGAAGTGCCGGGAAGGGAGGGCGGCTCTTGAGCGGGTGGGAGGGGAGACTGGGAAGCCGCGAGTGTACCTAACCTTTGTGAGGAGTCTGCTATAAATGGGGAGCAGAGAAACAGGACGGTAGCTGAGAGGGAAAAGGGGTCAAGAGACAGGGTACAACCGCATGCTTTTATGTCGCTGGAAAGATCTAGCGAGGAGAGAAGATGTCACGCTAGTGGAGAGGGAGGGTGGGGGTGGCCTGAGTAGGCAGGAGCGCCTCCCCCTCTCCCTGGCCTGCTGAGAGCCGGGATTGGGTGGACAGAGCCGCCATGGGCACAGGTGCAGGTGGGCAGGTGCCTGGGGGGCTGGGGCCCCGGGAGTCCTCTTCCGATGGCTTTAGTTTCTTGAAAGAGGGAGCAAGGCCAGCAGCTGAGTGGGGAAGGTGGGGGGGCTCGGAGCCAGAGAGACCGGACAGAGGGAGCGATGCGGTGGGAGTGGGCGAAGACCGAGGCCCTCAGGCTCACAGTCAGGAATTTAAAGAGCATTAGCGGTTGAGTTTATCCCCAGCTCGCTCAGCTGCATGGGTGCAGGCGGGGCGTGGGCGGGCAGCTGGGGGGTTGCCAGGCTGGGACAATAAAACACAGAGGGCCCAGGGAAGGAGGGTGTGTGTGCGGGTGTGATGATCGTGGCAGGGCTGGGTGAGCGGAAAGGGAGGGAGGGAGAACACAGAACGTGCTGGAAACGCTGGGCTGCGGTTCGCCCCAGGAGGACGGGAGTCCTGCTCTGAGGGCCTGAGCTCGGGCGAGACTCCCGACTCCAGAGGATGGGGTCAGGGCCAGGCTGCAGTCGGGGCGCTGATGAGGCCAAGGGCACGGCCAGGGTGAAGGTGGGGGATGGGGGCAGGGGGACAGGATGCTGCAGGGGAGTCTGGGGAACCGAGGGGCCAGGGTGAAGGAAGAAGCCACCTCGGCCACGACCACAGGGATGGAGAGGGTCAGGGCCAGGGTCCCAAATTCAAGGGGGTGAATGACTGCCCCTGTCCAGGAGGGGTGATGGGTGTGTACGCCTGAGGACCGGGGACCCGGCACTGGGGTTTTAGGAGGCAGTGGGGAAAGGGGGGCAGAGAATGTTCTGGAAGGGGCCTGAGGGGTGAGGAGAACCCCTGAGTGGCTCAGGGACCCAGGGGTTGCAGGACCCCCGGGAGGGCCACAGGACAGTGGGCCGAGAGGGGAGAGGGAAGAAGGGAATGTTGGGGGGTGAGGTCAGTGCCCCCCCCGCAACCCTGTCCTGAGGTGCAAACTTGGCAAACCTCCCCCCTCCCAGGAAGAGGGGGCAGGACAGCAGCCCCAGAGGCAAGGATACCTCCTTCTCCCCCGTCCCTGCCTCCACCGCGGAACTCACCTGGAGGGGCCACAGGAGCAGGGGGCAGACCTACAGGGCTGGGGTCCGAGAGAGGGGAAGCCATGTCAGCAAACTGCAGATGGGGCTTGTTTACCTGGCTGCCCAGGAGACAGACAGGGCGGGGGGGGGCTTCTGTGAGGGGAGAGAACCTTGCATTTAAAGGGACCCCACCTGGAAGTGAGCTGGGCCCTGGAGGGGGAGGCCCCCGTCCCCCCACGCCCCTGCAGCTCACCTGCCCTGCTCAGGAGCCATCTGACCCCACCCTGACACCCAGACACCTCTGGGCCCCTCTGCACCAGCCCCCACCCAGGTTCAAGGGCCTCCACGCCTCTTCTTCCCCCCGGTCCCCATCCTCTGTGCTCACGGGGCGACATCCCGCAGGCACCCCACGAGTACTCCCAGGGTCGGAGGATATGGTGGATCTGCAGCCCCATCTTCAGCGACTCCAGTAGTCAAACCAGGCCTCTGGCCTCAAGGGACCAGCTGGGCTCTGGGTCCCTCGAAGGGGACCCAACACCACCGGGAGAGTGGGGACGTGAGCCCGTGACAGGTGCCGGTGGGTGCTGACTGCTACGGGGGTCCTCAGCACTGTGGCCTGCACAGGGCTCCACTGGCCATGCTCGGGGAAGACCGGAGGCCCCGACCCCCAGCCTCAGACTGGTTCCTGAGCAAGAAATAAGCTCTGGCGCACACCACGGAGCACGGGACAGGGGTGAGGGCTGCCTGTTACCCGAACCCACTGAGCGCTGCAGAGCCCAGCACCCAGGGGAGGAGGAGGGGGAGGAGGAGGGGGAGGAGGAGGGGGAGGAGGAGGAGGAGGAGGAGGGGGAGGAGGAGGGGTCTTCCGACGCCTGGCCCCTCAGCCGCTCTCTGGTGTGTGTGCATCTCCACACCTCCTCTACGGCGCAGACTCACACCCATGGTTCAGGCCCCGGCTCACACTGCCTCCTCCAGGAAGCCCTCTCTGCCTGCCCCATACACCTCAGAGGCCCAGCCGGCCCTCCCACTGGAAGTCACCGGGGGCTGTGCCTTGGCTGGTTAGAGATCTGGGGTCAGGTGCCTAGACCTCAGGCCTAGGAAGGTGCCTGAGTAGGAGGCCCGAGAGGCCGCGGTTGCCATGGTGAGGATAAGCAGCTGCTCCATCGTCTCCCTGACGGGCCTGACACCCTGTCTGGGCCAGAGCTCTGGCGTGGTCGGCCCCAGCGGGAGGGCTGAGCCCCTGTCCCCCCGTGAGCTGCCCCTCAGGGGTTCCCACCGCCCTCAGAAAAGCAGCTGAGGAGGGGGCAGAGCCGGGATGGGGCTCGGGAGAGGACGCTGGACACGCTCATCGCAGGCCGTGCAAACCACGTCACCTCGCTGGGCCTCAGTTTCCCCATCTATAAAACAGCTGAAACACCTACCTGGCTCCCGTGGAAGAATCAGGGTACCCAGGGGGCCTGGGGGGCTCCGTGGGCTAAGCATCCGACTCCTGATTTCGGCCCAGGCCGTGATCTCAGGCTCGTGGGGTAGAGCCCCACACCCTGGTTCAGGCCCCTCGCTCAGCAGGGAGTCTGCTTGGGAGTCTCCCTCCCTCCACCCTCTCCCCCCGCTCGCACACGTGCGCTCCCCCAGTAAAGACACAAATAAAATCTTTGTTTAAAACATTAGTGTGCTGAAGGATGACACAATGTGACAGGAGTGGAAATGCACCCCGGACACAAAGAAGTGCCCCCGTCCCCGCCGGCTGGACCTCGGGAGGGGGAAGCTCCAGTCTCTGAGCTGGGGGGACCAAGGCCGGACCCTCCCCAGCTCTGCTCTGCGAGCTCTTGCTGGTGCATTGACGCTCGCACACAACGACAGGGGCACAGGGTCCCCCGGATTCCCCAGTTCCACCCTGAGCGCCCTCCCCCACCATGAGCACAGGCCCCGCGGAGCATTCCCGAGGCCCCGGCCCTGAGGGCCATGGCGGGGTCCCGAGAAGCAGTGCCCCCGCGCGAGGCACAGCACCCTCCTTTGGCCCAACCCACCTCCTGAGCCCCCGGCCAGGCCAGGCCCCATATGGAGGCTGAGCACCGGCCCCCACGCACTCATGGGCCAGGGGCACCTCCAGCCGGAGGCCCACGGGCACGGGGGTGCCGGTAAGTCACGTGAGGGGCGTGTTCTCCATCATCCCAAGTTCCAGCCACTCAGTCGGGGCAGTGGCGGCGCTGGGTGGCGGCTCAGGCTTCCACAGCATGGGGTCAATGCAGGACCACATGATACCGCCACCAACATCCGTGTTCTGCACACCATGCCTGGGCGCCTCCGGGGGCAGGACCACGTCGCGGCCGCTCAGCGGAGCCGGATCGACCAGGGTGCCGTGGGAACAAAGCCCCCAGTCCAGGGAGCCTCGTCCCTCCTGCAGCGTCTGCGGCAGTGGCCAGGGCAGCTCCCTGGGGTGGGGGCTCCCCCCAGCTGCGCCCCCCATGCAGGTGGTGCCCCCATGCGGCGGTGCCCTTCGGGTATCAAGCCGCAGGGCATCCCAGAAGGGCAGAGGGGCAACAGGCAGTCCTTGCAAGAGCACGAGAGGGAAGCGCACATGGATGCTGTCGCTCCATGTCCCCAGGTGCCCCTGGCTGCCGGGGAGGCTGGGAGGGGCACCCACACCTGAGTGGGCGGGTGCCAGCACCTGCAGGACGGCTTCCAGCTTGCCCCCACCACGCACACAGACCCCGGGTGTCTTGGCGCCCTGCGTTCGTTTGCTAGGGCGACCGTGACCAATCACCACCGACTGTGTCGCCGGGGGTCGGAACCCAGGTGTCCGCAGGCCACGCTCCCCGCGAAGGCTCCAGGGGAGAATCTGTGCTTTGTGTCTCCCAGCTTCCAGGGGGCGGGGGGCTGCTGGCCTCCCCGTGTGTGGCCGCGTCGCCCCACTGCCTGCCTGTGCAGTGGCATGGCCTCCTTTCCGTGTATCAGAGCTCCTCCTGCCCCTCCAGGATTCGTGTGATTGCCTTGAGGGGCCCCCCAGAAAATCTGGGATAATCTCCCCATCTGAGGCTGTCTGACTTCATCACAGCCACAAAGTCCTGCTTTGCCGCGCACGATAACAATCACCGATTCCAGGGATTTGAACGTCGGCGTCCCCGGGGGGATGCAGCCTCCCACCGCACCCGAAGGCAGATGGTGTGAGGACAAGAGGTCACCTGAGGAGCAGTCCCAGGGCACGCTGTGGGGGTGGGAGGAGGCGGGGGGGGGGGCCAGGCTCAACCGCACCTCCAGACCCCACCCCGATGCCCGGGGCCAGTGGCGACGCATGGGGTCACGGCGGTAGAGCGCCTTTCTCCCCGTGCCTAAGTGTGGGGCCATCGTCAGCCGGCGGCCTGGAGCCCCCTCAAAGACGACAGGCCGGCCCTGAAACACCAACAGTAAGCGCCCAGGTGATGCGGGTGCAGAAACTGTGTCACCTGCTCCCCGGTCCCTACCTTCACGGAGGCATGAAAGACAAGTCAGTAAATAAAACAACTATCAATCATGATAAAGGCTAGAGAAAGAAGCTGTCAGGGAGTTGGGAAGGGGCCGTGGGAACACCCCATGTCCTGGTCTGTGACCCGAGACAGCTTCGCGGGAGAAATAACATCGAGCTGAGGTTAAGGAAGGACAGTATGTCGTGTGAAGTGGGGAGAAAGAGGGTCTGAGAAACCCTTTGCATATGCAAAGGCCCTGTGGCAGGAAAGACACTGTGCTTGAGGAGCACGAAGTCGCCCAGGAGGCCATGTGGCCGGTGAGTGATGAGCTCACCAGAGAAGGGAGGGCAGCAAGGACCTGGGGAGACCACGGGGGCCAGGCCCCTTCTCCAGCTTGGAGTCACGGCCCAGGCCCAGGCGTTCCTTCGGCTACCATCTCCTCCCAGGCCTCCTCCCCTCTCAGCAGCGCTCCCACCGTGTGTCTTCCCTCTGTGACTCCCCATCTCTAGGGAGGGAGGTGCCTGCCTCCTTGAGAGGCCGCCCAGGGTGTCCAGGTGGAGAGAGCCACGCAGGGGGAGGCGGGGGGCGGGGAGACCCGAGGAGCAGAGGCCCCGCGCAGCCCGAACCCCCAGATAATCCCCTCCTGGCGCTGCCACCACCTCCGAGTTATTTTTAAAACCTCATTTCCAGAAAGTGGAGGAGAAAACCTTTCTCTGCTTTCTTCTGTGACAGATTCGGAGAGGGATCTAGAAAGCGGTGTGGACCCTGGAAAGCACAGCGTGTCCTGGGCCACGCACCTGTGGGGACCCCGGGGCCAGACACAAGGAGCGCCCCCACTCCCACCCCCACCCCCCCGCCGGGGCAGCCTCCACAAGGGAGCGCACCTGCTGCTCTCGCCGGGTGGGCTCGTCATGGGGGCCTACTGGGTGCTGGGGTGCAGCAGGGAGGACTCCGTCGTCCACCTTCATGGAGCACGAGGGCTAGAGGGGACCCCCCGGGACTGGGGGGCCGGGGCAGGCGCACGAGGCTGGCCAGGGCCGTCAGCAAAGGCTGCCCAGAGCAGTGACAGGTGCTGGAGCCCGGGGCGGACGAGTGTGTGCGTGGACGGAGCAGAGTGAGCCTGGGTGGGCTGCCAGCACCCAACTGACCGGGGGCCACGGGCTGCACCGCAGGGGCCTGCAGGCAGGCAGACGCCCTCACCCGCGCCCACAGGAGGCTCAGGGAAGGGGTGGCGCCCGCCCTGATGTAGGAAGTGCTGGGGCCGGAAGTAGAGCCACGGAGCCCAAGGCCCAGAAGGGGGAGCAGCAGCGAGAGGTCCCAGAGCCCCAGCCTGGGTGGGATCCCGGCCCTGCTTACGAAGCCCCCTGAGGCTCGTCGTACTCCATGCGTTTAAGCAATATGAGAGGTCAGGGGGTCAGATGGGGCCCCTTGTCTCCTGGGGCACGGTCCTCCAGGTCCTCCGGTCCTCCGGAGGGAACTTGTCTGCGAGGCACCTGCTGTCACTACCCCGCCTCCCCCTCCCTTCCCCCCCTCCCTCCCCCCTGGGGGCCCAGCAGGAGCCTGCACTGGGAGAGTTCACGCTGAATAAATATGAATAAATGCTATGGGAGCCCAGGGAAAGCAGGGGTGGCCTCATTGGGGAGGTGGGGAGGTGACGGGGGCGGGGGGGGGGGGGCCTGAGGGCAAATAGGGGAGTGCAAAGAGTTTCCCTACGAAAGCAGGGGTGTGGTGGGGAGGGACTGGGTGTTAAAACAATAGGATGACACTTGTTGAAGAGGGTGAGAGGGATTTATTGGAAGGGGAGCTATCATAACAGGTGCAGAGACCAGGGCTCTGGGGTCGCTCTAGGGTCCAGCGTGGTGGGGGGATGAGGACACTGATCAGAGGTGGGGGGCCTTCGGGTGGGGGGCTTCTTGCTAAAACTGGACGTCATAAGAGGGCGCAGCTGGGCCCAGAAGAAGGTTCCGGAGCTTGACCAAGCAGAGAGTCTTTGTCAAGGGCATTCCAGGGGAAGGCACCGCTCAAGGCCCCAGGGGCTGACCTGGCTGCAGCCCGGAGCAGGAGGGGGTGCGGGTAGAGGGAGGCCTGGTGGCAGGTGCCCCCCCCCCTGCCCTGGGGCAGTAGCAGCATCCCCTGGCGTGGTCCCTCGCAAGGGTGGAGCTGGAGGGACCCTGCGCAGAGGCGTCGAGCGGGGAGCGAGCTGGCGCTGGCCCGCAGCACCCGCCTCCCCGTGGGCAGTGGGGTCAGCAGCCCCAGGTTGCCCAGGGCCCCCTCCCCAAACGCCTTCTGGGCAGGGAGGGCTGCGGGGTGGGGAGGGCTGCAGGGATGAAGTGGCCGGAGGCCTGCCTGGGCCCACAGCGCCATCTGCCGGCCACATGGGGAGGGACAGGCGGGCACCTCCCTGCCAGCCCCGCCTGCCCCCTAGGAGTGGCGTGAGGGTCCACGGGGCACCCCGACCCTGTGTGACCTCCCGCCCACCTCCCCTCTCTGGGCTTCAGCCCCGTCCGGGGTGGCGAGCGCTCCCAGGCAGGGAGCCCGCATCCCTCAGAGGCGGTGCCCCTGGTGCAAGGATGCCCTGGGTCTCAGCAGGGGCACCAGGCATGACCCAGCCGGCAGCAGTTCGACCCTGACAGCTGGCCATGTTGGTGGTGAGCAGTGGGGAGAGGGACAGATGTCAGCTCCCAGGTCACAGCCCGTGACCTCCCCGCGTCCCCCAGAGCAGAGGAGGGTCCACAGGGAGGCTCATCCATTCCCACCGCCCCGGTGTGAAGATCAAATTCCCAGGCATCTAGTCTGGCCTGAACCTGCAGGGACCGGAGTGTGCCCCCTCGGAAGCGGCTCCTTCATCGTACCTGGCCAGGGCTTGCCGGAAGGTTCTCCCTCAGAGAGGAGGCTGCAGAAAAGTGGATTAGCCCAGGGCGTGGCCGGAACCCGCAAAGGCCCAAAGGGGCCAGAATCTGCAGGGCCCCAGGCTTGTCCCCTCCTCTGTCGCCTCCCCCCTGCCTGGACCCTTAAAGGGGGATGGGCAGCCCTAGGGGCCCCCCTCCCAACCCCAAGGTCTAGTCTTGGCCCCAGTTGCAAATTCCCAAGTGGGGGAGACACGGGTTGGCCCATGCTGCGCAACCAGCCTGGCAAACATCTACAAGGGAGCTCTCTGAAGAGAAAGGGGGGCCCCACTTGTGCCTCATGGGCGGCCATGGGGTCCCCCCGCTGGGGCTAATCTCCTGCCACGGGCATCCCTGCAGTGCAGAGTCCCACAGAGGTGCAGGATGGCTCCCCGCAGACAGATCCCTGGCTGTCAATAACCCCTAGGGCACAGTGAAATCTAGTCGAATGATCCGGAAGTGATGAGTTCGGGGTATGTGTCACCTGTTTGTCATACAACGCATTTCGTGGTGAGCTTCTGTGGCTGTGCTTAACAACCAGCTCTCAAGATTCCTGGAAATTTGGGAACAGACATGAGAGCCTTTGAGAGGGCAGCTGCAGCACACCCCTGGCCAAGGCCACCAGGTGCCCCAGGCACACTCCAGAGGCATCAGAGGATGAGTCTCAGAGAAGGGGCGCCCGCCCCCCCAAACACCTGCCTGGCAGCTTTGCAGGGTCCGGCTTTCCAGGCACCTGCCCTCACAAACGAGCGCATGGGCCTAGTTCTCCGCCCTTCGGGG
Source organism: Canis aureus (assembly GCF_053574225.1). Lineage (NCBI taxonomy): Eukaryota > Metazoa > Chordata > Mammalia > Carnivora > Canidae > Canis > Canis aureus. The sequence continues at coordinate 39,077,032 of NC_135624.1, read as the reverse complement.
CTCTGGGAGGGAGCCAGTGAGGCTCAGGGTTTCCAGCAAGACCCTTCCCATTTCAGAGCTTCAGCTCTGGGCCTTGGGGGGAATCCGGGCTCTGTTGTGCACCGAACACATCTCACAGAAAACCCGAAGCCCCTGGGGGGAGGAGGGCACAGTCAGCCCGGTTTGGGCAAAGCTCACAGCTTCAGACAAGTCAGTCCCAGAGCTGGAGTCTGAACCCCGGGGGATGCCCACGGCCTCAGGGGTGAGCGGGGGCTGTCTGTCGTCTATGAGGCCTCCCCCAGCAGGGCCCTGGTCGCAGACACATGGCTGTTTCCGGGGTGCAGGGCTGCATGCACCGTGTGGCTGCAGGGGCTTGAGCCCGGGGGCCGGCTGGGCAGGGGGAGCCACGCCTGGGGCTGGAGGTGGCTGGTCAGCGTCCCAGCAGTCCCTCGCTCCAAGGGGAGCCCCACCCGTAGGGCTTCCAGCAGCCGAGTATGGTGACAAGGGGCCGTGCTGGGACCCCGCTCTCTCCACGGCCTTGCAGCTGGACTGTGGCGCCGGGTGATGGGAGGCCATAACCTAATTCCCACTCTCCCTGGAACAGAACATGGGCTGGTTATCCGTTGCTGGGTAACAAATGACCCTGAGACCCAGTGGCTTCAAACAACACACATTTACTACCTCACAGTTTCTTAGGTCAGGAATCCAGGCTTGGGGCAGCTGGGCCTGGGGGTCTCAGGGTCCCTCGGAAGCCAGAGACAGAGGGGCCGAGCCCGAGGTCACATGCAGAATGCAGGTACACGCAGGGACTGTGCCCAGAACAGGGCCCAGGTCCACAGCACTGGCCCTGGGAAGCCCACGGGCACTGGGACCATTGTGACCTCAGGGGTGAGGTCAAGGCTGGCCGGGGCGGGGGAGGGGGACACCCGGAGATAGGGCTGCCCCACCCAGGACAGAGCTCACTCCTGGGGCCTGTGGGTTCTCCAAAGGTATCCCAACATGGACGGGCAGCATTCTGAAAAGTCACAGAGCGACACCACGGCTGATAGGACGTCATCAGCCATGTCCCAGAACCCCAGGGCAGCCCAGCGCCAGGCTGGAACACGTGGGAACCCAGAAGGGGATGCCCCATGCCCTGCTTCCCACAGGTACCCTGGCTTCTCTGTCTTTCAGGAGAGCACCTCCCTGCAGGGCAGCGAGGGGCACCCCCGGGGGCGCATCTGGGGGCTGAGCCCAGGCCCTGAGCCAAGGAAGGAGGAGTCCCTGGGGTTGAGCCCCACGTGGCAGCCCTTTGCTTGGTGGAGAGGAGGCTGGGAGGGACGGCATTGCATTCAATACCACTGCTGGTGTGGCCTGGGGGTGGGGGGTGGCCGTGTGTCCCTGGCCCTGTCCACACTGCAGGCGTGAAGGAGGGGACGGGGAAGCTGGGCTGACACTATCCCCCTGCTTCCCTGAGCCTCAGCTTCCTATCTGCGGAATGGACAGTAGTGCAAAGACGGGCACATCCTGAGGAAGGCGCCCCTCGGCCGTCGGGCAGCTCCACCTGCCTGGGCCCCGGGGAGGCCGGTGGGGGTGCAGGTCAGAGGCCGGCAGGCGCCCTCCCCTGCCAGCTCAGAACCCCCCCCACCCCGGGCACCCTCCGTGGGCCCCCGGGGCGGGCCCGGCTCTCCCGACTATCCCCGGCGGGTTCCGGAGCAGGATTCCCGTGAGGGGCGCCCATCGTGGCGGGCTGTTCCAGAAGGAGCAGCTTCGTACCTGCTTTGAACTCAGTTATTTTGATCTGCGCGCAGTTGCCTCCATGTGTGTGTTGTCAGGCCCGTCTCCTCCTTTGCCACATCTTGGATCATCACTTCTAAGGCGAGAAAACGCTCCCCTCTGCAGCTGTTTGCTTGACTATGCTTCTGTCGTTTTTCTGTATTTAAAAATATATTCAGTTTTGGTCGTCAGAGGGCTAGGATGCCATTTTAGGGCAGGATACGGGGCCAAGTGCTTGCGGGTGACACTGAGCAGCCCGAGGTCCCCCCTGCATGCGGAGGGGAGCCGGGCCCCAACCCGTGGCAGCAGCCAGCCTCCGTCGGAAAGGCCTCGCTTCCTGGGAGCGGCAGGGAAGTGGCTGGTTTGTGCGAGGCGGTAGGAAGGTTCAAGTGTGCCCTGAGCCCCGCCAGCCACCATCCCACCATCCCACCATCTTGGGACAGGTCACTGGGCCTGTCTGGGTCTCCGCACAGCGTGGGGTGGGTGTGCGAGGACCGCGTGGAATATGATGAGGTGGGGGCGGAGGGTGGGAGGTGAGGGGATGAGAGGGGCCCCCATCGCTCTCCGGCAGGACGGTCTATGCAGCCGGGGCAAGGGCCCCCTTCCCTGAAGGCCTCCGTCCACACAGCGCTCATCCTCCTCCCACCCAGCGCCCCCACACCAGGCACCCCACTGGCTGGGGCTCCCCGCCCAGGCTCGTCTAGCACAGCCCCACAGCTTGTGCAAACCCTGTCCCTGCTCAGCTTCTCCATCTCACAGGGTCTGCCCATCGCCTCCGCCCCAGAACGCGAGCACGACGAGGAAGGGTGTTCTGTGTGTTTCGTTCAGACGGCCCCCAGGGCCCGGAGCAGTGCCTGGCACACAGAAGCATTTAATAAGTGCTCACCGAGGGGATGACAGCAGGAAGGGCCGAGGCTGCCCTGCGCTCTGCGGAGGGCTCCGCAGCCACCCCCGGCCAAGGCCAGCCCGTCTCTGCCCCGACACCCTGTAAACGCTGTCATCCCAACACATGCCCCAGACCCTGCGGGCCTGCTGAGGCCGGGCTGGCCGAGTGGGGAAATGCAACATCCCTGGCAACCCCGGGAGGGTCCCCTGCTTGGCCATCCGGTCACGGGCTCCCACAGAGGCAGATGGCGGGGAGGGTCCTCGGCTTGGGCATGGCTATGGGATGGAGTGAGTGTGAATGCCATCTGGGAAGGGAGCTGGAGGAAGCAGGACTGCCAGCAACAGCTCAGGAGGATGGGAGGACGGGAGGACGGGAGGAGGAGGGTCTCACTGCCTGAGGAAACCCCCCCCCCCCGTGCCTCAGACTCACCCGCGCACGCGTTCCTTCTGCAGACCCTCACTGATAGCTGCCCCGGGACGTGTTGGGGACCCAGCGACAGACGGCACATCCCCAGGGACACGTGGGGAGGAAAAGGTCCAGAGGGTGGGTCAGCAGTGACACCAGAGTGCAAGGGAGCCAGTCAGCCGGGGAGTCCAGGGGAGGCATCCCCAGCCCCGGGACACTCCTGCCAAGTCCAGGAGGCTAAAGGGTGGGCGTCTGTGCGCTGCCCTGAAGGGACAGGGCGAGAGGAAGAGAAAGGACCCATGCTCTGGGCAGCGGACCCCTCAGAGCAAAGGCCGACCAGTCAAGGGGGACAGGCCTGGGCAGCTGGAGCCTGGCGAGGGGGCTGCGGGGGGAGAGCTGGCGGCTGCCACAGGGATCGGGATGGACGGACTGTTGCTTTGATACATCGCTCTACCAATCATCCCACAAATGTTTGCTGAGCGCCTGCTGGGTGTGCCAGGCTCCATCATAGGCCCGAGACAAGACCTAGAGACCCTGCCCGGGGGGGCTACCTCCGAGGGGGGCAGACCGCCAATCAGCAGTAGATGCAATAAAGTAAGTTGTAAAATGTTACAAGGTTAAGAGTGATGTGGGAAAAACAGAGAGGGGCAGGGGGTGGAGAGGCAGGGCGAGGGGCAGGCTGCAATCTTAAATAAGTTCGTCTAGGAGGTAGTGACTGAGCCAAGACTGGAAGGAGGTGAGAAACTGAGCCAAGGAGCTATCCGGAGGAAGGACGTCGCCCAGACTCAAGGGCCCGCCAGCACAAAGGTCCTGAGGCAGAAACGCTCCTAGTGGTTGGCGGGGGCTGGGGGGGGGGGGGCAGCAGGAGCTCACTGGGGCCGGAATGGCGTCAGCAAGAGAAGGCAGGAGGAAATGAGGCCAGAGAGGGGGTGAAATCACCTCTGTTCCTAGATACCCTGCTTTCTTCTCCGTGACGGTATAATTTACGCGCAGTAAGAGTCACCGTGTGTAGTGGACGGCCGTGCAGAGCCTGGACAACGTCACACAGCCGTGAACCCGCCACCACATGCAAAGATCTGAAACAGGTCTAGCTCCCCGGGGTCCCCCATGCCCCTTGCGGCCAGCCCTCCCCCCCAGCTTCCTGTCCCCAGGAAGGGGACTGCTCACCGGTTTCCTGTCGCATGTGACCTTCTTCAGAGAGAGTCAGAAAGATGGGGCGACACGGCGAGGGGCTTTCAGGGCCTGGTTTCGCTCACGTGGCGCATGATGCGGACCATCGCCGCCGTCCTGTTTCTCAGCGATTCATTTCTTTTTTTCGTTGCTGGTCCGGTCAGTACTTCCGTGGGTATAATACACAGTTGATGCAGGTGCCAGAGGACACGTGTGTTTCTTCGGCGTGGGGCTGTCCCACACACAGAGCCGATAACAAATGCTCGCGTACAGATTTTGTGTGAACGTGGGTTGTTAGGTCACCTGAGCGCACATCGAGGAGTGGAGCGGCAGCGTGGGGTCGTGAGCGTATGTGTGACCTCCCAAGAAAGTGCCGCACCACTTCCCGCATCCTCACCAGCCCTGCGAGAGGCCCGATTACCCACCCGCGCGTAGTATTTCCAGGTTTTTCTTCACTTTTAGCCATTCTAGGAGATGTGTGGTCTTATCCCACTTTGGTTTTGACTTGTCTCCCTCATGAGCAATGACAGGGAGCACTGGTTAGGTGCTTATTTGCCATCGGATTATCTCCTTCGGTGGAACGTCTGTTCAAATCTTTTGTATTTTGTTAGATTGTTTGTGCTTGTGTTTGAGTTTTTGTTTGGTTTCGTGAGTTCTTTATACATCCCGGATACAGATCTGCATCGTATATGGGACTTGCAAGTATTTCCTCCAAGTCCACAGCTTATCTTTTCATTTTTTTTCTAGACGTCTTTCAAGAAGCAGAAATTCTTGGGTGGGGGGATGGGGTAACGAGGTGACGGGCATTAAGGAGTGCGCATGCCTCCGCGATGAGATGAGCACTGGGTGTTATACTTTATGTTGGCAAAATGAATCTAAATTAAATTTTTGTTTTTCAAAAAGAAGCAGAAGTTCTTAATTTTGATGAGATCCAATTTAACGTTTTTTTTCCTATGGATTATGCTTTTTCGTGTCACATCTAAGAAATCTTTGTCTAACCCAAGATCACAAACATTTTCTCCTACATTTCCTTCTAGAAATTTAGAACTCTAGGTTTTACTTTTAGGTCTGTGATCCATCTTGAGTTAATTTTTGTATAGAGTGTGAAGGATAAATTGAGCATTTTTGCATGTGTACCTCCAATTATTGCACACCATTTGTCGAATACATTTTCTTAGTTGAATCACTTTTGCACTTTTATCAAGACCCAGTTGACCTTGGGGCCCCTGGCTGGCTCAGTCCATAGAACATGTGACTCTCGATCTCAGGGTTGTGAGTTCAAGTCCCACATTGGATGTGGAGACTACTTTTAAAAATTAAATTAAATTAAATGAATAGAGCTCTGACTTTAAAAAAAATCAGCTGGTCTTGTACATGTGAGTCTTTTTCGCATTGAATATTTAGATAAATTTTGACAAAACTGACATCATAACAATATTGTTGAACATGATATATCTTTCCACTTGTTGAAGTCTTCTTGATTACTTTCATTGCTAATTTTATATTTTACAGTTCTCAGACCTTGCAATTATTTGCTAGATGTGTACCTAAATATCTCGTGATCTTTAATGCTACTGTATATGGCACCATTTTAATTTCGATTCCCAGTTGCTCAGGGCTAGTATAGAGAAACATGACTGATTATTGTATCCTGACTTTATTTTCACAAATTTGCTGGACTCACTGTTCAGTTCTAGTAGCTTATTTGTAGGTTCTTTGGAATTTTTTAACTAGGTGATAACATCCTAAGTTAAGATAGCTTATTTCTTCCTTTCCAGTCTGCACACTTTTTTTTAAAAGATTTTTTATTTATTTATTCATGAGAGACACAGAGAGAGAGCGGGGGCTAGAGACACAGGCAGAGGGAGAAGCAGGCTCCATGCAGGGAGCCCGATGCAGGACTCGATCCCGGGTCTCCAGGATCAGGCCCTGGGCTGAAGGCAGCGCTAAACCGCTGAGCCACCCAGGCTGCCCCAGTCTACACTCTTCTAATTTCTTTTCTTACCTGTTTGTATTGACTGAGCCCTCAGTACCAGGTTGAATAGAAGTGGTGAGAACAGACATCCATCCTTCCCTCATTCCCAATGATGTGGGGAAAACATGGATGTCTTCACCACAAAGTATGACATTAGCTGTAGGATTTTTGTGGATGCTTCTTATCAAGTTAAGCAAGTTCTTTTCATTCTTGTCTCTATCGTGAATAGATGTTGAATTTTGTTTTCTTTGCCTATGCTTTCTCTGCATCTACTGAGGTAATTATATGATTTTCTTCTTTCATCTTCCAATATGGTGAGTTACACTGATTTTCAAAAGTTGACCAGCCTTGCATGCCCAGGATAAGGCCCACCTAGTCATGGTAGATGTGCATGTCTATATATTTTGGATTCTTAGATTAAGAATTTCTTTGGTTTTGGTATCAAGTACTAAGGCTCACCTCACTGAATGAGCTAGGAGGCGTTCCCTCCTCTTTAATTTTCTACACGAGTTTTATAGCATTGATACCAATTCTTCCTTAAATACTTGGTAGAGTTTAAGAGTAAAGCCACCAGGGCCTAAAGTTTTCTTTGAGGGAAGGCCTTCAACTACAAACCGAATGTTAATCGTAGACAAAGGGCTACTCTGGTTTTTTAGTTCTTTTTAATTTTAAGCTTTGGATTTTATGATCAAGGAACTCATCCATTTTATCTGGGTTGTCAGATTTATTAGTATAGAGTTGTTCATAATATGCTTTCATATCCTTTTAATGTCTGTAAGCTGGATCTTTAATGATGTACCCATCCTCACTCTTGATATTAATAATTTGTGTCTTCTTCCTTTTTGGCCTAATAAAGCTTGATAGAGGTTTGTCAAATGCAGTCATCTCTTCAAAGAGTCAGCTTTTGGTTTCACTGATGTTTCTCTATTGTTTTTCTGTTTTCTATTCATTGATTTCTGCTCTACTTTTTATCATTTTATTTCTTTGGGCTTCATATGCCCCTTTCACCCTAGTTTTTAAGTTTTTCAGACCTCTATTCTTTTCTAATGCTATAGGTTTTCATGCTATAAATTTCCCTCAAAGCACTGCTTTAGCTGCATCTCATGTATTTTTTATATATTGTGTTTTCATTTTCATTCAGTTCAAAATACTTTTTAACTTTCAATTTCTTCTTGACTCATGCATTATTTAAAATTGTTATTTAGTTTCAAAATACTTGGGATTTCCCATCTATCTATCTGTGATTCATTTCTACTTTAATTATATTGTGGTCAAAGTGTATGCTTTGTTTGATCTGAATCCTTTTAAACTTACTGAGACTATTTTATGGCCCAAGAACATGATCTATCTTGGTAGATGTTCCACATCCACTTGAAAAGAATGTGTGTTCTTCTGTTGTTAAATGGAGAGTTTTGTAAATGCCAATTAGATTCCATTTGCTAAGGGTACTGTTCAAATCTTTTATATCCTTAACGATTATCTATCTTCTTGCTCTATCAATTACTGACAGAGGGATGCTGAAATCTTCAACTATGATCCAACTATTCTTCAATTATCTCTCCTTTGAGTTCTATCTTTTTTTGTTTTATATATTTTGAAGCTCTGTTGTTAGGTACATGAACATTTAGAATTGTAAGTCATCTTGGTAAAATGAAGCCTTTATCATTATGAATTCATTCTCTTTATCCCTGGTTATGTTATTAGTACCCAATTATACTTTATCTGACATTAATATAGCCACTCTAATTCTCTTCAGATTATTGTTAGCATGGTATATCATTTTCATCCTTTATTTTTCATTTATTTGTGTCTCTTCCATTTCCAGCATATACCTTATAGGTAGGTTATACTCGGGTCTTGATTTTTTATTCGATTTGACACTCTCTGCTATTTGATTGAGATATTTAAATCATTTACATTTAATGTGACTATTGATATAATTTGGTTTTAATCTACCACCTTGCAATTTATTTTCACTTTGTTTCTTCTTCTGTTTGCTTCTCTTTTCCTCTATATCTTTTGTTGACCTATTAGCTATATATATTTTAGTTTACTCTTTGATTTTTTTAGTGATTGCTTTAGGGCTTATAGTTTACAAGTTTACCATATCTCAGTCTACGTTCAAATGATGTTATGCTACTTTACTTATAGTGTAAGAATCTTACAACATCTTATTTCCATTTCCCTCTGCTGGCCTTTATGGGACTGTTGACATACATTTTACTTCTATATTTGCTTAGGCCCTACAAAGCATTGTTATTTTTACTTTAAACTTGAACAATCAGGAGAAATATTTTACATTCGCCTACATATTTACCATTTCCACTGCTCTTTATTCTTCTGTGTAAGAAAAGAATTTCCATATTTCCATCTGGTATTATTTTCCTTCTCTGACAGACTTCCACAAACATTTCTTATGGTGCAGATCTGCTGATTATAAATTCTTTCAGGTTTAGTGCATATGATAAAGGCTTGGTTTTACTGTCAATTTTTTAAATTTTTTTCTCTGTGTGTAGAATTCTAGTTTGCCAGGTATTTTTTTTCCTCTTAGTGCTTTAAAATGTTGCTCCATTTCTCCTGGCTTGCATTATTTCTGACTATAACTATACTCTTGCTCTTGTCTTAAACTTTTGCCTATAATCCACCTTTTTCCTCTGGCTTTCTTTCTTAAGATTTTCTCTAAGCATTGGCTTTAGGCAATTTTATTTCAAGATCATTTTGTATAGTTTTCTTTATGTTTCTTTCACTTGAGGTTCATTGAGTTTCTTGGATTCGTGGGATTTTTAGTTTTTATTAATTTAGAAACCTCAGATATTATTTCTTCAAATATTATATTCTTTCCCCCTTCTTCCCCCATGAGGATTCACATTACACACACACTATGCCCTTTGAGATTGTTCTACAATTTACTGCTGCTCTGTTCCATTTTTTCCAGCCTTTTTTTCTATTTGTGTTCCATTTTTTGATAGTTCCTGCTGTAGTGTCTTCAAGTTCGCTGATCTTTGCTTCTACTGTGTCTAATCTGCCCTTAAACTCATCCAGTGTATTAATCTCAAACGTTGTATTCTTCATTTTGTTTTCTTTCCATGTCTCTCCTTACGAAGCTTATGTTTTAATCCATCATGCTGAACATGTTGAATATTGTTACAATAACATTTAATGTCCTTATCTACTAATTCTATCATTTGTGTCATTTCTGTGTCGTTTTTGATCAATTACTTTTTTTTCTCCTACTTAGGGGTCATATTTTCTTGCTGCCATGTGTGCCTGATAATTTTTCATTTGATGTGAGCAAGACAACAAACCATGAACAAATTCAATAGGTACATTATGTGGTATATCAGAAGGTGGTTCGTCTCTTAACATTTATCCATTAATTTGTTCTACCACATAAGAAATGTATGTCAGATCATGTCACTCAGAACCCTCTATGGTTCCTCACTGCACCCAGGAAAAACCCAAAGTCCTGAAGATGATGAAAACAACACCAGGGCTTCCCTCCAAGATGGAACAACAAGGACTAGATCCCCCCTCCTGCCTTAAATGACTCAAAAATTGAGAAAAAAATATACAAACCCACTAATATCAAACATTAGATATCCTTATGTCCTTATTATATCCTTAACAGCTAGAAAGGACACACCATGACTGTGGTCAGTACTTGGGAACCAGGAACTGAGAGTGAACAAGAAATGAGGTCCCAGAGTGTAGAGTAGAACCCAATCCTGCCAGGAGGATCCAAGAAGTTGTCACCACCCCCTAAATGAAGAATGCCTCCTTTTTTGGACCACTTTGGCAATGGGCACAGTCTGAGGGATTCCTATCCCCATATTTGCAGAAGAAGAGGAGGGGAAGCAGAAGTAGGAAGAAACCAGTTTCAAGGAGCAGATGTCATTTCCTTGTCCCTGCCACATAGTTCTTCTCAGTGTCTCCATCACACACATGTAATTGTTCTCAAGGACCAGGCTGGTGGACTGTGGAGCACAGATGGAGTTATGGTCCAGTGGATCCATTTTCATGGCTCCTGCTCCCACAACTCTTGGATCTCCCTCAAAGGCTCCTCAGTGACCTCTGAGTAGCCAGGGCAATCTCATGTGTGGCCCTGAAAAGACAGGCTCCTCCAGGTCAGTGCAAGAGCTAGAGCTGGGGATGCCATACCTGGAGCCCTCCTGGTCCTGCCAGCCACGTCTATGCCACCAGCCCTTGCTGGGAAGCCAGGCCTCTCCAGGCCCACAGGCAATGCTGCCTACTTAATGGCATCCCCTCCAGACTCCCTCTTTACTCTCCCCCCCTTGGAATTCAGCCAGACTATTAAATAGAAGGACAGACACACCAAAGCATGTTACCAAGCCTGATCCTGACCAACATGGCTCTCAGTGTCTACTGGACTTGCATTCATGAATGCACACAAAGGTGCCCAGATATGTACACCCTGGACTTCTTTTCCATTTCAGAATCTCCTCCCCTATCTCCAGATCCATGAAGGACCTGTCTTGTATGAAGGTACCTCAGGACCCTGCTCACAGGGACAAACAGGCACACCCCACCACCATTCTTCTCTGCAAGTCACGGAGCAGCCAGGCTGCTCTGATGCCCAAGGAGCACAAGATGTTCATGGAGGAAGCCTACAATGCAGGTGATCACCAGCCCTGGGACTCTGCAAGGTAGAGATGGGTGGTCAGTAACAGACTCCATCAGGTCCCTCCACTCAAAAAAGTCCTGGGGAATGAGGGCCAGAGGGAATCTACCACCCCCTACCCCACCCCGAGACCTTATAGATGTCAAGGACCTTGTAGACATAATGAGGCTTTCAGCAATGAACCCTATACAACCTCTTTGGCCTCTTCATGCCTCCTGAGGCACCATCCAAAGCCCCAAAATTCCCTCCCTCACACCTCATCTTTCACTTTCTTACCACACCTCTTCACACCTTAGGACCTCAACCTAGGCCTGACCCTCTCACAGGAATGCTGTTCCCCTCATTCAAAGGATGACTTGCCTTCATCCTTCTAGGCAAAGTTAAATTGCCACCTCCTCTGAGTAGCCAGTCCTGAATGGCCATCTTTTTTGGGATGTATTGCCCCTCCCCTCTCTGTGTGCCCAGGGCATTCTATACAACTACAGAACCAAATCCACTGATATTGGGTAGGGCTCCCATGGCTGAAGGCTCCCTCAGAACTGAGCTGGGTCCTGACTCCTCTTTGAGGCCTCATTCACAGTGCTATGACCACAGAGAAGGAACATCATTGAATGTTGAATGACTAAATGGAGGGTGAAGAGGTGAAGGAATGGATAGATGGAGGGACAGAGGGATGGATGGCTAATTTGAGTGGATGAGTGATGGATGGATGGATAGATGGATAAATTTATGAATGGGTGGGTGGATGGACAGGTGGGTAGATAAATTTATGAGCATATGATGGACAGCTAGATGCATTTATTACTGCATGGATTGGTGCGTGAGTGTAAGGATGGACAGAGAAGTGAATGAATAGATGAAATGATGTACAAACAGACATATGGAGGAATGTGTGGGTGGATGGACAAATGGATCAATGGATAGGTAGATGATAGATGATTGGATAAATGGAGGCATGAAAAAGTGGTATAATCAACAAATGGATAGAAATATACATGGGTATATAAGGGTGTGAAACCTGCATGCATTCCTGCTTCCTACCCTATCTCGAACTCCAGGAGGACTGTTTGGATAGTTAGGTGGCCCAGGAATTCCCACTGTGTATGGTTCTTTAGTCCTCATTTTCAGAACACTATTTCCCATTCCTTGGCCCTACCCCCTCCCTGCTCACCTGTCCCTGCTGGCACAATATAACCTTCCCACAGCACTTCCACCCCACACCTTTTTCCATCTCCTTTAGCCATTTGCTTCAAGATGCTCCGCGACCTGAATGGGTCAGATCCCCTCCATCTGAAGTACATCATCAAGAAGATCAAAGGCATGGCTTACAGAGCCCCCAACCTGGTGCTGGAAACCATCCATGACTACTTGGTAGACAATCCAGAGGTGGGAGCTGCTTGGGCCATTGGAGGGTCTGCATGGGGAGTAGTGGGGAGGGCCAGACCTCAAGGCTGGTTCAAATCTTGGCTCTTTGGTGCTGCTAAATTATTTGAGGCAAGTTTATCTCCTCATATGTCCAATGAGCTAAATGGGGAGGAAGGAAGGTGGGCCATCCTCAGAATAGTCTCATGATATAGATGTTATGATCCCCATAGATAAGAAAACAGACTTAGGAAAGGAAAGTGATCTGCCTAAAGTCACAGAGTGATTAAGTGGCAGAGAGGGATGGATAGATGGTTAGATGGATAGGTGGATGGGTGGATGGATGGATGGATGGATGGATGGGGATGGGTGGATGGATGGATAGATGGGGGTGGATGGTTGAATAGATGGATAGATGGTTGGATGGTGGATGGGTGGGTGGGTGGATGGGTGGATGGATGGATAGGTTGGTAGATGGATGGATAATTAGGGGGAAGATATGATTAAGTTTTAATGAATGGGTGAATGAATGAATGAACTGACTATAGAGGCAAAATGTTTTTAAAATCCCATAACAGTTCCTGAAGGTAGAGACAAACTTTTATTCATCTGTCTCTGTAGAACCTAGTTCAGGGCCTGCTCATAATAAATATTCACTAAATGATTATTGGACAAATGGCCAAGTGCATCCACTGGGGCCCTCCCCCTCTGGCTTCCTTGGCCTCCTCAGCCTCCCCACACTGGCAGCCAACTCCCCGTGTGACCAGACCCAGTCTGTCCCTGAGCCTCTGCCCACTTTGCCACCCACAGATCTCCTCCCGGCACAAGTTCCGGCTTTTCCACGTCCTGGAGGCAGTCATTGAAGCCAGCAACTCCCTGGAAGAGGCCTGGCAGAAATCATTCATGCAGCTGGCCCTGGAGAACATGACCAAGTCCACGGTATGCCTCCCATCCCAGAAAATAGGCCACTTCTGGGAATACAGGCTGCTGCCCCCAGCATCCAAATAATGCTGGGGATGGTCAGCCCTATGGTTGACCAAGTGATTTCTGTCCATTTCATTTTCTTACCACCAGCCTTTTCAGAGGGACAACCTCATGCACCCATTTTACAGTTGAGAAAGGTGAGATTCGGAAAGCTCATGGCTTGTCTGGGTCTACTGGCCCCGAAAGTAGAAGAGCCAAATGTCAGCTGGAGCATAAAGCCCTCTCCCAGAGGTCCCAGCCCTGAGATGGGCCCTGGGTGCCCCCACCACCACCTGTCCTACTGTGGATGCTTCCCACACCCAGGCTCTGGAAGCCCTCCTGCAAGTCCCACCCGTTCTCCAGGCTTAACTCAACCTCCACTGCCACCTCCTGGTCTCGCCTGCTGGAGACTTCAGTTTGGTCCCGAACCGCACCAGCCCTACCTACCCCAGGCCTGGCCATGGCCTTGGCTGACTTCAGCTCCAGGGACTTGGGGGCTGGTGGCTCTTCCTTAGACCAGCCCAGGACTGCCCCAAAGTGGACGTGACTCGTCACTGAGGCCCACCATCACAGGCCCGAGTCTTGGCACCCCACAAAGCGGGAACAGGTCTTTATGACCCCTGTTTACAGATGGAGGGAGGCTCGGCGGTCTAGGAGACTTGCCTGCAGCAGTTACCTGGCCGGTAAATGGCCGGCGTGACCAGCCTCCACGCTCCCTGCAGAGAAGCCTGCGGACCCTTCCCAGTGTGGGAGTCAGGGAAAAACAAAGAACAAAGTCCATAGCCCGTGTATGTGTGTTCTAAAATTCTGTCCTTTTTTTTAAATTTAAGTCATTGTGTGAAGCATGTCAGGCATATTTTTAAAATGTAAGGCACCTATGTATAGTCGACAGAGCAGTGCTAATACCGGGGCAAGGGGCACGCAGGCTGTCCATGGCTGCAAGGCTAGCGGAGCCCACCAGTGTCCAGGCGCCAGCCTGGCTCAGCCTCCCTGAGAGTGGACAAGAGCCTCTCCGAGGCTGAGCCGGCTTCTGTGCACGCCGCCGCCCACCGCCAGCTCTCCAGCGTGGGTCGGGCACTTCAGCAGGCACCGCGAGCTGGCCCAGGGCTCACAGGAGACAGCAGGCACCTCATCACCCAGGTCCCGGCCAGCCCAGCCTGTCTGCAGGCGTCTTGGTGTCCAAAGCCCAGCCTAGGGCCCCCGTAGCCCTTGGCAGCCGAGGACAGCGTCCCGGATACCCCAAACCTTCCTCTTTCCTGGCCTGCTCTCTCCCTTTGAGGACACACACACACACGCGCGCGCGCACACACAGCAGCTTCCTGAAAAAGGGTGTTTGGGAAGTACAGGTGGCGAACAGGCATTTCTGGAAATCTCTCTGTTGTTTCACTCCGGACTCTGTGTTGGAGATCGTGGACAGAAACATCTGAAATGAAGTCAGGACTGTCGGGGTGGCAGCAGAGGCCACCAGGGACGTTGGTCTCCTGCATGCCCACCCCTGGATGAGGGTGAACTTGAGGCCGTGCGAACCACAAACGGCCACGTCGTGTTGCGTTTCCCAGAGTGAGGCTTGTTTCGCTGAGCACCGCCCCGGCGACCAGCAGAGGGACCTATCCTGTGGGGACCAACCTGAATCAGTTTTGCCTCCGCCAATCGTAGTCCTTTCAAACGGCTTCCATAATAAGCCTGTGGTTTCTGCCTTTATAAACTCTTTCTCTGAGCCCCTGGGCGGCTCCATCGGCTCAGGTCATGACCCCGGGGTCCTGGGATCGAGCCCCACTCGGGCTCCCTGCTGAGCCTGCTTCCCCCTCTCCCTCTGCCTGCAGCTCCCCCTGCTTGTGCGCACTATCTCTGTCAGATAAATAAATAAAATCTTTGGAAAATGAAGAGAATCTCTCTCTCCTCCCCTCTCCCAGCACATTTCCATTGCCTGCTGGATCTGTGTCTCCCAGATCAGAATTCCCCAAAGGCCCCAAATACACTTTTCGTTGGCTTTGCAGGTCAGTTCTTTCCTGTTTGACGAGATCATTGTCACGTTGGCGATAATGTCCCACTGCCCTGGGTGTGGCCAGAGACTTCAGAGCCATCCTGGACGTTAGACCTTCGTCCCTCCCGCGGGCCGGCCTGCAGCACCTTCCTGTGTCTGCGGCTCCCAAGGGCGCCTCGCTCCGCGTCTGTCCCTAGCCACCATGCCTTCTGGCCCTGCCTCCTGCTATCTGGCTGCTTGGGCCCCTTGCTTCTGGAACATTCCTCCCATACTTCGCTGATGGTCTGGCCCCCTGGGTTTCTCTGTCCTCGTCCCCCCGAGGCTTCAGAGACACTTAACACACAGGCATGGGGTGTGGGGTGCTCGGCGGTCACCCCTACTCTCCCCTGGTCTCCCCCCAACCAGCTCCCTGTCCTCTGTTCAGCTCTCTGAAGACTCATAGTCTTGCGGACCTCCCGTGGCATTTCCAGCTCGGGCCCCTGGTGCCTCCAACTCTCTCGTGATCTTGGTTTTCACCTCCAGAATGTTCCTTTTCGCATTAAGCAGTTTATAGCATTCGTGGCTGCAATACCTCCTCTTATCTCTCGGGATGTTCAACACACAGCTTTGCTCGAAGTTTTTATCTCTGTTTGGCCTGCGTTTCCTATGAGGAGCTGTTTTCTGGTTTTGTCGGGTGTGTGGTGCCGGTTTTCGTCTCCCACACCCGAGGCTTCTGCAGCGTGGCTGTCTGCCCGGGGTTCGCGCCGACGGAGAGCTCGGAGCACCCGGGCGGGGTGGGGGGGCCGGGGTCTGCTGCCGCCCGCCACCTGTGCTCACCTCCGTGTCTCCCATCCCGGGCCACCCAGAGTTCCCAGGGAAGACCCTGCCACAGCGCCAGCTGGAGGCGGAGGCCCCAGGGCAACACCATGGACGCCTGGCCTCCCACCACAGGCCCGCAGCTGCCCCCTCGGGGGACCAAGCCTCCGGACTTCACTGGACCTTCTAGGTGCACGGAGTGGGCACAGCATCCGGGCACCTGGCTCCTTCCTAAACCTCCGAACCGCCCCCAGGCCCCCTGGGTGCAGAGGGGTGGGAGACGCGCCCCCCGGGAGTCCTGCCGGCAGTGACAGGGCCAGCACCTGGGCCCATGCTCAGCCCCACCACCTGTCACTCCCCGTCTCTCCAGCTCCCAGGCCGTGGCTGCTGTCGTCCTTTGTAAATCATCTCCTAAATGTCGTTTTGCTGAGGTTGTTTGTTTGTTTGCTTGTTTGTTTGTTTGTTTGTTTGTTTTGAGGTGTTTGAAAGAGCAAAATCTGGTGCCTGGGGGGTTCAGTCAGTGAAGCATCTGCCTTCAGCGGGGGTCATATCCCAGGGTCCTGGGATCGAATCCCGCGTGGGGCTCCCTGTTCAGTGCAGAGTCTGCTTTCTCCTCCCCTACTCTTTTTTTTTTTTAAGATTTTATTTATTTATTCATGATAGTCACACAGAGAGAGAGAGAGAGGCAGAGACACAGGCAGAGGGCGAAGCAGGCTCCATGCGCAGGGAGCCCGACGTGGGACTCGATCCCGGGTCTCCAGGATCGCGAAAGGCAGGCGCTAAACCGCTGCGCCACCCAGGGATCCTCTCTCCTCCCCTACTCTTGTGCTCTCACTCGCTGGACTGTGTGCACTCTCTCTCCCTCCTTCTCAAATAAATAAAGAAAATCTTTAAACAGAGAAGAGCAAAATCGGCTTCAATGCACCATCCGAATGCGAAGCCCTAGTATGGAAACTTGCAGTGAATTACCAACGACAGAATGATTTCGTATGAGGAGTCACAGCATCACAGCATCACAGGGCCTCCAGGGACCACAGGCCCCTCACTTTCAGATGCCACCAAACACAGAGCGGACCCCTGGCCTCAGCCTGGCGACGACCGTGTGGCACCCCCCTCACACCCGCAGCCACGGAATCACCTGATGGTTCTTACTAAGAATCAGAGAAAAGAGGAAGCCAAACTTCGCCAGACCATGGTGGGCCTGTGGCCCCTGGCACCTGACACTCTGGCTCCTCGGGACACAGAAGTCCACGCAGGAGCATCAGCTGTGGCTCTGGATTCCTGGTCATAAAGAATGAAAGGCTATGACATTGCCCCGAGCTGCCAGGAGCTCAGGAAAAGAAGTGGTGCTGATGGGAGCCTTCGGGGCGCATCTCCGGAGCGAGGGCCTCCGGGCAGCCTTTAAAACTGGACTAGATCTGGGGAGACAGGCGGGCGGGAGCAGCGCTCCAGGCTCAGCAGCAGGAAGCGTAGGAGGAGCAGGGGTGCAGCAGGGGTGCTGAGAGTCACGGGAAGCCCTGAGCCCCGGGGGAGCCTGCGCTTCAGCTGGCGCCTGTGCGCCGGGCTAGCTTGGCCGCGGCTTCCCAGCCCACCCTGGGTGGACACTAGCCGCCCCGTCTACCAAACTGGCCCCGCGTGTGAGATGCCAGAGCTTGCTCCAAGCGCCCACTCTTCCTTTTCGCCTCCCGCCTCCAGGAGCTGGAGGAGGTGTACCAGGACGCAGCCAGCGACGTGCTGCTGGCCATCTGTAGGCACTCATGGCGCGTGGTGGCCCAGCACCTGGAGACCGAGGTCCTGACGGGAGTCTTCCCTCACCGCAGCCTCCTCTACGTGATGGGCATCCTGACCTCGAATGGTATGTCCTGCCCGAGGGGCCTGAGGCACCCCCAGCCTGCCCTGGGCCGGCTTCTATCCCCAGACTCCCAGGGGCAGCAGGGTTTGGGGAGGGAGACATCACAGGGAAAGATGCAGAAGGGGGCTAGGTGGGACGCACGCGGGGCCAGACTCCAGCCACATGACAGGCAGGCCTGTCCATGCCAGAGCACCCCCACGGCTCCCACCCCACGGCCAGCCTGGGCCACGTCGGGACCCCCATGAAAAGAGACCGCCAGCCACCCAGCCGCATGTCACAGGCCTGGGGTGTCCAGCTTCCAGTGCCTCTAGAGCAGCCACTGTCACTGAGCCGGGGGAAGGGCCGCCCTGGACACCCAGGGGGTGGCTGAGGACCTTGAGGGAGGACCTATAGGGAGGGGCCTTGCCGGGAAGAGTGTTTAGCGAAGGCAAAACAAGCAGCTCTGACTGAGCACCTGCCCTGTGCCGGGCTCCAGGCTCCGGGCCTCAGGAGCTCACGGCCTCCAGAGGGAGTCAGGAACCAGCTTTCGTTCACTGCTCCCAAGCGTGAGCCAAGCACACTGCTGTCCCCAGAAGACACTGGGCCACTCTAGTGACCTCAGGGAGGGCTTCCTGAAGGAGAAGGCAGCCACGTGGGAGCCACGCCTCGAGGAACATGTAGGAGTTTGAGGAGGGAATGGTGCAGATCCCCTGCAGGACCTCAGCAAGGGGTTGGGGGTGGTTGAAGGAAATGGATGTAGGGGGCTCGCCCATCTAGAGGGGGGCCCGGCCCAGCGGGGGAAACCTCAAAGACTGAGCCTGGGAGTTTGGCTCCGAGGCCGGGAGGAGGCAGGCCCAGGCTTAACTGGACTTCGTACACCCTTCCCAGGACTGGCAAGCTGGGTGGAGGTCCCTCTGTGCCCAGATGAGCTCTGAGACTCCCAGGGTCATCCCCAAAGCAGCTGCCCTCTGAGCTTGAGTTTCCAACGTCCCATAAAAGCTTTCTATTCTCACAGCACACCACTCTCCAGACCCTATTTCTCCACCCTCCAGAGGATTCTAGAACATTCTAGCACATTCCCAATGGCCAGGCCCAGAGGGACGACCCCTCCATTCACCATCGGTGAGCTGAGGCCCCGAAAGGCAGCATGTCCTGCCTGAGGTCACACAGCAAGGGTGGCAGGGCCACAACCCCATCCAGACCTCGAGCCCAAGCTCAGCCCACCCCCCTCCACAAAGCCAGGACAAGCAGAGGCAGGACGGTGCCACCCTGACTCAGTCCAGTCCCTAAGGGCTGGGGGACAAGGAGCCAGAGCTCCAGCCCCAGTGCAGACATCAGACTTGATGCCCTTCTGTCCCGCAGAGGCCATCTTCAATGAGGGAGAGAAGGCATGCTGGGAAGAGCAGCTGGCCCAGGTAGGGAGGAGCCCAGCCACTGGGGCCTCCTGTGGGGACGATGGTGGCAACAGTGGAGCAGGACACCTGCCGGCCCTGGGAGGAGGGGTGGGGAGGGGAAGGAGGGAGAAGCTTCACTGTCACGGATGAGCAAACGGGCCTGGAGGGGAAGTGACCCATGGAGGAGCTGGGTGTTGAACCTTGGTCTCTGGATGCCTGGCCCAGAGCAGGTGTCCAGCCAGACAAGGCCCTTCCTCCTCATCCTGGGTGCTGGACACACAGTCTCGGGCCCAGAGAGCACACAGAAACCCTGAGACCCGGCTGGGAGGAAGCAGGCCAGAGTGGACGGAGCCGCCACAACCGAAGCATGGTGTCCTGCAGGTGCCCTCTGACCACACGCCCGCCTGAGGGGCTCCTGTGCTGGGGGAACGGACATGGGCCCCCTGACGTACCTGGGTTCGAGTCCAGATTCAACCAACCACAGCTGTGTGACGTGGGTGGCCTGCTTTGCCTCTCTGTTCCTTAGTTTCATCGGTCCAGTAGGGATATAAAATACCTGGTTCCAATGTTTGTTGTGAGGACTATAGGATGCAACCCACGCAAAGTGCTTCTCACTGCTCCCAATACACGGGAAGCCCTTGTTAAATACTAGTTGTACTTTCAGTTACTAACAACAGTAACCCCAGAACAGCTATAACAAGTGGCATCTGGTAGAAATGATACCAGGGTGGCAGAAATACGGGTAATTGATAGAAAAATAAGACAGAAAATCACTAAAGATAAAGAAGTCTTGAACAACATAATTAACAAAATTGATCTAATTGACGTTTCTTTCAAATGTAAATAGAATATTTACAGAGACAGGTCGTTTGCTGGGCACTATATCAAATTTCAATACTTTTAAAAAGTCTGAAATCAAACAGAGTACATTCTCTGACCAGAATGTAAATCAGAGATCAATAGCAAAAATGTAACTGGAAAAAATATCCAAATATTTGGAAATTAGACAATACACCTTTAAATTATCTGTGGGTCAAAGAAGTCACAAGAGAAAGTAGAAAGTACTTTGAACTGAACACTTATGAAAACACAGCATATGAGACTTTGTGAGTTTCGACATAAAGCAACCTCAGAAGAAAATTTATGTTTTAATGCCAATATTAGAAAAAAGGGTATAAATCTATTATCTAAAACGCTCTCCCAAGGGTGGAAATTAAACCCAAAGTAAGAAGGAAGGAAATGAGAAAATCGAGAGTACAAATCAGAGAAATTTTTTAAAGTGACAAATAATAAACCCAACAGTAAGTTATTTAAAAAGGTTGATAAAATGATAAGCTCTTTGACAGCTTGATCAAAGAAATTAAAAACACAAGATCCCGTTCTCAGAATAGCAGGATTATCGCTGCACATCCATTAGACATGGGACAGCAATAACAAAATATGATTCCAATAAACTAAGCAATTTATATTGAATAGACAAAGTCCTTGAAAAATACAAACTATCAAACTAACACAAGAAGAAACAGAAAATCTGAGTAGTCTAGTATCAGAGAAATTGGAATCATAATTATAAACCTTCTCACAAAGCAAACTCCAGACCCAGATACTTCACAGGTTAATTCCATCACATAGTTAAGTAATAACACCATCAATTCTCTACAAATTCTCTCAGAAAAATAGGAGAAGAAGGAACACATCCCAAATCAGTTCGTGAGGCCAGCACAACCCAGAAAAGACGTTAGAGGAAAACTATGGACCAACAGCCTTTGTGAAGATGAAGTCAATTCCTTAATAAAATATCTGCAAAATGAATCCAGCAACACAGACAATACCCCATAAGGAAGGGGGTTTACCCCAGGGACACGAGGTCAGTTTAACATGTGAAAAGCAGTAAGTGCGATTCAATACATTAACAGAGCAAAGTCTGGAAATTATGGTCGTCTCAATGAAGGAAAAGCATTTGACAAAAGGTTTCTGATTCCATGCGTGTTTTCCAAGGCCACAAGCGATTCTCCAGTTCTCAGTGGACACTGATCGGGTGTCAATTCAACTCTGACATAACCTGGAGGCGGCATGCGACCCCAAAGGTTGAGGGCTCTGTCCCACAAGATGCCCCCCCTTCAGATGCCAACTGCAAGTCCACCTACCACCTATGCTTTTGACCAACCAGCTACAGATCAGACGTTCCTGTGTCCCCTGCCATGGGTTTGATTCATTTGCTAGAGAGGCTCACAGAACTCAGAGAAGCATTTCACTCACTGGATCACTGGTTTATTGTAAGAGGATCCAATGCAGGAGCAGCCAGATGGAAGAGGTGCACAGGGCACGATGTGCAGAAGGGGAGCAGAGCTTCCGTGTGCTCTCTGGATGTGTCACTCTCCCCACACCAGCACCAACCTGGAAGGAAGCTCCTGGACCCCGGTCCCATTGCATGTGAATGGAGTCTTCACTACCAGGCATGACTATGAAATTTTTGGCCAGTGGTAATGAAGTCACCATGCAGCTCCTCTCTCCTCCCTGGAGGTGGGGGGGTTTCCTCCTCATGGTTGGCTCTCCTGACCACCAGCTTCATCTTGTGGTTACCTCCGGGCTTCCAAAGTCCCCACATTAACATGAACTCAGGTGTGGTTGCAAGAGGCTTGAATGAAAGCAAAAGA